>NC_134687.1:180412626-181012626 GCF_050947455.1 Rhinoderma darwinii | reverse complement strand
TTCTGTGTGCAAACATTGTGAAAGAGAGGGCACAAATAATGGCAGGTAATAACCACTACGACTGAAATCAACACTGTATATAATAAAAGAGCAATAATATACCAATCAGCAATGACCAATGATATCTCCACCCGCATAAATTGTAAGTGAGTTATCAGGACAACTGCAAACTGGTGGTCAAATTGCTCTCTTGTAAAAAGTGGAAAGCTGTTATGCTGGAACCATGAATAAGAGCCCAAATCTAATTATATCAGCGCTGGTCAGAAATTAAATGTGCTTTTTGGGAAGCTAGAGATTGACCAGCTGGTTGTAGAGAACAGGAGCCACTTCAAATAACGGCTCATGCACACGGCTGTATAATGGCTTCATTTTGTATAGAGCCATAATAGGGTTGCTATAGAGTTGCATGGGCACCTGCTGCACCTCCGTATACCTCCAATTTTATACGGAGACGAACATAGGTTTTTCTGTCAGATTTCTTACATATCTGCAAGAGAATCAATCATGGCATGTTCCATTGGATGCCATATTTGTGGAGGTATTCTAAATGCTTCTAGGGGAGAGTATCAGTGAATGTACGACACCCAATAAAGCCTGTATAGTAGAACACAGAGACTGTACGGCTCTGTACTAAGACAGTGTACAGCCTCTGTGCACTGGCATTCAGGAACCTTGCCATGGGCATCTGCCCTAAAGATGCTCTTACACGGCCCGATGTGTGCCGTGTAAACAAGCACCAATCAACAAGAGGGCTCATTGATCAGCCCTCGTTTGCTGATACCTGGCTGCACATACTCTCCTTGCCAGGTGTCATCTCTTGCTCTCTCATTTGGCTTACCCGATGATCCATCAACAATCCTACTACCAATGGGCTCATAATTGTGGGCGATGCCAAAAGCGTACCTAGAGTGAGGGTAAATGTCAGCCGTCTTACCTTTTGCCGGATTAAAAACCTCAGCGAGCACCTCCACCTATGCTTCTTGAGATGAACAAGAAGGTGAAAGTGATTTCTGGATGATTTCTCCAGTGCATCGTGACTTCGCGTATCCTGTCTTGTACATACTATATATGATGAAGTATCTCTACATTACAAATTTACATTGGAAACCCATGTTGCATATGCATAAACTATGGTTCAAATGGGTGGACTCTTATTTATTTTTTAAAATAGAAAACAAAATTTTATATACTTCTCCATACTCAGCTGATAATCCAGAACATTTAAAAATGCCACCCCATGAGTTCCCGTAAATGCCTGATTAATACCATCAGCAAAAATAATTTTACTAAAATCTGAAATAAAACTAACAATGTTCAAGTAATTTTCACCTCCTTCCCATCTGAGTCTGTAAAGACTCATCTGTGACTGCCGTCACCTCGACCTCCTGTGCAGATTTGCTGGAGGGGAGTAATTTGTTACACAATACCTCCTTTTGAGTGACTACAGCACAGTATACACGGTGCAGGATTTGCCATTCTGGAAGGATCTGGAACATCTAAACAAGAAAACTCAAAATCTAGGTTACTCATCGGGGTCTCATACACATTTTGTAGACCTCCTAGCTCTAAGTTCATTAATTCAAAACAAAATTGTGTGGTGTCTCACTGAAATGTACCTGATCAGTCTCATCACTACTTCCCCCTTTTGAACCCTGTTGAAGTAATGTAAAAAATTTAATATGAAAGATGAAATCTGGATTTTATGAAATGTATTGTGGAAAATTCAGTTAGTTTTATATAATATAACAATAGAGTAAGAAAAATTCTGCGGTAGTTAAGTGCCATGCTGCTGTGCACACAACGTCCTGTTGCTGAACGGCGACAGAGCCCAGCGCTGTGCCCAGAGGTGAAGAGGACCTGACTCAGGAGTTGTGACTGGGTAAATATATGGAGGCCCTAATGGAGATGGCAGCGACTGCAAGAGCGGGGCCCGGGATGCGCGGAGCCTAGGGCATGGGCCCCACCCAAAGGATAGCCCTGTTGCTGTGTAATCTCCATGCGGCTGCTGCTGTAGCTTCTATATATATATTTTTTCTTTGTCTGGTAGTGTCCGTTTATTTGTTTTGCCTTTTAAAATATGGTAGTTTGCTTTAGGGAGATTAAAACATAATACCCATTGAATGCTTCCTACGGCATTATATCAATTTTCTGCATTGCAATTGGGCTTTAATAATTTCTGTGTGGCAATAAAAATGTATTTAACCCAAATTCTAGTTAGTTATTTTGTGAAAAAAGATGAGAACCAATAAAACTTTTATTACGATTTCATCTAGTTTTCCCCAACTTTGAATTGACCAATATGCCTATATATGCAGTGATATAACACCCTGCTCCCATGT
The DNA here is from genome assembly GCF_050947455.1 of Rhinoderma darwinii. Classification (NCBI taxonomy): domain Eukaryota; kingdom Metazoa; phylum Chordata; class Amphibia; order Anura; family Rhinodermatidae; genus Rhinoderma; species Rhinoderma darwinii. The sequence goes on along the minus strand of NC_134687.1, from coordinate 181,010,287 downwards.
ATCTGCATAGCTAGTAAGAATTGAAAATGATTGACAAATGCTATGTTAAATGTAATGACAAAAACAATAAACAGATATAAGCAAGAAATGGGCAAAAATATATTTCAAGCAACTGTACAAAATAAACAGCTCAAAGATATTTAATAGGAATTATAATTTTTTTGTGGGGAGAAATAATTTCCTTTAACAGTGTATACGGGTCCCATTTCATATCTCATGTCCTGATTCCTTCAAATATTTATAAGTGAACAATTATACATTGCAATGCGACTCTAATCCCATTTACAGCCTCATTGCATGATTGCATGAATCTTGTCAGAAAAACAGGTTGCGCAGTATTTGAACTATTGGAATTATTTACAGACACTGGGAGGGGTCAGAGATTTGCCTTTTCCTATTAAGTTGTGCATAGTAATAGAACTACATTACAACTATATAAAGTTCTCCAGAAACTTCTGTACTTGCTGAGTCACAATGGATACAGCTGGAAAAGTAAGAAATACTGCAATGTATTGGGGCATTCTGCATTAGAAAATAGTTAAAGGGGTTCATGGAGAAGTGGTTGTAGAAAGATAGACTGTACATTTTTACTATTTATTTATTATGCATTTCTATTTAGTGTTATGTATGTCTATGTTATTATTATTATTATTATCATCATCATTATGATTATCAATAAGGAGAAGGGTTCCAGAGGATCACCAGCAATCCCACATGGACTCCCGTTGCCCCTTGTTGAAGGACTCTCCAAGCAGACCACTGATCTACTATATGTAGTGTCTTTGGGTCAATAATAAATTGGAATATGCTGACACTTTCCAGGATTTTTTGCAGAACAGTCTTAATTCCACAAATATTTTGGACAACACTGTGCAATTATGCAACCTGAAGCTATGAACAAGCACAATGCTCTACATTTACAACCAATGGACAGGTCAGATTGGCTCAGCGGCTTCAGTCAAAGTTTTAGAAACCAGAAAAGTGAATTATCTTTTGTATACTAATAGATTGTAGGAGCAGGAGAAGCTGTAAAATAACTGCTGCATTAAATGGGAAGTCCCAGCAATAATAAATAGGCTTACAAATAAGTCACTTCTAATGAATATGTTTATAATGTATACTTGTAAGGGCAAAATTCAAAGCAGAAATGATGTGGAATGTTCTGCATGCCATGCAAACTTTTTTAGCCCTAACCTGCCCTTAACAGTGTGTGCTAGACATAGATGCTCCATAAGTGCCTCATATGACCCTGCCAAGTGCCTGGCATATAATCCACCTGGATTGCTTGCTAGAGAGGTGTCCTCTAGGGTACCCGCAGAAGAAAAGTCCTAGGAGAACCTGCCACAGATGTCTCATAGATGTTTGTCTACTGTATATTAGAAAGTTGCAAAACTTGATCATACAGTGATATATTTAGCTATACACCAGAAAACCCCTTTAATGAAGAACTATTTATAAATCTCCACGCAAGTAATTAAGAATATAACTTGCAACTAAACACTGTGTTTTTTGGAAATCAGAAATGTTTATTTACATGTACATTACTATTTGCTTACATTTATTGTAAATGGCAATATTTTAAAATTAATATTTAATTATACATGGCAGCAAAAAAGCTTTTTATAATACTAGTAAATATATGAATTTGAACATTGCACCCTCTAGAGATAAATATTTTGCCTTTGCTCCAAGAGTCCTAAGTACTGATGTAAAATAGAAAAAACACATATGTTCGCTAAAATAGCAATAAACATTGTCATAAATATTACAAAAGCATCAGCAACTTATAAGTTTAGCAGAAATTTCTCACATTTTCAAGAAAATGTCAAAAGTCTATTTTTTTAGGGACCAGTACAGTTCTGAAGTGACTTTGAGAGGGCTATATATGAGAAATCCCCATAAATCACCGTCTTTTAAAAATTGCACCTTCAAAGTATTCAAAACAACATTTAGAAAGTTTCTTAGCCCTTAAGGTTTTTCACAGGAATTAAAGCAATGTGAAGGTGAAATTTACAAATTTCATTTTTTTACAGAAATTCCATTTTAAAAACAGAAATCAATATTTATTGACCAGATTCTGTAGTTTTAGAAATATCCCACATGTAGACCCAGCGTGCTAATTGAATGAAACACAGGCCTTAGAAGCAAAAGAAGCACCTAGTGGAATTCGGGGCATTTTTTTTTAGATTATATTTTAGGCACCATGTCAGGTTTGAAGAGGTCTTGTGGTGCCAAGGAAACACACCCAAAAATACCCCATTTTGGAAAATACACCATACAAGGAATTCATCTAGGGGTGTAGTGAGTATTTAGACCCACAGGTTCATAGATTTTATTACAATTTGGATGGGAAAATGAAAAATGAAATTTTTTTCCAATAAGATGTAATTTTAGCTAAAAAAAACAACTATGTCTACAAGGAATAAAGGAGAAACTTCAGTCCCCACCATTACAGCAGGGTATCAGCTGTAACATACAGCTGACACCCGCTGCTGATGGCACGGGCTCAGCTTCAGAAAATGATTAATGTCTCTAATAATCAAATAAAACAATTACAATATTTCAAAGACACTATATATAAAAGTGGACTCTTAATAAATATTTTTGTATGTATCAGTAATATCCTAGAAACTTCCAAGCTTGTGTGTCTCCATATCAAGAATATTTAACTGGATTGTAACATATGTATATAATTCCATAAGCATATACCTATTATGTATAGACATATTTGTGCACATTCAGTTCCCACAATGCAGATTTGCTGCAGATTTTGCCTGCATTTTGTAAGCCAAACCAGAATTGGATCCAGGAGAGAAGACCTACAAGGTTATTCGTGATATATTTCTTCTGTTTAGGTTCTGTACCTGTTTTTAAATTAAAAAATACCTGTAAAATCTGCAGCAAATCTGAATTGCGGGAATCCAGCCTAAGCATGCTCCGCCCATTTAGTTAGGCTGTGCACTGTGGGAAGGGAGGAGAGCAGTGCGGTGTGTGTGCGCCACAATTTGTCACAACCTCAAATACAAAAATTTAGTATACAAATATGTTATCAGATTTAAGTTTAAAGTATAGATACTGAATCAAGCTCAGTACATAAATACAGTACCACAAACAAGCGCATTATATAAATACAACACCAGAACCAAGCTCAGTACATAACTACGACACTACAACCAAGCTCATTAGATATATACAGCACCAGAATCAAGCCCAGTGCATAAATATAGAACCAAAACAAAGCTCAGTACATATATACAGTACCAGAACAAAGCTCAGTACATAAATACAGGACGAGAAACAAGCTCAAAACATAAATATAGTACCAGAACTGAGCTCAGTACATAAATAAAGCACCAGAACCAAGCTCAGTATATAAATACATCACAAGAATCAAGCTCTGTACATAAATACAGCACCAAAACCAAGCTCAGTACATAAATACAGCACCAGAAACAAGCGCATTGTCACGAAGCGGGTTAGCAGCTGGCCAAACAACAGGAAACCCCAGCAATACAATGTCCCGCACAAGGGTACCTTGATAGTCCAGACGGTGGCCGCAGCTCTGGCACTGATAGTCCAGACGGTTGCAGCAGATATCGCCAAACGTGGCAGATGACACAGGTGCCGCAGGTTGCGCCAGACGTGGCAGATTCCTCCAGACAAGGCAGATGACACAGGACATGGCGGATTCCTCCGGACGTGGCAGATGACACAGGACGTGGCACGACTTGATGCTAAAGGCACAGCACGGGAAACAGGAACAGGGAACAAGGCACGGGTAACAACTGGAACTGGAAACACTAAGGGACCATTTGCAAGGCAGACTTGGAAAAATAACAACGCTCAGGCAAGGATCAGAAGGCCTGGGGCCTTCTTATAGACCAGGAAATCGTGGCAGTTGATGATGATGATCTCCTTTGTGCACGCGCTGGCCCTTTAAGGCCGGGCACGAGCATGCACGCACCCTACGGAACACAGAAGACCGAAGCGGAAGTGAGCGCTGGCGTCTCCTAGGAAGGAGATGGGGACCAGCGCTCACGGATCCATGGCTGCGGGCGTCGGGAGGTGAGTAAACCCGACGGCCCGCGACCATGGACGCTAAAGTATCCCCCCTCTTATGCCCCCTCTTATTAAGGCCAGAGCGAGAGAGGGATTTCTTAATAAGCGCAGGGGCACTGAGGTTCTCCTCTGGCTCCCAGGACCTCTCCTCAGGACTAAACCCTCTCCAGTCCACCAAATAGAAAGTCCTTCCTCCTACCCTCTTGCAGTCCAGGATCTCCCGCACCTCGAATATATCAGAAGAACCGCTAGGAGCAACTGTGGAGCTAGAAGTCTTGCTGTAGAGGTTCAAAACCACTGGCTTCAGGAGGGACACATGAAAATATTTGGGGATTCTAAGGGTAGGAGGCAGCCACAGCTTATAGGAGACAGGGTTTATCTGTTGCAGAATCTCAAAAGGACCAAGGAACCTGGGAGCAAACTTGTATAAGGGTACCTTCAAGAGAATGTTCCAAGAGGACAGCCAGACTTTAGTCCCCGGAAGATACTGAGGCGGCTCTCTTCTCCTAGTATCTGCTTTTCGCTTCATGCGGTCGACTGCCAGTAAAATAGAGGACCGGGTCTGTTGACAGATTTGCAAAAAGTCCCCATATGCAGAGTCAGCAGCGGGTACTTGAGATGTGGTCGACACTGGAGAGGGACTCTAGGATGTTGACTGTACACAATGTGAAATGGAGTGGAAGTGGTGGACTCACTTGTGTGGTTGTTGTATGAGAACTCAGCCCATGGAAGAAGCTGTACCCAGTTATCGTGCTGTGAAGAGATGAAGTGGTGGAGATAATTCTCCATGATCTGGTTGATCCTCTCAACTTGCCCATTGGACTGGGGGTGATAAGCTGAGGAAAAGTCCAATCTAACATCCAGGAGTTTACAGAGGGCTCTCCAGAACTTTGAAGATAACTGAAACCCCCGGTCGGACACAATGTGTAGAGGCAAGCCATGCAAGCGAAAGATGTGTAGAATGAAGAGACTCGCCAGTCAAGGAGCAGAAGGTATGCCGGTCAGCGGGATAAAATGTGCCATCTTAGAGAACCGGTCCACCACCACCCAGACGGTGTTGCATCCTGCTGAGGGGGGAAGGCCTGTGACAAAGTCCATCGCAATGTTCTGCCAGGGGGCATTGGGTACAGGCAGAGGTTGAAGCAGGCCGGCAGGCTTGGAGTGAGTAACTTTGTTAGAGGCACACACCGTGCAAGAAGAGACAAAGTCCAGAACATCTTTAGGTAGCGTGGGCCACCAGAAGTGACGAGCAATCAGGTCTCGGGTCTTACGGACACCAGCGTGCCCAGCCAGTTTAGAACTGTGTCCCCAGCAGAGAATTCTTCTCCTGTCTGCCAACCGAACAAAAGTCCTCCCAGGAGGGATGTCTCTAACCTGCAGAGGATTAGCAGTGACAATGCAGGACGGGTCTATGATAGTCTGAAGGGATTCCACCGTGTCCTCCATCTCAAACGATCTGGACAGGGCATTGGCCCTCGCATACTTGTCTGTGGGACGGTAGTGGAGCACAAACTGAAAACGGGTGAAGAACAGCGACGACCTGGCTTGACGGGGATTCAGTAGTTGTGCAGACTGAAGGTAGGTAAGGTTTTTGTGGTCGGTGAAGATCAGGATGGGGTGAGCAGCGCCCTCTAGAACATGTCTCCACTCCTCCAGAGCCAATTTGATGGCCAGCAGCTCCCGATCTCCAATAGAGTAATTGCGCTCGGCAGAAGAAAAAAAAGTCTTGAGTAGTAGCCACATACTACTGCCTTTCCTTTGGAGCTCCTCTGGAACAGAAGTGCACCTGCACCAACAGAGGAAGCATCCACTTCCAGTGAGAACTGCAGAGATACATCAGGAGTATGGAGGATCGAAGCTGAAGTGAAGGCTTTCTTGAGGCTAATAAATGCGGATTCTGCCTCTGGAGTCCACACCTTGGCGTTCACACCCTTCTTGGTAAGGGTAGAGATGGGAGCCGTCAGAGAAGAGAAGTTAGGAATAAACTGCGTGAAGAAATTGGCGAATCCCAGGAACTGCTGTATGGCCCTTAAGCCTTGAGGACGTGGCCACTCCAGGGCAGCTTTCACTTTTTCAGGATCCATCTTGAGGCCTTGATCCGAGATGATGTAGCCCAGGAAGGGCAGAGAACTCTTCTCAAAGACGCACTTCTCCAGCTTGGCGTATAAATGATTCTCCCTTAATCGTAGTAGAACCTGACGGACATGCCTCCGATGAGTCGTCGGATCTGGGGAGAAAATCAAAATATCATCGAGATAAACAACAACACAGACATAGAGGTGATCTTGGAAGATATCATTAACGAACTCCTGAAACACTGCGGGAGCGTTACACAGTCCGAAGGGCATCACTAGGTATACGTAGTGCCTGTCCCGGGTGTTAAAAGCCATCTTCCATTCATGACCCCGGTGAATCCGGACTAGATTATAAGCCCCCCGCAGGTCTAGCTTAGAAAATTTTTTGGCTGCTCATATGCGATCAAACAGCTCAGATATAAGTGGCAACGGGTATTTGTTCTTGACCGTGATCTGGTTGAGACCCCGGTAGTCAATGCAGGGTCGAAGGGATCCGTCCTTTTTAACGAAGAAGAATCCAGACCCAGCCGGGGAGGAAGACTTTCGTATGAAACCTCTCTCCAGATTCTCCATTATATAGGCCAACATAAATAGAGACTCAGGCAAGGAGAGAGGATATACTCGGCCACGGGGAAGAGAGGCATTAGGAACCAGTTCAATGGGGCAGTCATAAGTCCGATGTGGAGGCAGAGTCTCAGCCTCCCTTTTGCTGAAAACATCTGCATACTGAGCAAAATGGGGAGGCAGACCTGCCAATGACTGAGGCAGAGGAGGCTTGACAGGATGGATCTGCAACAGACAACGACCATGGGACTTGGAGCCCCATTGGAGAACCTCTCCAGAATTCCAGTCCAGGACTGGGGCATGTAGTCGAAGCCAAGGCAGGCCCAGTAGAACAGGATTGATGGCCTTGGGTAAAACAAGGAAAGAAATTAGTTCAGAATGAAGGACTCCAAACTGGAGCTTCAACAGCTTGGTTTTAGAAATGATGGAATCAGGCAAAAATCCCCTGCAGGACCTCGGATCTCCGGCAAGAAACACAGTGGATTGGTACCAGTACAGACAGGAAGTGTAGCTGGAGGAACCGCAGGAATGGGTGCAGTGACGACTATGGTTGGAGCAAGCAGCCAATGGGCTAGGGCGTTCACCGACAGTAGGAGCTGGTCTTGTAGTGACTGGAGATCCTCCATCTCGGCCAGCATGGCTTGTGTCGTCAAAGTCTCAGGTTGACCAGCAGGCTCCATGGCCTGAGTGTACTGTCACGAAGCGGGTTAGTGGAACCACTAGGCTGTACCGCCGTAGCGGGGAGGCAGCTTGCCAAACAACAGGAAACCCCAGCAATACAATGTCCCGCACAAGGGTATCTGGATCGTCCAAACGGTGGCCGCAGCTCTGGCACTGATGGAAACAGTTGCAGCAGATAACTCCAAACGTGGCGGATGACACAGGTGCCGCAGGTTGCGCCAGACGTGGCGGATTCCTCCGGACGTGGCAGATAACACAGGACGTGGTGGATTCCTCTGGATGTGGCAGATGACAGGACGTGGCGTATTCCTCCGGACATGGCAGACACATGACGTGGCACGACTTGATACTAAAGGCACAGCACGGGAAACAGGAACAGGGAACAAGGCACGGGTAACAACTGGAACGGGAAACACTAAGGGACCATTTGCAAGACAGACTGGGAAAACTAACAACGCTCAGGCAAGAATCAGAAGGCCTGGGGCCTTCTTATAGCCCAGGAAATTGTGGCAGTTGAGGATGATGCCCTTAAGGCCGGGCACGAGCGTGCACGCACACCCTACGGGACACAGCAGACCGGAGCGGAAGTGAGCGCTGGCTGTCTCCTAGAAAGGGGATGTGGACCAGCACTCAGGGATCCATGGCTGCGGGCGTCGGGAGGTGAGTAAACCCGACGGCCCGCGGCCATGGACGCTACACGCATTATATAAATACAACACCAGAACCAAGCTCAGTACATAACTATGACACTACAACCAAGCTCATTAGATATATACAGCACCAGAATCAAGCTCAGTGCATAAATATAGAACCAGAACAAAGCTCAGTACATATATACAGTACCAGAACAAAGCTCAGTACATAAATACAGAACGAGAAACAAGCTCAAAACATAAATATAGTACCAGAACTGAGCTCAATACATAAATAAAGCACCAGAACCAAGCTAAGTACATAAATACATCACAAGAATCAAGCTCTGTACATAAATACAGCACAAAAACCGAGCTCAGTACATATATACAGCACCAGAACCAAGCTCAGTACATGAATACAGCACCAGAACCATGGCCAGTACATTAATACAGCATCAGAACCAAGCTCAGTACGTACGGTATGTGTATACATCAACAAAATATATAGCACCTAGGCTCTGGTGCTAAATAAATATAGCACCAGAGCCTAGCTCAGTATATACATACAGCACTAGAACCAAGCTTAGTACATAAATACAGTACCAGAACAAAGCTCAGCACAGAAATACAGCACCAGAACAAAGCTAAGTACATAAATACAGCACCATAACCATGCTCAGTACATAAATGCAGCACAAGAACAAAATTCAGTACATACATACAGCACCAGAACCAAGCTCAGTATATAAATACAGCACCAGAACCAAGCTCAGCGTCATGTCCATGGCCGCGGGCCATCAGGATCACTCACCCCCTGACGGCCACAGCCTTTGGTTTGCGAGCGTTGGCCCCAGTCTCCTCCTCCGGAGACGCCAGCGCTCACTTCCTCTTACCTTGGCCGGGTCCTGCGAACGCACCAGAATTTAATGTCTAAATTAGCCCATGAGTACCCTGGACTATAAGAAGGGCCCAGCCCCTTTCACCCATGCCTGAGCATTATTGTCATACCCTAAGTTTGTCTAGCAAATGGTCTTCTAGTATTTCCCAGTTCCCAGTGTTCCCCGTTCCTTTACCTGAATCCTGTATCCCGTGCTACCTGGTCAAGTTCCGTGCTGAGCTGTAGTCGTGCTGTGCTGTATTCCACGCCTTTCCTGCTACACCACGCCTGACGTTTGCCTGCTGCCTAAGTCCCAACCGAGCCTGTCATTTCTACTGTCCGAGCTGCCACAGGTACACTATACGAACTGTAGACTGTGACCTGCGTCCTGTTGGCCAGCTGCCATACCGTCAAGGCGGTACGGCCCAGTGGGTCTACGCACCCTACATGACAGTACGCTCAGGCCATGGACCCCGCTGGTCCATCCAAGACCAAGATGACGTAATAAGGGATGCGGACGGATATGCTGGTCCTCCGGTCTCGACAGGACCAACTCCTCCAGGCCTTGAACATTCTCGCACGTTGGCAGGAGGCACAAGCTGGCGTTCCTCCTACTATACCTCCTAGCAGTGTCGATCCTCAGTCTACACCTCCTGGCAGTGTGGATCATCGATTTTCTTTGCCACTTCCTGACCGCTATGATGGAGACGCAGGGACCTGTCGTGGATTTTTGAACCAGTGCCAGATCCACTTCACCCTGTATGCAAGAGCATTTTCATCTGATGGCGCAAGGGTCGCTTTCATCATCTCTCTCCTCACTGGCAGGGCCCTTGCATGGGCGAATCCTATCTGGAAGAGACAAGGACCAGAGACCCGTGATTTCCAGGGGTTCTTCCGGACATTTTGCACGGTGTTTGAGGAGCCTGGACGAGTCTCGTCTGCTGCAGCCTCCTTGCTGAACCTACGCCAAGGAGACACCTCCTTAGGCGAGTAAGCCATCCACTTCCGCACCCTGGCGGGAGAACTGTTGTGGAACAATGAGGCCCTGGTGGCTACATTCTGGCAGGGATTGTCTCCAAAGATTGTCGCTCGAGATCTACCGTCTACCCTGGATGACCTCATCCCTCTGGCCGCCCGGATTGATATAAGGATCCGAGAACGGCTCCAAGAGGCTTGTCGGGAGGGAGGCCTTACTAGTCCGGTTCCTACTTTGCAGCAACCCCTGTTGTCTACAGATGCCGATCCTCCTAAGGAGTCTGTGAGGATGGACTAGTTTAACCCCTTAATGACCAGCCTATTTTAGACCTTAATGACCCAGCCATTTTTTACGTTTTTCCATCGTCGCATTCCAAGAGCTATAACTCTTTCATTTTTGCGTCGACATAGCTGTATAAGGTCTTGTTTTTTGCGGTACAAGTTGTATTTTTTAATAGCACCATTTTGGGGGACATATTATTTGTTGATTAACTTTTATTAACTTTTTTTTGGGGGGGAATAGAAAAAAACCTGAAATTTTGCCACGCTTTTTCGCATCTTAAATCTACGCCGTTTACCGTGTGATATAAATAACACAATAACTTTATTCAGCGGGTTGTTACGATTGCAACGATACCAAATTTGTATACTTTTTGTATGTTTTACTACTTTTTGTGTCTCCATGTTTGAAGAGCCGTAACGTTTTTATTGTTCCGCCGATGCAGTTGTATGAGGGCTTTTTTTTTTGCGGGAAAACTTGTAGTTTATATTGGTACCATTTTGGAGTAGATGCGACTTTTTGATCACTTTTTATAACATTTTTTTTAAGTCAGGATTCACAGAAAACAGCAATTTTTCCATAGTTTTTTATTTAATTTTTTACGCCGTTCACCGTGCGGGTTAAATAATGTAATAGATTTATAGTCGGGGTCGTTACGGACACGGCGATACCAAATATGTGTAACTTTTTTAATTTATTTTGTTTTTTTAATAGTAAAGGAGTTTGTAAGGGGAAAAGGTGGGTTTTTCATTTTTTTTCAATTTTTTTTTCAATTAACTTTATTAAATTTTTTTTTTACTTTTTTACTAGTCCCACTAGGGGACTATAATATGCGATTCTACGATCGCTATTATAATACACTGCAATACTTCTGTATTGCAGTGTATTACTGCCTGTCCATTTAAAACGGGCAGGCATCTGCTAGGTCATGCCAGAGGCATGATCTAGCAGGCATTCATGGCAGGCAGACCTGGGGGCATTTATTAGGCCCCCGGCTGCCATAGAAGACACAGACACTCGGCGATCTTATCGCCGGGTGTCGGTGGGAGAGAGAGGGAGCTCCGTCCCTCTCTCCAAAACCACTCAGATGCGGTGCTCGCTATTGCACACCGCATCTGAGGGGTTAAACATGTGAGATCGATACGTATATCGATCTCACACGGCAGAGCAGGGACGCTCCCAGCCCTCAGCTGCCTCTGGCAGCTGAGAGCAGGGAGATTTGACGGCTCCCTGCTCTGTTTACTCATCCTGATGCAGTGCCGTAAAAAGGCATATGCATCAGAATAAAGCCCGTTAGTGGCCGCCGTTAAAAGTCGTATTGGCGGTCACTAACGGGTTAAGCTATCTACCCAGGAGAGACAACGCAGATGCACTTCGGGACTCTGTCTATATTGCGGCCTCGGAGGCCAGCTTGTGCGTCTGTGTCCCCAAAAGCCCCAAATCCTAGGGTTGGTAGGAGAGACAACCTTGGGTAAAGATGGACTTCCATCTAAATTGTCCATACCCGTGACCATAGTGTCCGGCAAGAGAACGCATCGGATCTCTGCGTATCTGGACTCTGGATCAGCTGCTAATTTCATTCGTAGAGACCTGGTGAATCTTCTCCAATTGCCCACAACTGCTCTGGAGAGGCCATTGATCGTTGCATCAGAAAATGGACTACCTCAGCAAGACCCAGTTATAGCTGTGACCAAGCCGCTGAGGCTCCAAGTTGGACCCCTCCACTTCGAGCTTTTATCGTTCTTTGTCTTGTCTAAGGCCATTAACCCCATGCTACTGGGCCTGTCTTGGCTCCGACTACATGCCCCAGTTCTGGACTGGAACTCTATGGAGGTTCTCCAGTGGGGTCCCAAGTATCACAACCGTTGCCTGCTACAGATTCGTTTCGCTCAGCCTCCTCTGCCCCGGTCATTGGCAGGATTGCTTGGTCATTATGCTGCAACTTTGGACGTCTTCAGCAAGAGGGAGGCGGAGACGCTGCCCCCACACCGGGCATATGACTGTCCTATCGAGCTGATTCCTGGTGCATCCCTTCCCCGTGGTAGGGTATATCCTCTCTCCCAGCCAGAGACTTTGTCCATGTCCGCCTATGTTAAGGAGAACTTGGAGAGGGGCTTCATACGGAAGTCTTCCTCCCCGGCAGGAGCCGGGTTCTTCTTTGTCAAGAAAAAGGATTGTTCCCTGCGTCCTTGTATTGACTACCGGGGTCTCAACCAGATCACGGTGAAAAATAAGTATCGGTTGCCACTGATCTCAAAACTGTTTGATCGTATACGTGGTGCCAAGATTTCGACTTGTGACGAATGGAAGACTGCATTTAACACCCGTGATGGACACTATGAATATCTTCCAGGTCTTCCAGGAGTTCGTTAATGACATCTTCCGTGACTTCCTCTGTGTTTGTGTTGTGGTCTATCTTGATGACATCTTAATTTTTTCTCCAGATCCTATGACTCATCAGAGACATGTCCGTCAAGTTTTGCTGCGGTTAAGGGGGAATCGTCTGTACGCCAAGATGGAGAAGTGTGTGTTTGAGAAAGATGCTTTACCCTTCCTGGGCTACATCGTCTCAAATCTAGTTCTCAAGTTGGATCCTGAAAAGGTAAAATCCGTTCTGGAATGGCCCCGCCCTCAAGGCTTGAGGGCCATACAGTGCTTTCTGGGATTCGCCAATTTTTACAGACAGTTCATCCCAAACTTCTCCTCACTGACATATCCTATCGCTAACCTCACCAAGAAGGGCATGAATGCCAAGGTGTGGACTCCTGAGGCAGAGACCGCATTCAATAGCCTGAAGAGTGCCTTCATGTCCGCCTCTATCCTCCATCATCCAGAAGTTAGTCGACAGTTCTCGTTGGAGGTGGACGCCTCATCCGTCGGTGCTGGTGCACTCCTGTTCCAGAAAGGTTCCAAGGGCAAGTTAATGGTATGTGGATATTTCTCTAATCTCTTCTCTTCCGCAGAACGCAACTACTCGATTGGGGATCGGGAGTTACTGGCAATCAAATTGGCCCTGGAGTAGTGGAGACATCTACTAGAGGGCGCAGCTCACCCTATCCTGATTTTTACGGACAACAAGAATCTCACCTATCTCCAGACGGCCCAACGGCTGAACCCTCGTCAGGCCTGGTGGTCATTGTTTTTTACTAGGTTCCAGTTTGAGCTCCATTATCGCCCGGCCGATAAGAATGTGATGGCCGATGCCTTGTCCAGGTCATTCAAGACAGAGGACACCATGGAGATTCCACAGAATATTATTGATCCGTCTTGCATTGTCTCTGTCAACCCCTTGCAAGTTAAAGACATCCCTCCAAGGAGGACCTTTGTGCGCCTGACTGACAGAGGGAGAATCCTCCGCTAGGGACACTCCTCTAGACTGGCAGGTCACGCGGGTACATGTAAGACCCGAGACCTTATTGCCTGTCATTTCTGGTGGCCCACACTGTCCAAGGACATTATGGACTTTGTTTTTTCCTGTTCAGTGTGTGCAGTTAACAAGGTTGCTCACTCGTGCCCGATGGTCCCTGGCAGAATATAGCTATGGACTTTATTACTGACCTACCTCTCTCTGCAGGATGTAGTACTGTGTGGGTGGTGGTGGATCGATTTTCAAAAATGGCCCACTTAGTTCCTCTGACCGGCCTTCCTTCTGCTCCTCAACTGGCCAAGCTTTTCATCCAACACATCTTCCGCCTGCACGGCTTGCCGCGGCATACTGTGTCTGATCGGGGGGGGGGGGGGTTCAGTTCACCTCGAAGTTCTTGAGAGCCCTCTGCGGAGTCCTCGTGTGAAGTTGGAGTTCTCCTCAGCCTACCATCCTCAGTCCAATGGTCAGGTCAAGAGGATCAATCAGATCTTGGAGAACTACCTACGCCACTTCAACTCCAAGCAGCATGATGACTGGGTGCAGCTGTTTCCGTGGGCTGAATTCTCATAATAATCACACCAGCGAGTCCACAAGGAATACACCTTTCTTCATTGTCTATGGCCAACACCCACGAGTTCCTCTCCCGGTGCCTGATACGTCCAAGTTACCAGCAGCTGACACTGCTTTTAGGGACTTCCTGCAGATCTGGCAGCAGCCTCGATCCTCCATCCTACTGGCAGTCGACCGCATGAAACGGAAGGCAGACACAAGGAGAAGAGAACCTCCTCAATTTTTCCCTGGCACCAAGGTCTGGCTGTCCTCTAGGAATATCCGACTGAGTGTGCCATCATACAAATTTGCTCCCAGGTTCCTCGGACCCTTCGAGATCCTACAACAGATCAACCCTGTCGCCTCAAGATCCCCAACTCCTTCCATGTCTCCCTCCTGAAGCCGGTGGTTCTGAATCGCTATACCAAAACTCCTAGCCCTGCGGTTGCCTCAAGTGGCCCTTCAGACACCATCAAGGTTAAGGAGATCTTGGACAACAAGAGGGTAAGAGGAAGAACTTTTTATTTGTTGGATTGGAAGGGGTTTGGTCCTGAAGAGAGGTCCTGGGAGCCAGAGGAGAACCTCAATGCTCCTACCCTTTTGAAGAAGTTTCTCTCCCACTCTGGCCCCAAGAGGAAGGGGCATAAGAGGGGGGATACTGTCATGTCCATGGCCGCGGGCCATCAGGTTCATTCACTTTCTGACGGCCGCAGCCATGGGTCTGCAAGCGCTGGCCCCAGTCTCCTCCTTGGGAGACGCTTACCTTGGCCGGGTCCCATAGGTTAATGTCTAAATTAGCCCATGAGTACCCTGGACTATAAGAAGGGCCCAGCCCCTTTCTCCCATGCTTGAGCATTGTTGTCGTACTCTAAGTTTGTCTAGCAAATGGTCTCCTAGTGTTTCCCAGTTCCAAGTATTTCCCGTTCCTGTACCTGTATCCTGTATCCCGTGCTACCTGGTCCTGTGCTGAGCTGTAGTCGTGCTGTGCTGTATTCCATGCTTGTCCTGCTACACCATGCCTGACGTCTGCCTGCTGCCTAAGTCCCAGCCGAGCCTGTCATTGCTGCTGTCCGAGCTGCCACAGGTACACTATACGAACTATAGACTGTGTCCTGTTGGCCAGCTGCCATACCGTCAAGGCGGTACGGCCCAGTGGGTCCACGCACCCTACGTGATACTCAGTACATAAATATAGTACCAGAACCAAGCTCAGTACATAAATACAGCACCAGAACAAAGCTCAGTACATAAATACAGTACCAGAACCATGTCCAGTTAATAAATACAGCTCCAAAAACAAGCTCAGTACATGAATACAACACCAGAATCAAAATCATAACATAAATACAGCATGAAAATACATTCATTACATAACAGCAGCAGAACTAAGCTCATAACCAATACAGTACCAGAACCAAGCTTATAAACAATACAGTACCGTAACCAAGCTCATAACACAATACAGTACCAGAATAAAGCTCAGTACATTACTATAGCACCAGAACCAAGCTCAGCACATAAATACAGCACCAGTTCAAAGTTCAGTACATAAATACAACACAAGAACCAAGCTCAGTACATATATACAGCACCAGAACAAAGCTCAGTACATATATACAGCACCAGAAAAAAGCTCAGTACATAAATGCAGCACCAGAACAAAGCTCAGTACATAAATACAGCTCCAGAACCAAGCTCAGTACATATATACAGCATCATAACCAAGCTAAGTACATAGATACAGCACCAGTACAAAGCTCAGTACATATATTCAGCACCAGAACAAAGCTCAGTAGCTATAAAGGATCTGCCAGACACAGCTTCTGTGTCGACGCCCGTGGTTAATCAGTCTGCACCTGCTCCTAGGTCTGATAGAGTGACTCGATCTGACCTTAATACAGCACCAGAACAAAGCTCAGTACATAAATACAGCGCCAGAACAAATCTCAGTACATAAATAAAACACAAGAACTAAGCTCAGTCCATATATATAGCACCAGACCCAAGCTCAATACCTATATACAGCACAAGAACTAAGCTCAGTATAAAAATACAGCACAAGAACTAAGCTCAGTACATAAATACAGCACCAGAACAAAGCTCAGTACATAAATACAGCGCCAGAACTAAGCACAGTACACAAATATTGAATAGAATAATTTTAAGAAGAAAATCCTCAGCCCTGGTATAGTGCCAAGGGACTGGCGCAGGGCAAATGTGATGCCTATTTTCAAAAAGGGCTCTAGGTCTTCCCCGGGTAATTATAGACCAGTAAGCTTAACATCCATTGTGGGGAAAATGTTTGAGGGGCTATTGAGGGACTATATACAGAATTTTGTGACAAATAGTATTGTAAGTGACAGCCAGCACGGTTTTTCTAAGGACAGAAGCTGTCAAACCAACCTGATTTGTTTTTATGAAGAGGTGAGCAGAAGCCTAGACAGAGGGGCCGCTGTGGATATATTGCTTTTGGACTTTGCAAAGGCATTTGAAACGGTCGATCATAGACGTCTAATGGGTAAATTAAGGACTATAGGTTTAGAAAGTAAAGTTTGCAATTGGATTGAGAATTGGCACAAGGACCATATCCAGAGAGTTGTGGTAAATGATTCCTACTCTGAATGGTCCCCGGTTATAAGTGGTGTACCCCAGGGTTCAGTGCTGGGACCACTATTATTCAACTTATTTATTAATGATATAGAGGATGGGATTAATAGCCCTATTTCTATTATTTGCAGAGGACATCAAGCTATGTAATATAGTTCAGACTATGGAAGATGTTCGTGAATTGCAAGCGGATTTAAACAAACTTAGTATTTGGGCGTCCACTTGGCAAATTAAGTTTAATGTAGATAAATGTAAAGTTATGCACCTGGGTATGAACAACCTGCATGCATCATATGTCCTAGGGGGAGCTACACTGGGGGAGTCACTTGTTGAGAAGGATCTGTGTGTACTTGTAAATCATAAACTAAATAACAGCATGCAATGTCAATCAGTTGCTTCAAAGGCCAGCAAGATATTGTCGTGTATTAAAAGAGGCATGGACTCACGGGACAGGGATGTAATATTACCACTTTACAAAGCATTAGTGAGGCCTCATCTAGAATATGCAGTCCAGTTCTGGGCTCCAGTTCATAGAAAGGATGTCCTGGAGTTGGAAAAAATACAAAGAAGAGCAACGAAGCTTATAAGGGGCATGGAGAATCTAAGTTATGAGGAAAGATTGGAAGAACTAAACCTATTTAGCCTTGAAAAAAGACGACTAAGGGGGGACATGATTAACTTATATAAATAAATGAATGGCACATACAAAAAATATGGTGAAATCCTGTTCCATGTAAAACCCCCTCAAAAAACAAGGGGGCACTCCCTCCGTCTGGAAAAACAAAGGTTCAACCTGCAGAGACGACAAGCCTTCTTTACTGTGAGAACGGTGAATTTATGGAATAGTCTACCGCAGGAGCTGGTCACAGCAGGGACAGTAGATGGCTTTAAAGGCTTAGATAATTTCCTAGAACAAAAAAATATTAGCTCCTATGTGTAGAAATTTTTTATTTCCCCTTTCCCATCCCTTGGTTGAACTTGATGGACATGTGTCTTTTTTCAACCGTACAAACTATGTAACTATGTAACATCCACATTTGGAAAAATATATAAAGAGCTTTATTTAGACATAATATAAAAGTCCATGAGACACAGGTAGGAAGTGTTACCGCTAACGCGCTTCGAACAAAGTGTTCTCACTCATAGCATAACGTAACACACTTAGGACATGTGTTTTAAAATCAACATCGACCAATACGGTAACATTTAAGGTCAGAAAGAAACGATCACACTTTTGAGGAACAAATTAATTAAGCTGCAGGTTTCAGGCAGCCATACCTATACATAGAAGCTAGTTCACACTAGTTTTGATGGAAAAAAAATAAATGCGATAATGTACAACCTTATGGGAAGAAACCCATAGCACACATTGATTAAATGGAATAGAGGACAAGTATTGAACCAGAACCAATACAATGTCCTCTAGATAGGTGCTATGGTGCTCCCTGTAGATAGTGCCCGCTAAAAAAATATATATTATATACTCACCTGTCCCACATTATCCTCTAGTAATGCAGGTCTGGTCTTTTATGACCAGGCCTTATCCAGCGGAACGACGCAGGACTGATAGTACTGATAGTTCCCTTACCTAAATAGCGCAAGTTAGACTACTCAATTGTATTCGCGTCCTAAAGATGCAAATACAATTTAAGGCAGGGGGACGAGGTCGGGATCCCACTTCTCCCTGATTCCACAAACTGGTTGTAATCTTAACAAGGAGGTCGGGTTGTGACCCTTGTTAATGACATGTGAAACTCAGGGAGAATCACTACCAAATAGCCAGGGCTACAATAACAGCTAAATAAAGAAAAGTTGAATGCACTAAAATGTATCAGTTTTATATAGTTTATATATCAGTATTATATATAAACTAGAAAAATAAGGTTGAGTATTTGGCCAAGAGCTATCTCATATGTAGGGCCGACTTCAAGGGAATCTGTTACCAGGTTTATGCTGCCCTATCTGAGATCTCTCCATATGGAGTTCTCGATATTCATGAGAAGTGTGTAGCCATGCCCACTTATCGCTGATTGGTAGCTTTCTTCCTATGCACAGTATGGGAAGAAAGCTGTCAATAAACGGCCGGTGGGCACTATCTTACCGGTATTTTCACCTGATAAATATGGGCTCCATGAAAAAAAAGGGATTTTTAAAAAAACAACTGAAGATTGACAAGTAAGGCTTCGTTGACATTTGTGTTCGGTATTTCCGTTGTACTGTTTCGTCATAGGAGCAGAACAACAAAAATACTGAAGCGAATGATCCGTTGCATGATAGACGCCATCGGTGCCCTACGGAACCTATTAATTTTAATTAGTTACGTCGGATTATTACTATGGTTTATGCAGTTTTACCGAACAAAATGGCGCAGCATGCTGCACTATTTTGTGTGGTATTTTTGACCGGATCTGTGACCGAGCCCTTTAAGGGAGCCTCCAATGCAGATGTGAACGGAGCCTAAGTAATACAGCGTTGGAATTCAGGTCTCTGGCACCACTTTATGCTGCCCTCAGATTCCCTTTAAAACACTCCTCAATAGATGTCAATAGATAATTTTTTGACTTTTGTTTCTTATGTCCATGTGGCTGCTGTAAAATAAGTTTTTGAATTGCTGTTCACAGCCCAGAGATGCAGATGCCACCATTATTATGTACACAAACAGAATAAAAAAATATAAAAAAAATCAAAACAGATTAGAAAAAAAATTATTGTTTCAGTATCTGGTTTTCATTATATATATATATATATATATATATATATAAATGGATTCAATCCCTTTAATGTCTCATATTCCATATGAGTCAGTCTTTAACACATCTTCCTGTACTAAACAGAAACTAAAAAGTTTTTCTTGGACTGTTGTCATGATGACTTCACTTACAAAATTTATGTTTTTATGTGACCCATCTATCTCCACAAAGTCTTAAGGCCAGGATCACACACACAGTTTTGATGCAGTTTTTTGGTCCGTTTTTTTAGCCAAACTCAGGAGTAAGCTCAAAATAAAGCATCTGCTGTACTTTATAAATGTCCTTCCTCTTGGATTCACTTTTGGCTTTGACTAAAAAAAACTGAGCCAAAAACGGCACTGAAAAATGCATCAAAACTGTGTGTAATCCTGACCTAATAGTAGAGCACAGATAAAGGCATGTGTTGCATGATCGTTCCAAAGATCGCATGTAGGGGGACAAAAAAAAAAGTTTAATAAAAAGTTAAGATAAATTAAAAAAAAATACAAAAGTAAACTAAACATAATTGATATCACCGTGTCTGGGAAAATCCGAACGAACAAAATAAATAACGGTATTTAATCCGCCAGGTGATCGCTGTAGGAAAAAAAAATTCACAAGAATTGCTATTTTTTGGTCACTTCACTTTATAAAAAAACCTGGAATAAAATGTGATTAAAAAGTTGCATGTACCCCAAAATGGTACCTGTAAAGACTACATCTCGCCCCACAAAAAAAACATGCCCTCACACCACACAATCAACAGAAAAAAAAAAAGTTATGGTTCTCCGAATACAACACAAAACATTTATTTCTTAACAAATATTTTTTTGGGAAATTTAGTAAAACATAGAAAACTATATTCATTTGGTATTCCTGTAATCATATTGACCAGTAGAAGAAAGTTAACATGTCGTTTTTACCGCACAGTGTATGCTGCAAAAACAAAACCCAAAAAACAAAGCAGAAATCACCGTTTTTTTCCCATTCCACGCCACAAAGTTATTATTTTTTTCAGTTTCCCAATACATTATATGGTAATTAAATAGTGCTATTAAAACTACAACTCGTCTCGCAAAAAACAAGGCCTATGGCTATATTGACGGGAAAATAAAAAGATTTTTGCTCTTGGAATGCGACTACTGAGATACAAAAATGAAAAAAATTTAATTGCCTGTGTTTCCAAGTGATTAATGATCAAAGTTGTTAGAAACCAATTTAATAATCTATGCAGATACTGAGGTGAGTGAGAACAACTTCAATCCTTCCATTCAGGCTGAAGGTTAAGGAAAAGCCAACCGATAACTAAACATCTATATCCTATTAACAAGATGAAAACAATGTTTAACAGATGGACTGTTCTATGTGAATTTACATAAATATAAGTAACTTAAACATTTAATGCATTACTGGACCATAACCTGGGTAACTTATTCTGATTAAAGTGAAGCAGACTTTTGTAGTATATGGAATCTGGTGGTTTTCCACAATTTGTGGAAAACAATAAAAAAAAGTAAAAAACCTCAGTCCATTCACTTGCTATACTGCAGTGGCAATGCCTGCACAGTGACATAACGTAATATGTCCACATTGCTAAATTGCTACCACATATGGAGGAAACATCAGAGCTTCAGCGCCGATTCTAGCTTTTCTACTGCCTGAGGCGAAAATTTTAATGGCGCCCCCATATCTTGATTGACATCCTCCTGGCTGTTCCACATCACTACCAGCCTCTTCCAACTCTTGCGGATGCGCCAATACAGAGTACATCTTGCTGCATGGTGCCTTCCCATGGAGTACAAGGCAATGTCACATCCTAGAGAGCTGGAGGACACTGGTAGTGATGTAGACCAACCAGAAAGATCTAATAAGCATGGAAAGGTGGGTTTGGAGTCAGCACTGTGTGACTCTTCAGTATAGCGGCACCAACCCATGACCTTTAAACAGTAATTAGAATACAGCGTGTACTGTTTTTAAAAGTTGACTTTACAGATTTTGTTGCATCTGAAAAAACATTCAGGGGAATGTTTGGAAATATTGTCAGGTCATGTATTACTGCATGGTGGCAGTTCAAGGGGGTTACAACTACCTGACAGGTTCCCATTAAATAGACAATGAATTGCAACAATTTCATCTGCCCTGCAATTTTGTTATTATAAATACAGTGAAGGAAATAAGTATTTGATCCCTTGCTCATTTTGTAAGTTTGACCACTGTCAAAGACATGAACAGTCTAGAATTTTTAGGCTAGGTTAATTTTACCAGTGAGAGATAGATTATATTTAAAAAAAAAACAGAAAATCACATTGTCAAAATTATATATATTTATTTGCATTGTGCACAGAGAAATAAGTATTTGATCCCCTACCAACCATTAAGAGTTCAGCCTCCTCCAGACCAGTTACACGCTCCAAATCAACTTGGTGCCTGCATTAAAGACAGCTGTCTTAAATGGTCACCTGTATAAAAGACTCCTGTCCACAGACTCAAATAATCAGTCTGACTCTAACCTCTACAACATGGGCAAGACCAAAGAGCTTTCTAAGGATGTCAGGGACAAGATCATAGACCTGCACAAGGCTGGAATTGGCTACAAAACCATAAGTAAGACGCTGGGTGAGAAGGAGACAACTGTTGGTGCAATAGTAAGAAAATGAAAGACATACAAAATGACTGTCAATCGACATCGATCTGGGGCTCCATGCAAAATCTCACCTCGTGGGGTATCCTTGATCCTGAGGAAGGTGAGAGCTCAGCCGAAAACTACACGGGGGGAACTTGTTAATGATCTCAAGGCAGCTGGGACCACAGTCACCAAGAAAACCATTGGTAACACATTACGCCGTAATGGATTAAAATCCTCCAGTGGCCGCAAGGTCCCCCTGCTCAAGAAGGCACATGTACAGGCCCGTCTGAAGTTTGCAAATGAACATCTGGATGATTCTGAGAGTGATTGGGAGAAGGTGCTGTGGTCAGATAAGACTAAAATAGAGCTCTTTGGCATTAACTCAACTCGCCGTGTTTTGAGGAAGAGAAATGCTGCCTATGACCCAAAGAACACCGTCCCCACTGTCAAGCATGGAGGTAGAAACATTATGTTTTGGGGGTGTTTCTCTGCTAAGGGCACAGGACTACTTCACCGCATCAATGGGAGAATGGATGGAGCCATGTACCGTAAAATCCTGAGTGAGAACATCCTTCCCTCCACCAGGACATTAAAAATGGCTCGTGGCTGGGTCTTCCAGCACGACAATGACCCGAAACATACAGCCAAGGCAACAAAGGAGTGGCTCAAAAAGAAGCACATTAAGGTCATGGAGTGGCCTAGCCAGTCTCCAGACCTTAATCCCATTGAAAACTTATGGAGGGAGCTGAAGATCCGAGTTGCCAAGCGACAGCCTCGAAATCTTAATGATTTACAGATGATCTGCAAAGAGGAGTGGGCCAAAATTCCATCTAACATGTGTGCAAACCTCATCATCAACTACAAAAAACGTCTGACTGCTGTGCTTGCCCACAAGGGTTTTGCCACCAAGTATTAAGTCTTGTTTCCCAAAGGGATCAAATACTTATTTCTCTGTGCACAATGCAAATAAATATATATCATTTTGACAATGTGATTTTCTTTTTTTTTTTATATATATATATATATATATATATATATATATATATATATATATATATATATATATATATAATCTATCTCTCACTGGTAGAATTAACCTAGCCTAAAAATTCTAGACTGTTCATGTCTTTGACAGTGGGCAAACTTACAAAATCAGCAAGGGATCAAATACTTATTTCCTTCACTGTATATCCTATATAATTACAGTACCAGAACAAAGCTCTGACATATATACGGCACCAGAACAAAGTTATGTACATAAATACAGTACTAGAACCAAGCTCAGTATATATATACAGCACCAGAACAAAGCTTAGTTCATATATATAGCTCCAGTACAGAGCTCAATACATATATACAGTACCAGAACAGAGCTCAGTACATATTTACTGCACCAGAACAAAGCTCAGCACATAAGGACAGCACCAGAACAAAGCTCAGTACAAAAATAGAACACCAGCACAAATACAGCTCAGTACAGAGATCATTTAATCATTTACAAATTCAGTGTAACCCCTGCCGTATAGGTTTGTACTGTGTAAAACTACAGCTCCCAGAATGGCCCAAACAACGGTAAGAAGTTGCTGTTTCACAAATAAAAAAATCATAACACCCTTCATCTCGCTGCAGATAATACAGTGACTGCAGTACTGATTAGAGGTAAAATAAACATTTACATTGAGTGATTCACAGGTGACGTCTTTTCTTCTACATCAGGTCCAGACCTCATGATGACTTCTCCTGGCAATGGCCCAAATCAGCAGTTTGCCGCTCAGATGTCTTCAGCTTCTCACTTTTCAAACATTTCCGCACCGATAAGTGAAGATAAAATTCTCATGGTGCCACACACTACGTCCCTAGATATAAAAGCCCTATACACTGCACCTCTAATTATAATAGCACCATACACTGCGTCTCTGATTATAATAGCACCATACATTGTGTTCCACACACACAGTGCCCCCTGTAGATAATGGACCTTATAGAGCCCCCTGTAGATACTGCCCCTCATAGAGCCCCCTGTAGATAGTGTCCTTCAAAGCGCCGCCTGTAGATAGTGCCCCACATAGAGCCCCCTGTATACAGTAACTCCCACACATAGTGCCCCATAGAGTCCATAGAGCTTCCTGTAGATAGTGCCCCATGGAGCCTCTTGTAGATACTACCCCCCATAGAGCCCCCTGTAGATAGTGCCCTCCATAGAGCCCCCTGTAGATAGTGCCCCATATAGATCCACCTGTAGATAGTGCCCCACATACAGCCCATTGTAGATGGCTGCCTAGAGTCCCCTCTAGATAAGGCCCCTCCTGTAGATAGAGCCCCCCTGTAAATAGAGCCCCTGTAGATAATACCACTCATACTGGCAACTGGAAAAAAACTAAACGTTACATACTCACCTAACCCTGTTCCTGCATCGTCCTCTAGCAACGCAGGGCTGGTCTCTTCTGACCAAGTCCGGTGAGTCATCGCCCCACTTGCGGCATTGAAAGGCGCTGAATGGCAGGGCATTCAATGAGACAGGTTGCGTGATGATGTAATTTCGCAGCTTGCATCATTGAATGGCATGGCAAGGAACTAATGTTCCTTGTCATGCCAGTGCTAGTGATCCATGTAATTGTATCTGCATCCTATAGACGCAGATACAATTATAGTGCAGGCGGGGGTGGCGCCGGTTGGTTTTAGTGACACCGCCGCCCTCTCAGAGAGGCAGCAGGCTGCTGTCTGAGGCGAGAAGCTCATCTCGCCTCATCGACGGTGCGGCCCTGCACAGCAGCATACAGTCATTGAATGATACAGATATGTGACTAAATGAACATATATTACAGGAGAATGCACTGTGCTAGCAGAATGTCCTCATCCAGATATATAATTGATTGTTTTTTAGGGTAAGAGATACTAGGAAAGATAATAGATTCACCAGAGTCATAGTACAATGGCCTATTAATGCAGTTATAGACACCAAAGTGTACCATGTTTCCTAACAAAAAAGAATGAGGCATCCTGCAAGCAGACACCTCATCCTCTGTGCTCTTTAGTGACTGCTATGGCTGTGCCACCTGCAGTTACACCCATGTTGTTGGCAACATCCCAGAACCATCTGAGAAACTTTCATGTTCACGCTCATTTTCTTTGCATCGTTTTGTAATTGGCTCTGGATTTGATTATTATATTTCCGTAAGAATGGATTTTGTTTGGAAAATTTACTGTTTAACACCTCTTGACACTACAGCTTAGACCCTTTACATTAAAAATTCTAAATTAGCACTAAATGAAATTATTTGTATACATTACCTTGCAGAATGAATAGCGTGATACATAATAAGATTGAACAGTCTGGCTTTGGGACAATATTCCACTAAAATATAATTGCGCTTAATTGAAATCCTCCTGTTTGTCAGCACTTCTAATAACGTGTTTACTGTTCTTAAGCAGGGCCGGCCCTAGGATAGATGGCGCCCTGTGCGAAATGATCTATCGGCGCCCCACCCCATCATTAAAAAAAAATGCCCCATAAAAAAATTATAATGCCCCTTTAGTGCCCCCATATAGTATAATAATAATATTTAATAATATAATATATTACAACCCCTTCAAGGACACAGTATTTTGTCCTCTAATTGTGCACACAGTATTATGCCCCCTGTAGTACCCCTACACAGTATAATGTCCGTTTAGTGGCCCCCACACAGTATAATGCCCCCCTGTAGATTTTGCCATATAGCCTCCCTGTAGACAGTGCCATAATCCCCCACCTCCTTTTTGTAGATCGTGCCATACAGCCCCCCACACCTCCCCCTTGTAGACAGTGCCATACAGTCCCCCACCTCCCCCTTGTAGATCGTGCCATACAGTCCCCGCACCTCCCCCTTGTAGACAGTGCCCCCAAACAAAAACAAAAATTGTACTCATCTAGGCCCCGTTCCCATGACTAACTGAGCTGCTCCATGACGGGACCCTAGTACAGAGTTTCCCAACCTTTTCGAGGCAGCACTGGAAAAACAAAATTTCCTCAGGGCCCCCCTACCAAAAATTGTTTTGAGAAAGACAGAAAACGGCTAAGAACAAGCACGCCACTCGTAGGGCATGTTCACACACGTTTTTTGTAAGGCAAAAAAAAAATCTGCCTCAAAATTCCTTCAGCAACTGACAGCGTTGTGTGACCTTTTTTTTGTGTTTTTTCTTAAGCTGTTGAAGCGAATGCAAAAGACGCAGGAAAAAAAAGCTCCAAACGAGCGCCGCAGGTATCTTCTGCCTCCTATTAATTTCAATTGGAGGTCAGAGGTGGAAACCACTTGAAGACCATCAGCCCCCCACTCACAGAAAAATGACCATCAACCCCCCACTCACAGTAAAATAACCATCAGCCCCCCACTCTCAGCAAAATGACCATCAGCCCACCACTCAGTAAAATAACCATCAGACCCCCACTCACAGATTCCCCCTGTAGGTAGCGCCACACAACCCCTTGTAGGTAGCGCCACACAGACCCTTGTAGGTAGCACCACACAGCCCCTTGTGGGTAGCGCCACACAGGCCCCTTGTGGGTAGCGCCACACAGCCCCTTGTGGGTAGCGCCACACAGCCCCTTGTGGGTAGCGCCACACAGCACCCTTGTGGGTAGTACCACATCGCCCCTTGTAGGTAGCGCCACACAGCCCTTTTGTGGGTAGCGCCACACAGCCCCCTTGTGGGTAGCGCCACACAGCCCCCTTGTAAGTAGCGCCAAACAGCCCCCTTGTAGATAGCGCCACACAGCCCCCTTGTAGATAGCGCCACACAGCCCCCTTGTAGATAGCGCCACACAGCCCCCTGTAGAGTGTGACACACAGCCCCCTGTAGGGAGGGCCACAGAGCCCCCTGTAGGGAGTGCCGCACAGCCCCCTGTAGGGAGTGGCGCACAGCCCACAGCCCCCTAGTTGGTAGTGCCACACAGCCCACAGCCCCCTGGTTGGTATAGCCACACAGCCCACAGCCCCCTGGTAGGTAGTGCCACACAGCCCCCTGGTAGGTAGTGCCACACAGCCCCCTGGTAGGTAGTGCCATACAGCCCCCTGCTTGGTAGTTCCACACAGCCCACAGCCCCCTGGTTGGTAGTGCCACACAGCCCACAGCCCCCTGGTTGGTAGTGCCACACAGCCCACAACCCCCTGGTAGGTAGTGCCACACAGCCCCCTAGTAGGTAGTGCCCCACAGCCCCCTGGTTGGTAGTGCCACACAGCCCACAGCCCCCTTGTAGGTAGTGCAAGGACTACGAAATGACCGATAGCTGGCGGGCAATAGACATTCAAGAAAGGACAACTGTGCAGGAGAACACAGAATACCCAGCTTTCCCAGCTATCAAATAAATGTGTGGAAATAAACTAAGTTATAACTTTTATTTAGTCTGAGTAAAGGATTAATCCTTTTAGCTAAATTAAATAAAAGTTATATCTTAGTTTATTTCCACACTTTTTTTTATACCTGGGAAAGCTGGGTATTTTGTGTTCTCCTGCACAGTTGTCCTTTGTAGGTAGTGCCACACAGCCCACAGCCCCCCTGTAGATAGCAACCCCCCCTCCTTCCAGTAAAGATAGCGCCACCGTAGCTCCCTAAAGGAGCGGAATCCCTGTGTTGTCGGGGATTCCGGTCCTGGAGTGCTGCTTGATGCCTCTGTACATATATGGACAGTGACATCAGGGAAAACTCCTGAGGCGGAATCCCCGGTCACAGCATTGCAGACTCTATGATCGGGGATTCCACTCCAGGAGAAGCCAATGACGTCATGGACACATATCTATATCTATATCTATGTAAACACATTATACCCTAGTTAATCAAGGAGTTGTTGTAAACTGCCAATTTCTGAACGAAAAGGACTTACATGGTGCAGGTCCATTTTACGCGACAAACACAGTGTACAGTACCTTCATTGCTGTAACAGACACATCATCGCTGCTCTTATCCATGCGGCTGTGTCTGGCACTGCAGCTCAGCTTCATTCACTGAATATGGTTGAACTACAGTACCAGACACATTTGCACATAAGGGTATGTTCACACAGAGTTTTTTCAGACGTTTTTCAGGCCGTAAATGCCCGAAAAACGGACGAAGAATCGGAAGCAGAAAGCCTTCAAACATCTGCCCATTGAAATCTTCTGTTCCGATGGGCCTTTTTTTTACGGGGCCGTTTTGAAAAAAATGGCCGCGAAAAAGAAGTGCATGTCACTTCTTGGGACGTTTTTGGAGCCATTTTTCATTGACTCCATTGAAAAACAGCTCCAATAACGGCCGTAAAATACGCCGCAAAAAACGCATCTCCGTATTTTCAGACGTTTTTGGTCACTGCGTGTGAACATACCCTTATTCGGGCGTTTTACGCCTCGAATTACGCCTGAAAGAATGGCTCCATTATGCCTACAAACATCTGCGCATTGCTTTCAATAGGTTTTACGGTGTTCTGTTCCAACGGGGTGTAATTTTACGCGTCGCTGTCAAAATATGGCGCGTAAAAAGATGCCCGCGAAAAAAAGTGCATGTCACTTCTTGGGACATTTTTGGAGCTGTTTTTCATTGACTCCATTGAAAAACAGCTTCAATAACGGCCGTAAAATATGCCGCGAAAAACGCGAGTTGCTACAAAAACGCCTGAAAACAGCTCCGTATTTTCAGACGTTTTTGGTCACTGCGTGTGAACATACCCTTACTGTATTAAAAGGGCCATGACACTTCAGCAAACGCCAATGACCTTCTGTTGATCTGTTGAACCTCCAGAGATCTCACATTAACCCCTTAAGGACCAGGTCTGTTTCGGTCTTAATGACCAAGCATTCTTTTTCGTTTTTTCCTTCCCGCTTTCCAAGAGTCATAACTTTTTCATTTTTACGTCAATATAGCCATATGGGGGCTTGTTTTTTGCGGGATGCGTTGTATTTTTCAACAGCACAACTTTGGGTGTATATATTATATTGCTTATCTTTTATTCATTTTTTTATGGAAGGAATTGAAAAAAACAAACAGCTATTCCAGCATAGTTTTTCGCGTTTCAAATTTACGCCGTTTACTATGCGGTGTAAATTACATGTTAACTTTATACTATGGGTCAGTACGATTACGGCGATACGAAATATGTATAGTTTTTTTATGTTTTACTACTTTTGCACAATTAAAACACTTTTAAACAAAAATTATTTGTTTTTGCATTGCCGCATTTCAAAAGCCGTAACTTTTTATTTTGTATGTCGATTTCACCATATGAGGACTTGTTTTTTGCGTGACAAGATGTAGTATTCATTGGTATCATTTTGGGGTACATGGGACTTATTGATTACATTTTATTGAATTTTCAGGTGGGAGGAATGGAAAAAAAACATAATTTTCGCCGTTGCTTTTGTGTGTTTTATTTGTACCGCGTTCACCCGGCAGTTAAATTAATGTGTTAACTTTATTACTCGGGTCATTTTGATCGTTCGTGGCGATACCATATATGTGTGTGTTTTCTGTTTTTTTTTTGCACTTCTAGAAAATAAAAGCACTTTTTTTTGTTTTATTAAAATGTTTACTGTCATTTTTAATTTCTTTTTTTAATAAACTTTATTTAACTGTTTTAATAATTTTTTTATTAGTCCCTCTAGGGGACATTACCATGCGATCTTCTGATCGCTTATCTAATGCTTTGGTGTACTTAGTATACCAAAGCTTTACTGCCTGTCAGTGTAAAACTGACAGGCAATCTATTAGGCCATGCCTCTGGCACGGCCTAATAGGTATACAATCAGGGCAGGCCTGGGGGCCATTGTTAGGCCCCCGGCTGCCATGGCCAACCATCGGCGGATGTCGATTGCATTTGCGGGTTGCCTATCGGTGACAGACGGAGCTCACTCCCTCTGTCAAAAAACGTAAATGTCGGGGTCGCTATTGACTGCGCCATTTAAGGTGTTAAACGGCCAGGATTGGAGGTTTCTCCAATCCTAGCCATTGCCATTGCAGTGGGAGCTCGGCTGTCAGTCACAGCCGGGTTTCCGCGGCTATCGTGCGGGCACAGCTTCTGCATTCTGTCCCGTGCATGTACGTGATTATGCGCCAATGAGTTAAAAAGCTTGCCCAGGTTATGTGTGGCATTGCAGCTCAGCCTCACTCACTTCAATTAAGCCGAGCCACAATACCAGACAAAACCTATGGACAGGTGTTGCGCTGTTTCTGAAAGAAAGCAGACATGTTTTTCTAATGCTGTACAGTCCCTTTAATGGCTGATCCTAAGAAAAGGCTCTTTTATATGTTTTACATGAAAAAGATAAATCACACATAGGACACCAGTTATGACAGGCACATTCTTTATGGTGCCATCTTTTTACAGCCCTGAGCCATATTAGTTTACAAAAGCCATAAAAAATGTGTAGTTCGCACTCTAGCAGGGACAGTAAAAATGCCTGCCATTCTCTATTTTTTCCTGTGCTCAAAATTGGCACAAAAAATCATTTAAATACTAAGAAAGCCTTGCATTAACTGAATGGAATTTTTTTTAATCACCACAAATGATTAATCTGGGTGCTATTTAGCAGAGGGTAGGGCAGACACTGGATACAGTCCATGCCCCCAGAGGAGTAAACTGGTCTATTGAAATACATCTATTGAAACAACTATTTCTCTATTGAAACATATTTGCATTGAAGTGACATGCCAGGCAAATTTGTCCCTTTAAAGGGATTGTATATATATTCAAGGAATGGAAGGATGGTTTTGTAGGAGGTTTTTTTTATTTCTCCTCCTTCCCCCTTGGGAAGTTGGGGCGGGCAGGGGTATTGATGGAGACTCTGCAATGACACCCACTGACTGTATTGTCTGGCAAACCTACAGGCTCTAGTCTGAAGGAATTCCAATGACTAATTACAGTTGGAGAAATATATATTTTTTTGTTTTTAGTGACACTCTAAAGTTAAACCCTAAAGGAACAACTTACAGAATACCTGAATTTAATTCCATTTGAAACTTTGCCTGATGCACAGAGAAAGCCTGGATCAATTAATTACGCTGGAGGAACTGAAAAGTTCATAAAAAAATATAAAAGGGAATACAGCTCCTAGATTGGATGGATTTTGAACTATATAGGAAATTTAGAGAAGAACTATTGCCTGCCCTGCTAAGGGTAATAAACTCTGCAGTAGAGGTAGGTAAATTACCTGCTACCATGACAGAAGCCAATATTAATTTGATTTTAAAACCTGATAAAAGTGCTCTGGAAATGGAATCATACAGGTCGATTTCATTACTGAACACTGAAGCCACACTTTTGGCGAAAGTGTTGGCGAGGAGATTGGCCAGGATAATTTCCACAGTGATACATACTGATCAAAAGGGGTTTAATCCAGGTAGATCGGTCAGACAATGAATTTGTAGGGTATATGGAAATATCCAGGTGCCATCAGGGGTGGCTTCCCGCTCCATCCTGTCCATAGACGCGTTTGACAAGATGGAGTGGGGCTATCTTTGGGTCATTATGAAGAAACAAGGGTTTGCAGATTGTTTTATTAACCTAGTCAAATTATTATACACTGGGCCTAGGGCGAATATTAATATAAATGGTAAGAATTCAGAGTTTTTTGTTTAACCAGGGGTACTAAGCAAGGTTGTCCTCCCTCCCCCCTGCTATTTGCATTAGCTAGTGAAACGTTGGCTAGTTTGATAAGAAATGATAGTAACATCATAGGATTTGGAGCCAGGGGGAGAGAGGACAAAATAGTTATTTATGCAGACGATCTTTTATTATTTTTAGCTGATCATGAGGAGAAGCTAGAATATTTAATTGTTAAGATTCAGGAGTTTGGATACTTCTCGGGTCTAAAAATAAATTGACATAAGAGTGGTTTATCCGGGAGCTAATTTTAAGTATTTCGGTAGAAAAATCGCAAATGAGATTAAAAAATTTGCAGCTTTGAATCTTTACCCATTGATAAGGAAGGTGGAAAGAAAAGTCAAAATTTGAAGTGAACTACCTATATCCAGAACAGATAGAATAATTTTGATAAAATCAGTTTTGGTTCCGAAGCTTTTATGTGTCTTTGTGGTAGCTCCCATTTGGATGCAAGATAAACTGTTTAAAATAATTATAACGTTGCTAAACAGTTGAGTCTGGAAAATTAAGAGAGTTCGCATGAAACATGAATATCTATGCCTTCCAAGAATAAAGAGTGGACTAGGATTTCCTAATGTTAGAGCATACCACTTAGCAGCGCAACGCCAGTATATAAAGGAATGGAGGAATGAGGTTTTTAGTACAGCTGTTAACTAGGAAAGCTAAAGGATATTGCACAGACATATAGGAGGTTTTAGAATCAGGACTATTAAATTCTGCGAATTTTAAACAAAATTCCATTAGCTGTATATTTACATAAATGTTGGATACTATTGGGGAAGGATTTGGATCGTAGGGGGTCGTTGGATTTTTCGCCGTTATGGCATAACATGAACCTCAATGAATTTAAAGATATTCAAGAATTACCTCCTTTGAAGTTAAAAGGAATAAGGATGATATTGGATGTTGCGGAGGGTGGACAATTAAGCCATGGGAAGGATTGGTGGAGGAATTTGGTTTATCAGAAAAAGAGAGATTTTCATATGCTCAATTGGAATCTGCAATTATACATATGAAAAAAAAAAAGGGGATTTTTAATAAACACTCTATGAGTGTAATTTATAAATTGTTATGAGAACAGGAGACTGGGAAAAATAAAACCCTGTCAAGTATATATAGACATTTAATAGAAAGGAAGATAGAACAGTTAAAATGTAAAAGTGCTCCTAACTGGGAGAAATAGTTGAACACAATTAGGGAGATTGAATGGGAAACTGTTTATAAAAACATTAAGAAAATGTCAATTAACCTTAATCACCAGTTGATTCAATTCAACCTAGTTCATAGATTCTATTATCCTCCTCACTCGCTGGGTAAAATGTATATAAGTAAGAAAGATATTTGTCCCAGATGTGGAGAAGAAGGGGTGGATTATACTCATATTCTTTGGAAATGTGTGGTAATATTTAGGTTCTGGGATGAAATCTTCTGTGAAATCTCTGAATGTCTCGAAGTTGATATTTATTTCTTACCACAGTTGGTGATATTAGGAGATGACTCAGAAGTAAATATGTCAAGGAAAAAAAAAACAGTTTAAGAAAACTCCTGTTTATTGCTAAACTGCAAATTGTAAGAAAATGGCACTCAAATAGTCCCTTAGAAGTTAAAATATGGAAAAATAATGTTGAAAGTATAATGAAATATAAGAAGTTACAGTATGGGGAATCAGAATAATAATACATTGTGGGGAAAATGGAATTGAAGGAGTTGAAACTAGGCTGGTCTTGAGAGTGGGAAGGGTGGGATTAAAAAAATATTTATTTATTGCTTGTTGATTATGTATACAACTGGAATCTGTGATAAACTAAATGAAATTAAAAAAAGTTACACCTTGGTTTCCTCTCTAGTGGCAGAGAATGGGATGCTTTAAAACACTGAATTATGTAATTTAATCCACTTTGATTAAATTTTACTACAAAATAAATCATGAAAAAGCCAAATCACAGAATCTTCCATTTCAGTATAGTCAAGTAACTGTTTTAATAATATTTTTCAGGTTATTAAATGCAAAGCTGCAGTGTTGTGGGAGCCACACCAAGCATTTAAGCTTGAAGAGATTGAAGTTGCACCGCCAAAGGCCCATGAAGTCCGAATAAAGGTAAATAAAACATATACCTAACCTTTTCAGTCAGTTCATTACAATTTTTTTTTTTTTATAATTTGAAAAATAAATTAACAAATTGGAGGAAAATGCATTGGATAAATCTGTTATCCCCAGTAGAAATTAGATATTGAATACCATCAGATTCAACAGGGAAGGTCAGAATCAGTATCATGTTCCAGCTTCGAAGTTTGGCACACACAGGAGTTCTATTCTCACCCAATCAAAGTAGAGTGTAAAGCTCACCCTCTCAAATTTTATTGGCTATGGGGCTGGTGGGGAATATTTTTCCTTCTGTGTACAGCTGGATAAGAATTAAGCTGGATTAACAGCTACACTGATCATTACTGATGTATAATCTCGTCCGTGTTGATGCTACTTCTATAAATGTAAGGCCTGATTCACACAGGACGCGATGTCACGCATCCACCATAGTTGAGAGTCTATGGAGTGATGCGTGATGCGTGAAAAGATAGTTCATGTCCTATTTTCCCACGGACCCTTCACACGGTCCGTTGAAACAACGGCTGTGTGAACGGCCACCTTGAATTACATAGGACGTTGAAACAGCGGCTAATAGATAGAGATAGGAGAGCAGGATTCTCCTCTTCTATGTGTGCTGAGTATAAAAGACATTATAATAGTTAGGCATTACCCACAAGCTCAGGGAAACTGAGATTTAGAAATAGAGTCTGCAGATAGGAAAACTGCAAAAAAAAAAAAAATGCCATTAGAATTACAAAGTCCCTTTATTAACAAAAAATCCCTCTATGCATGCTGCAGCTGGAATCTGTTGGTTGATCAAAATAATTAATCTACTAGTAGTGCTGGAGGCAACAATATTCCACACTCCACCCTAACCCATGAAGAAAAGGCAGCTCTTAAAAAATGGTAACATCTTCTACACCATCTTCAGTGTCAGCAAAACCCTGCTCGAAAGTTGCAATGACCCCAACTAAAATGGATAATGAGAAAAGGGAATAAAGAATCTTTGCTGTATTTCCCTCAACTTGTCTTTAACCCCTTCCCTCTTTAGCCACTTTTGACCTTCCTGACAGAGCCTCATTTTTCAAATCTGACATGTGTCACTTTATGTGGTAATAACTCCGGAATGCTTTCACCTATCCAAGCGATTCTGAGATTGTTTTCTCGTGACACATTGGACTTTATGTTACTGGCAAAATTTGCTCGATATGTTCAGTATTTAATTGTGAAAAACACCAAAATTTAGCGAAAAATTGCAAAAATTAGCATTTTTCTCAATTTAAATGTATCTGCTTGTAAGACAGGCAGTTATAATACACAAAATTGTTGCTAATTAACATCCCCCATATGTCTACTTTAGATTGGCATCGTTTTTTGAACATCCTTTTATTTTTCTATGACCTCACAAGGCTTAGAACATTAGCAGCAATTTCTCACATTTTCAAGAAAATTTCAAAAGGCTATTTTTACAGGGGCCAGTTCAGTTGTGAAGTGGTTTTGAGGGCCTTATATATTAGAAACCCCAAAAAAGTCACCCCATTTTAAAAACTTCACCCCTCAAAGTATTCAAAACAGCATTTAGAAAATGTCTTAACCCTTTACACATTTCACAGGAATTAAAGCAAAGTAGAGGTGAAATTTACAAATTTCATATTTTTCTGCAGAAATACATTTTTAATACAATTTTTTTTATAACACAGAAGGTTTTACCAGAGAAATGCAACTCAATATTTGTTGCCCAGTTTTTGCAGTTTTAGGAAATATCCCACATGTGGCCGTAGCGTGCTACTGGACTGAAACACCGGCCTCAGAAGCAAAGGAGCACCTAGTGGATTTTGGGGCCTTATTTTTGTTAGAATATATTTTAGGCACCATGTCAGGTTTGAAGGGCTCTTGCGGTGCCAAAACAGTCAAAATCCCCCAAAAGTGACCCCATCTGGGAAACTAGACACCTCAAGGAAATTATCTAGGGGTGTAGTGAGCATTTTCACCGCACAGGTTTTTTACAGAAATTATTGGAAGTAGGCCGTGAAAATTAAAATCAACATTTCTTCAAAGAAAATGTAGGTTTAGCGATTTTTTTTCTCATTTCCACAAGGACTAAAGGAGAAAAAGCACCGCAAAATTTGTAAAGCAATTTCTCCCGAGTAAAACAATACCTCACATGTGGTAATAAACGGTTGTTTGGAGACACGGCGTGGCTGAGAAGGGAAAGAGCGCCATTTGGCTTTTGGAGTTCACATTTAGCAGGAATGGTTTGCGGAGGCCATGTCACATTTACAAAGCCCCTGAGGGGACAAAACAGTGAAAACCCCAAACAAGTGACCCCATTTTGGAAACTATACCCCTTGAGGAAATTATCTAGGGGTATAGTGAGCATTTTGACCCCACAGGTTTTTTGCAGAAATTTTTGCAAGTAGGCTGTGAAAATGAAAATCTACATTTTTTCAAATAAAATGTAGGTTTAGCTAATTTTTTTTCATTTCCACAAGGACTAAAGGAGAAAAATCACCATAAAATTTGTAAAGAAATTTCTCCCGAGTAAAACAGTACCCCACATGTGGTAATAAACGGCTGTTTGGACACACGGCGAGGCTGAGAAGGGAAAGAGCGCCATTTGGCTTTTGGAACTCAAATTTAGCAGGAATGGTTTGCGGAGGCCATGTTACATTTACAAAGCCCCTGAGGGGACAAAACAGTGGAAACCCCCCACAAGTGACCCCATTTTGGAAACAACACCCATTGAGGAAATTATCTAGGGGTATAGTGAGCGATTTGACACCACAGTTTTTTTGCAGAAATTATTGGAAGTAGGCCCTGAAAATAATAATCTACATTTTTTCAAAGAAAATGTAGGTTTAGCTAATTTTTTCTCATTTCCAGAAGGACTAAAGGAGAAAAAGCACCACAAAATTTGTAAAGCAATTTCTCCCGAGTAAAACAATACCCCACATGTGGTAATAAACGGCTGTTTGGACACACGGCAGGGCTTAGAAGGGAAAGAGCACTATTTGACTTTTTGAGATCACATTTAGCAGGAATGATTTGCGGAGGCCAGGTCACATTTGCAAAGCCCCTGAGGGGACAAAACAATGAAAACGCCCAAAAAGGGACTCCATTTAGGAAACTACACCTCTTGAAGAATGCATCTAGGGGTGTAGTGAGCATTTTGACCCCACAGATGTTTCATAGAATTTATTAGAATTAGGCAGTGAAAATAAAAACAGTCCTTTTTCTTCAATAAGACGTAGCTTTAGCGCAAATTTTTTCATTTTCTCAACAAATAAAGGAAAAAAAGAACCCAACATTTGTAAAGCTATTTCTCCCGAGTACGGCAATACCCCATATGTGGTCATAAACTGCTGTTTGGGCAAACGGCAGGGCTCAGAAGGGAAGGACCGCCATTTGGAGTGCAGATGTTGCTGGATTGGTTTCTGGGCACCTGTGGGCCCAAAACAGTGGAAACCCCCCAGAAGTGACCCCATTTTGTAAACTACACCCCTCAATGCATTTACCAAGGGGTGTAGTAAGCATTTTAACCCTGCAGGTGTTTTGTAGAAATTAGTGTGCGCTCAATGTTGCAGAGTGAAAATGGGATTTTTTTCCATAGATATGCCAATATGTGGTGCCCGGCTTGTGCCACCATAACAAGACAGCTCTCTAATTATTATGCGGTGTTTCCCGGTTTTAGAAACACCCTACATGTGGCCCTAATCTTTTGTCTGGACATATGACAGGGCTCAGAAGTGAAGAGTACCATGCGGAGTGGAGGCCTAATTTGGCGATTTACAAAGTATTGGTTCACAACTGCAGAGGCTCAGATGTGAAATAATAAAAATAAACCCCTGATAAGTGACCCCATTATGGAACTGCACCCCTCAAGGCATTTATTAAGGGGTGTAGTGAGCATTTTCACCCCACAGGTCTTTTCCATAAATGAATGCGCTGCGGATGGTGCAAATTAAAAATTTATATTTTTCCCTAGATATGCCATTCAGTGGCAAATATGTCATGCCCAGCTTATGACGCTGGAGACACACACCACAAAAATTGTTAAAAGGGTTCTCACGGGTATGACGGTGCCATATATGTTGAAGGAAACTGCTGTTTGGGCACGCTGTAGGGTTCAGGGCCGAGGGAGCACCATTTGGCTTTTGGAGAGCGGATTTTGCTTGGTACTATATTTGTTTGAGTATTGCTGGTGTTTTATAATGTGGGGGTACATGTAAGCGGGGCGGAGTATATAAGGGGCATAGTCAGGTGGTATAAAAAAATAAAAATAATCCATAGATGTGTGTTACGCTGTGAAGCAATCCTTTCTGCACAGGCCGGTGTCGCACTGATAAATGGTGTCATTTCTTATCCCCCTTTTGGTCCACACTCCGCGCCTTTGTAGTTTGGGGAATTTTGCTGGGAAAGTATTATCCTGGTATAATACGGGCACCGTCGCTTCCATCGGATATGATTGGGCCCTCCCTTCCTGGTTCCCTAATTTTAGGTCCTTGATAAATCGCCTCTTGAAACAGAAGAAATGTTCTCCTCGGGCACAACTGCATATTTTTTTATTTCCTGACTTATTGGAGCCATAACTAATTTTATTTTTCATAGACGTAGCGGTATGAGGGCTGGTTTGTTGCGGGACGAGCTATAGTTTTTATAGGTACCATTTTTGGATACGTGCGACTTTTTGATCACTTTTTATTGTAATATTTGTAGGGCAAAGTGACTAAAAAACAGAAACTCTGGTAACGTTTTTTACGGGTTTTTTTTACGCTGTTCACCGCGTGCAATAAATAATATAATATTTTGATACCTCCGGTCGTTACGGTCGTGGCGATACCAAATACATATGGTTTATTATTATTTTTCAATAATAAAGGACTTGATAAGAGTAAAAGGGGGATTGTGTGTTATTTGATTACTTGAAACTTTTATTGTTTTCAAACTTTTATTTTTTGCACTTTTTTTTACACTTTTTTATACTTTTTTTACACTTTTTCTCAAGTCCCACTAGGGGACTTGAAGGTCCAACGGTCAGATTTTTTTTTTTCTAATACATTGCACTACCTATGTAGTGCAATGTATTAGATCTGTCAGTCATTCACTGACAGCAAGCCGTTTAGGCTTCGCCTCCCGGCGGGGCCTAAATCGGCTTCCGTAATGGCAGAGCAGGAGACCATTGTGTCTCCTGTTGCCATAACAGCAGTCGCCAGTCCCGATTGCCTGTCAGGGCTGGCGATCTGCTTGTAACCGCTACGATGCAGCAATCGCTTTCGATTGCTGCATCGAAGGGGTTAATGGCAGGGATCGGAGCTAGCTCCGGTTCCTGCCGTTACAGGTGGATGTCAGCTGTACAGTACAGCTGACTTCCACCGCTGATGACGCCGGATCAGCTCCTGACCCGGCGCCATCTTGCCGGCAGCTACGGAAGCCGATCAGGCTCCGCCGCCGGGCGGATCTTGACCGGCTTCGGTGCTAGGCAGACCGGGAGGCCAGTATTAGGCCTCCGGTTGCCATTGCAGCCACCGGAACCCCGGCAATTTCATTACTGGGGTTCCGATGAGCTGCAAACACCTTAAGTGCAGCGATCGCGTTTGAGCGCTGCACTTAAGGGGTTAATGGCGGGGATCGAAGCTAATTTCGGTCCCCGCCGTTACAGTCGGATGTCAGCTGTAAGATACAGCTGAGATCCGGTGATGATGGGACCGGCTCAGCTTCTGAGCCGGTGCCAAACGTTTGACGTACATGTACGGCAAGATGCGGGAAGTCAGTACTTTCCATGACGTACATGTACGGCAAATGTCGGGAAGGGGTTAAGTCATGAGTCAGTTTGACAATCAGTGGAAATTAACGCCATACCCACATGCCATCATCTGATATTTGTGTAGAGGATAATCTGCCGCTTTCCTTCTTCATAAAGACCTTACCAAATGAGGAGGATAGTAGTTCTATCTTGCTCTATACTACAGTTTTAGGGAATGTCCACATGTAGCTTAAACACTGCAGATTTTCTGCAATGGATTTCCTTGCGGAAAACCTGCGGCATAATACAGTAGCAGGAGAATGGATGAGATTTGAACAAATGTCATCCAAAGGCTGCATAAAAAATAAGCCCAAAAACATTCATTAATTGACCTGCGGTGCATTTTTTTAATCTGCAGCATGTCAATTTATGCTTTGGAATTGCTGCTTTTCTGGTGCGGCTTTTCCCCATTGAATTCAATGATGAGGTAAAACCCGAAACAAATAGCAGATGTTGCGATTATTGTGGCGGAATATACGATGCCTTATGGAGCCAACAAGTGACAGCACAAGGATAGCCTATAGGTCTGTAAAGTCAGTGCAACCCCGGACGATTCTGTGCAACCAGCCATAATATTTGCATGATGCCTCAAAAGAGAAAGTAGAGTCAATCCCTCTGCTGTGTCACTGAACATTCTACCCAACAGTTTCGGTCACATGATCCTTACAGCGTCTGGAAGCCAGTCTCTATATTCGTTCCAATGAGAGACTCGATGTGAGTCTTATAGGAATTGCTCATTGAAAAATCATATTTATATATTCTTTAGGTGTTATTGTGACTTAAAGTATAGCTCTCATTTTAAAGAAATTCAAAAATCTCTCAGTTGCTCTTTAGCACCGACTAAACTACTGAGGTGACATACACTGTTATGACAGTGACAGTTTTTAATTGTAGTTTCAAGTGAATTGGACTGAGCTGCAGTGGTATGTCCCGGTGTCAACTGTGTCTGCGTCCTCAGGACACAGATATAGTTGAATCCAATGCTGAAGCAAGGAACTGTCAGCTCCCTGCTTCAGTATTAGCACAGAGCGGAGGAACAGAGGCAGCTTCTCGGCTCGTCGAGGACTCCCCGGGCACAGTGCTACTTTAAGCACTGAGCCCAGGGAAGCCCTTGACATCACAGTGACGTCAGTGGCTCCTCCAGGAGCGGAATCCCTGACCGTGGTTTCCGCTCCTGGAGAAGCCCCTGGCATCACTATCCATATATGGACAGTGACGTCAGGGGCTACTCCTGGAGTGGAATCCCGTGCCAGAGCATTGCCGACGATCTGACTGGGGATTACTCCCCTAGATGGAACCCCTGACATCACTGTTCATATATGTAGTGACGTCAGTGGCTCCTCCAGAAGCAGAATCCCCGGTAAGAGCGTTGCCTATGCTCTGGTCAGGGTTTCTGCTCCAGGAGAAGTCCGTGGCATCACTATCCATATATGGACAGTGACATCTTGGGGCTACTCCTGGAGCAGAATCCCCTGCCAGAGTGTAGGCAACGCTCTTGCCGGTGATTCTGCTTCTGGAGGAGCGCAGACCATGTCAATGCTCTGGCCATGGATTCCTCGCCTAGCAGGAACCCATGACGTCACTGTCCATATATGGACAGTGACGTCAGGAGATACTCCTGGAGTGGAATCTGCTGCCAGAGGGTTGCCGATGCTCTGGCAGGGAATTCTGCTCCAGGAGTAGCCCATGACGTCACTGTCCATATATGAATAGTGACGTCAGGGGCTTCTACTGGAAGAAGCCCCTGCCAGAGGAATTCCACTCCAGGAGGAGCCCCTGACGTCACTGTCCATACATGGACGGTGACGTCAGGAGTTCCATTTAGGAGCGGAACCCCCGGCCAGAGCATCGGCAACGCATCTATCCATACATGGACAGTGACATCAGGGGCTCCTTCTGGAGTGGAATGCCTGCGTGGCCAACGCTCGACCCGGAGATTCTGTTCCTAGATGGAACTTCTGACGTCACTGTCAATTTATGGACAGTACACAAGAAAATGGCGACAGCACACTGCGAACACCAATGTCTCCTAAGCCGCTAAATATAAATAAATATGCATTACTGCTAAATCTACTTACAATAGCGAGGTTCTTAGCGCACATTTTGATCAAATTGTGTGAGCTCACATGCCACGACAAGGTGTCCTTTAAAGGGGGTAACCTACTCTGTGTCACGAAGCGGGTTAGTGGACCCACTAGGCCGTACCGCCGCAGCGGGGAGGCAGCTGGCCAAACAACAGGACACCCCAGAAATACAATGTCCCGCACAAGGGTACCTGAAAAGTCCAGATGGTGGCCGCAGCTCTGGCACAGATGAGATGGGTGTAGCAGATGGCGCCAAATGATTCCTCCGGACATGGCAGATAACACAGGACGTGGCGGATTCCTCCGGACGTGGCAGATGACACAGGACGTGGCGGATTCCTCTAGACGTGGCGGATTCCTCCAGACGTGGCAGATTCCTCCAGATGTTGCAGATGACACAGGACGTGGCGGATTCCTCCAGACGTGGCAGATTCCTCCAGACGTGGCAGGACTAGATACTAGGGCAAAGCACGGAAACAGGAACGGGGAACAAGGTACGGGGAACAACAGGAACGGGAAACACTAAGGGACCATTTGCAAGACAGACTGGGAAAACTAACAACGCTCAGGCATCAAACTAGGGGGCTGGACTCCTCTTATAGCCCAGGGTACTCACGGGTCAAAGGTCGTTCAAGATGTCCGGTGCGCGCGCTGCCCCTTTAAGAGCGGGGACGAGCGTGCGCGCGCACCCTGCGGGCTCCGACGAAGGAGAGTGGATGCAAGCGCTGGCGTCTTCTGAGGAGGAGGCTGGGGCCAGCGCTTGCCGACTCGTGGCTGCGGCTGTCAGCGGGAGGCTAGAGCTGACAGCCCGCAGCCACGGACGTTACAGTATCCCCCCTCTTACGCCCCCTCTTCTTGGGACCGGAGCGAGAGAGAAACTTCTTTAGAAGAGTAGGGGCATTGAGGTTCTCCTCTGGCTCCCAGGACCTCTCTTCGGGACCAAACCCCCTCCAATCCACCAAATACAAGGTCTTTCCTCTCACTCTCTTGGTGTCCAAGATCTCCTTTACCTCAAAGATGTCCGAGGAGCCGCTGGGAGCAACCGCAGGGCTGGGAGTCTTGGAATAGCGGTTTAGGATCACAGGCTTCAGGAGGGAGACGTGGAAGGAGTTGGGAATCCTGAGGGTAGGAGGCAGCCGAAGCTTGTAGGTGACAGGGTTGATATGCTGCAGGACCTCGAATGGTCCAAGGAACCTGGGAGCGAACTTGTATGAGGGCACCTTCAAGCGAATGTTCCGAGAGGACAGCCAGACTTTAGTCCCCGGAAGATACTGAGGCGGCTCTTTTCTCTTAATATCTGCCTTTCGCTTCATGCGATCTACTGCCAGCAAAATAGAGGACCGGGTCTGTTGCCAGATTTGCAGGAAGTCCCCATATGCAGAGTCAGCAGCGGGAACCTGAGATGAAGTCGACACAGGGAGAGGAACTCTGGGATGTTGACTGTACACGATGTGAAACGGAGTGGAAGTGGTGGACTCACTTGTGTGGTTGTTGTAAGAAAATTCGGCCCATGGTAGAAGCTGTACCCAGTTATTGTGCTGTGAAGAGATGAAATGGCGGAGATAATTTTCCATGATCTGGTTGATCCTCTCAACTTGCCCATTGGATTGGGGGTGATAGGCAGAGGAAAAGTCCAATCTCACATCCAGGAGTTTACAGAGGGCTCTCCAGAACTTAGAGGTAAACTGAACCCCCCGGTCGGACACAATGTGAAGAGGCAAGCCATGCAAGTGGAAGATGTGCTGAATGAAGAGACTTGCCAGACGAGGAGCAGAAGGTAGGCCGGTCAGCGGGATAAAATGAGCCATCTTAGAGAACCGGTCCACCACCACCCAGACAGTGTTACATCCTGCTGAGGGGGGAAGGTCTGTGACGAAGTCCATCGCAATGTGCTGCCAGGGGGCATTGGGTACAGGCAGAGGTTGAAGCAGGCCGGCAGGCTTGGAGCGAGTCACTTTGTTAGAGGCACACACCGTGCAAGCAGAGACAAAGTCCAGAACATCCTTAGGTAGCGTGGACCACCAAAAGTGACGAGCAATTAGGTCTCGGGTTTTACGGACACCGGCGTGCCCAGCAAGTTTAGAACTATGTCCCCAGCGGAGAATTCTACTCCTGTCCGCCAACCGAACAAAAGTCCTCCCAGGAGGGATGTCTCTAACCTGCAGAGGATTAGCACTGACGATGCAGGACGGGTCTATGATGGTCTGGAGGGACTCCACCGTGTCTTCCGTCTCAAACCATCTGGACAGGGCATCGGCCCTCACATACTTGTCTGCGGGACGGTAATGGAGCGCAAACAGAAAACGGGTGAAGAACAGCGACCACCTGGCTTGACGAGGATTAAGTCTTTGAGTGGACTGAAGGTAGTGAGGTTCTTGTGGTCGGTGAAGATCAGGATGGGGTGAGCAGCGCCCTCCAGAAGATGTCTCCACTCCTCCAGAGCCAATTTGATGGCCAGCAGCTCCCGATCTCCAATGGAGTAATTGCGCTCAGCAGAAGAAAACAGTCTAGAGTAGTAGCCACATACTACTGCCTTTCCTTTGGAGCTCCTCTGGAACAGGAGTGCACCTGCACCGACAGAGGAAGCGTCCACTTCCAGTGAGAACTGCCGAGATACGTCAGGATGATGGAGGATCGAGGCTGAAGTGAAGGCACTCTTCAGGCTATTAAATGCAGACTCTGCCTCTGGAGTCCACACTTTGGCGTTCACACCCTTCTTGGTAAGGGTCGAGATGGGAGACGTCAGAGAAGAGAAGTTAGGAATAAACTGCCGGTAGAAATTGGCGAATCCCAGGAACCGCTGTATGGCCCTTAAGCCTTGGGGACGTGGCCACTCCAGGACAGCCTTCACTTTCTCAGGATCCATCTTGAGGCCTTGATCCGAGATGATGTAGCCCAGGAAGGGCAGAGAACTCTTCTCAAAGACGCACTTCTCCAGCTTGGCGTATAAATGATTCTCCCTCAATCGCAGTAGAACCTGACGAACATGCCTCCGATGAGTCGTCTGATCTGGGGAGAAAATTAAAATATCAGAGATAAACAACAACACAGACAGAGTAGATCTCGGAAGATGTTGGTTAACGAACTCCTGAAACACTGCGGGAGCGTTACACAGTCCGAAGGGCATCACCAGGTATTCGTAGTGCCCGTCCCGCGTGTTAAATGCCGTCTTCCATTCGTCACCCCGGCGAATCCGGACTAGATTTTGGCCCCTCGTATGAGATCAAATAGCTCAGAGATGAGTGGCAGCGGGTATTTGTTCTTGACTGTGATCAGGTTGAGGCCCCTGTAGTCAATGCAGGGACGAAGGGATCCATCCTTCTTTTTAACGAAGAAGAATCCAGCCCCGG
The DNA here is from genome assembly GCF_050947455.1 of Rhinoderma darwinii. Taxonomy (NCBI): domain Eukaryota; kingdom Metazoa; phylum Chordata; class Amphibia; order Anura; family Rhinodermatidae; genus Rhinoderma; species Rhinoderma darwinii. Next base: position 180,965,333 of record NC_134687.1, on the reverse strand, counting down.
CCGGGAGGAAGATTTTCGTATAAAACCCCTCTCCAGATTCTCCTTTATATAGGCCGACATGGATAGAGACTCAGGCAGGGAGAGAGGATATACCCGTCCACGGGGAAGAGAGGCATTAGGAACCAGTTCAATGGGGCAGTCATAGGTGCGATGTGGAGGCAGCGTCTCAGCCTCCTTTTTGCTGAAAACATCTGCATACTGAGCAAAATGGGGACGCAGTCCCGACAGCGACTGAGGCAGAGAAGGCTTGACAGGATGGATCTGCAGCAGACAACGACCATGGCACTTGGAGCCCCATTGGAGAACCTCCCAGAATTCCAGTCCAGGACTGGACAAACTGTGAAATTCCACAAATATAAGTTTAACAGTGGGCAAAAGGTGTGTTCTGCATTTTATTTGTAACTACGTTTCGCCAGCAAACTTGTTCTGCAATTCTCAGTAATATAGAATGGAATGCAAACGTATCCACTTCATGTGGTTTTTGGCTCTATGATACCTGCAACAAAAATAAATATAAAACAATCATTTAGCCCAGTGATTATTTACTGTTACAGAGGGAAACCTCTTCCCCATCTATCCCTCACCCTAGAAGAAATCCTTTGATAGCACCAACTTATAGCCAACCATGCTCATGAACAGTCTCCTGCTGCCTTGTTTCTCTTCCTTTGATCAAGTCTTCTTTTTTGCTCTCCACAGTGCTTTGTATAAGAGTAATGTAAACATAGACAGCACACGGCAGCTTTTTCTGGCGGCAAAGCACTTTCCAATAGGACTGCCTCAGTCAACCAGAGTAATATCTTAAATCAACGATCCACTTCGTTATATCGATCAGTTGTCATGGATTTTTACGTTGCAATTTAGAGTCGCCTTTACTTTGAGCTGCGTCTGTGAACCCTTGTTGTAAGTGAGGAGGCAAAGAGTGAGAGATAGTAGGTGTGTGCGGAGAGGTGGTCTGTATTCCTTTTAGTAAATTTGGTGTGAGATTGTGGTGAAATGCTGCAGAGGTAGAACCTGGGGATGTTACTGCACCAGCAGTGTCACTCCCAAAGTTGAGCAGCTCCAAAGGAAACTGGAATGGCATGGTGACCGGTAACAGTCCGCCCAACATGCCGAATGGATTAAGAGAGGTTGTCGTCACATTTGGGTTTGTAACCGATAGCGGTGATGTCATGAGTGTCAATGGTGCCGTATTTGCAAGAAGAGATGCTGCAGCAGACTACAGTAGCTGGGGCATGTAGTCGAAGCCAAGGCAGGCCCAGCATAACAGGATTGATGGCTTTGGGCAAAACAAGGAACGAAATAAATTCAGAATGAAGTACTCCAACCTGGAGCTTCAACGGCTTGGTTCTAGAGGTAATGGGATCAGGCAGAGGCAGTCCATTAACTGAGGCAACAGCCAAAGATGTCTCCAGGGGAACTGTGGGCAGCTGAAGATGATCCACAAGCTCTTTCTGGATGAAATTTGCAGCAGAGCCAGAGTCAAGATAGGCAGAGACTTGATGCGTCCTGTCGCCGGATACCAGGGTCACAGGAATAGTCAGTTTGGAAGCGAATCCTCTGTTAGATTCTGTTCCACCTAGTGTTGTCTCTCCAACCAATCCCAGGCAATGGGGTCTCTCCGGCCTCTGGGGGCACAGACGCACAACATGGCCTCCATGGCCGCATTACAAATAAAGTCCAGAAGTGCGTCTGCGTTGTCTTTCCTGGGTAGACAATTTAACATAATTACTCTGCATCGGGTCCTCTGGTGGGACGACTGAGGAGGATTGCGGGACAGCAGAATCCAGCCTGGGAGGCGAGTAGGATAAGATCGTCCAGGGTAGATGGCAGATCGCGAGCAGCCAGCTCGTCCTTGATCCCTGAAGACAGTCCCTGCCAGAATGTAGCCACCAAAGCCTCGTTGTTCCAGGTCAATTTAGCAGCCAGGATACGGAACTGAATGGCATACTCGCCCACGGAGAGGTCTCCCTGGTGTAGGGTCAGCAAGGATGCAGCAGCCGAAGAAACTCTCCCAGGTTCCTCAAAGATCGAGCGGAAGGTCTGTAAGAAGCACTGCAAGTCCCGGGTCTCTGGTCCCTGATGTTCCCACAGAGGATTGGCCCATGCCAGGGCTTTGCCGGTAAGGAGAGAGATGATAAAGGCGATCCTGACGTCATCGGAACAGAAGGACCTGGCATGTAGTCTGAAATGGTTCAGGCACTGATTCAAAAATCCCCTGCAGGACCTCGGATCTCCGTCATAGCGTGGAGGTAGCGGCAAGAAACACATGGGGTTGGTACCGGTACAGGCAGGAAGTGTAGCAGGCGGAACCGCAGGAACGGGTGCGGTGATGACTGTGGACGGAGCAAGCAGCCGATGGGCTATGGCGTTCACCGACAGGAGGAGCTGGTCTTGTCGTGACTGGAGATCCTCCATCTCAGCCAGCATGGCTTGTGTAGACAACGTCGCAGGTTGACCAGCGGGGTCCATGGCCTGAGCGTACTGTCACGAAACGGGTTAGTGGACCCACTAGGCCGTACCGCCGCAGCGGGGAGGCAGCTGGCCAAACAACAGGACACCCCAGAAATACAATGTCCCGCACAATGGTACCTGAATAGTCCAGATGGTGGCCGCAGCTCTGGCACAGATGAGATGGGTGTAGCAGATGGTGCCAAATGTGGCGGATGACACAGGAGCCGCAAGTTGTGCCAGACGTGGCGGATTCCTCCGGACGTGGCAGATAACACAGGACGTGGCGGATTCCTCCGGACGTGGCAGATGACACAGGACGTGGCGGATTCCTCTAGACGTGGCGCATTCCTCCATACGTGGCAGATTCCTCCAGACGTGGCAGATGACACAGGACGTGGCGGATTCTTCCAGACGTGGCAGATTCCTCTGGACATGGCAGGACTAGATACTAGGGCAAAGCACGGAAACAGGAACGGGGAACAAGGTACGGGTAACAACAGGAACGGGAAACACTAAGGGACCATTTGCAAGACAGACTGGGAAAACGAACAACGCTCAGGCATCAAACTAGGGGGCTGGACCCCTCTTATAGCCCAGGGTACTCACGGGTCAAAGGTCGTTCAAGATGTCCGGTGCGCGCGCTGCCCCTTTAAGAGCGGGGACGAGCGTGCGCGCGCACCCTGCGGGCTCCGACGAAGGAGAGTGGATGCAAGCGCTGGCGTCTTCTGAGGAGGAGGCTGGGGCCAGCGCTTGCCGACTCGTGGCTGCGGCTGTCAGCGGGAGGCTAGAGCTGACAGCCCGCAGCCACGGACGTTACACTCTGCACATACATCCTGAACTGGGACTAAGCCTACATATATCTTGGGATGGTAGGAACCAAATCACCCAGGACAGAATGGGAGGAGTGCAAGTTTAACAAAATTGAGGCAGTCACTAACCCCACACTGGGACTAAGCCTACATATATATATATATATAGGGATGGTAGGAAACAGCATTAAACTAATCAAAATCACCCAGGGCAGAATGGGAGGAGTACAAGATCAAAAAATGGAGGTAGTCGCTAACACCACATATATGAATCACATAAACACCACAAAAGTTTCATAGCACATTCCAACAAAATGAAACAAAACGTGTATTCAGGTGCAAGAACGCCTGTGACTGCAAATTTATACAGCACACAAGAAAATTGCGACAGCAAACTGCGAACATCAATGTCACCTAAGCCGCTAAATATAAATAAATATGCATTACTGCTAAATCTACTTACAATAGGGAGGTTCTTAGCGCACATTTTGATCAAATTGTGTGAGTCCACCTGCCACGACAAGGCATCCTCTATAGGTGGAAACCTACTCTTCACATACACCCAGAACTGGGACTAAGCCTACATATATCTGGGGATGGTAGGAACCAGCATTAAACTAATTAAAATCACCCAGGGCAGAATGGGAGGAATGCAAGATCAAAAAATGGAGGCGGTCACTAACACCACATATATGAATTACATAAAGCCTACAAAAGTTTTAGGTTATGTGCACACGATGAGAGGCTTTTACGTCTGAAAAGACAGACTGTTTTCAGGAGAAAACAGCTGCCTCGTTTCAGACGTAAATGCAGCTCCTCGTATTTTGCGAGGCTTCTCTGACAGCCGTAAATTTTGAGCTGTGCTTCATTGAGTTCAATGAAGTACCTCTCAAATTACGTCTGAAAGAAGTGTCCTGCACTTCTTTTGACGAGGCTGTATTTTTACGCGTCGTCGTTTGACAGCTGTCAAACGACGACGCGTAAATGACAGGTTGTCTGCAGAGTACGTCGGCAAACCCATTCAAATGAATGGGCAGATGTTTGCCGACGTATTGTAGCCTTATTTTCAGACGTAAAACGAGGCATAATACGCCTCGTTTACGTCTGAAAATAGGTCGTGTGAACCCAGCCTAAACAGCACATTCCAACAAAATGAAACAAAATGTATATGCAGGTGCAGGAACGCCTGTGACTGCAAATTTATACAGCACGCAAGAAAATGGTGACAGCACACTGCATACACCAATGTCACCTAAGCCGCTAAATATAAATAAATATGCACTATTACTATACCTACTTACAATAGGGAGGTTCTTAGACCACATTTTGATCAAATTGTGTGAGACCACCTGCACGACAAGGCGTCCTCTATAGGTGGGAATGTACTCTACACAAACAACCAGAACTGGGACTAAGCCTAAATATATCTGAGGATAGTAGGAACCAGCATTAAACTAATTAAAATCACCCAAGGCAGAATGGGAGGAGTGCAAGATTTTTCATTATTATGTATATTCGCTTCTCTTGGACACAGCCGGGTCTTTGATGCTGGGAGAGCATGGTGTGTTGTTGTTTGGCATAGCAAGCAGGGTAGCCCGCTCTATGAATTATCAAGGCGTCACAAATAGGCTTCTACCTGGCTATACACGTTGTGCCTCATGACGTACACACTATCCCTCCATGTTTCACTCACTTGCACCCCATTATCCATTTATTTCTATTGAGGCACTTCATTTATTACTGCCCCCTATATTTCACTTATAGTATTACACTTGCACACACACTATTCATTTATTATTTCTTACTACACCTCACATGCACCACACACCACTCCCCTCAAGACTAGTGGGAGTGGCTACTATTATTTAAAGCACCTGCTCGCCCTTTCATCAGCATTTCTGGCCTGGCTGTGTCCATTTGTAAGTCTTGCAATACCATGTAGGTGAAAAAAATGAAAATGCGGCACTCACTCGTTTGTATTTCTTCTGAACTTTAATGTAGCATCTTGACAAAGATAAAAAGCGTTACAGGGAGGACAGCAAGTTGTAGGTTACAGCCTGTTTGGCTCTGAGACAGCGCTTCTTCTGACCTAAATCATCATTGCTGGTGGCGTTCTTTTAAACTACTGTCAGCTGTAGCTACCATAGCAACGTGTGTAGCAACAGTGAATAGCTTCTGAGACACCCCCCTTTATGTTAATTCCTTTCAGGAAGGAAAACACTTCGTTTTAGCTTGACTGAAAAGGATTCCACAAATCAAAAACGATTTGCGCCAAAAACGAGCGGTAAGCCGCGATATGAACAGCAGCGCTCATCAGCAGGATACATCCACGCCAACAGGGTTCTAGTGCCTGACGAAGGTCTTCTTGGACCGAAACATTGCACGCACTCCGCCCATGGCATTTGAATACAATACAAATAAAAAGAAAGAAATTTTGAATCATATTTGTCTGTGTGCCGAATACTTCTCTACATACTTTAGATCGCTGAGAAAAGAACATTTCTATTGTGGCTGCGTCGGACTCAAATAGGTAAGTGAGATTTTAGTGATAAAGAACCTTTTAATACATGTCGGGTGGTGGAGCATAGAACCGTATTTAAATGTATACGATATTATTAAATTAGGTTATACTTGAGTAAACATTTTTTTATATATAAAACAAAAATGGTTACGATATAGGAAGCCGTTCATTGTTCCTTTACAGAACGCATAGTCAACTGCTGTACACATGAGAAAAGATAAAATGAAACACATATTAATTGTGTAACAAATTAAAAACAAAGACCATAAGCACAAACAAAAGAATCATTATAAAAACACTGCCATGTCATTTTTATCATTTAGACCAGCAGGTCCCATTGCATTGGCACGTATAATCCATCCTGATTCTTTTCTCAATAACATCTTATGTCTATCTCCCCCGTTTTCTGGGATTGGGACATGTTCAATACCTGCAAACCTCAGTAAACTAGAATCTCCACCATGGGCACTATTCATATGTTTAATTAATCTTGGAACTCCCTCATTTGTTGTTATAGATCTGCAGTGTTCTCTAAATCTGACGTATAGGCATCTGATGGTTTTCCCTATATTAAATTGTCCACATGGACAAAAAATGATAAACAACGAATTTAGTTTTACAACTAATAAATTGTTCAATTTTTTTGTGTGATTCCCCCAAAACGTAGTATTTTTGCTTGGAGGTTGAACCTACAAAAAGTGCAGTTTCCACATTGATGGTTCCCTTTCGGGATCTGTTTTTCGAGCCAGTTATATTTAATTTCAGAAATCTACTGCGTACCAGATTATCTTTTAATGTGGCACTTCGTCTGAAAGAGATTAGGTTTTTTTTTTACCGCTACATTTCTTAGGCAAGAATCTCCTTCGATTAAATGCCAGTGTTTAAAATCAAATTTTTTATAATTTGTGCTTGACATGTATGTTTGAAAGTGAAAATGAATGTCTTTTCTTCATTGTCATTTATTTTTTTCTTTTTATGATTTTCGGATTTTAATAAATCATTTTGGTTTTTCATGAAGGCAGTATTCATTGCTTTGTCTATTATATCAAGCGGAAAGCCTCTTTCTAATAGGCGTTTTTTTTTTAAAGCATTTGCCTGTTTTAAGAAAGATTCATTAGTATCGTTTATTCGTCTTAATCTTATAAATTGACCGTATGGAATTGCTCTCTTGACGACGTGTAGGGGATGAAAACTGTCATAACGTAATAAAGAATTTGTAGCAGTTAATTTTCTAAAACCTTCTGTATGTAACGTATTTTCCCTGTTAATTTTACGTCAAGAAAGTTTAACTCCACAGGGTCAATTTTACTTGTAAATTTCATATTCATGACTCTTGCCTAAGAAATGTAGCCGTAAAAAAAAAAACTAATCTCTTTCAGACGAAGTGCCACATTAAAAGATAATCTGGTACGCAGTAGATTTTCTGAAATTAAATATAACTGGCTCGAAAAACAGATCCCGAAAGGGAACCATCAATGTGGAAACTGCACTTTTTGTAGCTTTAACCTCCAAGCAAAAATACTATATTTTGGGGGAATCACACAAAAAAATAGAACAATTTATTATTTGTCAAAACTAAATTAATTGTTTATATCATTTTTTGTCCATGTGGACGATTTTATATAGGGAAAACCATCAGATGCCTATACATCAGATTTAGAGAACACTGCAGATCTATAACAACAAATGAGGGAGTTCCAAGATTAATTAAACATATGAATAGTGCCCATGGTGGAGATTCTAGTTTACTGAGGTTTGCAGGTATTGAACATGTCCCAATCCCAGAAAACGGGGCGGATAAACATAAGATGTTATTGAGAAAAGAATCAGGATGGATTATATGTGCCAATGCAATGGGACCTGCTGGTCTAAATCAGGGGTCTCAAGCATGCAGCCCGCGGGCCACATGCGGCCCCTGGGGCTGTCATCTGCGGCCCATGGGACACAGAGCCGCTAGTATCGGCTCTGCTCTGAGACTCTGGAAGTCCCTGACATCGCTATCCACATATGAACAGCGATGTCTGGGGCTTCCCCAGAGCCGGAGTCCCGGGCAGAGCGCTAGTACATGCTCTGCTCCGGGACTCTGTGGAATTCCCTGACATCGCTGTCAACATATGGACAGTGTGTCAGGGTCTTCCCCAGAGCGGAGTCCCGGGCAGAGCGCTAGTATCGGCTCTGCTTCGGGACTCTGTGGAATTCCCTGACATCACTGCCCATATATGGACAGTGAGTCAGGGTCTTCCCCAGAGCGGAGTCCCGGGCAGAGCGCTAGTACAGGCTCTGCTCCGGGACTCTGTGGAATTCCCTGACATCGCTGCCCATATATGGACAGTGTGTCAGGGTCTTCCCCAGAGCGGAGTCCCGGGCAGAGCGCTAGTATCGGCTCTGCTCCGGGACGCTGCGGAATTCCCTGACATCGCTGCCCATATATGGACAGTGTGTCAGGGTCTTCCCCAGAGCGGAGTCCCGGGCAGAGCGCTACAGTCGGCTCTGCTCTGGGACGCTGTGGAATTCCCTGACATCGCTGCCCATATATGGACAGTGTGTCAGGGTCTTCCCCAGAGTGGAGTCCCGGGCAGAGCACTATTATCGGCTCTTCTCCGGGACTCTGGGGAAGCCTCGGACATCGCTGTCCATACATCGACAATGATGTCAGGGGCTTCCCCAGAGCAGGAGTCCCAGTGATGTCAGGAGCACAGCTGGAGTCCCAGTCTACAGGGGGCACTTCTGTGGCAGCATCTACAGGGGGCACTGCTGTGGTGGCATCTACAGGGGGCACTGCTGTGGCGGCATCTACAGGGGGCACTGCTGTGGCGGCATCTACAGAGGGCACTGCTGTGGCAGCATCTACAGAGGGCACTGCTGTGGCAGCATCTACAGAGGGCACTGCTGTGGCAGCATCTACAGAGGGCACTGCTGTGGCAGCATCTACAGAGGGCACTGCTGTGGCAGCATCTACACAGGGCACTGCTGTGGCAGCATCTACACAGGGCACTGCTGTGGCAGCATCTACAGAGGGCACTGCTGTGGCAGCATCTACAGAGGGCACTGCTGTGGCAGCATCTACAGAGGGCACTGCTGTGGCAGCATCTACACAGGGCACTGCTGTGGCAGCATCTACACAGGGCACTGCTGTGGCAGCATCTACACAGGGCACTGCTGTGGCAGCATCTACACAGGGCACTGCTGTGGCAGCATCTACACAGGGCACTGCTGTGGCAGCATCTACACAGGGCTCTGCGGCAGCATCCACCGAGGGCACTGTGGCACTATCTAAAAAGGGGCTGCCCAATCTTGACATGTGTGCTAACTGAGCCGCCGGACTGCATTTAGTGACACTTAAACTGGAAAGCTGGATTGTTGAAATAAGCACGTGGAGAAATATAAAAAAATTTAAACCTAGCGGTATTATTATAGTAATATAGTGTTATAGTAGTTCAAATAACTAATTGATTAACAATAATTTTGTATTGTATCAAATTTGAAATTCATGCGGCCCGACCACTTCACATTTTTTCTATATGCGCCCCACTTACCCAGCCGAGTTTGAGACCCCTGGTCTAAATGATAAAAATGACATGGCAGTGTTTTTATAATGATTCTTTTGTTTGTGCTTATGGTCTTTGTTTTTAATTTGTTAGACAATTAATATGTGTTTCATTTTATCTTTTCTCATGTGTACAGCAGTTGACTATGCGTTCTGTAAAGGAACAATGAACGGCTTCCTATATCGTAACCATTTTTTTTTTATTTTTTTTTAAATGGTTACTCAAGTATAACCTTATTTAATAATATCGTATACATTTAAATATGGTTCTATGCTCCACCACCTGACATGTATTGAAAGGTTCTTTATCACTAAAATCTAATTTACCTATTTGAGTCCGACGCAGCCGCGATAGAAATGTTCTTTTCTCAGCGGTCTATAGGTCAGGACCAGGTGTGATTTGTGGAATCCTTTTCAGTCAAGCTAAAACAAAGTGTTTTCCTTCCTGAAAGGAATTAACATAAAGGGGTGTGTCTCAGAAGCTATTCACTGTTGCTACACACGTTGCTATGGTAGCTACAGCTGACGGTAGTTTAAAAGAACGCCGCCAGCAATGATGTTTTAGGTCAAAAGAAGCGCTGTCTCAGCACGAAACAGGCTGTAACCTACAACTTGCTGTCCTCCCTGCAACGCTTTTTATCTTTGCCAAGATGCTACATTAAAGTTCAGAAGAAATACAAATGGGTGAGTGCCGCATTTCCATTTTTTTCACCTACATGATAACTGGGACTAAGCCTACATATATCTGGGGATAGTAGGAACCAGCATTAAACTAATTAAAATCACCCAAGGCAAGAATGGACAGTATTGTCAGGTGCTCCTCCTGGAGTGGTATCCCTGGCTACAGCGTTGCCGACCCTCTGGCAGTGGCTTCCGCTCCTAGAGAGAGCCCCAATGATGCTACATACAAGAAGATAGCGCTATCCTCAAGGGCTGTGTGGCACTATCTACATGGGCACTGTAGCACTATATGGGCACTAGCTACAGTGGACACTGTGGCGCAACCTACATGGACACTGTGGCACTATGTATGGGGGGACTGGCACTTTATATGTGTGCACTGGCACTAGGGGCAGCTAGGGGGGTATTATACTGTATGAGGGCAGCTAAGGCGGTATTATACTGTATGGGGCAGCAACGGGGTGTTATACTGTATGGGGGTAGCTAAGAAGGAATTTTACTGTAAATGGGGCAGCTATGGGGGCATTATACTGGATGGGGCAGCTATAAGGGCATCATACTGTATAGGGCAGCTGTGGAGGCATTATATTGTATGGGGCAGCTATGGGTGCATTATGCTGTATGGGGCAGCTATGGTGGCATTATGCTGTATGGGGCAATTATGGGGCATTATACTGTATGGGGGCATCTGTATGGGTATTATACTGTATGGGGGCCTCTGTGTGGGCATTATACTGTATAGGGGCATCAATGGGGGCATTATACTTTATGGTGGCAGCTACGGGGGAATTATACTGTATTGGGGAAGCTATGGGGGCATTATTCTGTATGGAGCAGCTATAGGGGCATTATACTGTATGGGGCAGCTATGGGGGCATTATATTTTATGGGGGCAGCTATAAGGGTTTTATACTGTATGGGGCAGCTGTGGGGGCATTATATTGTATGGGGCAGCTGTGGGGGCATTATATTTTATGGGGCAGCTATGGGTGCATTATGCTGTATAGGGGGAAATTATGGGGCATTATACTGTATGGGGGTATCTGTATGGGTATTATAATGTATGGGGGCATCTGTGTGGGCATTATTCTGTATAGGAGCTTCAATTGGGGCATTATACTTTATAGGGCAGCTATAGGGGCATTATACTGTATGGGGCAGCTATAAGGGCATCATACTGTATGGGGCAGCTGTGGAGGCATTATATTGTATGGGGCAGCTATGGGTGCGTTATGCTGTATGGGGCAGCTATGGGGGTATTATGCTGTATGGGACAATTATGTGGCATTATACTGTATGGGGGCCTCTGTGTGGGCATTATACTGTATAGGGGCATCAATGGGGGCATTATACTTTATGGTGGCAGCTAAGGAGGAATTATACTGTATTGGGGAAGCTTTGGGGGCATTATTCTGTATGAGGCAGCTATAGGGGCATTATACTGTATGGGGAGCTATGGGGGCATTATATTTTTGGGGGGCAGCTATAAGGGTTTTATACTGTATGGGGCAGTTGTGGGGCATTATATTGTATGGGGCAGCTGTGGGGGCATTATATCGTATGGGCAGCTATGGGTGCATTATAATGTATGGGGCATTATGCTGTATCGGGCAGTTATGGGGGCATTATGCTGTATAGGGGGAAATTATGGGGCTTTATACTGTATGGGGGTATCTGTATAGGTATTATACTGTATGGGGGCATCTGTGTGGGCATTATACCGTATAGGAGCATCAATTGGGGCATTATACTTTATGGGGCAGCTAAGGGGGAATTATACTGTATGGGGCAGCTATAAGTGCATTATACTGTATGTGGCAGCTATGGGGGCATTATATTGTATGTGGCAGCTAAGGGGGCATTATACTGTATGGGGAAGCTATGGGGCATTATGCTATATGGGGCATTACAATGTATGGGGCAGCTATGGGGGTATTATGCTGTATGGGGGAAATTATGGTGCATTATACTGTATGGGACAGCTATGGGGGCATTATGCTGTATGGAGCAATTATGGGGGCATTATACTGTATGGGACAGCTATGGGACATTATACTGTTTGGGGGCATCTGTATGGGTATTTTACCGTATGGGGGCATCTGTGTGGGCTTTATACTTTATGAGGGCATCTATGAGGGCATTATACTGTTTGGGGGTAAATATGGGGGCATTATACTGTATGAGGGCTACTGTGTGGGCATTATACTGTATGAGGGCATCTGTGTGGGCATTATATTGTATGGGGTAGCTATGGGGGCATTATACTGTATGAAGGCAGCTATGAAGGCATTATGCTGCCTGGGGCCAGCTAAGGGGCATTATACTGTATGGGGAATTTGTGTGGGCATTATACTATATGAGGGCATCTGCGTGGGCATTATACTTTATGGGTGCATCTATGGGTGCATTATTCTCTGTGGGGGGCAGCTATGGGGCATTATACTCTGTGGGGGGCACTATGGGGCATTATGCTGTGCGGGGGCAGCTATTTGGCATTATACAGTGTGGGGGCAGCTATGGGGCATTATACAGTGTGGGGGCAGATATGGTGCATTATATTGTGTGGGGGCAGCTATGTGGCATTATACTGTGTGAGGGGCACTATGGGGCATTATGCTGTGCTATTTGGCATTATACTGTGTGGGGCAGCTATGGGGCATTATACTGTGTGTGGGGGTTTTATGGGGGCATTATACTGTGGGGAGGCACTATGTGAGCATGATACTGTGAGTGCTGTTTGTGTATGGGCGGGGATTGGGGGAGGTAGAGGCGTATCGTTGTCTCATTTTGCGATACTTGAAAGTTGGGAGGTATGCTGTAGTACTAGGTAAAGCAGCACATATGGATGAGCTGCAGTGCACGGATAAACATTGAAGGGAGTGAGCACCAGCGATCCCTTTGTTATGATGATGGGCGGGAATCTGATCCCCCCAATCAAACACTGATGGGTTATCCTTCCCCTTTAAAGAGCAGCTAGAGATTTGGCAATTTTAAAATACTTTTTTCATTCCATATACAAATAGCATGTTGGAATAGATAATCTGGCTTACATCTAGATTTACCATGGCTCATGTGTTCACAGTCTAAGATGTGTCAGGGTATGTGCACACTCAGTGACCAAAAACGTCTGAAAATACAGAGCTGTTTTCAGGCGAAAACAGCTCCTGATTTGCACGCGTTTTTGTAGCAACTCGCGTTTTTGGCAGCGTATTTTACAGACCTTATTGGAGCTGTTTTTCAATGGAGTCAATGAAAAACAGCTCCAAAAACGTCCCAAGAATTGTCCTGCACTTCTTTTTTTCGGCCGTTTTTTTACGGGGCCGTTTTAAAAAACGGCGGCGTAAAAAAGCGGCCCATTGGAACAGAATGTCGTTTTTCTTATTGATTTCAATGGGCAGATGTTTAGAGGCGTTCTGCTTCCGATTATTCGGCCGTTTACATACCCTTAAAAGTAAATCAAAAGTGGTGGAACCATAGTTAGTTGATAAGAACAGGTCATATAAAGATTACTAGCATTGTGTAATACGCTTATTCTATGCCGTATTAGCGTAGTGCCTATATATCATTATTGATAATTACCAAGTGACTTTGCCATGTAGCTTTGAAGCAATGCTTCAGAGATGACACCATGTGCCATTTTTTAAAACTGTACTTAGTAGTGTCAATTATTTTGTTATGAAGATGTAGCCAAAATCTAAAGTAGATGGACAGAAGGCCGTATTTGGTGGACAAATCTGTATGCATTAAATATTCATAGTGTGACTAAAGTCCAATGTGCTACTTTATCCTTAAAAAACTATTTGTAATGCAACACGTGTACAAGCTTTAAGCCATGATGACCACTTGCTAGCGGGTTATGCATGTCTCATTTCTTTTTCTAAACAGATCATTGCTACTGGAATATGTCGATCAGATGACCATATAGTGGATGGATTAATGAAAGACCGCAAGTATCCAGTGATTTTAGGTCACGAAGGTGCCGGTATAGTAGAGAGTGTTGGGGATGGAGTAACTACTGTCAAGCCTGGTAAGTCCCACAAAATGTATAAAGAAAATTCAGCTTTCCCCGATTTGCGATACAGTTTATGGTAAAACACTCCTTAGCTACATATTGTTATAAAGCCAGTATATGGGATTTTCAATCTTTTAATATTGATGGCTTATCCTAAGGATAGGCCATTGATATTTGATTATTGGGGGTCCGTCTCCCAGGATCCACGCCAATCTGCATAAGGAAGGGGCCACGGTGCTGCAATACCAGGCACAGCTGCCTGTTGGGGCACCGTAGTCCCTTTTATTCTGATGGTCAGCAGGGTCCCATGGCTAAGAATAGGCAGTTAATAATAAAGTTCTGGAAAACCCCTTTAAGCATTGCATAAATCATCTCCCAGCTATCTCCTCTCTTTCTGTATTTAGTTTTAATTCTTCGGACTTTAAAGCACCTGTTAACATAACCGGTTCAGGACCGGGCTATTTTGAGCCTTCAGGACCAGACACCGTTTAGCCCTTTTTAGCACACGTTAGTTAAATGGCTATAACTTTTTTATTTGTTGGGCTAATAACGTGATTTTTGCAATGTTTTTTCCGTAGACAATGCAGGTTTCTTTTTTTATCGCTTCTATACACATCCTTTTTGCTATTTTAGAATTTTTATTCTTGAAGTTTGAAAATAATAGTAAACAAATAAGCTTTTTTACGTTTTAGCTATTTTTTTTGGTAATAACATAGTTTTACCCTAAAATAGACTTTTATTTGTGATCGTCATTGTCTACCGTAAATTTTAATATATTACATGTCTATATTAGGGTAATTGGGTCAGCGCTAGCGTTACAACAATGATTGGCGGGGGGGGGGACTTTTTTGCACTCTACTTTACTATTTTTTTATTAATATGGTCTGTCCCTTAACCTCTTAATGACCGCCGATAAGCCTTTTTACGGCGGTCATTAGTGGGCTTTATTCTAGAGCGCCGCCATTCTACGTCGCTGCTGTAGAATAAAGTAAACAGAGCAGGGAGCCGTGAAATCTCCCTGCTCTCAGCTGCCAGAGGCAGCTGAGGGCTGGGGGCGTCCCTGCTCTGCCGGGTGAGATCGATATTAGTATCGATCTCACCCGTTTAACCCTTCAGATGCGGTGCACAATAGCGAGCACCGCATCTGAATGGTTTTGGAGAGAGGGAGGGAGCTCCCTCTCATCTCACTGACACCCGGCGATAAAATCGCCGAGTGTCTGTGTCTTCTATGGCAGCCGGGGGTCTAATAAAGACCCCCAGGTCTGCCTGGAGCGAATGCCTGCTAGATCATGCTGCAGGCATTACCTAGCAGATGCCTGTCCGTTTTAAACGGACAGGCAGTAATACACTGCAATACAAAAGTATTGCAGTGTATTATAATAGCGAACGGAGGATAGTGAAGTCCCCTAGTGGGACTAGTAAAAAAGTAAAAAAGTTTAATAAAGTTAATAAAAAAAAAAAGTGAAACAAAAAAAATGAAAAACCCACTTTTTCCCCTTACAAAATGCTTTATTATTAAAAAAAATACAATAAAGCAAAAAAGTTACACATATTTGGTATCGCCGCGTCCGTAACGACCCCGACTATAAAGCTGTTACATTATTTAACCCGCACTGTGAACGCCGTAAAACATAAAATAAAAAACAATGGAAAAATTGCTGTTTTCTGTTAATCCTGACTTAAAAAAAATGTGATAAAAAGTGATCAAAAAGTCGCATCTACTCTCAAATGGTACCAATAAAAACTGCAAGTCGTCCCGCAAAAAACAAGACCTTATACAGCTATGCCGACGCAAAAATAAAAAAGTTACAGCTCTTCGAATGTGACAATGGAAAAATGTAAAAAATGGCTTGGACATTAGGGCCCAGAATGCAAGCAGGGGGAAGGGGTTAAAGGTCAAAAAAGACCTTTGGGGAACTTTATATATATTTTTTTCTTTCTTTTACACCATCTTTTCCATCGTAACTAGACGATTGTCACTAATAGGGCTGTGCTGGGTCTAGTAAGACCCAGCAGCAGTCTGCCAGTAACGGCACGCGGCGACCATGTGACCAGTCACCAGGAGCAATAGAAACAGCAGCGCGGCCGCTGCCTCTATTCCTATACACAGCGTGCATTGAGCGCTGTGAAAAAGACATCGGAGAAGACAGAAGCAGTGTAAGCTGCTTCTATCCTCTCCTCAGGGTCCACGGCAGTCACTGACAGCTGGAGACCCGACATTCAGCTGCCCGATCGCTCGGGCAGCAAGTTAAAAACCGAGCCGTAAAAAGTCTATGGCTCGGGTTTTAAGGACCCTGAGCGCTGGCCGTAAAAATACAGTCAGCGGTCGGGAACCAGTTAAATAGTAAGCCTGTCTGAATATGAAGATACAAAAGACGGAGGGGGTGTTTTAAACTGTACCCTGATAGCAAGAATGTAGTTCTGAATGGACAGAAGAATTTCTTGCCTGATAGGAGTTACTAATTCTAAAAAGTACAAATTTCACAGCAGCATTATTCATATCTCCCAATATTTAAATTCCAAATTACTGGACATTTAAAGGGGTTGAAACCTAAGGGGGAAAAAGAGTAAACAGTGCCACATGGTGCAAGATAAACCTGGTGGACAAGGTAGATAAAATGCAAGGAGAGGTGATCGCGCTCACCTATAGGGGTTGTACAAGTCAGGTACAACACTGATTTAAGCGTGTACAGTTTAAAAACAGCTGCAGCTCCCCAATCCAGAAACCAGTAGCGTAAGCACGGTACCGCAATAAGAATTAATGTAAAAGAAGTAAAATCTATGGCTATACAGGAAAGCGCTGCTGATAAGAATTAAATAGCGCTGATAAATTCCTTGAATAGTTTAATACAAGGCAACGCGTTTCGACACAGGACATGTGTCTTCATCAGGCCAAGGTAGTCTTCCTTCCATACATTCAACTTCTTTTACATTAATTTAAAGGAGTTGTCCGGATTTTATTTTATTTTTTATGTATTTGTAGAATAGGAATCATACAGTTTTCTCAGAGGTGTAGCTAGGTTCTCCAGCACCCGGGGCAAAGATTCAGTTTGGCGCCCCCCCCCCCCCAACCTCTTTCCCGGCATCTCCTTCCCCCTCGCCGTGTTTGTCTTCTCTACCAATCGACGTGTCATTTATTTTTATGTAACGCGAGCATAAAAACATTTGTACATTTTACAAGCAATATGGTTCTATACACAACACCAGAACCAAGCTCAGTACATATATACAGAACCAGAACCAAGCTCAGTACATAAATACAGCCCCAGAACCAAGCTCACTATATATATACAACACCAGCACAAATACAGCTCAATTTAGTGCAACCCTTGCTGTATAGGTGTGTGTACGGCGTAAAACTACAGCTCCCAGCATGGCCCGAACAATGATAAGGATATGCTGGGAGATGCCGTTTCACAAAAAATAAATCCTATCATAATCATACCACCATCATCTCGCTGCAGATCATACAGTGACTACAGTGCTGATTAGAGGCAGAATGGACATTTACATTAAGTGACTCACCGGTGACGTTTCAGATTTTAGTTCTTTTTCTCCATCCGGTCCAGACCTCTATGGTGGCTTCTCCCGGTCACAGGCCATTTCTGCAGTTTGCCGCTCAGATGTCTTCAGCTTCTCACTTTTCCAACATTTCTGCACCTATAAATAAATAAATATAAAGTTATTATACCACACACTACGCCCCTAAATATAATAGCGCCATACACTGCACCTCTAATTATAATAGCACCATACACCGTGTCACACACACAAACACACACACACACACTGTGCCCCCTGTATATAGTGCCTGCCATAGAGCCCCCTGTAGATAGTGCCCCCCATATAGCCCACCCCTGTATATAGTGTCCCACAAATAACTCCCCCTGTAGTGCTCTACTGATAGCCCACCCCTGTATATAGCCCCCTGTAGATATAGCCCACCCCTGTATATAGTGCTCTACAGATAGCCCAACCATGTATGTAGCCCCCCTGTAGATATAGCCCACCCCTGTATATAGTGCTCCACATATAGTCCACCTCTGTATATAGTGTTTCAGATAGCCCACCCCTGTATATAGCCCCCCTTGTACATATAGTCCACCCCTGTATATAGTGCTCCACTAGATAGTCCACCCCTGTATATAATGCTCCACAGATAGCTCACCCCTGTATATACTATATACAAGGGTGGGCTATCTGTGGAGCACTATATACAGGGGAGGACTATATGTACAAGGGGGCTATATACAGGGGTGGGCTTTCTGTGGAGCACTATAGTGGGAGCTATTTGTGGGATACTATATACAGGGGTGGGCTATATCTACAGGGGGACTATATCTACAGGGGGACTATATACAGGGGTGGACTCTTGACACTATTGAAAACAGCTCCAAAAACGGCCGTAAAAAACGCCGCGAAAAACTCGAGTTGCTCAAAAAACGTCTGAAAATCAGGAGCAGTTTTCCCTTGAAGACAGCTCCGTAAATTGAGACGTTTTTGACTCTGCATGTGAACATACCCTTAGAATTTCATTAAGAAAGCAAATATCCACACATTTTAGCTGACAGTATTAAATATTTCCAGTAAAAAAATGAAACATTCATATTAGGACAGTAAGTTTATCTAGTGTAAAAGTAGTTTTTTCTTCTAGGGGACAAAGTAATACCACTGTTTCTTCCTCACTGTGGAGAATGTAGAGGCTGTGCTGAACCTAAAAGTAACGTGTGTTGCAAATCTGAGTAAGTTTCTATTATTATTATTATTATTATAATTATTATTATTTTCTCATTATTATTATTACTAATAGTAGTAGTAATAGTAGTAGTAGTAATATACCGTATGCAATCCAACTTTACTTCAGTCATATTACAAAAGGTTAAGGCTGCCTTCACATCTGTGTCAGGGCTCCGTTCCGACGTTCCGTCTGAGCTTTCCGTCGGAAAATAGCGTAGTCGACTACGCTATTGATTACATCAAAACGACAGAACCCCTGCACAACGGAGACAAACGGAAACGATTGGCACCAGATCTGTCACCATTGAAATCAATGGTGATGGAAACGGAAACCTCTGGTTTACGTTTGTGTCGGTCAGGGCTCCGTTGCAATGGAAAATTTAGACAGAACGTTGGAACGGAGCCCTGAGGCAGATGTGAACGCAGCCTAATATTGAGACTTTTTAGGCTTTAAATTTGCCCAAATCATACACCAAGAACACTCCTAAATTGTAAGGCTGGATTCACACGAGCATGTTCGGTCCGTAAAAGATGGAACGTATTTCGGCCGCAAGTCCCGGACCGAGCACACTGCAGGGAGCCGGGATCCTAGCATCATAGTTATGTACGACGCTAGGAGTCCCTGCCTCGCTGCGGGACAACTGTCCCGTACTGTATTCATGTTCAAAGAATCAAAATATAATATATATAAATCCGGGGCCTTTTGCTCCATAGTGCGGAGCAGCAATAAGGTGCTGCTAGGAAATGATCACTGTATTTCACATATCTCCGTTTCGGAAAACATTCAGAAATATATACATGTTAGGCATCATTTGTGAATGATATTAGCTTTGTTAGCTAGGTTTGATGGCTTTTATTTTAAATGACAATATATAAAATATGTATTTATTACATTTATATTTCTAACAGCATTGGCAAGAATAATGGGCTGATGTTCGATAACACCAGTAGATTTACCTGTAAGGGGAAATTGATACATAATTTCATCAACACCAGCACTTTTACTGAATACACCGTAGTGGATGAAATATCTGTTGTCAAGATACACGATGATGCCCCTCTGGATAAAGTATGTTTGGTTGGATGTTGCTTTTCAACAGGATATGGATCCGCAGTTAATTTGGCTAAGGTAAGTAATAAAGTCATTTTCTGAAAAGGAAAAACTAACAAAAGTACTACTAAGGCTGGGTTCACACGACCATGTTACGTCCGTAATGGACGGAGCGTATTTTGGGCTCTAGTATCATAGTTATGTACGATGCTAGGAGTCCCCGCCTCTCCGTGGAACTTCTGTTCCGTACTGAAAACATGATTACAGTACGGGACAGTTGTTCTGCAGCGAGGCAGGGACTCCTAGCATCGTACATAACTATGATGCTAGCAGCCCGGCTCCCTGCAGTGTGTTCGGTTCGGGACTTGCGGTCGAAATACGTTCCTTCCATTACGGACCGAACATGCTCGTGTGAATCCAGCCTAAGGGTATGTTCACACACTTAACCAAAAACGTCTGAATATATGGAGCGGTTTTAAAGGGAAAACAGCTCCTGATTTTCAGCCCTTTTTTGAAGCAACTCGCGTTTTTCGCTGCGTTTTTTTACGGCCGTGTTTGGAGTTGGTTTTCTATAGAGTCAATGAAAAACGGCTCCAAACACATCCCAACAAGTGACATGCACTTCTTTTTCGCGGGCGTCTTTTTACATGCCGTTTTTTACGGAACGCGGTATTTCCCATTGAAATCAATAGGCAAATGTTTGGAGACATTCTGCTTCCAATTTTCAGCCATTTTTCGTGTCGTTTACGGCCTGAGAAACTGCTAAAAACACTACGTGTGCACATACCCTAAGATTCGTCAATTTTTTTTATTACATTCGGCTCATATGTAGGGAGACTATTTATGAAAAAAAAAAGTATACCGTGTGTGGCATACATGTTTTTGCTGAACACTTTTGTATTTAAAAGTACACTGACACATAACACCTCAACATATGGTAAAATGACACATATTTTGGGTCAATTAAAGCCTATGAAAGCCTTCATCAGTATTACAAACGTATACCAAAAACTGGAGCCTGGCATTTTTAACTACACCTGTATTTGTTATACTTCATGTATCTTACATATATGGATGGTCGGACAGTTCAATATATATATATATATATATATATATATATATATATATATATATATATATATCTAGATATATATTCAAGATATAATTTTTTGTAAGATCTTTTAAATGCTATTCATACACAATGACACAGAGCCATGTGTTTTCTACACAATACTGTGCCATTATTTTGATAATCAGGACGGGTTGAACCGGTCTGAACACCAAAAGGGCAACATTGCAACCAAAAATAATTAATTTTCTTTAAAACCTTCCCGCCACAGCCAATTTTAACATTTTAATTTTCGTTTTTTTCTTTCCCACCTTCCAAAAGCCATAACTTTTTTATTTATTCATCGATAAAGCCATATGAGGGCTTGATTTTTGCAGGACGAGTTGTAGTTTTTCATGGCAGCATTTATTGTATCATATAATGTACTGGGAAACAAAATAAATTCTTTTGTGGGGAGGAATGGGAAAAAAAACAGCAATTCCTCCATTGTTTTTTGGGTGTTGTTTTATGTTAACTTTATTCTGCGGGTCAATACGATTACAGTGGAACAAAATATATATCTTTTTTTTATATATTTTACTAGTTTTAGAAGGAAAAGACAGTAAAAAATAGTGTAGTACTGTGTTAGGCAGAAACAATATGCAATGTTAAATACTTGTGTTTGTTTTTTGTTTTTCTAAGTCATTCATTTGTAAACTGCCTGAAGAAGGAGCCTCTGTGCTCTGAAAGCCGCATATAGAACTTTTATGGTTAGCCAATAACGGTGTCATACCTACTATACTTTTGTCTTTTTTGACACAAAAGTATTTAACATTACACAAGGAAAAAACAAATTGTTAAAAATAAAATTATTTTGTGTTGCCACATTATGAGATCCATAACTTTTTTACTTTTCCGTTGATTGAGCGGTATCAGGGCTTATTTTATGTGGGACGAGCTGTAGTTTTAATGATACATGCGATTTTTTGATCACTTTTTTCCATTTTTTATGGGAGATTTAGGTGACTAAAAAGAGCGATTCTGGTGTTTTCATTTTTGTTTTTACTGCTTTCAAACTGCGGGTAAAATAATGTTCAATTGTAATAGTTCCGAGTTTTACGGACATGGCGATACCAATTATACTTATTTTTTGGACAATGCTTTAGGGGAGGAAGGGGAAAGGGGTGTTTTTGTAACTTTTAATATTTTTTGTGTGCATAAAAAATATTTTTTTACTCTTTTTTTATTAGTCTCTCTAGGGGACTTGAACCACCGTTAGTTGGATCGCTTGCACAATATACTGCAATACTAATGTATTGTATCCTGATGGTCTCCTAGTATCCTGACAGTCTCCTAGTAAGCCCTGCCTGAGGCAGGGCTTAATAGAAGTACAACGATGGCAGACCTGTGTGCCTTTATCAACCAGTGGCACCCCGTGATCACATCACAGGGGTTCGATGAGCTGTCAAAGGGGGCCGCCCCATTCTTTCTAACGGCTTAGTTGCCGTGGTCTCTTTTGACTGCGGCATCTAAGGGGTTAAATAAGCGGATCCTGCTCGTTACAGTGAAGTGTATCATACAGCCGACACCTGCGTAGCATAGAGCGGACTCAGTCCATGAGCCCGCGCTATACTTCCTCTACCCAGCTATGACATAAGTATACGTCATACGTTGGAAAGGGGTTAATAATCACTTCTAATAGAGGCAGACACAGGCAGCTGAGGGCACTGTTTCAAGAATAGTATATGGGTCCCTTGCTCACTCATATCTTATCATAGATTAAACCCTTACTTTGTGATTAAACTTTCTGTTCCAGGTCGAGCCTGGCTCTACATGTGCTGTATTTGGTTTGGGTGGCATCGGCCTCTCAGTGATAATCGGATGTAAAGCAGCTGGAGCTTCCAGAATTATTGCAATTGATGTAAACAGCAGAAAATTTGAAAAAGCCAAAGAGCTTGGAGCCACTGAATGTGTCAACCCAAAGGACCAAGAAAATCCCATTCATGAGGTGATACAGAAGATGACTAATGGTGGAGTCCATTATTCATTTGAATGCATTGGAAACACTGATATCATGGTAGGTTTATTACAGATTTTACATTGACCGTATTAAATGTATTCTAGATTTCCCAGATATATACTTATGTAGTAGATGTCATTTAGCTTAGCTTTTTCTTTATAGAATGGCACCTGCAGTTAAAAATGGATTATTAGCAAGTGACAGCAAGTTGTGGAGCATGTGTCACAGTATTGTAATACTCCGCACAGAAGGTGGTGTCCACGCTTCTTAATATTAAAGGCTATATAAACCTTTGAAAGTAATCACATAGCAGCTGTATCGTTCGCTAAGATCTGAGTCTGTCAGGTCCGCGAGACTGACGGGTTCTGTGCCAGTGGGTCCTGCATGTCTCTGACACGCAGGATCCACCTGTAATCTAGCACATTTAAGTTATGAACTTAAATCTGATAGATGTGGTTTACAATAAGTGTTGGAGGTTATACTGTATAGGGAGTAGGGCACACTATTTCATGATATGTGGGAATGCAAGGAAATACAGCACTTCAGGATGTTTGTTTATGTCTTGTGAATAAGGCGTATAGTTAACCATATAATAATTGCAGCTAGATCTACAATTACCAGAAAACAGAAAGACCCTTTACCTCCAACTTTCCATGACCTATTATTAACAACACATTCCAATCATACTGTGGAAATTACTGGTAGACTCCTGCTGAAGGTGTAAACCTTAACCCACCACCCCAGATTTATTTACACTGCTGTTGGGACACAACACCATTTACTGTAGTTGCTTCTGAGCTTTTTTTCACGTCTGGGTCCCGTTTTGTCGTTTCGTCAGAGCTTCCTGTCAGAATGGTGATGGATGCGGTGCCAATGGTTTCCGTTTGTCTCAGTTGTGCAAGGGTTCTGTCGTTTTGACGGAATCAATATTGGCACCGGATCGGTCACCATTGAAATCAATGGAGGCATGGGGTGTTTCCTCAAACTCGAAAAGGTGGATTCAAATTGAGCAAACCATGGTTGGTCGTCCATTGATGTCCCTATTTAGTGTGGTACCGCAAAATTCAATCCCAAGTTCATCTTCAATGTCCCTTAATGTGATAGCCTCTATGCGGACCTGGAAAACGTATGTCTCCCAATTTCCTGCATCTGTCCTAATTCTGTTGGGGAATCTGCCTTTGCAATATTTGCTATCTGAATTGTTGGATATTTCTCTGGACAATTGGATATCTGGAGGAATCTCCCACATTTATATGCTATTTAATGATCATTCCCTAAAGTCATTCTCGAAGCTAACTGGTCAATACTCTATTCCCAATAAAGACTTCTATAAGTACTTATGCATTCGCCACCTACTTACCTCTATTGATACTATAATGCCAATGTTCCCCTCCTTTGCTCACAGATTCCTCTTTGACCCCACATGTAAGAGAAAAGGTATTTTCTGGTTTCTATAATGACCTCGGCTCCCGCCTCTCCCTCATCAAGCCTCCTTATTGCACAAATTGGAGGTTTGAAGAAATGCCTTCTCTTGGACTAGAAAGGTTTTTAAGGGGGCTCAACATTGGGAAGCTTACAAAAAATTATTATTGAGACGGTATCTAAACCCTTCACAAATTGCAAAATCTAACCCTACTTACTCGGAGGTGTGCTGGCGGGGATGTGGTTGTAAGGGCTCATATATGCACATGTGGTGGTATTGTCCAGGGGTACATTCCTTCTGGAGTGAAATATTTAGCCTCATTTCCATTATTTCTTCATCTATAATTCATCCAAATCCAGCGATGGCTCTATGTTTTTTTGAAAATGCAGACGATCCCGGTGCCTTTCCAAGTGGTGACCAGTCATATTATAATTGCATCACGCCTACAAGGTCATGGAAATTAAATGATACCATTTCTATCCCGAGCTTACAAATCTTGTATTTATTTTACAATGGAACGAATGTTTGCTCTGAGATCCAATAATTTGTCTAAAATTCTTTCTATATGGTCACCCTGTACCCAATACCTTGCCTAGAAAACACCTGGGTGTGTCTCACAACCTTCTTCAGTATCTGTCTTTTTAAATAAATGTGCATAGATAGTATACTATTACTATAGCAATGGTTACCAGACTGAAGTCATTTACGTTCCCTATTTTTGCCCTTTAGAAATGAATGTTGGCGTTGCTGTAATCTTGTAGGGGTAATAGTCTCCTGATGTGATTTGATTTGTTTTCATTTTTCCTGATATATATAGCATCAAGTGCATAAGTCGATTGTAACTTGCTAATATTTTAGTTTATCCAGATATCTCCTCAAGGTAGACAATATGATAGGTAATGTCCTGGGTGGACATATTTGGTTCTATTCTTTTTTTATATTTTCTTTATTTATTTTACTTTTCATTGCCTCTTGTTTTCTGGACTAAGACCCCATGCACACAAACGTGTTTTTGCAGCCGCAATACAGCCGCAAATCTGCGGGTGAACTGCAGTCCCATTTATCTGTATGGGCCCATGCAGACGACTGTGGTCTCCATGGTCATTGCACGGGAGCCCCGGCCGCAAAAAGATAGGACATGTCTTATTACGACCTCATTTTGCGGTTCGGGCTCATTGAAATGAATGTACACGGCCATGTGCACGGCCTGTGATTTGCGGGCGGCCCGCCAATGAAACTCCATGACTGTCCGAGCCGCAAATCATGGGCCGTGCACACCACTACGGTCATATGCCTATATTGCACAACGGCCACGTACTTACTTATGTAAAATGTATGTCACATTTACTATACTGTTGACTCAACATTAATGTGGTGCCTTTGCTCCCATTTGGGCTTGCTGGATTAAGTGGCTTGTGAACAAGTGGAGTTATTAAACCGGAGTTAAAAAGAGGAGTTAAAATCCCAGTAAGTACTCTTCTTTACTTTTACTTTTTTTAATTGCTCACTGTTTTTTTGTAACTGGAATAATGGATAGCAAGATTGGAGGTTTTCTTCAGTGCACAGTTTGCCACATGTATGCACGACTGGAGCTGGAGTTCCAGGGTGAATACCTCTGTGGCAGATGTGAGCATGTTGTTCACCTGGAAACAGAAATGGAGATCTGGAGGAGCAAAATGCAACACTGAGGGCGATAGACAATCTTGAGCGGAGCATGCTGCACACTGAGAAAGCAGTTAGTGGAGTAGACCTCAAGGGTGAATACATGGGTCAGCAGGTTTAGGCAAGTAACCTCGGTTAATGTAGTTAGGGGCAGTAGAAAGGGGTCCAAGAAAAGGAAGGTCAATCCTGTTTCTGTTATTCCAACCAAAATTGCCAACTTGGCTGATGATGCGAGGGTGTCGGTCTCAGAAATGGCAGCCCTAGTGGATACTGATCTCCCTAACAGCCAGTAGAACAGCCCAGCTAGTAGTCAGCGGGATGGTAATGCACGTAAGGCAAGACAATTAGTAGTTGTAGGGGATTCTATAATCAGGAAGACGGATATAATAATTTGTCGCCAAGACCGCCTCAACCGAATGTTTTGCTGTCTCCCTGGTGCCAGGGTTCGGCATATGGTGGAACGGGGAAAAATGTCCTCAATATGTTGCAGGAAAATTTAATGGGCCAGTTTGTGGAAGACCCGACTAGAGGTGAAGCTCTGTTGGATCTGGTCATTTTTAATAATGCAGAGCTTGTTGGGAACGTCAATGTTCGTGAAAACCTTGGTAACAGTGATCATAATATGGTTATATTTTACATATACTGTTAAAAACAAACACTGGCTGGGAGGGCAAAAACACTTAATTTTAAGAAGGCCAATTTCCCCAGGATGAGGGCTGCAATTCAGGAAATAGACTGGGAAGAACTAATGTGAAATAATGGGACAAATGATAAATGGGAATGGGTGATCTTAAAATCCACTTTGTATAATTATAGTGCAAAATTTATTCCTATAGGTAACAAGTGTAAGCAACTAAAATTAAACCGTACATGGCTTACACCTTCTGTAAAAAGGGCAATATATGACAAAAAAAAGGGCATTTGAAAAATACAACTCTGAGGGTTCAGCTTTAGCCTTTGTAAATTATTATAAGGAGCTCAATAAAATCTGCAAAAAAGTAATAAAATCAGCAAAAATACAAAATGAAAGGCAGGTGGCCAAGGATAGTAAAACAAAACCCAAAAAATTCTTCAAGTATATAAATGCAAAAAAGCCAAGGACTGAACATGTAGGACCCCTAGATAGTGGTAATGGGGAGTTGGTCACAGGGGATCAAGAGAAGGCAGAGTTACTAAATGGGTTCTTTAGCTCTGTATATACAACAGAAGAAAGAGCAGCTGATGTAGCCGTTGCCAGTGCTGTTAATATATCAGTTAATATACTAAATTGGCTAAATGTAGATATGGTCCAAGCTAAGTTAAATAAAATAAATGCACACAAGGCCCTGGGACCAGATGGGTCACACCCTGGAGTTCGTAAAGAGCTTAGTTCAGTTATTTCAGTCCCCCTCTTCATAATATTGAGAGATTCTCTAGTGACTGGTATAGTGCCTGGGGACTGGCGCAGGTCAAATGTGATGCCTATTTTCAAAAAGAGCTCTAGGTCTTCCCCGGGTAATTATAGACCAGTTAGCTTAACATCAATGGTGGGAGAAATGTTTGAGGGGCTATTGAGGGACTACATACAGGATTATGTGACAAAATTTTTTATTATAAGCCAGCACGGTTTTACTAAGGACAGAAGATTTCAAACTAACCTGATTTGTTTTTATGAAGAGGTGAGCAGAAGCCTAGACAGAGGGGCCGCTGTGTATATAGTGTTTTTGCCCTTTGCAAAGGCATTTGACACTGTCCCTCATAGACGTCTAATGGGTAAATTAAGGACTATAGGTTTAGATAGAATAGTTTGTATTTGGATTGAGAATTGGCTCAAGGACCGTATCCAAAGAGTTGTGGTCAATGATTCCTACTCAGAATGGTCTCCGGTTATAAGTGGTGTACCCCAGGCCAGCTGATTTGGACACACTAAGTGTGTACCCCCCTTTGTCGTCTCTTTACTATATTAAATAGGTTTTTTGCGCGCCGTTTTTACGGAATTCACTGTGCAATTAAAACAAAATGTTAATTTTATTCTGTGGGTCAATAAGATTACGGCGATACCAAATATTTATAGTTTTTCCTATATTTTACTACTTTTACAAGTAAAAATCTAAGTATAAAAAATAAAATTTATTTTGTGTCGCCAAATTCCGAGAGCCATAACTTTTTTATTTTTCCGTTGATTAAGTGGTATGAGGGCTTATTTTTTTGCGGGATAAGCTGTCGTTTTTAATAATACCATTTTGGTGTAAATGTAATGGTTTGATCACTTTTTATTTCATTTTTTGTGGGAGATTAGGTGACCAAAACATAGAGATTCTGGCGTTTACAATTTTATAATTTTTTATGGCGTTCACCGTGCGGGTTAAATAATAATATATTGTAATAGTTCAGACTTTTACGGACGCGGCGATACCAATTATGTTTATTTATTTATTTTTTTACTATGCTCTAGGGGGAAAATGTGAAAAGGTTTTTTTTTAACTTTTAATATTTTTTTATTTTTTTTACACAAAAAATAACCTTTATTTAACAAATTTTAACTTTTTTTATTAGTCCCCCTAGGGGACTTCAACCAGGGATCGTTAGATTGCTTGCACGATATACTGCAATACTAATCTATTGCAGTATATCGTGATTCTGACAGGCATCTATTAAGCCCTGCCGGAGGCAGGGCTTACTAGGTGCACAAAGATGGCGGACCTGGGGGGCTTCATTAGGCCTCCAATCAGCCATAGCAACCATCACCCCTCTGCGATTGCGCTGCGGGGGGCACGATGAGCTGTTAGAGGGGGTCGCCCCCCTCTTTCTAATGATTTAAATGCTGCGGTCAATTTAACGAATTAAACGAGCGGGATCGCGCTCGAGCACGATGCCGCTCGTTACTCTGAAGTGTCGGCTGTAACAAACAGACAACACCGGCATCGTATGTAGCGGGTTCACTCCGTGAGCCCGCTCCATACTTCCCCTACCCGACTTTGGCGTATGGATACGTCAAATGTCGGGAAGGGGTTAAAAGAGGCCTTTACAAAGCATTAGTGAGGCCTCATGTAGAATATGCATCTGGAGAAAAAAAGGTTCAATCTGCAGAGGCGACAAGCCTTCTTTACTGTGAGAACTGTGAATCTATGGAATAGTCTACCGCAGGAGCTGGTCACAGCAGGGACAGTAGATGGCTTTAAAAAAGGCTTAGATAATTTCCTAGAACTAAAAAATATCAGCTCCTATGTCAATATGTAGAAATGTTTCCCTTCCCTTTTCCCATCCTTTGGTTGAACTTGATGGAAATGTGTCAAACGAACTAACTATGTAACTACCGTATTTTTCGGACTATAAGACGCAGTTTTTAACAAGAATAAATCTTGCTAAAAAGTCCTTACGTCTTATAGTCCGCAGTCAAGGGACCCGGCATCGCCGGGTGCCATGACCACTTCATTACTTAACCAATTCCCCACCCATGATGTGCCGGCACATCATGGAGCAAGGGGGGATGATGTATGGAGCGGGCTCACGCACTGAGCCCGCTCCCTACACTGCAGGTGTCAGCTTCTGACACGCTGCTCTAACGGCCAGGAACAGCAATTTCGCTGTTCCTGGCAGTTTAAAGGGGTTGTGCCAAAAAACGCATGTATCCCCCTATCCACAGGATAGGGGATACATGTGTGATCGATAAGGAGAACGGGGACCGAAAGTTACCAAGAGCGCTGCATGAGAAGATGTGACTTCCGCGTTCTGTGTCCGGCAGCTTCATAGAGATCAATGGGAATCTTCTGCGCATGCGCGAGCGGCTCTTCATTGATCTCTCTGAAGCTGCGGAACAGATAAGCCGGACACAGAACCCAGAAGTCCAGGCTTCTCATGTAGCGCTCTGGGTCACTTTCGGTCCCCTGTTCTCCTTATCACTGGGGGTCCCAGCGGTCAGACCCCCAGAGATCTCACATGTAGCCCCTATCCTGTGGATAGGGGCTACATGTGTTTTATGGCAAACTAGTTAAATGCCGCGGTCAATAGCGACCGCGGTGTTTATAGGGGTTTTTCTATGAAGGACATTTATGACATATCCTTTGGATATGTCATAAAAGTCAGATAGATGCAGGTCTCAGCTCTGGGACCCACACCTATCACTAGAACGTGGCCCCCTAAACCCCATTCTAGCTTTCTCTGCTCTCCCGGCCACTTGGTTACATGTGGAGTTACTGAAACAGTGTCACTCGCTGAGCTACGCTGTTTCCGTGACTCCCATAGAACTGAACAGTAGTTACGGAAACAGCGTAGCTCGAATGCTACGCTGCTTCCGTAACTGCCATATAATAAAAAGTGATCAAAAAGTCATATGTACCAAAAAAATGGGACCAATAAAAACTCCAGCTCATCACGCAAAAAAATAAGCCCTCACAACATCTCAATTGATGAAAAAATCTAGTTATGACTTTCAGAATGTGGCGAATTTTTTTTATCAAATCATGTTTTTTTTTTGTAAAAGTAGTAAAACATAGTAAAAACTATATAAATTTGGTATCGTCGTAATTGTATTGTCCAGTAGAATAAAGTTCTTGTTTTTACCAAACCGTGAACAACGTTAAAAAAATGGGAGGAACCACAGTTTTTTCCCAATTCTACCCCACAAAGAATTTATTTTCAGTTTCCCAGTACATTATATGGAACTTTAAATAGTGCCAATAGAAACTACAACTCCTCCCGCTAAAAATAAGCCTTCACACCACTCCATTGACAGAAAAATAAAAAGGTTATGGCTCTTGGAAGGTGGGGAGTGAAAAATGAAAACGAAAAAACAAAAAATGGCAGTGGTGCCAAGTGGTTAAAATCTGTTTTCATGCTTCCCTAACTAGGCTAGATTAACACGTAGAGTTGCTTGTGACTTCTTTATCCCCATTAATTTTTTTTTATCCTTCTTCTCTCTTTGCCATTTATTTTCCATTTTAATCGTTTCACGCCGCAGCCCTTTTTCAGATTTTCATTTTCGTTTTTTCCTCCCCACCTCCAAAAGCCATAACGCCTTTATTTTTATAGTACTATGAGGGCTTCATTTTTGCGGGACGAGTCGTAGTTTTTCGTAGCACCCTTTACTTTGCCATATAATGTACTAAAATTATTTGTGGGGTAGAAAATGAAAAAAACACTGATTCCTCCTTGGTTTTTTGCGCGCCATTTTTACGAAATTAACTGTGCAATTAAAACAACATGTTAATATTATTCGATGGGTCAATACGATTACGCTGATACCAAATATATATAGTTTTTTCTATATTTTACTACTTTTACAAGTAAAAACATAAGTGTAAAAAAGAAAATTTATTTTGTTTCGCCAAATTCCGAGAACCGTAACTTTTTTTTTTTTCCGTCGATTAAGTGGTATAAGGGCTTATTTTTTTGCGGGATAAGCTGTAGTTTTTAATAATACCATTTTGGTGTAAATATGACGGTTTGATCACTTTTTATTTCATTTTTTGTGGGAGATTAGGTGAACAAAAAATAGAGATTCTGGCGTTTACAATTTTTTTTTTACGGCGTTCACCGTGCGGGTTAAATAATGATATATTGTGATAGTTCAGACTTTTACGGACGCGGCGATACCAATTATGTTTATTAATTTATTTTTTTACTATGCTCTAGGGGGAAAATGGGAAAAGGGGAGTTTTTTGAACTTTTAATTTTTTTTATTTTTTTTTACACAAAAAAAAACTTTATTTAACTAATTTTCACTTTTTTTATTAGTCCCCCTAGGGGACTTCAACCAGCGATCGTTAGATCGCTAGCACGATATACTGCAATACTAATGTATTGCAGTATATCGTGATTCTGATAGTCTCTTATGGAGCCCTGCCGGAGGCAGAGCTTCATAGGAGTACAAAGATGCCGGACCGGGGGACTTCGTCAGGCCCCCAGGCAGCCGTGCCAACCAACGGCTCCCCCCGATCTCGCCGCAGGGGGGGGGGCGTTGGGACGTTACAGGGGGTCACTCCCCTGTTTTTAGTCATTTAAATGCCGCGATCTGTATTGAAAGCGGCATTTAACGGGTTAAACAAGCGGGATCGCGCTAAAACGCGATCCCGCTCATAACCCGGAAGTGTCGCCCGTAACACACAGCCGACACACTCGCTCTATGGAGCGGACTCAGCCCGTGAGCCCGCTCCATATTCCCCCACCCGGCGTGCCCCGTATATATACGGCGGATGTCGGGATGGGGTTAAGTTAGTTTAAGAAAAAATAGTAAAACCACAATTAAACTGTTGTGTTTCAACCTGGTGCAAAGTCTATTTATCATTACAAAAAAATCACAATCACTCCACAGGCATCTGTAGATGGATATCAGGTGTAGTAAAATCAGAAATATGTCTAACTTTTTATACATATTTTGGGTCTTTTTCCTTCCCCCTGCTGGTTCACACAGTAGCATCCCCTCTCTCTCTTTCTCACTCTCTCCCTCTTATTTTCTTTCTAGATTTTTTGGTGATTGGAAATTTTATGAACATTTGACAGCCTGGAGGAAGGGACAGGGAAGCCTTTAAAGTGCAACTAAACCTTCAACAAACTTCGTTAATCAAAAGTTCAGGAGCATTGAGCACTGAGACCCCCACCGATTATTAAAACGTAGTGAGCGCTGAGACACTTGGTTTCTGATCGGCTTTTTTTTTTGGGGAAAACCGATGTTGCGGTGTATGGGCTCATAGATTTTCTATTGAGTCTATACACTGCTGCATCGGTTTTCCAAGAAAAGCCTATCAGAAACCAAGTGGATCTGCACTCATGCGAGCGCTTCTGCCGCTTTATTGTAGTGATCGGTGGGGGTCTCATTGCTTGGACCCCCACCAGTCAAAACTTCTGACATGTCACTATGACATGTCAGAAGTTTGTTGAAAGTTTAGTTTCCCTTTAAATGCTATGTACACCTTTGAAATAATTTGTTTGTTTGTTTGTTTGTTTGTTTGTTTGGTGCAATTTTCTAAATACATTTTATTAAAAATTACTTTTACTTTTTGAGATACAGCTGATTTGTATCCTATATACAGAACAGCTGTATCTATCTGAATCCTGTATCCGTCAGGTCAGCGGGACTGTCGGGTTTATTGTCAGCGGGTCCTGCTTGTCTCTGACAAGTAGGATTGAGCTGTTACCGATCACATCTAAGGTTATTAACTTATGTCAGACACACACAGGACCCGCTTTCAGTGATCCCGTCAATCCTGCAGACCAGACGGATTCAGGTCTTAGCGGACGATACAGCTGGTATATATACAGAAAACAAAGCAGCTGTATCTCAAAAAGTTAAAATAATTTTTAATAAAATGTACTTAGAAAGTTGCAGCAAACACATTAATAGACATTTTTATTAAAAAAAATACAATTTAAATAAAACTATTTCAAAGGTGTACATAGCCTTTAAACTGCTGGAAGGTGAGGAAAATGCCACTTTCCTCTAAGTGTGTAATAAAGTTTAATATATTCACGAGTACTACAGATTTATGCAAAAACAACATTAACAAAAGGCCCACTTTAACAGCTTAACGACCGCCCACCGTCTTTTGACGTCGGGCGGTGCAGGTACTCAGTCTACAGCGACGCCTTTTGGCGTCGCTGTAGTAGAGTGGGTTTAACGGCAGCCTGGTCAAGTCTGCACTAAAAACCGGCTGTATGTAACAGGTCCGGTTCTTAGTGCAGCCATCAGGACCTGCCGATTTCGTCGTAACAGCATGTGACCGCTGTGACAGCCAATCACAGCGGTCACACGCTGTTACTGTGTACAGAGCCGCTGGGAGTGTCTAAATGACAGCTCCTGCTCTAAGAACGAGCTGTTGCTAGCAGCTCTGTTCTTAGAGCAGTGATCAGGAGCCAATAGTATTGGTTCCTGATCTTTTTTGTGTTCACTATGATATCCAATCATAGTGATCACTACTGTAAAATAAAAGTAAAACATGTATCTGTTTCTCCTCACTCTGTTCTAGCTGTGGAGAGAAACAGATACAAGTGTGTCAGTGTCCCCTACACAAAATCACTTGTTCCTCACATAGTTTAAAAAAAAACAACATTTTTTCAGTATTTTATAGTATATAGTATATACATATATATATATAAATATAAATATATTTAATGTTTATACTAAGAATCGTACTATAAACGACTTTCTATTTAGGGTACGCTGTTAGACGGCGTGTACGCTGTTAGACGGCGTAGGGTTCTGTTCTGGGCTTAGGTTTACAGTTTGTGTTAGGCGTAGGGTTTAGGTTTAGGTTTGAAAAAAAAAAAAACGTAAAAAAAAAATACAAAAAAAAAATACAAAAAAAAAATTATTCCTTTAGTGTGATTAGTTGATAAAAAAATTGAAACCGCTAGTTACGTTTATTATTTGCGGTTTAGACTGTATAATCATTATGGCTGCCAAAAGATACAGCGTTGAGGAAGCCTATCAGATGCTATGCTCCGATACTGATTCTGCATCTGAAGTTGAGCTTTTTCTTGAAAGCGACAGCGAAAGTGTCGCTTCAAGGGATTCTACGGATATGAGACCCAGCACCAGTGATATGGGAGACGGCGCAGTTGCCACAACGTCCGTTCAAAGTGCAGCCCCTGAAATTGTACAACCCCACCAAATCAATTTAGTGTGGGAACCCACAAGTCTATTTTCTCCCACCATAAATGACTTTATTGCTACTCCTGGCATAAATCCCAATGTCAGTAATTTTTCACCACAAAATTATTTTAATATTTTTATTACGGACCAAGTTTTGGAACATTTTGTGCAGGAAGCAAATTTGTATGCCAGGCAGTACACTGCCAATAAGCCTTCGTCACCTTATGCCAGGTTGTGGAATCCCACAAATGCAACGGAAATAAAAAAAATTCTGGGCCTCACCCTTAACATGGGAATTATAAAAAAAAACCTCTATTAGGTCATATTGGGCATCAAGCCCTATACATGCCACCCTCATTTTTTCTGGCATTATGTCACGCAGCAGGTATGAAATACTTATGTGATTTCTCCACTTTAGTGACAACCTACAGGCACCCCCTTCCAGCGACAGAAGCCGTGACCGGCTGTATAAATTAAGGCCTTTGCTACATTTTCTGAATTCCTCCTTTTTAGGAGCATATACCCCTGAACAAAATTTAGCAGTGGATGTATCGCTAATCAATTTCAAAGGGCGTCTCTCATTCCGCCAATTCATACCCTCAAAAAGTGCAAAATACGGGGTAAAGATCTACAAATTATGTGAAAGCACTACTGGCTACACATGTGCATTTAAGATCTACGAGGGTAAAGACAGTGAATTCAATCCACCAGGGTGCCCTCCAAATATTGGTACCACTGGTAAGATTGTGTGGGATTTAATTGGCCCTTTCCTACACAAGGGGTATCATGTATACACGGACAGTTTTTATACCAGTGTGCCATTGTTTAGCGCCCTTCATTGTGCCAACACCGTAGCCTGTGGCACAATACGCAAGAATCGCAAAGGTTTCCCACGTCAATTTGTGGATAAAAAACTACCAAAGGGGGAGTCATGCACTTTTCAAATTGAGAAGATGCTGGCTATAAAATTTCGTGACCGCAAGGACGTCTATATGATCAGCACTATCCATACAAGTGCAACAGCAACTATTAGAGAACGTGGGGCCTCTGCAGATAGACAAAAGCCTGTGTGTGTCATCGGCTATAACAAATTCATGGGTGGGGTAGATTTGTGCGACCAGATGTTACAACCTTATCTGGTTAAAAGGAAAACCAGAACGTGGTATAAGAAAGTGGCAATATACCTCATCCAGGTTGCAATGCACAATGCATTTGTCCTGTACAAAAAATCAGCGGGCAGGGCGACATTCTTTGAATTTCAGGAGAAAGTGATTGAAGATCTCCTATTTCAATCTGCAGACCAGAGTAGTCCATGAGTCAGAGGATGTACGCCGACTTGTTGAAAAACATTTTTTACACCCCATCCCTTCAACACCTAACCAAAAATACCCAAAAAAACGGTGTCGGGTCTGCAGCAAACGAGGACAGCGAAGTGAGTCATGATATTATTGTTCCGCTTGTCCTTCCAACCCTTGTCTATGCATAAGTCCCTGTTTTGAAATCATACCGTCGCACATTACTAATTTTCTTTTGTGAGCTATAAAAGTTAAAATGCAGGATTTATTTCGGATTTTATTTTTCTGTACACCTCTTTTTTTTTTTTTTAGGGAAGCAGCTTCGCTTTATATTTAGGAGATGCCAAAATTTAGGGTTCTTTTAGAGATTTCTTTTTTTTAATCACTTTTTTTGGGAGGGAGGGAGGGAGGGAAATATACTTTTCTAGACTGAGTCATTTTGGGATATAACCCAGTTATATAATGTGGAATAAGGCCCTGAAATTCATTCAAGATAAAATTGTGCCCTGAAAGCTTTTTATTTCCTTTTCCGTTATGACTATGTCCTGCCATAAATAGCTGTTACTGACTGGGGATACGGCATCATTTTTTCTTTTTATTCTGAGGATTTCTAATAAGCGAGCTGTTCCTTATCAATACACTATGGGCTTTATTATAGTTTTGTTCGGGTTTTTGGTGGACCTCTTACACCCGACAATACTTCTAGAAATAGCGACATTAATTTGGGGAGTAGTGATCCTTTACTGTATCTATACATACGGTGTGGGACACTGCCCCTTTATATATTCTACAGGTGATTGGTTGTTTTGTGCACACGGCGGTTCCTACCTTGCCGGGCAGGGGCTTGTTATGGTGTACCGCGTCACTTAGCACATTCGTCCCTTATATAGGGATTGATAGAGCTAAAGAGACGTTGTATGACCAGTCACTTTGAATAATAAAGTCATTACAACCCTACAAATTTTCTTTCATCCTGTGAACATGCTCTAGTTTTCCACATAGCTGGATACATTCTTCCTCCTTTTTTTTGGATATATTGCCTTTTTAATAAATTTTCCCACTCTAACTTACTATATATCAGAGCGGGTTGATATACATAATGTCTACGGACTGACATGATTTCAGGACAGCTGCTTTCTTAGCACGACATAGTCATAGGGTGTATAAACTGTTAGGGACATATATTTCTCAATCTAGAAAATTAGAATCCTCCCATTTTCAAGCAAAATGTGTGTCCTGAAAGCCTCCGGGTGCTCCCTTCCTTTTGGGTCCTGCCGTGTGTCCAGGAAATACACATCCGACACCCGCAGCGTATGGAGCGGGCACAGCACGTGAGCCGGCTCCATACATCAACCGCCGCATCATGACGGGCAATTAAGTCATAGTGCGCAAAGGGGTTAATGCGCAGCGGATGGTTCAAAGTGAAAATTGCAATTTTCCACTGATACGCCATTTTAGTGCATAATATGTTGTGCTCAGTTTGTGCCACAGAAGACAAATACCTCATAAAACGTTAAGCGGGTTCTCTCAGGTATGCCAACGCCATATGTGTGGGCGCAAACTGCTGCTTGGGCACGCTGCAGGACTCAGAAGGGAGGGAACGCCATTTTGCTTTTGGAGCGCAGATTTTGCTTGGTAGTTTTTCTGTTTTGGGTTTCGCTGGTATTTCAGTTTATAATGTGGGGGCAAATGTAATCTGTGCGGAGAACATCAGGGCATAATAAGAGGGTATAATAATGGGGTAAATAAATAATATTTCATAGATATGTGGCCGGTGTCGCACTGATAAATGGCGCCCGATCTTATCCGCTTTTGGAACACTCTGCACATTTTGCATCGCCATATTCTGAGAGCCAGAACTTCTTTATTTTTTCACCACCGGAGCCCTGTGAGGGCTTATTTGTTGCGGGACAATCTGTAGTTTTCATTGGTACTATTTTGGGGTACATGCGATTTTTTTTTATCACTTTTTATTCAATTTTTTTGCAATCCTGAGCAAAAAACAGGAATTCTGACACCGTTTTTTAGGTTTTCTTTTTGCGGCGCTCACCGTACGCTATAAATGACATTTTTACTTTATTCTGCGAGTTGGTACGGTTACGGCGATACCATATGTATATAGGTTTGGTCCTTTTTTTTAGCGTTTGCACAATAAAATGACTTATTTATAAAAAAAAAAAATTCTGTGTCACCACCATTCTGAGAGCCGTAATTTTTTAATTTTTTAGTCAAAAAAGCTGTGTAAGGGCTTGTTTTTTGCGGGACGGATAGAAGTTTTTATTGGTACTATTTTCGGGTACATGCGACTTTTTGATCACTTTTTATTCTTTATTTAGGGAGCGGTGGTGACCAAAAAAATAGCGATTCTGTCGTAGTTTTTTATTGATTTTTTTTGGGGTGTTCATCGTGCGGAAAAAATAACATTATAGTTTTATAGTTGGGTTCGTTACGAACGCGGTGATACCAAATATGTGTACTTTTTTTAACGTGTTCATTTTTTTTCTATAATAAAAATCTTATTATAGAGAAAAAAGCATTTTGTGTTTATATAACTTATAACTTTTATTTTTACACTTTTTTTTAAAACATTTTTATTACTTTTTTTTACTTTTTTCACTTGTCCCACTAGGGGACACTTAGTCTTGCAGCTTTGATCGCTGCTAGAGTACATTACACTACACACGTAGTGTGATGTACTCTAACTGTCATTGTGAAGTGACTGTCACACTGACAGGAAGCAGAGGAGGAACGGCCGGAGGCTGTTCCTCCGAGGCTTCCGTACATGGCAACCCGGAGGTCATTATCTGACCTCCGATTGCCGTGACAAGCATCGGTAGCCCCCACGATCACTTCGTGGGGGCTGCTGATGTGCTTCAAACCACTTAAATGCGGCGACGGCAATCCGTCGCCGCACTTAAGGGGTTAACTGCCGAAAGCAGCGGCGATGGTCCGCTGTCCGGCGAGACTGATGTCTCAGCTGTCTAGGACAGCTGTCAGCGCGGGTCTGTCACTCTGTGTTTACACAGAGTGACAGTTTGAAATGCGGACGAAAATGAACGTCATGGTGCGGGAACTAGCAGCCGACCAGGACGTTCATTTTCGTCCTTGGTCGTTAAGGGGTTAAGGTCTTTTCAGGCCCGGTCATTAAGGGGTTAAGGGTACACCGCCAACACAGCCCTAACAAAATAATTTTCCCCCCACTGTTTTTATAAAAAAAATATAATTTTTGCAACTTTAAATTAAGGCATAATTAAACAAATGCTTGTTTTGCTAGTCAAGGCATTTAGCTTGATAGGATAATTCAAGATTGGCATTACTACAAATGATCTCAAAGCTAAAAAAATAAAGTATAAAATGGTATGGAAATAATTTATTTCCAGCTGTGTTTACTTTATATGCAAAACAAGGGAAATTAAACTCCTCCAAAACAATGATAGCCAGGATGAAGTCTGATCATGTTATTGTAATACAGGCACCATTTATTGTTAATGCCAAGGTCATTTAAGGACTGCACCATTAGTTTCATTAAAAACATTAGAATTAGGTAGGACTTGAAAATGTAACGTATATTTATAATATAGTAAATTGGGGTCCATGGTGCTTGCTGTGCATTATCATAACCAGGGTAAAGTGTCTCACTCTATGTCCTAAGCTCCTGTATTCTGTATTGGCAATCTGAGGCTGTATTCACATTGAACGGATTTGCAATAGGCAAATCTGACCCGTGGATCCACGAAAGAATTCTGAGGCTTATTTCTGCCACAGATTTGCTGTTTTTTTGTGCGGCAGATCCGCATGTGATTTGTG
This sequence comes from Rhinoderma darwinii, assembly GCF_050947455.1. Lineage (NCBI taxonomy): Eukaryota > Metazoa > Chordata > Amphibia > Anura > Rhinodermatidae > Rhinoderma > Rhinoderma darwinii. The sequence goes on along the minus strand of NC_134687.1, from coordinate 180,925,700 downwards.
AAAGTCCACTGTCTTTTCTACATGGAATCCACGTCAATAAGTTACATGTGACTTATTGATGCAAATTAAGCTATGTAAACATTTGAAAGATTTTTTTTTTTAATAAAAAGTTCAATCATTGTTATTGGTGCAACTTTATAATTGGTTTTTATAAAAAAATAAAAAAATAAAAATGTTTACTGTTTGAGATACAGGTGCTCTGTATCCTGTATACAAAGTAGCTGTATCGTTAGCTAAATCCTGCTTCTGTCAGGTCCGTGGGACTGACGGGTTCAGTGAAAGCGGGTCCTTCGTGTCTGCGACACGCAGGATCCACCTGTTATCCACCACATCTAAGTTCATTACTTAGATGTGATAGATTACAGGTGGATCCTGCGTGTCAGAGACTAATTATAAAGTTACACCAATCACACTGATTGACCTTTTTATTTAAAAAAAAATCCCTTTCAAAGGTTTGCAACCTTTAAATAAAAAACTTATTGAAAAATAATGGGTGGATTTCGGAACGGAATTCACGTGAAATCCTGAATGTGTGAACATGGCATTATTGTAATGTCCCATATGATTTAGCCTTTTGTGTTAAATATTGTATTGTCCTACTTAGATACATGTTTGTACCATGATTTCAAATGGATTCCATTTTGGTAACTTGCATTATTTTGGTGTTGTCAATATGTGTAAAATACTTAAATAGGTTGTCCTATTTGGAAATCCTTTTTTTGCTAGCAGGGTCTAGTTTAGAGAGTGTTCAGACTGGCACTTATCGTAAACCCACAGCTGGAAATGCAGTTTTGCGTGGCAGATCATGCCACTCTGAACACACTATGAGGGGAGTTCCAGTGGGAGAGAAACTCAGGGCAAAAAGACACTGCTCATCTGAACAGGTGTATAGGGACGAAACCAAGAAAATATGTTGTGGTTTAAAGAAACGAGTATATCCCCAATGGACTCTAGACAGGGACATTAACATAGGCAAGGGGTAGCAAACACTCTGAGCTATTATAGAGAAAACATAAAAATAGCAATAATTCATCTCCTGCATTTGTTATATCATACAGCAAAGAATATCTTTTGATATGATCCATAGTGTCCAAATATTTACCAGTCCTTTTTCAGGATGAAGGCTTTCGCCACATCCTGGAGCCAGGATGCAAATTTTCGACGCAACGACGTCAGTGGCTACTGAATAAGCGGAATCCCCGTTGCCGGTGATCTGGCCGGGGATTCTGCTCCTAGAGGAAACCCCTGAGGTCACTGTCCATATATGGACAGTGACATCAGGGCTTCCCTCTAGGAGCGGATTCCCCGGCCTTTGCTCACGCTGCGGATTCCGCTCCTAGAGGGAGTCCCAATGGCGCTATCTACAGGGGGAGTAGTGCTATCTAAGGGGGGTGGCGATATCTTCAAAGGGGGTGTGGCACAATCTACATGAGCACTATCTACATGGGCACTGTGACACTATCTACAAGGGCACTGGCACTTTATATGTTGGCACTTGCACTAAGGGCAGCTTTGGGGGCATTATACTGTATAAGGGCAGCTAGGGGGCATTATACTGTATGGGGGCATCTGTGTGGGCATTATACTGTATGGGGTCATTATGCTGCATAGGGAAGCTATTGGCAATTATGCTATATGAGGGAATTTGTTTGGGCATTATACTGTTTGGGAGCTTCTGTGTTGGCTTTATACTGTATGGGTGCATCTATGGGGGCATTATACTGTACGGTGGCAGCTAGTGGGCATTATACTGTATAGTCAGTGGCGGACACAGACTGCAAAAGGCCCCTGTGCAGATAATGTGCCAGGGCCCCCCCCCCCCCACCCCGCAAACTTCTCATGGCCGACGGTCCGCTTTCAGCTGCATCGCTGGGTCTCCTAAGTGACCCAACAATGCAGCACTAGCAGCCGGGGCGTCACTAAGGCTGGGTTCACACACACACTATTTACGGACGTAATTTGGGCGTTTTAGCATTGAATTACATCCGAAAATGCGGCTCAAAAGCGTCGGAAAACATCTGCCCATTCATTTGAATGGGTCTTACGATGTTCTGTGCCGATGGTCATTTTTTTTTACGCGCCGCTGTCGAAAGGCGGCGCGTAAAAAACTGCCTGTCACTTCTTCAGATGTAAATGGAGCCGTTTTCCATGGACTCCATGGAAAACCAGCTTCAATTACTTCCGTAGTGGACGCAGCAAAAGACGCCTGCACATGCCATTACGGCTGAAATTACGGTGCTGTTTTCTCCTGAAAACAGCACAGTAATTTCAGCCGTAACAGACGCTGCCGTGTGAACATACCCTCAGGGCTTAAAATGTCCGGGAAATAGCCCCAATACATATGTGTCCGCCCCAAAAAAAAGTGTGTGTATAGGAGACAGCATAGCATATCTATAGCACTACGACCCTATAAACTATGGATAGGATTAGATACAGTGGCTGAGCAGACAGTATCACACATGATAGGATTAGATACAGTGGCTCAGAAGGCAGTATCACACATGATAGGATTAGATACACAGCTCAGCAGACAGTATCACACATGATAGGATTAGATACAGTGGCCCAGCAGACAGTATCACACATGATAGGATTAGATACAGTGGCTCAGCAGACAGTACCACACATGATAGGATTAGATACAGTGGCTCAGCAGACAGTACCACACATGATAGGATTAGATACAGTGGCTCAGCAGACAGTATCACACATGATAGGATTAGATACAGTGGCTCAGCAGACAGTACCACACATTATAGGATTAGATACAGTGGCTCAGCAGACAGTATCACACATGATAGGATTAGATACAGTGGCTCAGCAGACAGTATCACACATGATCGGATTAGATATAGGGCCCAGCACAGTATCATACATGATTGGATTAGATACACAGCTCAGCAGACTGTATCACACATGATAGGATTAGATACAGGGCCCAGCTCGCTGACATTGCGGCTCCAGCGCTGGACCCAGGAAAGGTAAGAATAATAATTTTGCTTCTTTATGTGTTACTGATTATTTTTGTGTGTTTGTGTTTTTTTTACAGGTTCGGTTGTTGGACTTCGGATACGAGGACTTCAATGACGGCGTTTTTTTTATTCTCAATAAAATGGTTAATGAGGGTTGTGTTTTTATTTCAATAAAAAAAATTTCTATGTGCTTGTATCTTTTTAAACTTTATTATCACCGCCTTAGTAATGGCCGCTGGCTGATTGACAACCTCCATTACTAAGGCGAGGCTTAATGTTAGCCGGTGCAGAGTCTACACTAACCCCCATTATTACCCCGGTACCCACCGCCACCAGGGGTACTGGGAAGAGCCGGGTACAAACCAGTACCCGACCAGCTGTAGTGACGGGCAGGCACCGGGGTGGCCGCAGGCTGGTAGTATTAGGCTGGGGAAGGCCAAAAACAGTGGCCCTTCCCACCCTTGTAATGCTGCCTGCTGCTGCTGTGTTGTATCTGGCTGGTTATGAAAATTGGGGGGGACCCGACATCGTTCTTTCCAATTATTTTTTAAATGACGTGGCGTCCCCCCCATTTTCATAACCAGCCAGATACAATAAAGCAGCAGCAGCCTAGCATCACCAGGGTAGGAAGGGCCACTGTATCTGGCCTTTCCCCTCCTGATAATACCAGCCTGCGGCCACCCCAGTGGCCGACCATCACTACAGATGGTCAGGTACTGGATCGTACCCGGCTCTTCCCAGCACCCCTGGTGGCGGTGGGTACCGGGGTAATAAAGGGGGTTAGTGTTAGCCTATGCACCGGCTAACACTAAGCCCTGCCTTAGCAATGGATGCTGTCAATCAGCCGGCGGCCATTACTAAGGCGGTAGTAATATAGTTTAAAAAAAACCACAAAGACATAGAAAAAATATTTTATTGAAATAAAAAAAAAAAACACAACCCTCATTAACCATTTTATTAATAAAAAAAAAAGCTGTCATCGAAGTAGTCCTGGAATCCGCCGTAGTCCAACGACCGAACCTGTAAGAAAACACACAAAAAATGATTAGTAACACATGTGTTAGGGTATGTGCACACACACTAATTACGTCCGGAATTGACGGACGTATTTCGGCCGCAAGTACCGGACCGAACACACTGCAGGGAGCCGGGCTCCTAGCATCATAGTTATGTACGACGCTAGGAGTCCCTGCCTCGCTGCCGGACAACTGTCCGGTACTGAAAACATGATTACAGTACAGGACAGTTGTCCCACAGCGAGGCAGGGACTCCTAGCGTCGTACATAAGTACGACGCTAGGAGCCCGGCTCCCTGCAGTGTGTTCGGTCCGGTACTTGCGGCCGAAATACATCCGTCACTTACGGACGTAATTAGTGTCTGTGCACATACCCTAAGGCTTAGATACAGGGCCCATGTGTGATACTGTCTGTGGGACCCTGTATCTAAGCCTACCACAAGGTAGGCTTAGATACAGGGTCCAGCAGACAGTAATCTTATACAGTATAAGATTACTGTGTGCTGGGGCCCTGTATCTAAACCTACAGTGTGGTAGGCTTAGATACAGGGCCCAGCAGACAGGATCACGCATGGGCCATGTATCTAAGCCTACCATGTGATTGGCTTAGATACAGGGCCCAGCAGACAGCATCACACAATCTGTGATCCTGTCTCATGGGCCCCCTAAGCCTGCTACATCGTAGGCTTAGGGGTTGTGCAGTCCCTAAACATTGATGGCCTATCCTCAGGATAGGCCATCAATAGCTGATGTGTCGCCCGGGACCCGCAAATCAGCTGTTTTGAAGGGGCCGCAGCACTCGTACGAGAGCTGCTTCCCCTTCATTTCACTACTCGCCCACACTGTGAATCGCCGAAACCGATTCACAGTGTGACCGGAATGAAGTGACAGGAATGAAGGGGAGCAGCTCTCGTACGAGTGCTGCGGCCCCTTCAAAACAGCTGATTGGCGGGTCCCAGGAGTCGGACCCCGCCAGTCAGGGCTATCTTACCTTCCTCTTCGGCCGCGGCGGGAGTTCTGTAGTCTCGATGCTGTGCGCGGCGGCATAGCGCTGTGACGTCATGCGCTGCGCACAGCGCCTGACGTCAGGACCTCCGCTGCGATCCGGAACCAGGAAGGTAAGTAAAGTATGTTACTATAGTAACAGGGGCCCGCGGCCCGAGTTACTATAGTAACTTTTTATTGATGTGGTGCGGGGGGCCGTGGGCCCCCCTGGCTTCGGGGCCCGGTCGCAATTGCGACCGCTGCGACCCCTATAGCTACGCCAGTGGTCCACGGGCCTCTGTCTCAGTCCTCAGCATCGCGCAGCTGAGAACTGAGTCGGCCAGCAGAGGAACGGGCCCCCTTCCCACGCGGGGCCCTTGTGCAGCTGCACCGGCTGCACATGCGGTATGTCCGCCCCTGTGTATAGTGGCAGCTATGGGGGCATTATACTGTATGGTGGCAGCTAGAGCGCATTATACTGTGTGGGAGGCACTATGGGAGCATGATAGAGGCGTGGCTTAAACAAAAAATGTTTTTCCCTGTTTGGGATACTTAAAAGTTGGGAGGTATGTTTATGTAATTTGTCCACTTTGCCTGTTTTTAACCGCTGGCTATTTCAATAAAGAAGAATATTTTTATATTCCACAAGGAGCGCTGATCCTTTTCCTCTTGAAAACAACTTTTTTGACAATAAGCTCACAGAGTGTCCCGCTGCTGAGACCCCCAGCAATTAGCTGTAATCCGTGGAGGAATCTACAAGCAAGTGTTCAATTCCCTGAATTGACACCACAGGAGTATTACACAGTTGGCAATGAAATCAATAGACTAATAAGGAATTTGAAAATGGGATTTCTAAACAACCTTTTAAACATTTTTGTATTTGTGGCACTTTTATTTCCGAATTTTTGTTTATATGTTACTTTATTTTTTCATATGCAAAGTTTATTTTACTTAGGCTTAATGCACATGACCATGGTTTTATGTTTGTGTGCTATCTGCAATTTTGCGGACAGCTCATGGACCCATTTAGTTATATGACCACATGCACACGACCGTGATGTTCACGGATCAGTGTGAGCGCCGCGAGTTCGGGCAGCAAAAACTTGGGACATATTGTTTTACTGTCCGTATTTGCGGATCATGTGACCTACGCAGTGGGTTGGGACAAACTAATGACATTAATTACAGCCTTCCTTTTTTTTGCGGATCATTGAATACTGATGTCACACCGATCCACTACGGTAGACTTTTTGCGGGCAAATCTACCGCAAATAAAGACAACAGATCTGTGGTTTTGCGGACTGCAAAATCACCACGGTCGTGGGCATTAGGCCTCAGAATTAGACCATCCAGTTTTATGGTCGAGCATGTAAACACATACATTACCACTAGAGGGCAAGAGGTGACACTAATAAATAACAGTGTTTCATTTCCAAGACAGGATGTCAGTACCAGTGTTTTCTGCGTTTTCTGCCAGATGCAGTATGAGGAACAAGGCAATGAAATTATTTTCTCTTTCTGTAATTAGAAATTGGCATGAAAGCCCCTGTGTTTTTATACATGTGTAAAGTTTATGCAAGATGAGGGGTATGGTTAATATTTTATATAAAATGTATAATTTAGTAGAATAAATGTTTTTGTAAACTGCTTTTTTATTAGCTGTAAAATAGTAAGACAAAATGGTTCTAATATTACAAATTATATAGGTGGGTGGCAGAGTTTGAATGCTGCGGATTTCAGAATGGTGCCAATCCTGTTTAGATGTAAGGATGTCAACATCTTAGAAAATATATGCCAAACATTTCTATGGAAAGGAATGAGAGCCAGGGTACCAATGAAGAACCTCAAGAAAGAAAAAAAATGTGGGCGCACTGGCCTTCCCAATTATAAGGATACATGACATATGCTTAGCAAGATTCGTGATAGAAAAAAAACAAATTAATGAAGCGTGATCTAGAACAGCAATTCATCAACCATGACATTAAATCTGTTTATACATGAAAATACAGCCAACCTGCCCTCTATAGATAAAAGCTCACTCCTTCTCCGCGACACTAGGGCTACTTGGAAAATACTTACAAGATCTGAATAAGTAGGGCCCCTAAATAGTGTTAATGGGGAGCTGGTGACAGGGGATCAAGAGAAGGCAGAGTTACTAAATGGGTTCTTTAGCTCTGTATATACAACTGAAGAAAGAGCAGCTGATGTAGCCGGTGCCAGTGCTGTTAATATATCAGTTGATATACTGAATTGGATGAATGTAGATATGGTCCAAGCTAAATTAAAGAAAATAAATGCGCACAAGGGCCCAGCACCAGATGGGTTACACCCTAGAGTTCTAGTTCAGTTATTTCTGTCCCCCTCGTCATAATATTTAGAGATTCTCTAGTGACTGGTTTAGTGCCAAGGGACTGGCATAGGGCAAATGTGGTGCCTATTTTCAAAAAGGGCTCTAGGCCTTCCCCGGGTAATTATAGACCAGTAAGCTTAACATCTATCGTGGGGAAAATGTTTGAGGGGCTATTGAGGGACTATATACAGGGTTATGTTACAATAAATAGTATTATAAGTGACAGCCAGCACGGTTTTACTAAGGACAGAAGTTGTCAAACCAACCTGAAAAGGCATTTGACACTGTCCCTCATAGACGTCTAATGGGTAAATTAAGGACTATAGGTTTACAAAGTATAGTTTGTAATTGGATTGAGAATTGGCTCAAGGACCGTATCCAGAGAGTTGTGGTCAATGATTCCTACTCTGAATGGTCCCCGGTTATAAGTGGTGTACCCCAAGGTGCAGTGCTGGGACCACTATTATTCAACTTATTTATTAATGATATAGAGGATGGGAGTAATAGCACTATTTCTATTTTTGCAGATGACACCAATCTATGTAGTATTGTTCAGTCTATGGAAGATGTTCGTAACTTGCAAGCTGATTTGAACACACTAAATGGCAAATGAAGTTTAATGTAGATAAATGTAAAGTTATACATCTGAGTACCGACACTCTGCAGGCATCATGTGTCTTAGGGGGAGCTACACTGGGGGAGTCACTTGTTGAGAAGGATCTGGGTGTACTCGTAGATCATAAACTAAATAACAGCATGCAATGTCAATCAGCTGCTTCAAAGGCCAGCAGGGTATTGTCGTATATTAAAAGAGGCATGGACTCGCGGGACAGGGATGTAATATTACCACTTTACAAAGCATTAGTGAGGCCTCATCTAGAATATGCAGTTCAGTTCTGGGCTCCAGTTCATAGAAAGGATGCCCAGGAGTTAGAAAAAATACAAAGAAGAGCAATGAAGCTAATAAGGGGCATGGAGAATCTAATTTATTAGGAAAGATTAAAAGAATTAAACCTATTAAGCCTTGAAAAGAGACGACTAAGGAGGGGCATGATTAACTTATATAAATATATGAATGGCACATACAAAAAATATGCGGAAATCATGTTCCATGTAAAACCCCCTCAAAAAACAAGGGGGCACTCCCTCCGTCTGAAGAAAAAAAGGTTCAACCTGCAGAGGCGACAGGCCTTCTTTACTGTGAGAACTGTGAATCTATGGAATAGCCTACCGCAGGAGCTGGTCACAGCAGGGACAGTAGATGGCTTTAAAAAAGGCTTAGATAATTTCCTAGAACAAAAAAAATATTAGCTCCTATGTGTAGAAATGTTTCCCTTCCCTTTCCCATTCCTTGGTTGAACTTGATGGACATGTGTCTTTTTTTCAACCATACTATGTAACTATGTAACTTAGGTAGAATTTCCATCTTTCAGTATACAGATTGGAATTCTTCAATATAGTAGAATGTTTTGACCTTTTTCAGAGATAAAGGCAATAGAAATTGAACTAAAGGCTAGGAACGGTTAAGAATGATAACAGTGACAGATTTGATAGAAAACCAGAGTGTCAGAATGAAAACTTTTATTTAAGTTAAGGAGAAATACAATCTTGATAAAGTTTCTGCATTTTATTCAGATAACTGATAAGCTAAAAAAGGAAGGAAATCTAGATATAATTTGTGATGCACCCATAATGATTTTAGGATGATGGTGTCACAGTCTGTGGGTATGTGGACCCACTAGGCCGCACAGCCGTAGCGGGGAGGCAGCTGGCCAAACAACAGAGCAGCCCAGCAATACAAAGTCCCACACTAGGGTACCTGAATAGTCCAGACAGTGGCCGAGGCTTTGGCACGGATACAGGTGGGTGCAGCAGGTTACGCCAGACGTGGCGGAGGACAGCACGTGCAGCAGGTTGCGCCAGATGGGGTGGATCACATTGGACGTAGAAGGTGACACTGGACATGGCAGATGACACTGGACGTGCAGATGCAGTTGGACACGACTCCAACACTAACAGGCTCAGGAGCAAGAACACAGCATGGGATACAGGTAGGAGGGCACGGGTAACAACAGGAACAGGATAACACTAAGGGACTATTTGCAAGACTGACATGGGAATACTAACAACGCTCAGGCAAGGATCAGAAGGGCAGGGCCCTTTTTATAGTCCAGGGAATTATGGGCAGTTGATGATGATGATTCCATTCGTGCGTGCGCTGGCCCTTTGAGGCCGGGCACGAGTGTGCGCACGCACCCTACGGGACACAGCGGACCAGAGTGGAAGTGACTACTGGCGTCTCCTGGGAAGCCAGCGCTCACAGATCCATGGCTGCGTCCGCCAGGGGGTGAGTAAACCCGACGGTCCGCGGCCATGGACGCTACAAATGGTAATAGAGCACAAAGGGAGCCCATCTATTTCTTAAATAAAAAGAAAGCTTACTAAACAGGAGTACAGTTTATTTAGTGGTAGTGTGGGAGAATTGTGGCATGGAGATCTAATTTATTTCAGTTACTACTATTGCACCAACATATTATGCAGCACTGTACAGAGGTCCTCTTTTACTGTCCCAATTAGGGCTCATAATCTAAGTTCATTATTAGTATGTTTTTGGGGTGAGGGAGGAAACCCATGCAGAACATACAAACTCCATGCAGATGTCATCCTTGGTTGGATTTGAACCCAGGACCCCAGCTTTGCAAGGCAATATTGCTAACCACCGAGCCACCAAGGATAATTTATCAGCGTTAGGGCGAGAAATGCAATGAAAGGTAAGCTGCAGAGTTTACAAAGCATTTAATACCCCAATGGAAAAGCGCAGTATATTTCAAACTTTAAAGAGGCTCTGTCACCAGATTATAAGTGCCCTATTTCCTACATAATCTGATTGGCGCTGTAATGTAGATAACAACAGCGGCTTTTATTTTGAAAAACAATAATTTTTTAGCAAGTTATGAGCAATTTTAGATTTCTGCTAATTAGTTTCTAAATACTCAACTGGGCGCTTTTAACTTTTGACCAAGTGGGCGTTGTAAAGAGAAGTGTATGACGCTGAGCAATCAGCGTAATACACTTCCCTCCATTCATGTCCCTTTGTACTCAGCACAGCGTGATCTCACATTAACTTTACTGAAGTGTCTTGAGAGTGAATAGACATTGCCTCCAGCCAGGATGTGATGTCTATTCACACTCCCGACACTTCGGTAAAGTTTGTGGGACTTACACGGCACAGCCTGATCTCGCGAGATCACGCTGTGCTGAGTACAAATGGACATGAATGGAGAGAAGTGTATAACGCTGATTGCTCAGCATCATACACGTCTCTTTACAATGGCCACTTGGTCAAAAGTTAAAAACGCCCAGTTGGGCATTAAGAAACGAATTAGCATAAATCTAAAATAAATCTAAAATTGTTCATAACTTGCTAAAAAATGATCGTTTTTCAAAATAAAAGCCACTGTTATCTACATTACAGCGCAGATCAGATTATGTAGGAGATAGGGCACTTATAATCTGGTGACAGAGCCTCTAAGCAGGAATGCCTGAAGTGCAGGGAATTCTAAGGAGATTTAATACACTGCCTATGGAAATTGTCTGGCTATTGGTAGATTATGGAAAAATGTCTAGCGATATCTAGAGCATATTCTAGGTAGGGAAATCCTGGATCCACGGTTAGGTCTTTTTTATTATTCGGATAAAGGAGATGATAGGCAGCTAAAGGATCTTATACATCTCACAATACTGGCTACTAAGAAATGTATTCTTACAGAATGGATCTCCATGTACTTTCTCTCCATTGTGCAAAGATGAGAGGATTTTTTTTGGTGATAGAATAAAGAAGGTATATACATTTTATTAGATAGAGATGGTTGCAGGCTGGGATGGGTGAAGGTGTAGTGAGGATATAGAGGATTTAATTTTGTATTTATTTATTTGTTTTTTTATATAAAATAGGCTCCTAATTAAAAGGGGGCAATGTGAGAAAATGAAATAAAGATCGTTATAATTAATTTTTTTATTTTTAAAAATGGGTTTTTGAAAGATTCTCCACATATTGATACTGTAAATTTGTCGCAGATTTTCGGTGCAGAATCCTTGCCTTCTGAACATGCCCTGTAGATATTGATAATAAGGAACATAGTCATTATTTCTTATTAGATGTCTATCTTAGATGATTTCTTAAATGTTCTCCATGTGTTCCTACACAGGTTTCTGCACTACTCTCCAGCCACTTGAGTTGCGGCACCGCTGTTATAGTTGGAGTGGCTCCTTCACTATCCAAACTCTCATTTCCACCAATATTGCTTCTCACTGGACGAACCTTGAAAGGAGGTTTATTTGGAGGTGTGTAACAATAATGTGTAAAACTTGCTTTGGCACAGAAATACCAACCTATGGGGGGCATAGTACTTGGATTTTTTTTTAGAAACACCCATTAAAACATTCTGCGTTTGCCCCGATAGCCTAGTACTCATTATTATTATCTTTTTCTGTTTAGGCTTTAGGGGCAAGGACAGTGTTCCTCAACTAGTATTAGATCTGATTTCCGAGAAGTTCAAAGTTGATGGTTTGCTAACTCACAAATTGGCATTTAATGAAATAAATAAAGGTTTTGACCTGTTACGCAAAGGTGAAAGGTATGTTTGAATTGTTCTTTGGATAAACATATAAAACAAACATAGAATATTATAAATGTCATATTTTTGAACCTCACAATAATCTGTTATATTAATGTAGGACAATATGAATACACTAAAAGGGAACATTTTAAACTAAATTCTCAAAATTAGGCAAACATGTTCTTAGTGCTTTCTAAGGGTATGTTCACACGCTGAGAGGCATTTACGTGTGAAAAGACAGACTGTTTGCAGCTGCCTCGTTTCACACGTAAATGCTCCTCCTCGCATTTTGCGAGGCGTCTGTGACGCTCGTAAATCTTGAGCTGTGCTTCATTGAGTTCAATGAAGAACATCTCAAATTACGTGGCAAAGAAGTGCCCTGCACTTCTTTGCCGAGGCAGTCAATTTACGCGTCGTCGTTTAATAATACGCCTCGTTTACGCCTGAAAATAGGTCGTGTCAACCCAGCCTGATACTAACGTGAGACAGACACGGTTAATGTACACCTTGCTGCGGACTCCAAAGAATGGCATTGTGGCCCACATATGGTCTCGAGTTCATACATAGGCTGTGCATGTAAACTCCAGAATCTATAAAAGGGGATAAAGTGAAAATACAGCTATTTCCTAGAGTGGAAGCGCCCATTCCAAGTCCCAAAGTCTTACTTAAATGGTCCCTGCCAATTGGGGGATCTATGGATGTTTCCTGGCAGGCTATGAATAGGAGTAGTGATTCTAGAGAATGATTCTAGAGAATGTTTAACCATTCTTTCATATATTGTTTAGGTTACTAAATTAATGCTCCGATACTTACACAACAATATAATGCATTTCTAGATGGACCTTTGATTAGTTATCTGATGAGATTACCACTTTAATGAAATTTAGTCTGAATTATCTTTGTAGTGCCCCCCTGCCCATTTTCTTGTTGTGATTTGTTTCAGGATATTTTTTATGTTTGTGTATTAACCCTTTCCCACCCTGCACTATAATAGTACTTCACAGGAACTGCATAGAACAGAACCGATGTACTATTTTGGTACAGTCATGGTGTGGATACAGGAGTTGTGCCCGTGCTATCACTTGCGGGTGTTGGCTGTATTATGTAGCCGACACACTGCTTTAATGACTAGGATCAGCAATAACTCCATTACTGGCCATTTAACCCCTTAAAAGCCTTGGTCAATGCTGACCACGGCATCTAAGTGGATAAACAGAGGAAAAGGGCTCCCTCTGTCACCGCATCTGTGCCCCCGCGATGCTATTGTGGGGTGCCAATGTGTCAATTTTTTTTGACACACACTGCCCTCTGTAGATAATGACACACAGCTCTTTGTAGATACTGCCACAGCCCCCCTGTAGATAATGCCACACACTGCCTTCTGTAGATACTGCCACATAGCCCCCTGTAGATACTGCCACACAGCCCCCTGTAGATACTGCCACAGCCCACTGTAGATAATGCCACACACTGCGCCCTGTAGATAATGCTACACAGCCCCCTGTAGATACTGCCACAACCCACCTGTAGGAAGTACCACACAGCCCCCTTATACATAGCACCCCTGTAGATGGCACCACCCTGTTGATGGCACACCCTACTATAGGTGGCACCCCCCTTCCTGTAGATAGCGCCACTGAAGGGGACCGCTCCAGGAGAAGTCCCAGACTTCCCTGTTCATATATAGACATCTCCTAGAGTGGTCCCCTGCTCCTGAAGCGGAATCCCCGACCACAGCGGCCCATCGGCTGGTGATTCCACTCCAAGAGAAGTCCCTGACTTCACTGTCCATATATGGACGGTGAAGTCAAGGACTTCTCCTGTAGCGGAATCGCCGGCCACAGCTGTGTCGGGCATGGCTGTGACTGGGGTTTCAGCTTCAGGAGTAGTCCCTGACGTCACTGTCCATATATGGATAGTGACATCAGGAACTTCTGCTGGAGCGGAATCACCGGCCACAGCGCCGGCTGCTGTGGCCGGGGATTCCTCTTCAGGAGACGTTCCTGATGTCACTGTCCTAATATATGGACAGTGAAATCAAGTACTTCTCCTGGAACTGAATCATGGCCTGTTGTGGCCGGGGATTCCGCTTCAGGATTAGGGGACCGCTCCAGGAGTCCCTGAGGTCACTGTCCATATATGGAGAGTTTTTTGTGTGATATCACGATGCAGCAAGTTATCAGTCAAGATAGATCTGGCTACATCTGTAGGCATAGCCAGAGAAATGCACACACTCCACAGAGACACAGAAATTGCCTTAGGGTAAAATCACACACAGAGTTTTGATACCGTTTTTTGTTGCAGTTTTTTTAACCAAAGTCAGAAGTCAAGCTAAAGAAAGAAAAGGTGTATAGAAAAGACTGAGGCATCTCCATTCTTTGGTGTCCACTCCTGTGTTTGGCTCAAAACCTGAGCCAAAAACTGCATCAAAACTCTGTGTGTGGTCCTGGCCATAGAGAGACAAACACATGAAAGAGTCAGAAGGAGACAAACACAGAAATCAGATATCCGAGATAGAGAGCAACGAGATAGGGAGAACAGATTAAAAAAAGAGAGAGTTAAATTGAATGTGTTGCCAAATAAAAAAAGTTTTTAAGTAACTTACTTACTTTTATTATATGTTATACGTTTTTTTGCTATATATTTTTTTTGCCACAAGGTGAAAAGTATTAAAAATTAAATAATAATTTGACATGTGTTTTCCTATGTTGGCCACCAGAGGGAGCACTTCCCGGAATTACAGCAAGGGGAATCAGGCAAAGCAGCCTGACCTACAGCTGCTGTAAATGTGGGAGGGAAACTCACCCGCTCTCTATTTTTGGGTACAAGTCAGGAAAAGGTGTCTTTAAATTGCTAAGAAGCGTCCAGCTCCCATTTTGGGAGTCTATTTGGCAGGAACTACAGGACACACTGAAAGGCTAAGAATGATGAAAGTCAAGAGGGAAGACCCTGTGGTGAATGACTTTTCAGTCGACAGGTTCACACGGCGTGTATTTGACTCGGATTTTGACGCATTTTATGTGCCGGAAAACGCGTCAAACACTTGATTAAGCTTCTCATTTACATCAATGGGAAAGAGCGCCGTTAGTACATACAACACAATTTTTTGTGCAAGCACTTTTAAAAAACCTGTTGCGGAAAAAAAAAAGCGTCTTGACAATTCTTTGGCAGGTAAAACATGCCAAATGTTCCCATAGTCAATGGGAGTCCTAATTACGCAAAATCCGTAAAAAAAACACGGAAAAAAATACATAAACGCTAGTGTATTTGACATGTTTTTTTGAGCGTCGTGTGAACATGCCCTAAGGGAATTATTTTTCATTGGCCTGTAGTTTCTATTGTGGTGCATGTTTGGTGTGTGTGTATGTGTGGGGGGGTGCTCGACGGAGCAGCGGTGCTCGTGGCTGATCCTTCAAAACAGCTGATAAGCGGCCGTGAAGGATCATAAGCGCACGTGTGCCAGCTGATCCTTCATACCTGCCAATCAGCTGTTTTAAAGGAACAGCGGCAAGCACTGGTGCTCCGTCGAGCGCCCCCACACACAAACCCCCATAAACAGGCAACCGCACCACACACAGACCCCCACACACACAAACCCCCCCACACAAACACAAACCCCCCCCCCTTCCGCGCACACACACACACACACACAGAGCTTACCTGCATGTTTGGGGGTGTTTGTGTGTATGTGTGTGTGGGGGGGGGGGTGCTCAATGGAGCAGTGGTGCTAGTGAGCCACTGATCCTTCATAGCCACCAATCAGCTCTTTTGAAGGAACAGCGGCGAGCACCGCTGCTCCGGCAAGCCCCAATGCCCATTGTGTAGAAGAGATCAGAGAAGATAGAAGCAGCGAAAGCTGCTTCTATCTACTCCTCAGGGTCCCCGGCAGTTACTGACTGCCGGAGACCCGACATTCAGCTGCCCTCTTACTCAGGCAGCAAGCTAAAACCCGCGCTGTAAATAGTCTACGTCGCGGGTTTTAAGAACTCAGACCGCCGGCTGTAAATACACAACCAGAGGTCGGGAACCGGTCAAGAGTTGTGGAAAATATTTTGAGAAGGTTTTACTTATTGTTGAAGGAGTTTTTCAGCCAATAAGAATTGATGGCCTATCCTCAGGGATCCACGCCGATCAGCTGTTTTGAAGCTGTTTTGAGCGATCAGCTCGTATGAGCAGTGATTGCCTACCTGCACACACACACACAAACTCACACACACACACACACACACACACACACGTGTGTATATATATATATATATATATATATATATACACACACACAGTGAAGGAAATAAGTATTTGATCCCTTGCTGATTTTGTAAGTTTGCCCACTGTCAAAGACATGAACAGTCTAGAATTTTTAGGCTAGGTTAATTTTACCAGTGAGAGATAGATTATATTAAAAAAAAAAAAAAGAAAATCACATACTCAAAATTATATATATTTATTTGCATTGTGCACAGAGAAATAAGTATTTGATCCCCTATTAACCATTAAGGGTATGTGCACACGTAGTGACCAAAAACGTCTGAAAATATGGAGCTGTTTTCAAGGGAAAACAGCCCCTGATTTTCAGACGTTTTTTGAGCAACTCACGTTTTTCGTGGCGTTTTTCGCTGCGTATTTTACGTCCGTTTTTGGAGCTGTTTTCATTGGAGTCTATGAGAAAACGGCTCCAAAAACGTCCAAAGAAGTGTCCTGTACTTCTTTTTACGAGGCTGTATTTTTACGCGTCGTCGTTTGACAGCTGTCAAACGACGACGCGTAAATGACTGGTCGTCTGCACAGTACGTCGACAAACCCATTCAAATGAATGGGCAGATGTTTTCCGACGTATTGTAGCCCTATTTTCAGACGTAAAACGAGGCATAATACGCCTCGTTTACGTCTGAAAATAGGTCGTGTGAACCCAGCCTTAGGTATGTGCACACGCTAGCTGTCATTTACGTGTGAAAAGACAGACTGTTTGAGAGAAAACAGCTGCCTCGTTTCACACGTAAATGCTCATCCTCGCATTTTGCGAGGCGTCTGAGACGCTCGTAAATCTTGAGCTGTGCTTCATTGAGTTCAATGAAGAACAGCTCAAATTACGTGGCAAAGAAGTGCCACGTAAATTACAGGTTGTCTGCACAGTACGTCGGCAAAACCATTCAAATGAATGGGCAGATGTTTGCCGACGTATTGTAGCCCTATTTATGCGCCTCGTTTACGTCTGAAAATAGGTCGTGTGAACCCAGCCTCAGACGTAAAACGAGGCATAATACGCCTTGTTTACGTCTGAAAATAGGTCGTGTGAACCCAGCCTAAGAGTTCAGCCTCCTCCAGACCAGTTACACCCTCCAAATCAACTTGGTGCCTGCATTAAACACAGCTGTCTTAAATGGTCACCTGTATAAAAGACTCCTGTCCACAGACTCAATTAATCAGTCTGACTCTAACCTCTACAACATGGGCAAGACCAAAGAGCTTTCTAAGGATGTCAGGGACAAGATCATAGACCTGCACAAGGCTGGAATGGGCTACAAAACCATAAGTAAGACGCTGGGCGAGAAGGAGACAACTGTTGGTGCAACAGTAAGAAAATGGAAGACATACAAAATGGCTGTCAATCGACATCGATCTGGGGCTCCATGCAAAATCTCACCTCGTGGGGTATCCTTGATCCTGAGGAAGGTGAGAGCTCAGCCGAAAACTACACGGGGGGAACTTGTTAATGATCTCAAGGCAGCTGGGACCACAGTCACCAAGAAAACCATTGGTAACACATTACGCCGTAATAGATTAAAATCCTGCAGTGCCCGCAAGGTCCCCCTGCTCAAGAAGGCACATGTACAGGCCCATCTGAAGTTTGCAAATGAACATCTGGATGATTCTGAGAGTAATTGGGAGAAGGTGCTGTGGTCAGATGAGACTAAAATGGAGCTCTTTGGCATTAACTCAACTCGCCGTGTTTGGAGGAAGAGAAATGCTGCCTATGACCCAAAGAACCCCGTCCCCACTGTCAAGCATGGAGGTGGAAACATTATGTTTTGGGGGTGTTTCTCTGCTAAGGGCACAGGACTACTTCACCGCATCAATGGGAGAATGGATGGAGCCATGTACCGTCAAATCCTGAGTGAGAACATCCTTCCCTCCACAGGACATTAAAAATGGCTCGTGGCTGGGTCTTCCAGCATGACAATGACCCGAAACATACAGCCAAGGCAACAAAGGAGTGGCTCAAAAAGAAGCACAATAAGGTCATGGAGTGGCCTAGCCAGTCTCCAGACCTTAATCCCATCGAAAACTTATGGAGGGAGCTGAAGATCCGAGTTGCCAAGCGACCTTAATCTTAATGCCTTGAAATCTTAATGATTTACAGGTTTTTCTACAAAGAGGAGTGGGCCAAAATTCCATCTAACATGTGTGCAAACCTCATCATCAACTACAAAAACCGTCTGACTGCTGTGCTTGCCAATAAGGGTTTTGCCACCAAGTATTAAGTCTTGTTTGCCAAAGGGATCAAATACTGATTTCTCTGTGCACAATGCAAATAAATATATATAATTTTGACAATGTGATTTTCTTTTTTCTTTTTTATATAATCTATCTCTCACTGGTAAAATTAACCTAGCCTAAAAATTCTAGCCTGTTCATATCTTTGGCAGTGGGCAAACTTACAAAATCAGCAAGGGATCAAATACTTATTTCCTTCACTGTGTATATATATATATATATATATATATATATATACACATATACACACACACACACACACACACACACACACACACACACACAATCATTCAACATGTATATAATCCTTAGAGTATTGTTTTACCCCAGCTGCTGGTTCTAGACCCTTAGCACATCAATGTAAAGCCATTGGTGTTAAGAGACTCTTCCACCTTTAAGAAGTTGATATCTATAATATAATTAGCCCTATAATTACGCCAGTTATCCCCTGCCAACACAGCCAACTGCTTAATTCTGGACCAGAAATTACTCACTAGAAATATATATTCTAGTTTAAACATGATCACAAATCCAAGTACCTTGAATGACTCCTAAAGCATACAGCATGAGGATGAACATACATGCAAGGAGTGGTAGTAGAACAGTCATTTTATAATGCATCATATATTTATGAACATGTTAAATTGATTAAGAATAAGGTACTATATAGCTATATGAGGGCTTATTTTTGCGGGACAAGTTGTAATTTTTCATGGCCCCATTTAATGTATCATATAATGTACTGGGGAACTGCAAAAAAAATTATTTGTGGGGTGAAATGGAGAAAAAATATTGTGCGGTAAAAACTACATGTTCACTTTATTCTATGGGTTGATATGATTACGGCAATACCAAATTGATGTTTTTTTTTTTTATTCCAAAGCCCTAGATGCCACAGTTGCGATTCACTTAAGGGGTGAAAAGAATTAAAGAGATTTTTGATTCCACCCATTGAAGTAAGGTGTAGGCTGTATTACAATGCCGACACCCGCTGATTATGGAGCGCGCGAAGTCTGTGAGCCTACACCATAGTACCCCTTAACGGCTGCCACCAACATGTCATTAAGGGGTTAAGGACGCAGTCTATTTTCACCTTTAGAATGCAGTGTTTTGTTGTTTTTTTAAACGTTGCATTGCGAGAGTCATAACTGTAGCTGTATGAGGGATTGTTTTTTGTGGCACAAGTTGTAGTTTTATTGGCACTATTTTGGGGTACAGATAATAAATTTTTAGTAGGGGGAATGCGCTGTGCAGTATAAATAATATGTTAACTTTGTTCTATGGGTTGGTATGATTCAAGCAATTTCAAATGTAAAAAGTTTACGGGGTCGGGGGAATGGGAAAAATCCGCAATTCCGCCTTGTTTTTTTCATTTTCTTTATTACGCTATGGGTGATGCAGTTTAAATAATATGAAATCTTTTTTTGTACGAGTCGTTATGTTTGTGGCGGTACCATACAGTACAATGCCTTTTTAAAGTATTTACACCTTGGTGTTTTTCCTGTTTTGTTGCATTACAACCTTGAATTAAAATAGATTTTTTTGGAGGTTTGTACCATTTGATTTACACAACTTGTCAACTTTGAGGGTGCAAAAGGTTTTTTACTGTGACAATAAGTGTATGTTCACACACAAACTCAAAAACTTCTCAAAATAAGGAGCTGTTTTCAAGGGAAAACAGCTCCTGATTTTCAGATTTTTTTGAGCAACTCGCATTTTTCGCGGTATTTTTTACAGCCGTTTATGGAGCTGTTTTCAATAGAGTATGAAAAACGGCTCCAAAAACGTCCCAAGAAGTGTCCTGCACTTCTTTTGATGAGCCGTCATTTACACACCGTATTTTGACAGCGACGCGTAAAATTAAGGCTCGTGGGAACAGAACACCGTAAAACCCATTGAAAGCAATGGGCAGATGTTTGTAGGCATATTAGGGGCGTTTTTTCAGGCGTAATTCAAGCATAAAACGCCCGAATTACGTCTGAAAATAGGCCGTGTGAACATACCCTTACAAAAATTAAGACAAAAAAAAAAAGTGATTAATGTGCATAAGTATTCACCACTGGAAAGTCAATACTTTATGGAGCCACATTTTGCAGTAATCACAGATTAATCTTTCTTAGGATATGTCCAGACATAGATTTTTGGCTGTTCTTTCTGGCAAAACTGTTCCAACTCCTTCAAGTTAGAAGATTGCGTTGGTGTACAGAAGTCATGCCACAGATTCTCAATTGGATTGAGGTCTGGGCTTTGACTAGGACATTCCAAGACATCTCAGGGTATGTTCACACGCCCTATTTACAGACATAATTCGGGCGTTTTACGCCTCGAATTTCGCCTGAAAATACGGCTCCAAAGCGTCGGCAAACATCTGCCCATTCATTTGAATGGGTTTTACGATGTACCGTGCAGACGGTCTCTTTTTTTACGTGCCGCTGTCAAAAGACGGCGGGTAAAAAAGACGCCCGCGACAAAGAAGTGCCTGTCATTTCTTGAGACGTAATTGGAGCAATTTTTCATTGACTCCATAGAAAAACAGCTCCAATTACGTCCGTAATGGACGCTGTGAAAAACGCCTGCACATGCCATTACGTCTGAAATTCAGGAGCTGTTTTCGCCTGAAAACAGCTCCGTAATTTCAGCCGTAACGGAGGCTGCCGTGTGAACATACCCTAAATGTTTCCTCTTAAACCTCTCCAGTGTAGCCTTAGCAGTAAGTTTAGGGTCATTGTCCTGCTGGAATGTGAACCTCTGTCTCAGTATCAAATCTCTGGTAGACTGAAACAGGTTTTCCTAAAGAATTACCCTGTATTTATTGCCCTCCATCTTTCCTTCAACACTGACTAGTTTTTCAGCACTTGCAGATGAAAAGCATCCCCACAGCATGATACTGCCATCGCCATGCTTCACTGTGGGAATGATTTTCTTGGAGTGATGGAAAGTGTGTTTGCGCCCCACATAGCGTTTAGTATAAGGGACAAAAATTTCAATTTTAGCCTCATCTGACCAGAAAACCTTCCATGTGTTTAGGGCGTCTGCCACATGCTGTTTGGTAAACTTAAAACTAGTTTTCTTTTGTTTTTCTTTGTTTGGCTTTTTCTGGCCGCTCTTCCATAGCCCCACTCTCTGGAGTATATGGCTTATAGTGGTGCTATGGACAGATACTTCCATCTCCGCTGTGAATCTTTGGAACTCCTTCAGTTTTATAGTTGATGTCTTTGTTGAATCTCTGATTAATGCCCTCCTTGCCCTTGCTGTGAGTTTTGGTGGGCGGCCTTCTCTTGTCAGGTTTCTAGTTGTGCCATATTCTTTCCATTTTGTTATAATAGATTTAATGGTGCTCCGTTATGTTTGAAGTTTGGGATATTTTTTTTACATTCCACCCCTGATTTATACTTCTCTACAACTCGGTCTCTGACCTGTTTGGAGAGCTCCTTGGTCTTCATGTTGCTTGATTAGTGACTCCGGATCCTTTCAGAACAGGTGTATTTATAATGAGATCATGTGACAGGTCATGTGACACCTTGATTGCACACAGGACAACCTTATTCAACTAATTATGTGACTTCTGAAATTAATTGGTTTGACCAGACCTTATTTAGGGGTTTCATAGCAAAGGGGGTTCATGAACATGAACACACAACTTTTCCGTTTTTAGTTTTTTTTTTTTTTTTTTTTCATTACACTGTAAAAATTTGGACTATTTTGTTAGGTCCTTTAAAAAAAATCAACTTCAAAATCTATTTGAATTCTAGGTGGTAATGTAACAAAACACGTGGGTGGCAAAACACAAAAGGGGTGAATCCTTTCACAAGGCACTGTATATCTAATAGGAAAAACAGAAAGGGGTAAATACTTTCACAAGGCACTGGGGGTATATATTTTTGCAAGGCACTGTAAATTTTTTTTTTTTTATATTTTTAAAAAAAAACCATTTAATATCGTTTTTTTAGGAGCACTATGTGAGTAAACATTATTAAACTTAATTCCACTTTTTTTTTTTCTCATTAGGGGAGTAAAAGCTGTGATCCTTTAATCGCTTACATAATGCTTTAGAATACTTGTTATACTGACAGGCAATAATGTTTTGAAATACTGACCAGCAAACCATTAGATGAGCTTGTCAGGGATCATTACCATGTATATTGTTTGAAAAATATTATCCTTACATATATATATATATATATATTCAGTATATTACACAAAGAGATTGGATTCATGGAGCACAAAGAGCCTGCATAACACGCCTATGGAAGACACCGCCCCCTGGAATGCAAAGAGGAGTGTGCAGAAGAATGTATAGGAAAACTTACAGCAATGGGACTTAAGCAAGTCCCACATCTCGAGGGAGGGGCATGTGTCTCTTTCTGTGTTTCTTTGTTCTGAATAAAAAGTTTTTCAGTCTTCCTCCTGGCAGAGAGAGGAGCTGTACCAAACAACTGTGTGGTGTACTTCTCTCCAGGCATGCCTTCAGCTTTCAATTTACAGAGGTGGTTATTCGGTGTGAAATACGGACCTGACAAGCTAATAGGCAGATGTCTCTGTCAGACATGCGGCCTTGATCGCGTCTCTGCATGCCAATGAGCTGACAGAGGGAGTCTCCTCCTTCTGTCAAACTCCTTCGAAGCCACAGTTGATATCTAAGAAATTACATAGTCAGGGACAGGCATATACTTGTTTTTCAGTCAGTCAGGATAAAGTGTACACAACTACTATACAAAGACCAATATAACCAATAAAACTGCTATACAGTGACCATACAGTGGTCAGATACCAGTTCTACACAGGCAGCCTGCAAGAGTATCGTCACGTTGCAGATTATACAAGAGAGTACAGCGTCAAACTCTTTAGATGCCACAGTCACAAGGGGTTAACCCCATCCCTCTTTAGCCACTTTTGACCTTCCTGACAGAGCCTCATTTTTCAAATCTGACATGTTTCACTTTATGTGGTAATAACTTCGGAATGCTTTTACCTATCCAAGCGATTCTGAGATTGTTTTCTCGTGACACATTTGACATTATGTTACTGCCAAAATTTGCTCGATATGTTCAGTATTTAATTGTGAAAAACACCAAAATGTATGAAAAATTAAAAATTTCTCAATATAAATGTATCTGCTTGTAAGACAGGCAGTTATACTACACAAAATTGTTGCTAACTAACATCCCCCAAATGTCTACTTTAGATTGGCATAATTTTTTGAACATCCTTTTATTTTTCTAGGACGTTACAAGGCTTTGAACTTTAGCAGCAATTTTTCATATTTTCAAGAAAATGTCAAAAGGCTATTTTTACAGGGGCCTGTTCAGTTGTGAAGTGGCTTTGAGGGCCTTATATATTAGAAACCCTCAAAAAATTACCCCATTTTAAAAACTTCACCCCTCAAAGTATTCAAAACAGCATTTAGAAAGTTTCTTAACCCTTTAGACGTTTCACCGGAATTAAAGCAATGTAGAGGTGAAATTTACAAATTTTATATTTTTTTGCAGAAATTAATATTTAAGCCAATTTTTTTTATAACACAGAAAGTTTTACCAGAGAAATGCAACTCAATATTTATTGCCCACGTTCTGCAGTTTTAGGAAATATCCCACATGTGGCCCTAGTGTGCTACTGGACTGAAGCACCGGCCTCAGAAGCAAAGGAGCACCTAGTGGATTTTGGGGCCTTATTTTTATTAGAATATATTTTAGGCACCATGTCTGGTTTGAAGGGCTCTTGCGGTGCCAAAACAGTGTAAATCTCCCAAAAGTGACCCCATTTTGGAAACTACACACCTCAAGAAAATTATCTAGTCGAGCATTTTGACCGTGCCGATTTTTTGCAGAAATTATTGGAAGTAGGCCGTGAAAATTAAAATCTACATTTTTTTCAAAGAAAATGTAGGTTTAGCTAATTTTTTCTCATTTCCACAAGGACTGAAGGAGCAAAGCACCACAAAATTTGTAAAGCAATTTCTCCTGAGTAAAACAATACCCCACATGTGGTAATAAACGGCTGTTTGGACACACGGCAGGGCTTCGAAGGGAAAGAGCGCTATTTCGCTTTTAGAGCTCAAATTTAGCAGGAATGGTTTGCGGAGGCCATATCACATTTGCAAAGCCCCTGAGGGGATAAAACAGCGGAAACCCCCCACAAGTGACCCCATTTTGGAAACTACACCTATTGAGAAAATTATCTAGGGGTATAGTGAGCATTTTGACCCCACAGGTTTTTTGCAGAAATTATTGGAATTAGGCCGTGGAAATGAAAATCTAATTTTTTTCAAATAAAATGTAGGTTTAGCTAGTTTTTTTTTATTTCCACAAAAATTAAAGGAGAAATAGCACCACAAACTTTGTAAAGCAGTTTCTCCCGAGTAAAACAATTCCCTACATGTGGTCATAAACGGCTGTTTTGACACACGGCAGGGCTTAGAAGGGATGGAGCGCCATTTGGCTTTTGGAGTTCAAATTTAGCAGGAATGGTTTGCGGAGGCCATGTCACATTTACAAAGCCCCTAAGGGGACAAAACAATGAAAATGCCAAAAAAGTGACTCCATTTAGGAAACTACACCCCTTGAGGAATTCATCTAGGGGTGTAGTGAGCATTTTGACCCCACAGATATTTCATAGAATTTATTAGAATTGGGCAGTAAAAATAAAAACAACCCTTTTTCTTCAATAAGACGCAGCTTTAGCGCAAAATTGTTCATTTTTTTCAACAAATAAATGAAAAAAAGAACCCAACATTTGTAAAGCTATTTCTCCCGAGTATGGAAGTACCCCATATGTGGTCATAAACTGCTGTTTGGGCACACGGCAGGGCTCAGAAGGGAAAGAGCGCCATTTGGAGTGCAGATTTTGCTGGATTGGTTAATGGGCGCCTGTTGGACCAAAACAGTGTAAACCCCCCAGAAGTGACCCCATTTTGAAAACTACACCCCTCAATGCATTGACCTAGGGGTGTAGTAAGCATGTTAACCCTGCAGGTGTTTTGTAGAAATTAGTGTGCACTCGAAGTTGCAGAGTGAAAATTTGATTTTTTTCCATATATATGCTAATATGTGGTGCCCAGCTTGTGCCACCATAACAAGACAGCTCTCTAATTATTATGCTGTGTTTCCCGGTTTTAGAAACACCCTACACATGGCCCTAATCTTTTGCCTGGACATTCGACCACGCTCGTGAGTGAAAGAGTACCATGTAAATTTGAGGCCTAATTTGGTGATTTACAAAGTATTGGTTAACAATTGCAGAGGCTTAGATTTGAAATAATAAAAAGAAAGTGACCCCATTATGGAAACTACACCCCTCAAGGCATTTATTAAGGGGTGCAGTGAGCATTTTCACCCCACAGGTCTTTTCCATAAATGAATGCGCTGCGAATGTGCAAATTAAAAATTTATATTTTTTTCCCTAGATATGCCATTTCAGTGGCAAATATGTCATGCCCACCTTATGCCACTGGAGACACAGACCCCAAAAATTGTTAAAAGGGTTCTCCCGGGTATGGCGATGCCTTATATTTGGAAGGAAACTGCTGTTTGGGCACGCTGTAGGGTTCAGAGCGGAGGGAGCGCCATTTGACTTATGAAGAGCGGATTTTGCTTGGTAGTAGATTTGAGTATTGCTGGTGTTCCCATTTATAATGTGGGGGTACATGTAAGCTGGGCAGACTACATCAGGGGCATAGTCAGGTGGTATAATAATGGGGTAAAAAAATAAAATAAAATTATCCATAGATGTGTGTTACGCTGTGAAGCAATCCTTTCTGCACAGGCCAGTGTCGCACTAATATATGGTGTCCTTTCTTATGCCCCTTTTGGTCCACACTCCGCACCTTTGCAGTTTGGGGAATTTTGCTGGGAAAGTGATGTCCTGGTATAATACGGACACCGTCGCTTCCAGCAGATATGTTTGGGTCCTCCCCTTCCTGGTTCCCTAATGATTGCCTGTCAGGGCTGGGGATCTGCTAGCAACCGCTAAGATGCAGCGATCGCTTTCGATCGCTGCATCAAAGGGGTTAATGGCAGGGATCGGAGCTAGCTCCGGTTCCTGCCGTTACAGGTGGAGGTCAGCTATAACACACAGCTGACTTCCACCACTGATTATGCCAGATCAGCTCATGAGCCGGCGCCATCTTGAAGGGCAGCTACGGAAGCCGATCAGACTCCGCCGTCGGGCAGGTCTTGACCGCCTTCCATGCTAGGCAGACCGGGAGACCAGTATTAGGCCTCCGGTTGCCATTGCAGCCACCGGAATCCCGGCAATTTCATTGCTGGGGTTCCGATGAGCTGCAAACACCTTAAATGCAGCGATCGCGTTTGAGCGCTGCATTTAAGGGATTAATGGCGGGGATTAAAGCTAATTTTGGTCCCCGCCATTACAGCAGGATGTCAGCTGTAAGATACCGCTGGATGATGGCACCGGCTCAGCTTCTGAGCCGGTGCCAAGCATTTGGCGTATGGATACGGCAAAAGCATTAGCTTTCCATGGCGTAACCATACGTCAAATGTCGGGAAGGGGTTAAATAGCTGGGATCGAAGGCAACTATTCTCCTGTGCCTGCGCCATCAACTGGACAAACCATTTAGTTATATTGCAGTAAGAACACTGCAATTAGAACGTAATGGTACATATATTTGCAAGAAAGGGTTAAATATGTAAGCCACGCCATTTTAGACCCCAGATCCCTTCTATTACCTCAGACCCCTCTAATAATCAGACCCCCAGGCCAGAACCCTAGGTATACTTACCTCTCCTCGTTCCCGGCTCCTCTTCAGCTCTGGGTGCCGCAGCACAAGGGGTCCTGATGCTGGACAGTTTCCGGACCCAAGAGCTCCCAGAGCTGAAGAGGAGCTCGGGAGCAAGGAGAAGTAAGTAATACGGGCCCTTATCTATCCCAAGACCACTATTTAATAACCTCTAGATAAAAATAATAGGTTCACCTACAACCTTTGTTAATTCATCAAAACATTGATATTGTGTTCAATGATGTATAAAATTATACAGGGAGTTAAGAATTGTGCTTTGTGCTAAAAAAAAAAAAAAGGAATAATAATCATATCAAACTTTGTCCATAATTGTTTCCATTTCTATTATTATATCAGAAAATGTCAAACAAATCATTTGTGACTTCGTATTTATCTGAACCATATGGATAAGCTGTGGTGAAGATAAATCTAATGTACTCCAATCGATTCTATATAAAGAGTTTACGCTCATTTACATACTATTTACATAACATTTGGTCCAAATGTAAAACATGTGAATATAATTGGTTACTAGGACTAAATATTCAGCGCTACATGGTAACAAGTGGCCAGTTGTCAGAAAGAAAAGTTTCTTTGTCTGAACCAAAACATATTTTTTGCCTTTTCGTGGAAACTTGAACTGTAAATGTCTGATTTTCATTTTATTAGCAAACAAATAACCACTGTTTATATATATATATATATATATATATATATATATATATATATATATATATATACTGAGTTTACATTGTTGGCGATATCTTTTTCATCTATTATATCTGCAGCTGATGAAATAACATTGTAGATTCACCTGGAAAATATCCCACTGTAACCAGATAGAAACTGTAACTAACTGATAGTTAATAGTATACTGAATAGTAATTATCACTATGCATTTTCTTGAATGTTTTCACTTTGATCCACATGACCGTGAGCAGTAATTTTGTCTTTTGTTGCTTTCTTTGTCTACAGCATACGTACAGTGCTGGAGTTCTGAAACCATCAGCAGAAATGCCCGTTGTTAATGTAAGAAGAAAGCATTGATTCATAGGATTGTTTGAATATATGTAATATATCCCTTCCTGATCTCATAAGATTAAAATGAGTGCAACGGGATACTGCTGTGTGCTGTACTGCTTTCATTGTTCATGAGGACTATAGTATTCAATAATCACATAATGGGGCACATTGACACTCCTCAGCCATAACATTAAAGAGGCTCTGTCACCAGATTTTGCAACCCCTATCTGCTATTACAGCAGATAGGCGCTGCAATGTAGATTACAGTAACGTTTTTATTTTTAAAAAACGAGCATTTTTGGCCAAGTTATGACCATTTTTGTATTTATGCAAATGAGGCTTGCAAAAGTACAACTGGGCGTGTTGAAAAGTAAAAGTACAACTGGGCGTGTATTATGTGCGTACATCGGGGCGTTTTTACTTCTTTTACTAGCTGGGCGTTCTGACGAGAAGTATCATCCACTTCTCTTCAGAACGCCCAGGTTCTGGCAGTGCAGACAGCGTGTTCTCGAGAGATCACGCTGTGACGTCACTCACAGGTCCTGCATCGTGTCGGACGAGCGAGGACACATCGGCACCAGAGGCTACAGTTGATTCTGCAGCAGCATCGGCGTTTGCAGGTAAGTTGATGTAGCTACTTACCTGCAAACGCCGATGCTGCTGCAGAATCAACTGTAGCCTCTGGTGCCGATGTGTCCTCGCTCGTCTGACACGATGCAGGACCTGGGGAAGTGACGTCACAGCGTGATCTGCCAGAAGCTGGGCGTTCTGGAGAGAAGTGGATGATACTTCTCGTCATAACGCCCAGCTAGTAAAAGAAGTAAAAACGCCCCGATGTACGCACATAATACACGCCCAGTTGTACTTTTACTTTTCAACACGCCCAGTTGTACTTTTGCAAGCCTCATTTGTGATAGGATGTGTAGTATTAGCCTACCACTGCTTATGCTGAATAAAGAAGAAATTTATATTGTTAAATGGGGAGTGCTTTGGATCTTTCTCGCTACACATGCATTTTAAGGATTTGTTTCTACATACCACAGAGCACCACCTGGTCCAAAATTGTTCAAAGGAGGGACAACCAGTGAACTGGCGACAGGGTCATAGGTGCCCAATGATTATTAATTCATGTGGGGATCAAAGGCCCATCTGGTCCAATACCATAGAAGAGCTACTGTAGCACAAATTGCTGAAGTTAATGCTGGCTATGATAGAAAGTCAAACTATTCAGTGAACCACAGTTAGATGTGCTTGGGGCTGGTTAGCCGCAGACCTGTCAGGGTGCCCATGTTCACTGCCAAAAGTGCCTATAATTGGCACATTAGCATCAGAACTGGACAATGGAGAAATGAAAGAAGATGGCCTGGTCGGCTGAATCAAGTTTAATTTTACATCATGTGGATGGCTGGGTGTGTGTGTGTGTGTGTGTGTGTGTGTGTGTGTGTGTGTGTGTGTGTGTTGCTTACATGGGGAAGAGATGGCACCATGATGCACTATGGTACGAAGGTAAGTTGGCGGAGGCAGTGTGCTGCTCTAGGCGATGTTCTGCTGGGAAACCTTGCATCCTGGCATTCATGTGGATGTTACTTTGACATGTACCATCTACCTAAACATTTCTGCAGACCAAGTATACCCTTTCATGGAACAGTATTCCCTAATGGCAGTGGGCTCTTTCAGGCAGCATATTGTACACTGCAACACTGAAAAAAATTATTCAGGAATGGTGTAAGGAACATGACAAAGAGATGAAGGTGTTGACTTGGCCTCCAAATTCCCCAGATCTCTATCCAATCAAGCATCTGCGGCCATGGGCGTAGCTAAAGGCTCATGGGCCCCGATGCAAAAGTTCTTATTGCCCCCCCCCCCACAAACTTCTCATGGCCGACGGTCCGCAGCTTTCAGCTGCATCATTGGCTCTCCTAAGTGACCCAACAACGCAGCACTAGCAGCCAGGGGCGTCACTAAGGACTTAAAATGTCAGGGGAAATAGCGCCAATACATATGGGTCCGCCCAAAAAAAATGTGTGTGTGTATAGGAGACAGCATAGCATATCTATAGCACTACGACCCTATAAACTATGGATAGGATTAGATACAGTGGCTCAGCAGACAGTATCACACATGATAGGATTAGATACAGTGGCTCAGCAGACAGTATCACACATGATAGGATTAGATATAAGGCCCAGCAGACAGTATCACACATGATGAGATTAGATACACAGCTCAGCAGACAGTATCACACATAATAGGTTTAGATACAGTGGCTCAGCAGTCAGTAATACACATGATAGGATTAGAGATAGGGCCCAGCAGACAGTATCACACATGATGGGATTAGATACATAGCTCAGCAGACAGTATCACACATGATAGGATTAGATATAAAGCCCAGCAGACAGTATCACACATGATGGGATTAGATACAGTGGCTCAGTAGACAGTATCACACATGATAGGATTAGATACACAGTTCCACAGACAGTATCACACATGATGGGATTAGATACATAGCTCAGCAGACAGTATCACACATGATAGGATTAGATATAAAGCCCAGCAGACAGTATCACACATGATGGGATTAGATACAGTGGCTCAGTAGACAGTATCACACATGATAGGATTAGATACACAGTTCCACAGACAGTATCACACATGATAGGATTAGATACACAGCTCCGCAGACAGTATCACACATGATTGGATTAGATACAGTGGCTCAGCAGTCAGTATTACACATGATAGGATTAGAGATAGGGCCCAGCAGACAGTATCACACATGATGGGATTAGATACATAGCTCAGCAGACAGTATCACACATGATAGGATTAGATATAAAGCCAAGCAGACAGTATCACACATGATGGGATTAGATACAGTGGCTCAGTAGACAGTATCACACATGATAGGATAAGATACACAGTTCCACAGACAGTATCACACATGATAGGATTAGATACACAGCTCCGCAGACAGTATCACACATGATTGGATTAGACACAGTGGCTGAGTAGACAGTGTCACACATGATTGGATTAGATACAGTGGCTGAGCAGACAGTATCACACATGATAGGATTAGATATAGGACTCAGCTCGCTGACATTGCGGCTCCAGCGCTGGACCCAGGAAAGGTAAGAATAATAATTGTTTTTCTTCTTTATGTGTCAGGGCAAGGCCAGACGTGGGGGATTTGCTGTGGAATTCTGCTGCGGACAGTCCACAGTGGAATTCTCCAGCGGCCGTTTTTTACAGTTGTTTCAATAAATTTTCTGGCAAGTTAGTTCAGATGTTGCGAAAAACTCCGCTGCGGACCATAGGCTGCGGTCTCTGACCTGTTTGGAGAGCTCCTTGGTCTTCATGTTGCTTGATTAGTGACTCCGGATCCTTTCAGAACAGGTGTATTTATAATGAGATCATGTGACAGGTCATGTGACACCTTGATTGCACACAGGACAACCTTATTCAACTAATTATGTGACTTCTGAAATTAATTGGTTTGACCAGACCTTATTTAGGGGTTTCATAGCAAAGGGGGTTCATGAACATGAACACACAACTTTTCCGTTTTTAGTTTTTTTTTTTTTTTTTTTTCATTACACTGTAAAAATTTGGACTATTTTGTTAGGTCCTTTAAAAAAAATCAACTTCAAAATCTATTTGAATTCTAGGTGGTAATGTAACAAAACACGTGGGTGGCAAAACACAAAAGGGGTGAATCCTTTCACAAGGCACTGTATATCTAATAGGAAAAACAGAAAGGGGTAAATACTTTCACAAGGCACTGGGGGTATATATTTTTGCAAGGCACTGTAAATTTTTTTTTTTTTATATTTTTAAAAAAAAACCATTTAATATCGTTTTTTTAGGAGCACTATGTGAGTAAACATTATTAAACTTAATTCCACTTTTTTTTTTTCTCATTAGGGGAGTAAAAGCTGTGATCCTTTAATCGCTTACATAATGCTTTAGAATACTTGTTATACTGACAGGCAATAATGTTTTGAAATACTGACCAGCAAACCATTAGATGAGCTTGTCAGGGATCATTACCATGTATATTGTTTGAAAAATATTATCCTTACATATATATATATATATATATTCAGTATATTACACAAAGAGATTGGATTCATGGAGCACAAAGAGCCTGCATAACACGCCTATGGAAGACACCGCCCCCTGGAATGCAAAGAGGAGTGTGCAGAAGAATGTATAGGAAAACTTACAGCAATGGGACTTAAGCAAGTCCCACATCTCGAGGGAGGGGCATGTGTCTCTTTCTGTGTTTCTTTGTTCTGAATAAAAAGTTTTTCAGTCTTCCTCCTGGCAGAGAGAGGAGCTGTACCAAACAACTGTGTGGTGTACTTCTCTCCAGGCATGCCTTCAGCTTTCAATTTACAGAGGTGGTTATTCGGTGTGAAATACGGACCTGACAAGCTAATAGGCAGATGTCTCTGTCAGACATGCGGCCTTGATCGCGTCTCTGCATGCCAATGAGCTGACAGAGGGAGTCTCCTCCTTCTGTCAAACTCCTTCGAAGCCACAGTTGATATCTAAGAAATTACATAGTCAGGGACAGGCATATACTTGTTTTTCAGTCAGTCAGGATAAAGTGTACACAACTACTATACAAAGACCAATATAACCAATAAAACTGCTATACAGTGACCATACAGTGGTCAGATACCAGTTCTACACAGGCAGCCTGCAAGAGTATCGTCACGTTGCAGATTATACAAGAGAGTACAGCGTCAAACTCTTTAGATGCCACAGTCACAAGGGGTTAACCCCATCCCTCTTTAGCCACTTTTGACCTTCCTGACAGAGCCTCATTTTTCAAATCTGACATGTTTCACTTTATGTGGTAATAACTTCGGAATGCTTTTACCTATCCAAGCGATTCTGAGATTGTTTTCTCGTGACACATTTGACATTATGTTACTGCCAAAATTTGCTCGATATGTTCAGTATTTAATTGTGAAAAACACCAAAATGTATGAAAAATTAAAAATTTCTCAATATAAATGTATCTGCTTGTAAGACAGGCAGTTATACTACACAAAATTGTTGCTAACTAACATCCCCCAAATGTCTACTTTAGATTGGCATAATTTTTTGAACATCCTTTTATTTTTCTAGGACGTTACAAGGCTTTGAACTTTAGCAGCAATTTTTCATATTTTCAAGAAAATGTCAAAAGGCTATTTTTACAGGGGCCTGTTCAGTTGTGAAGTGGCTTTGAGGGCCTTATATATTAGAAACCCTCAAAAAATTACCCCATTTTAAAAACTTCACCCCTCAAAGTATTCAAAACAGCATTTAGAAAGTTTCTTAACCCTTTAGACGTTTCACCGGAATTAAAGCAATGTAGAGGTGAAATTTACAAATTTTATATTTTTTTGCAGAAATTAATATTTAAGCCAATTTTTTTTATAACACAGAAAGTTTTACCAGAGAAATGCAACTCAATATTTATTGCCCACGTTCTGCAGTTTTAGGAAATATCCCACATGTGGCCCTAGTGTGCTACTGGACTGAAGCACCGGCCTCAGAAGCAAAGGAGCACCTAGTGGATTTTGGGGCCTTATTTTTATTAGAATATATTTTAGGCACCATGTCTGGTTTGAAGGGCTCTTGCGGTGCCAAAACAGTGTAAATCTCCCAAAAGTGACCCCATTTTGGAAACTACACACCTCAAGAAAATTATCTAGTCGAGCATTTTGACCGTGCCGATTTTTTGCAGAAATTATTGGAAGTAGGCCGTGAAAATTAAAATCTACATTTTTTTCAAAGAAAATGTAGGTTTAGCTAATTTTTTCTCATTTCCACAAGGACTGAAGGAGCAAAGCACCACAAAATTTGTAAAGCAATTTCTCCTGAGTAAAACAATACCCCACATGTGGTAATAAACGGCTGTTTGGACACACGGCAGGGCTTCGAAGGGAAAGAGCGCTATTTCGCTTTTAGAGCTCAAATTTAGCAGGAATGGTTTGCGGAGGCCATATCACATTTGCAAAGCCCCTGAGGGGATAAAACAGCGGAAACCCCCCACAAGTGACCCCATTTTGGAAACTACACCTATTGAGAAAATTATCTAGGGGTATAGTGAGCATTTTGACCCCACAGGTTTTTTGCAGAAATTATTGGAATTAGGCCGTGGAAATGAAAATCTAATTTTTTTCAAATAAAATGTAGGTTTAGCTAGTTTTTTTTTATTTCCACAAAAATTAAAGGAGAAATAGCACCACAAACTTTGTAAAGCAGTTTCTCCCGAGTAAAACAATTCCCTACATGTGGTCATAAACGGCTGTTTTGACACACGGCAGGGCTTAGAAGGGATGGAGCGCCATTTGGCTTTTGGAGTTCAAATTTAGCAGGAATGGTTTGCGGAGGCCATGTCACATTTACAAAGCCCCTAAGGGGACAAAACAATGAAAATGCCAAAAAAGTGACTCCATTTAGGAAACTACACCCCTTGAGGAATTCATCTAGGGGTGTAGTGAGCATTTTGACCCCACAGATATTTCATAGAATTTATTAGAATTGGGCAGTAAAAATAAAAACAACCCTTTTTCTTCAATAAGACGCAGCTTTAGCGCAAAATTGTTCATTTTTTTCAACAAATAAATGAAAAAAAGAACCCAACATTTGTAAAGCTATTTCTCCCGAGTATGGAAGTACCCCATATGTGGTCATAAACTGCTGTTTGGGCACACGGCAGGGCTCAGAAGGGAAAGAGCGCCATTTGGAGTGCAGATTTTGCTGGATTGGTTAATGGGCGCCTGTTGGACCAAAACAGTGTAAACCCCCCAGAAGTGACCCCATTTTGAAAACTACACCCCTCAATGCATTGACCTAGGGGTGTAGTAAGCATGTTAACCCTGCAGGTGTTTTGTAGAAATTAGTGTGCACTCGAAGTTGCAGAGTGAAAATTTGATTTTTTTCCATATATATGCTAATATGTGGTGCCCAGCTTGTGCCACCATAACAAGACAGCTCTCTAATTATTATGCTGTGTTTCCCGGTTTTAGAAACACCCTACACATGGCCCTAATCTTTTGCCTGGACATTCGACCACGCTCGTGAGTGAAAGAGTACCATGTAAATTTGAGGCCTAATTTGGTGATTTACAAAGTATTGGTTAACAATTGCAGAGGCTTAGATTTGAAATAATAAAAAGAAAGTGACCCCATTATGGAAACTACACCCCTCAAGGCATTTATTAAGGGGTGCAGTGAGCATTTTCACCCCACAGGTCTTTTCCATAAATGAATGCGCTGCGAATGTGCAAATTAAAAATTTATATTTTTTTCCCTAGATATGCCATTTCAGTGGCAAATATGTCATGCCCACCTTATGCCACTGGAGACACAGACCCCAAAAATTGTTAAAAGGGTTCTCCCGGGTATGGCGATGCCTTATATTTGGAAGGAAACTGCTGTTTGGGCACGCTGTAGGGTTCAGAGCGGAGGGAGCGCCATTTGACTTATGAAGAGCGGATTTTGCTTGGTAGTAGATTTGAGTATTGCTGGTGTTCCCATTTATAATGTGGGGGTACATGTAAGCTGGGCAGACTACATCAGGGGCATAGTCAGGTGGTATAATAATGGGGTAAAAAAATAAAATAAAATTATCCATAGATGTGTGTTACGCTGTGAAGCAATCCTTTCTGCACAGGCCAGTGTCGCACTAATATATGGTGTCCTTTCTTATGCCCCTTTTGGTCCACACTCCGCACCTTTGCAGTTTGGGGAATTTTGCTGGGAAAGTGATGTCCTGGTATAATACGGACACCGTCGCTTCCAGCAGATATGTTTGGGTCCTCCCCTTCCTGGTTCCCTAATGATTGCCTGTCAGGGCTGGGGATCTGCTAGCAACCGCTAAGATGCAGCGATCGCTTTCGATCGCTGCATCAAAGGGGTTAATGGCAGGGATCGGAGCTAGCTCCGGTTCCTGCCGTTACAGGTGGAGGTCAGCTATAACACACAGCTGACTTCCACCACTGATTATGCCAGATCAGCTCATGAGCCGGCGCCATCTTGAAGGGCAGCTACGGAAGCCGATCAGACTCCGCCGTCGGGCAGGTCTTGACCGCCTTCCATGCTAGGCAGACCGGGAGACCAGTATTAGGCCTCCGGTTGCCATTGCAGCCACCGGAATCCCGGCAATTTCATTGCTGGGGTTCCGATGAGCTGCAAACACCTTAAATGCAGCGATCGCGTTTGAGCGCTGCATTTAAGGGATTAATGGCGGGGATTAAAGCTAATTTTGGTCCCCGCCATTACAGCAGGATGTCAGCTGTAAGATACCGCTGGATGATGGCACCGGCTCAGCTTCTGAGCCGGTGCCAAGCATTTGGCGTATGGATACGGCAAAAGCATTAGCTTTCCATGGCGTAACCATACGTCAAATGTCGGGAAGGGGTTAAATAGCTGGGATCGAAGGCAACTATTCTCCTGTGCCTGCGCCATCAACTGGACAAACCATTTAGTTATATTGCAGTAAGAACACTGCAATTAGAACGTAATGGTACATATATTTGCAAGAAAGGGTTAAATATGTAAGCCACGCCATTTTAGACCCCAGATCCCTTCTATTACCTCAGACCCCTCTAATAATCAGACCCCCAGGCCAGAACCCTAGGTATACTTACCTCTCCTCGTTCCCGGCTCCTCTTCAGCTCTGGGTGCCGCAGCACAAGGGGTCCTGATGCTGGACAGTTTCCGGACCCAAGAGCTCCCAGAGCTGAAGAGGAGCTCGGGAGCAAGGAGAAGTAAGTAATACGGGCCCTTATCTATCCCAAGACCACTATTTAATAACCTCTAGATAAAAATAATAGGTTCACCTACAACCTTTGTTAATTCATCAAAACATTGATATTGTGTTCAATGATGTATAAAATTATACAGGGAGTTAAGAATTGTGCTTTGTGCTAAAAAAAAAAAAAAGGAATAATAATCATATCAAACTTTGTCCATAATTGTTTCCATTTCTATTATTATATCAGAAAATGTCAAACAAATCATTTGTGACTTCGTATTTATCTGAACCATATGGATAAGCTGTGGTGAAGATAAATCTAATGTACTCCAATCGATTCTATATAAAGAGTTTACGCTCATTTACATACTATTTACATAACATTTGGTCCAAATGTAAAACATGTGAATATAATTGGTTACTAGGACTAAATATTCAGCGCTACATGGTAACAAGTGGCCAGTTGTCAGAAAGAAAAGTTTCTTTGTCTGAACCAAAACATATTTTTTGCCTTTTCGTGGAAACTTGAACTGTAAATGTCTGATTTTCATTTTATTAGCAAACAAATAACCACTGTTTATATATATATATATATATATATATATATATATATATACTGAGTTTACATTGTTGGCGATATCTTTTTCATCTATTATATCTGCAGCTGATGAAATAACATTGTAGATTCACCTGGAAAATATCCCACTGTAACCAGATAGAAACTGTAACTAACTGATAGTTAATAGTATACTGAATAGTAATTATCACTATGCATTTTCTTGAATGTTTTCACTTTGATCCACATGACCGTGAGCAGTAATTTTGTCTTTTGTTGCTTTCTTTGTCTACAGCATACGTACAGTGCTGGAGTTCTGAAACCATCAGCAGAAATGCCCGTTGTTAATGTAAGAAGAAAGCATTGATTCATAGGATTGTTTGAATATATGTAATATATCCCTTCCTGATCTCATAAGATTAAAATGAGTGCAACGGGATACTGCTGTGTGCTGTACTGCTTTCATTGTTCATGAGGACTATAGTATTCAATAATCACATAATGGGGCACATTGACACTCCTCAGCCATAACATTAAAGAGGCTCTGTCACCAGATTTTGCAACCCCTATCTGCTATTACAGCAGATAGGCGCTGCAATGTAGATTACAGTAACGTTTTTATTTTTAAAAAACGAGCATTTTTGGCCAAGTTATGACCATTTTTGTATTTATGCAAATGAGGCTTGCAAAAGTACAACTGGGCGTGTTGAAAAGTAAAAGTACAACTGGGCGTGTATTATGTGCGTACATCGGGGCGTTTTTACTTCTTTTACTAGCTGGGCGTTCTGACGAGAAGTATCATCCACTTCTCTTCAGAACGCCCAGGTTCTGGCAGTGCAGACAGCGTGTTCTCGAGAGATCACGCTGTGACGTCACTCACAGGTCCTGCATCGTGTCGGACGAGCGAGGACACATCGGCACCAGAGGCTACAGTTGATTCTGCAGCAGCATCGGCGTTTGCAGGTAAGTTGATGTAGCTACTTACCTGCAAACGCCGATGCTGCTGCAGAATCAACTGTAGCCTCTGGTGCCGATGTGTCCTCGCTCGTCTGACACGATGCAGGACCTGGGGAAGTGACGTCACAGCGTGATCTGCCAGAAGCTGGGCGTTCTGGAGAGAAGTGGATGATACTTCTCGTCATAACGCCCAGCTAGTAAAAGAAGTAAAAACGCCCCGATGTACGCACATAATACACGCCCAGTTGTACTTTTACTTTTCAACACGCCCAGTTGTACTTTTGCAAGCCTCATTTGTGATAGGATGTGTAGTATTAGCCTACCACTGCTTATGCTGAATAAAGAAGAAATTTATATTGTTAAATGGGGAGTGCTTTGGATCTTTCTCGCTACACATGCATTTTAAGGATTTGTTTCTACATACCACAGAGCACCACCTGGTCCAAAATTGTTCAAAGGAGGGACAACCAGTGAACTGGCGACAGGGTCATAGGTGCCCAATGATTATTAATTCATGTGGGGATCAAAGGCCCATCTGGTCCAATACCATAGAAGAGCTACTGTAGCACAAATTGCTGAAGTTAATGCTGGCTATGATAGAAAGTCAAACTATTCAGTGAACCACAGTTAGATGTGCTTGGGGCTGGTTAGCCGCAGACCTGTCAGGGTGCCCATGTTCACTGCCAAAAGTGCCTATAATTGGCACATTAGCATCAGAACTGGACAATGGAGAAATGAAAGAAGATGGCCTGGTCGGCTGAATCAAGTTTAATTTTACATCATGTGGATGGCTGGGTGTGTGTGTGTGTGTGTGTGTGTGTGTGTGTGTGTGTGTTGCTTACATGGGGAAGAGATGGCACCATGATGCACTATGGTACGAAGGTAAGTTGGCGGAGGCAGTGTGCTGCTCTAGGCGATGTTCTGCTGGGAAACCTTGCATCCTGGCATTCATGTGGATGTTACTTTGACATGTACCATCTACCTAAACATTTCTGCAGACCAAGTATACCCTTTCATGGAACAGTATTCCCTAATGGCAGTGGGCTCTTTCAGGCAGCATATTGTACACTGCAACACTGAAAAAAATTATTCAGGAATGGTGTAAGGAACATGACAAAGAGATGAAGGTGTTGACTTGGCCTCCAAATTCCCCAGATCTCTATCCAATCAAGCATCTGCGGCCATGGGCGTAGCTAAAGGCTCATGGGCCCCGATGCAAAAGTTCTTATTGCCCCCCCCCCCACAAACTTCTCATGGCCGACGGTCCGCAGCTTTCAGCTGCATCATTGGCTCTCCTAAGTGACCCAACAACGCAGCACTAGCAGCCAGGGGCGTCACTAAGGACTTAAAATGTCAGGGGAAATAGCGCCAATACATATGGGTCCGCCCAAAAAAAATGTGTGTGTGTATAGGAGACAGCATAGCATATCTATAGCACTACGACCCTATAAACTATGGATAGGATTAGATACAGTGGCTCAGCAGACAGTATCACACATGATAGGATTAGATACAGTGGCTCAGCAGACAGTATCACACATGATAGGATTAGATATAAGGCCCAGCAGACAGTATCACACATGATGAGATTAGATACACAGCTCAGCAGACAGTATCACACATAATAGGTTTAGATACAGTGGCTCAGCAGTCAGTAATACACATGATAGGATTAGAGATAGGGCCCAGCAGACAGTATCACACATGATGGGATTAGATACATAGCTCAGCAGACAGTATCACACATGATAGGATTAGATATAAAGCCCAGCAGACAGTATCACACATGATGGGATTAGATACAGTGGCTCAGTAGACAGTATCACACATGATAGGATTAGATACACAGTTCCACAGACAGTATCACACATGATGGGATTAGATACATAGCTCAGCAGACAGTATCACACATGATAGGATTAGATATAAAGCCCAGCAGACAGTATCACACATGATGGGATTAGATACAGTGGCTCAGTAGACAGTATCACACATGATAGGATTAGATACACAGTTCCACAGACAGTATCACACATGATAGGATTAGATACACAGCTCCGCAGACAGTATCACACATGATTGGATTAGATACAGTGGCTCAGCAGTCAGTATTACACATGATAGGATTAGAGATAGGGCCCAGCAGACAGTATCACACATGATGGGATTAGATACATAGCTCAGCAGACAGTATCACACATGATAGGATTAGATATAAAGCCAAGCAGACAGTATCACACATGATGGGATTAGATACAGTGGCTCAGTAGACAGTATCACACATGATAGGATAAGATACACAGTTCCACAGACAGTATCACACATGATAGGATTAGATACACAGCTCCGCAGACAGTATCACACATGATTGGATTAGACACAGTGGCTGAGTAGACAGTGTCACACATGATTGGATTAGATACAGTGGCTGAGCAGACAGTATCACACATGATAGGATTAGATATAGGACTCAGCTCGCTGACATTGCGGCTCCAGCGCTGGACCCAGGAAAGGTAAGAATAATAATTGTTTTTCTTCTTTATGTGTCAGGGCAAGGCCAGACGTGGGGGATTTGCTGTGGAATTCTGCTGCGGACAGTCCACAGTGGAATTCTCCAGCGGCCGTTTTTTACAGTTGTTTCAATAAATTTTCTGGCAAGTTAGTTCAGATGTTGCGAAAAACTCCGCTGCGGACCATAGGCTGCGGTGTGGAATTTTCCCTCCGCAGCATGCACTGTCTGTTGCGGAGAAGAAGCAGAATTTCACTTCAGATTTCAGCCTTTGCAATGCAAAAACTTAAATCTGTGGCAAGTCCGCTGTCTTTTCTGCAACGTCTGAATTACCTGTCAAATATGCAAATTTTGGTGCAGATTCGTTGCGTAATTGCCCCAAATCTGCACTGACATTTGCAGCGGAAAAACTCTGCCACGTCTGGCCGTGCCCTTACTAATTATTTTTGTGTGTTTGTGTTTTTTTACAAGTTCGGTTGTTGGACTACTTCGGATTCGAGGACTACTTCAATGACAGCGTTTTTTTATTCTCAATAAAATGGTTAATGGGGGTTGTGTTTTTTTATTTAAATAAAATATTTTTTGTATGTGCTTGTATTTTTTTAAACTTTATTATTACCGACTTAGTAATGTCCGCTGGCTGATTGACAACCTCCATTACTAAGGCACAGCGCTGTGACGTCAGGATCTCCGCTGCGCTCCGGAACCAAGAAGGTAAGTACTGTTAGTTACTATAGTAACAGGGGCCCGCGGCCCGAGTTACTATAGTAACTCTTTATTGATGTGGTGCAGGGGGGGGGCCGCGGGCAATTGCGACCACTGTGACCCCTATAGCTACGCCACTGTCTGCGGCAAGTGCTAAAAAAGAATTCCGATACTTACAGGACTTAAAAGATCTAACGCTAGGAATCTTGGTGCCAGATACCATAGGACACCTTCAGAGGACTGTGGAGTTCTTGCCTCGACTGTGAGAGCTGTTCAGTACACAATATTAGGCAGGTGATTTTAACGTTATAGCTGATCGGTGTATGTAGATATAACATATTTTTTTTTATTCCACACTCTCGTTTGCACAACGCTCCACCTTAATCTCTAAAAATACGGTTCAATACAATTCTATATATTTATTTTTGCCATAGCAATCTCAGTTACAAGAGAAATTCATGGCGCACAGTGAATGCCGAAAAAAACAAAACAATAAAAAAAAACTATACCATAATTGCTTGTTATTGGTAAATCTCCTCTTCCAACAAATAAAATAAAAAGTGATCAAAAAGTTGCATGTGTCTCAAAATGGTACCAATAAAATCAGCTTGTCTTGCAAAAAACAAGCCCTCACACAGCTACATCAACCAAAAGATAAAAAAATGTATGGCACTAGTAAGGCATTGATGAAAAAACAACCCGATGTCACGGTTTGTGGGTATGTGGACCCACTAGGACGCACCGCCATAGCATGGAGGCAGCTGGCCAAACAACAGGGAACCCCAGAAATACAAAGTCCCGCACAAGGGTACCTGGATAGTCCAGACAGTGGCCGCACCTCTGGCACAGATGGAGGTGGGTGCAGCAGGTAATGCCAGACGTGGCGGGTGACAGCAGGTGCCGCAGGTTGCACCAGACGTGGCGAATCCCTCAGGTCGTGGCAGATGACACAGAACGTGGCGGATGACACAGGTGCAGTAGACACGACTCCAACTAGTAGGCACAGGAACAAGAACACAGCACGGGATACAGGAACG
Organism: Rhinoderma darwinii; assembly: GCF_050947455.1. Lineage (NCBI taxonomy): Eukaryota > Metazoa > Chordata > Amphibia > Anura > Rhinodermatidae > Rhinoderma > Rhinoderma darwinii. Next base: position 180,882,978 of record NC_134687.1, on the reverse strand, counting down.
GGTAACAGGGCATGGGTAACAACTGGAACGGGAAACACTAAGGGACCATTTGCAAGACAGACTTGGGGTATACTAAGGGTATGTTCACACGTTTTAACAAATTACGTCTGAAATTACAGAGCTGTTTTCAGGCGAAAACAGCTCCTGAATTTCAGACGTTTTTGCAAGTACTCGCGTTTTTCGCCGCGTCCATTACGGACATAATTAGAGCTGTTTTTCAATGGAGTCAATGAAAAACGGCTCCAAAAACGTCCAAAGAAGTGACATGCACTTCTTTGACGCGGGCGTAATTTTATGCGCCATCTTTTGACAGCGACGCATAAAATTACACCTCGTCTGAACAGAACATCGTAAAACTCATTGCAAGTAATGGGCAGATGTTTGCAGACGTAATGGAGCCATCTTTTCAGGCGTAATTCGAGCCATAAAATGCCTGAATTACGTCTGAAAATAGGTCATGTGCACATACCCTAACAACGCTCAGGCAAGGATCAGACGGGCTGGGGCCTTCTTATAGTCCAGGAAATCATGTGTGTTGATGATGAGGATTTCCTACATGTGCGCGCGCTGGCCCTTTAAGAGCGGGAACGAGCGTGCACGCGCACCCTACGGGACCAGCGCTTACAGATCCATGGCTGCGGGCGTCAGGAGGTGAGTGGACCCGACGGCCCGTGGCCATGGACGCTACACCCGATGTTCAGGCCGGAGGCACCCGTATTTTACCAGGGCATCACTTTCCAAGCAAAATTTCTCAAACTACAAGGGAGGAAAAGTCCCAAAAATGTGCAGAGTGTTATAAAAGGGAGATAAGAAAAGACACCTTTTATCAGTGCGACACTGACCTGTGCATAACGGATTGCTTCACAGCGTAACACACATTTTTGGATAATAGTATTAATTACCCCATTATTATACCCTCTTATTATGTCCTGGTGTACTCCACACAGATTACATATGCCCCCACATTATAAACTGAAATACCAGTAAAGCTCCAAACAGAACTACTACCAAGCAAAATCCATGCTCAAAAGGTGGTCCGTTTCTTCTACTGGTATGTTCACACGCAAAAGTAAAAACGGCTGTAAAATACGGAGCTATTTTTAAGGGAAAACAGCCTCTGATTTTCAGCCATTTTTAAAGCATCAAATGTTTTTGATGCGTTTTTGAGCCGTTTTTCTAATGACACAATAAAAAACGGCTCCAAAAACAGCTCAAGAAGTGACATGCACTGCTTTCTACGTGACGTTTTTTCAAACGACCGCTTAAAAAAAACGCCACAATTGAACGAAATACAGTTTATCCCATTGAAATCAATGGGCAGGTGTTTGGAGGCGTTCAGCTTCCGTTTTTTCAGGCATTTTTTGAGGCGTTTATGCCCCAAAAAACACCTGAAAACACTGCTTGTGTACATACCCTAAGGCTGGGTTCATACGACCTATTTTCAGGCATAAACGAGGCGTTTTACGCCTCGAATTACGCCTGTTAAGACGGCTTCAATACGTCGGCAAACATCTGCCCATTGCTTTTAATGGGTTTGCCGACGTACTGTGCCGACGACCTTTAATTTTACGCGTCGCTGTCAAAAGACAGCGCGTAAAATGACAGCCTCGGCAAAGAAGTGCAGGACACTTCTTGGGACGTAATTTGAGCCATTTTTCATTGACTTCAATGAAGAACAGCTCCAAATTACGTCCGTAATTGACGCCTCGCAAAACGCGAGTACGAGCAATTACGTCTGAAATGCAGGAGCTGTTTTCTCCTGAAAACAGCTCCGTAATTTCAGCCGTAATTGTCGTTATCGTGTGCACATACCCTAAACCCTACAGTATGCCCAAACAGCAGTTTAAGTTCACATGTATGGCATTGCCATACCCATGAGAACCCGCTTAACAATTTATAGGGTAGGATTCTCCAGTGGCACAAGCTGGGCACAACATATTGTGCGGCGAAACAGCATATCAGTGAAAAAATTGCAATTTTCACTTTGCATCATCTGTATTAATTTCTGAAAAACACCCGTGGGGTCTAAATGCTCACTATGCCCCTTGGTAAACACCTTTAGGGGTTTAGTTTCTAAAATGGGGTAACTTTTTTGTACAAATGTGACATGGCGTCCGTAAACCATTCCAGCAAAATCTACGCTCCAAATACCACTCCTTTTCTTCTGAACTCGCCCATATGTCCAAACAGCAGTTTATAATCACATATGGGGTGTTACCGAGATATTGCTCTACAAATGTTGGATTGCTTTTTTTTCTTTATTCCTTGTGAAAATGAAAAATGTTGATTTAAAACTACATCTTATTGGAAAAAAATTTAATTCTTCATTTTCACGGCTTAATTCTTATCAATTCAGCAAAAAACCTTTGGGGTCAAAATTCTCACTATACCCCTAGATTAATTCCTTAAGGGGTGTAGTTTACCAAATGGAGTCACTTTTGGGTTTTTCCCTCTGTACTAGTACTGCAAGGGCTCTGCAAATGTGACATGGTGCTCAGAAACCAATCTAGCAAAATCTACATTCCAAAAGCAAATGGCGTTCCTTCCCTTCTGAACCTTGCCATATGCCCAAACCGCAGTTTATGACCCCATATGGGGTATTTCCGTACTCAGGAGAAATTGCTTTATAAATTTTGGGGTGCTTTTTCTCCTTTCTTCTTTGTGAAATTGAAAAATGTTAAGCCAAATCTACATCTTATTAGAAAAAAATAAATTTTTCATTTTTGATGCCCAATACTAATCAATGCAGAAAAAAAACTTGTGGGGTCAAAATGCTTTATATACCCCTAGATGAATTCCTCAAGGGGTGCAGTTTCCCAAATGGAGGCACTTTTTAGGGGTATACACTGTACTGGTACCTCAGGAACTCTGCAAATGTGACATGGTGCCCAGAAACAAATCCAGCCAAATCTGTTCTCCAAAAGCCAAATGGCGCCTCTACCCTTCTCAACACTGTCGTGTATCCAAACAGCAGTTTATGCCCACATATTGGGTATTTCTCTATTCTGAAGAAGTTGATTTACATATGTAGGGGTGCTTTTTCTCCTTTACTCCTTGTGGAAATGAAAAAAACATTGCGCTAAATCCCATATTAAAATTTCATCCATAAAGTTCAATTTAACATCCATAAATTTTTCATTTTCATGGCCCAATTCTAATAAAATCTATGAAACACCTTTAGGGTCAAAATGCTCATGAAATCCTTGGGGGTGTATTTTCCAAAATGGTGTCATTTTTGGGGTTTTTCCTATGTTTTGGCAACACAAGACCTCTTCAAACCTGACATGGTGCCTAAAATATATTCTAATAAAAAGAAGGCCCCAAAATCCTCAAGGTGCTCCTGTCTGAGGCCTGTATTGCAGTCAAGTATCATGCTAGGGCCACACATGGGATATTTCTAAAAACTTCAGAATCAGGGCAATAAATATTAAGTTGTTTTCCTCTGTTAACACTTGCTGTGAAACAGAAAAAAGAGATACAAACTGAATATCTGCTAAAAAAATAAAAATGTTGAAATGTCATTAATGAATGAAGGCAAAATGTCATTGATTTGCATTCATTCCTGTTAGACACCTAAAGGGCACGTCCAGACGTGACGGAATTGCTGTGGAATTCCGCAGCGGACAGTCCGCAGCGGAAATCCGCAGCGGACAGTCTGTCCATTGGTTTCCACACCTTTTTTGTTATGTTCGTGCAGACGTGGCAGAAAACTCTGCTGCGGACCATAGGCTGCGGTGCGGAATTTGGTGTCCGCAGTATACACTGGCTGTTGCGGACTTGATGCGTAGTTGTTGCAGAATTTCTCTATTGACTTCAATGGAGTTTCAAAATTACGCAATCTAATCCGCAGATGTAATGTGTGTTGCGTTGCAGATTGCTTTTACGAACAGGATATTTCATCATTCTGGCTGGACCTATGTGTGTCGAGGTCTATACCCAGACTGAGATGGAATGTTTTAAAAGAGAGCAGGATGTACTCTTCACTTGAATCCGCAACGACAAATTGACATGCATTTTACTTAACATTTTAGCCAAATCCGCAACGGAATCTGCAACGCGGATTATGTGTGGCATTGATGCGGACAGCGTCTGCAGAAATACGCCACGTGTGACCATGCCCAAAGGGTTGCAAACTTTCTAAATGTTGTTTTGAATACTTTGTGGGGTGCAGTTTTTACAATGGCGTGATTTATGGGGGTTTCTAATATATAGGCCCTTCAAAGCTACTTCAGAACTGAACTGGTCCCTAAAAAAAAATTGGCTTTTGACATTTTCTTGAAAATTTGAGAAATTACTGGTAAAGTTAAAAGCCTTGTAATATCCTAGAAAAATAAAAGGATGTTTAAAAAATGATGGCAACATAAAGTAGACATATGGGAAATGTTAACTAGTAACCTATATGTGTGAAATAACTATTTGTTCTACAAGCAGATATATATAATTTTAGAAAAATGCAAATTTTCTTACATTTTCTCAAAATTTTGGTGCTTTTCACAAATGAACACTTAATGTATCGACCAAATTTTACCACTAAAATACAATGTGTCACGAGAAAACAGACTCAGAATTGCTTGAATAACAAAAAGCACTACAAAGTTCTAACCACATAAAGTGACACATCAGATTGGAAAAATGAGGCTCTGTCAGGAAGATCAAAACTGGCTGCAGCGGGAAGGGGTTAAAGGTGATATTGTTTGTGTATATACATATGCAGACACCCAGACCCCGCACCGTTAAGCCGCTCCGGTGGCCTGCGGGCACCGGATGTTATGGCACATAATGCTTCTCTACCGTTCAAAAGTTTGGGGTCACCCAGACAATTTTGTGTTTTCCATGAAAACTCACACTTATATTTATCAAATGAGTTGCAAAATGACTAGAAAATATAGTCAAGACATTGACAAGGTTAGAAATAATTATTTTTATTTGAAATAATAATTTTCTCCTTCAAACTTTGCTTTCGTCAAAGAATGCTCCATTTGCAGCAATTACAGCATTGCAGACCTTTGGCATTCTAGCTGTTAATTTGCTGAGGTAATCGGGAGAAATTTCACCCCATGCTTCCAGAAGCCCCTCCCACAAGTTGGATTGGCTTGATGGGCACTTCTTGCGTACCATACGGTCAAGCTGCTCCCACAACAGCTCTATGGGTTGAGATCTGGTGACTGCGCTGGCCACTCCATTACAGATAGAATACCAGCTGCCTGCTTCTTCCCTAAATAGTTCTTGCATAATTTGGAGGTGTGCTTTGGGTCACCCGTTGTAGGAAATCTTCAGTTTCTTGGCAATTTCTCGCATTGGAATAGCCTTCATTTCTAAGAACAAGAATAGACTGTCGAGTTTCACATGAAAGCTCTCTTTTTCTAGCCATTTTGAGAGTTTAATCGAACCCACAAATGTAATGCTCCAGATTCTCAACTAGCTCAAAGGAAGGTCAGTTTTATAGCTCCTCTAAACAGCAAAACTGTTTACAGCGGTGCTAACATAATTGCACAAGGGTTTTCAAGTGTTTTCTAATCATCCATTAGCCTTCTAACACAGTTAGCAAACACAATGTACCATTAGAACACTGGAGTGATGGTTGCTGGAAATGGGCCTCTATACACCTATGTAGATATTGCATTAAAAACCAGACGTTTGCAGCTAGAATAGTAGTTTAGCACATTAACAATGTATAAAGTATATTTCTGATTAATTTAATGTTATCTTCATTGAAAAAAACTGTGCTTTTCTTTCAAAAATAAGGAAAATTTCTAAGTGACCCTAAACTTTTGAACGGTAGTGTATGTACAGAGTCGGAAGCAGTTGGCTCCGTACATAGCATAGCGGCCGTGCTGCAGAACTGCAGGTCCGCTCCTATTCACATAAATAGGAGCAGAGCTTCAGTACTGCAGCTCGACTGCTATTCCGTGGCCGGAGCCAACTGCTTCCGGCATGTACGACCGATGCATGGAGGCACCGGACCAGCTGATGGCCTGGATGCCATCTTAGTTATTTTTTTGGCACACTATAAGTTCGGATTTTTCCGCAATTAAATACTTAATTGCGGAAAATCCACAGCATAAGGCTGGATTTACACGAGCGTGTGCGTTTTGCGCGCGCAAAAGGTACTTAACAGCTTCGTGTGTCACCCTCGTATGATGCGTGGCTGCGTGATTTTCGCGCAGCCGCCATCATTATGACACTCTGTTTGTATGTTTTTCAACAGAAAAGCATGTGGTGCTTTTCTGTTTTAATTCATACTTTTTACTGCTGTTGCGCGAATCACGCGCGTCACACAGAAGTGCTTCCGTGTGCTGCGCGTGATTTTCACGCACCCATTGACTTCAATGGGTGCGTGATGCGCGAACAACGCATACATAATGGACATGTCGTGAATTTTACGCAGCGGACACATGCTGCGTGAAACTCACGGACGGTCTGCACGGCCCCATAGACTAACATAGGTCCGTGCGAGGCTCGTGAAAATCACGCGCGTTGCACGGACGTATATCACGTTCGTCTAAATAAGCCCTAATACAGTAGCAGCAGAGTGATTGAACAGTGATATGATTGAACAAATCTCATCCACGCCCTGCATAAAAACAAAAACGGCGATAAATCTTTCAAAAATGTACCTACGGTGCGTTTTTTTATTCCGCAGCATAAATTGACATTCTGTGGATTAAAAAAAAACACACCGTAGGTACGTTTTTGAAAGTTTTAATCGATGGGGTCTTTTTTCCATGGTTTTCTGTTGCGGTTTTTTCCCATTGAATTCAATTGGAGGTAAAACCCGCAACAATTAGCAGATGTTGCAATTTTTGCGGCGGAAACACTGCAATTCCGCTGCAAAAATCGAAAGTAGGAAGAAAAAAAAATCTCATACTTACCCAGAACTCTCTGCTGCTGCGTCCAGCCCTGCCTCCAGGCATGACATTTCATCCCATGTGACTGTTGAAACCAATCACAGGCTGCAGCGGTGAGTATGAAAGTATTAGTTTTTTTCTAGCGCTGCTTTCCGCTGCGGAAATTCTGCCCGAAAAACTGCATCACAACATGGTGCGGCTTTTCGGACGGAATGTGCTGCGAGCTCTAGGTCGGATACGCTGCGTAGTTTTACACAGCGTATGCGAACCGTATGAACCCAGCCTAACATCGTTGAGGACATTACCGGCGTGGCTTGGCTGCGCTCTTACGTTGGTGGCGGTGCCTATTACCTAAAAGGACATCTGCCGTTCAGTGTGCGGTAAAATCCTGAGGAACTGGCTGTGTAACGTGCTGCTGTGGGGGAGAACCTGCTGTTTGTGCCAAGCGGGTTTTGAGTCTGAAGTTGGTCCAGGAGCATTGACGGGTGATGTCAAAGAGTGGAGTAGAGGAGCAGAGTAGCCTATTGAGGCCTAGTTCAGGGCCTGAAATCTGTGAAGACGTCACCTGTAATCTGTCCTGTGGAAGTGGTCAGCCAGCCATCATCGCCTGCCTGAAAACGACCAGAACCTGTATTAATCCCTTCCATTTTTCATTCTCATTTTTTCCTCCCCACATTCCAAAAGCCATAACTTTTTCATTTTTCCGTCGATATAGTCCTCTGAGGGCTTGATTTTTGCAGTACAAGTTGTAGTGTTTCATCTCGCCATTTATTGTACCATATAATGTACTAGAAAACGGGAAAACAAATATTTGTGGGGTTGAAAACGAAAAAGACTTTTACGGATTCAGCGATACCAATTTTGTTTACCTTTTTTTTTTTTACATTACTTTAGAGGAAAAATGGCATAAAGAGTTTTTTTGGACTTTTTAATATTTTTTATTTTTTTTCACTACTAATAACTTTATTTCCACACAGTTAATTAGCCCCCCTAGCGGACTTGAACCAGCGATCGTTGGACCACTGGTACAATACACTGCAATACTAATGTATTTCAGAGTATATTGTAATTTTTACAGGCTTCTGTAGGCTTCATTTTACAGGCTTAACAGAGGCAGATTGAAGGCAGTCCTGGTGGCCTTCATTAGGCCCCTGGACTGCCATGACAACCATTGTGACCACCCGACCTCGCTGCGGGGGGGGCGATGAATTGTCGAAGGGGGCTCTCAATGCATTCCTACGGGAGTCAGAACGAGGCTCCATAGGAATGCATTGAGAGCCTGAGTTAGGGTTTTCTCAAAAGCGCAGTGATTCCATACCAGGTCAGAATGAAGATCACATGGGCGTCACTGGCCACGAAAACTACAAGATGCACGGATTGGTAAGTATTTCTGCACACAACACCCCACTGAAGCACCAATGTACAAATGGAGGGGGGAATAAAAAAACAAATGTGAAGTGCTTCTTTAATAGAAGCCTGTAAAAATGACAATGCACTGCAATACATTGGTATTGCAGTGTATTGAACCAGCGATCTGACAATCACTGGTTCAAATCCCCCTAAGGGGTCTAATGAAAAATGTACAAAATAATTAAATACACTTTCAGCAGTGTACCAAAATATATATATATATATATATTTTTATATACTTTACGAAAAGTTCAAAAAAACATTTTTTCCCTAAAGAATTGTTAAAAAAAGTTTAAATAATTGGTATTGCTGCATCTGTAAAAAGCCAAACCATTACAATATAATGGTATTTAACTTTCTCGGTGAATGCCGTAAAAAAATATAAAAATGAAAAAGCTGTTTTTGGTCACCTCAGCTCTCCACAAAAATTGAATAAAAAGTGTTAAAAAAGTTGCATGTACCCCAAAATGGTATCAATAAAAACTACAGCTCTCCCTGCAAAAAAATAAGCCCTCAATCGACAGAAAAATAAAAAAGTTATGGCTCTCAGAATGTGGCGCCACAAAGGTAATTTTTTTTAACAAATTTTTTTTATTTACAAAAATGGTAAAACATAACAAAACATAAATGTGGTATCGCGGTAATCGTATCAAACCATAGAATAAAATGTACATGCAGTTTTTACCGCACAATGAATGCCGTAAAAACTAAACCCCCAAAAAATGGCGCAATTTTGCCCATTTCATCCAACAAATATTAGTTTTTTTCAGTCTCCCAGTACATTATATGGTACATTAAACGGTGCCATGAAAAACGACATGTCCCACAAAAAAAAATGTTGACGAAAAAATTAAAAACGTATGGCTTATGGAAGTCGAGGGGTGGGGGTTGGGGGAATAAAAGGAAAAAATGTAAATTGGCAATTTTTAAGGGGCTAAAACAGCATTTTAAACTTTTGGTATGAAAATTGAACGGGGTTAAAACAGCTATTGACAGCATTTAAAATATGAAAATTTTATTTCCTTCCCTTTCCAGTAGCCCGTATTTTCCCTTTTGCTTGCTTGTAGCATCTGTCAGGGATCATTACCATGTATATTGTTTGCAAAAATATTATCCTCACATATATGTGTATATATATATATATATATATATATATATATATCAGTATATTACACAAAGAACTGGAATGTAACAAAATGGAGCATGTAAGAGGGACACGCCTATGGAAGACACCGCCACTGGAATGCAAGAGGAGTGTACAGATGGACTTACAGCTGAGGAGCCAATAGGGCTTAAGCATATCCCACCTTCCTACAGGGAAGATTTTTGTAACTCTTTGTTCAATAAAAAGTTAGTTCTTACTTCCTACTTGACTGAGGGAGGATGTGTACCAACTTGTCTCCTGGTATATTTTCTCCACGCATGCCCTCAGATTCCAACTTACGGAGGTGGTTATTCGGTGTGAAATAACAGGGAAAAGGAAGTTACCCTGACACATCTATTTAAATGGTCACTCAAAAAAATCTGTCCTGTTAAACAGTATATAAAAGACAGGGAGAAGGGGGATGCAGCTGCAGTCTGTATCCCTCAGTGTGTGAAAAACTGACTGCTGTGAGGGTGGATGAGGGAGCAGGAGGGAGAGATCTAATTGGCTCAGAAGAGAAAGTATAGTTTTTACTTAAAACCAGCAAGACAGTGCTTAAGGGGGGAATATCTTTGTAACACGGCCTCCGCTGGAACGTGCCACAATTCTTTTAATAATGGATTTTGTGTTAAAGAGGCTCAACTATTGTCGTCTTATACAAAAATGTGTTGGTTTGTTTTCATTTAATAATTATATACTATGGGGGGAAATTGATCAAAATTTGTGTAAAGCAAAAATGATGTAGTTGCCCTTAGCAACCAACCAGATTCCTTCTTTCATTTTGCAGAGATCCTCTGGAAAATGAAAGCAGAAACCTGATAAATGTCCCCCTATGTATTTGTTCCTGTGTTTAGATATTTTTTTTAGATTAAATTTACAGATTAGTAAACATATAAAATATATTTTTCAGAATGTAAACAAGGTCACTGGGCTTTGACTTCTGTCTGATGCTTTGATGCATCACAGCTATAACAACATTGACTTAAGTTACAATACAATACTGACATGGGGGTTTTCTTATTTACAGTAGTACTGAGACACAAAATGCAACTGGCTAAGTAAGGGCCTGTTCACATCAGCGTTTGGTTTACGTTGACCTCTCTGTCGGAGGAACCCATCAACAGAAAGGCAGACGGAAACCATAGCTTCCGTTTGCATTACCATTGATTTGAATGGTAATGTTTCCGTTGCAAATGGTTTCCATTTGTCTCTGTTCCGTAAGGTTTTTTTTGACGGAATCAATAGCGCAGTCGTTTATGGGTTCCTCTGATGGAAAAGTCTGGCGGAATCCATCAACGAAAACCGAACGCTGATGTGAGCACACTCTAAGTAGGAAACACTGGCAACAAAATAAAAGAATGTGGATACACTATACTCTCAATACAAAGTTTTATACAAGGTATGCTGAGGCAGGAGGGCACATAATGTTTCTCAGGAGAATTTTACTGTTAGGCCTCTTTCCCACAAGCATATTTTTTTTTTAGTATTCCATCAGAAGAGCAGCACAAGGGAATAACGGGAAGCGGCGTTTCCGTTGCACTATGCACAACACCAGCGGCCGATGGGTTCTGTAGAGTTTCCGTTGGGTGTCCGTTGTTTTACTGTAAACAATAGTGCAGCATGCTGCGCTAATATCTCCAGTAATTTCTGGCGGATCTGCAACGGAGGCCCCCAACGGTGCCTTAAAAGCAGATGTGAACGAGCCCTTATTTTCTGGCAGAGAAATACAATTTATATTGTATCAAATAGACATATTTGTGCCATTTAGCCTTTGCCAGGTAATAATACGACTATTTTCCTCGAATATTAGTTTGCACAATTATCCGGTGACAAGATGTACCTCGACACGCTTCAGCAGCATCCTTTTTCCTGGTCTACAAATTTCTCTGTTCTTTACAGCAGGGCTGGCCATACTGAGCGACACAGGTGCAGTGTGCACAGCCGCTCATTCAATCACACTAGAGGGCGCTCTACTTAGACTCCTTTCAGTTGCTTTACTATTTACTATTTCTTATCATGCTACTTCATTGCAAGACACTCTATTGCCTCTGGCAAACACCTGCACTTGTAACCCTCTCCATCCTGGCTTCTAATATGCTACTCAAAATATTTACTTCTGGACAACAAACATGCATAGAAGTCCTGAGGCCAACAAGGACACTAAACAAAGTTCTGGGAAAAGGGGATGCTATAGATGAAAATAGAGATGAGCGAACCGGGACAACCGAACCCGGTTTCGGTCCGAACATCGTGAAAAGTTCGGTTTGAAGCGAATCCGAACTTCACCGGGTTCGGCCGAACACGTTTTGACCGAACCCGGCTTATGAGTCACTGATTTTCCGGTACGTGACATCAGGAGATAGTCACTGTCCAGGGTGCTGAAAGAGTTAAGCGATCGGCAGTAACAGTTTCAGCACCCTGGACAGTGACTTCCGATCACAAGATACATGAACGTGTAAAAAAAAAATTGAAGTTCCTACTTACCGATAACTCCGTGCTTCTTCCTCCAGTCCGACCTCCCGGGATGACGATTCAGTCCAAGTGACCGCTGCAGCCAATCACAGGCCGATCACAGGCTGCAGCGGTCACATGGACTGCCGCGTCATCCAGGGAGGTCAGGCTGGATGCCGAAAGAGGGACGCGTCACCAAGGCAACGGTGACGCGTCCCTCTCTAGACATCCAGCCCGACAACCCTGGATGACGCGACAGTCCATGTGACCGCTGCAGCATGTGATTGGCCTGTGATTGGCTGCAGCGGTCACTTTGGCTGAAACGTCATCCAGGGATATCGTGCCAGATGTCGAGAAGGACGCGTCACCAAGGCAACGGCCGGACTGGAGGAAGAAGCAGGAAGTTCTCGGTAAGTACGAACGTCTTTTTCTTTTTTTTTTTTACAGTTTGCTCTATATTGTGATCAGAATTCACTGTCCAGGGTGCTGAAAGAGTTACTGCCGATCAGTTAACTCTTTCAGCACCCTGGACAGTGACTATTTACTGACGTCGCCTAGCAACACTGCCGTAATGCCGGGTGCACACATGTAGCCACCCGTCATTACGGGAGCTCCATACATGATTTATTATGGGCTTTCTTGAATTACAGGTTCGGTCCGAATCGAACTTTTTCAAGAAATTCGGCGAACCAGCCGAACCGAACTTATCATAAGTTCACTCATCTCTAGATGAAAAGTTATTTTTCTGAGTTGAAAAACTGGACTCAAATGTACTACATTTTGCCACAAAACACCTCTTTACGATGGAGACTAAATGCGTCTCTTCTATATAAGGAAAGTGATTGTGCTCACCTCAAACACCACCTTCAGACCTTCTATGAAATCAATTCTCTAGGTAACACTAACTACCCTATAATATGGGAAGAACACGGGTCCTACATTAGGGATATCCTCATTGCATTAGGGTCAAAATGTAGGAAAGACAAGCAATTGGAGATAGATTCCATTTTGGCACAAATTGCCTCATTGGAACGTATCCATAAGCAATCTGCGTCCCTCCTGATCCAAGGTGACCTCTCCAGGTTGAGAATCTCTCTGAGGGAGTTCTTGGATGCTAAAGCAGCCAAGAATTACCTATACTTTCGACATAAACTATATGCGCATGGTAACAAGGGAGTCAAATTTATGTCCCGTTTGATTAAAAAAAGAGAGGGAGAGATCTCACATTGTTTCCATTAAAGATGAGCACACACCATTCACTCCGCCACCAAGGATATTGCTCGGTCATTTCAGAGCTTTTATTCTAAACTTTACAATTTGAAAGACTCTGAACCGGGGGATCCCACTTTTTGTAAAGCAGAAGCGACCAAACTCTTTCTCTCATCTCTGGACCTCCCGTCCATAGACGCTGAATCCGCTGAATTACTGGTGGCCCCTGTCTCGTTGCAAGAATTACAAGACGTGCTGGCTAGTTTCCCCCCTGGTAAAAGTCTGGGTCCTGACGGCCTTCCACTGCTATATTATAAGAAGTTTCAGGATGTTCTTTTGCCTCACCTTACACAGATGTGCAATACTTTATTGCAAGGAGGTAGTTTGCCCAGACAGACACAGGAAGCACATGTGGTACTCATTCCCAAAGAAGGAAAGGATCCTCAGCTCTGCGGCAGCTACAGGCCTATTTCGCTGTCGAATCTTTACCTTAAAATATGGGCCAAACTTCTGGCCACTAGGTTAAGGCCGTTGATGCCTCATCTTATCAATAGTGAGCAGTCGGGGTTTGTTCCTGGCCGAGAGGGAAAGGATAACACCGCTAAGATCTTTAGAGCCATTTAAAAGGCGCATATGACAAACACACCTCTAGTCCTATTAAGTATTGATGCTGAAAAGGCCTTTGATAGAGTTGATTGGTCATTCATGAGAGCCACTTTGGTTAAATATAATATACCTTTGGTCCTTATTGAGGCGGTCATGTCCCTCTATGCGGAGCCCCATGCACGACTAAAGGTTAATGGTCTATTATCACAGGTATTTGAGATCTCAAATGGTACGAGACAGGGGTGTCCCCTTTCCCCCTCCCTATTTGTTTTAGCGGTTGAGGCGCTTCTCCAAGCTGTAAGACAGGACCCAGAGGTGGAGGGTATGTCAATGGGCTCGGCGACACTGCAGGTCACGGCCTTTGCTGACGATTTTTTCTTCCTGGTCACTAACCCTCTGTTGGGGCTCCCTAAACTGGAGGCCATACTGAAACAATATGGCCATATATCAAAGTTTAAAGTAAATTTCAATAAATCGGAAGTGTTAAATATAACCCTCCCGCAAAATGTCTTGTCCACGCTACAATCCACTTCCCCATTTTAGTGGTCAAGAAACGACATTAAGTACTTGGATATTCGCCTGTCAAATAAATGTTCAGAATTATTCAATCTCAATTATGCGCCCCTTCTTTCCAATATTACTAAATTACTTAAGGAATATGATATTCCACTTATTTCTTGGATGGGGAGGATTGCTTTGCTAAAAATGTATGTGGTCCCTAAAGTTCTGTATCTGTTACAAATGGTGCCCATAGGCCTCTCCGGCTCCTTTTTTAAATCACTACGAGGGATTTTTTCATGGTATATATGGTGTCACAGGAAGTCAGACTTTCACACTCTCTTTTGACGAAACAAAAAATGTCAGGTGGCATTGGCTTACCGGACATGTCCTTGTATTATAAGGCTATCCAGGTCAATTGATGGCTGGATTTGGTCAGGGCCTGTTGAGATCCACTCGCAGCCACCATGGCGAAGTTCTTTTGGGGCCATTCCTTTCATAAGATGCTGTGGTTACCTGACCCGAAAATATTCAGGAATCCTTCTTTTGACCTCATGTCAAGGGGACTTTGTGAAGTCTGGCATTCTTTGGGCCCTACTTTAATGCCCTTGCCCTCCCTGTGTCTCCCACTGGGACTCCTTCCTGAACTCTTAAGCATGGACACAAAGGCGTACCCTGACATGTGGGATGCTCTCAATTTATACTCGGTTCAGGACGTTCTACATACTCACTTGGTCCCTGATGAACTTAATTTTCGTAACCACTTGCCGGGGCTCTCCCTTACATTCCTGCACTATATCCAATTTAAAAAAGTTTGCTCCCAGTATTTTAGGATTTAACCCTCTTTTAAGGAGATGACTGACTTGGAGCGGGTATTGTTGGCTAAGAACCCTTCCACAAGGAAGATTTCGTATTTACACTACCGTTCAAAAGTTTAGGGTCACTTAGAAATTTCCTTATTTTTGAAAGAAAAGCACAGTTTTTTTCAATGAAGATAACATTAAATTAATCAGAAATACACTCTATACATTGTTAATGTGCTAAATGACTATTCTAGTTGCAAACGTCTGGTTTTTAATGCAATATCTACATAGGTGTATAGAGGCCCATTTCCAGCAACCATCACTCCAGTGTTCTAATGGTACATTGTGTTTGCTAACTGTGTTAGAAGGCTAATGGATGATTAGAAAACACTTGAAAACCCTTGTGCAATTATGTTAGCACCGCTGTAAACAGTTTTGCTGTTTAGAGGAGCTGTAAAACTGACCTTCCTTTGAGCTAGTTGAGAATCTGGAGCATTACATTTGTGGGTTAGATTAAACTCTCAAAATGGCTAGAAAAAGGGAGCTTTCATGTGAAACTCGACAGTCTATTCTTGTTCTTAGAAATAAAGGCTATTCCATGCGAGAAATTGCCAAGAAACTGAAGATTTCCTACAACGGTGTGTACTACTCCCTTCAGAGGACAGCACAAACAGGCTCTAACCAGAGTAGAAAGAGAAGTGGGAGGCCCCGCTGCACAACAAGACAAGTACATTAGCGTCTCTAGTTTGAGAAATAGACGACTCACAGGTCCTCAACTGGCAGCTTCATTAAATAGTACCCGCAAAACGCCAGTGTCAACGTCTACAGTGAAGAGGCGACTTCTGGATGCTGGCCTTCAGGGTAGAGAGGCAAGGAAAAAGCCATATCTGAGACTTGTTAATAAAAGGAAAAGATTAATTTGGGCAAAATCACACAGACATTGGACAGAGGAAGATTGGAAAAAAAGTGTTATGGACAGATGAATTTAAGTTTGAGGTGTTTGGATCACACAGAAGAACATTTGTGAGACGCAGAACAACTGAAAAGATGCTGGAAGAGTGCCTGACGCCATCTGTCAAGCATGGTGGAGGTAATGTGATGGTCTGGGGTTGCTTTGGTGCTGGTAAAGTGGGAGATTTGTACAAGGTAAAAGGGCTTTTGAATAAGGAAGGCTATCACTCCATTTTGCAACGCCATGCCATACCCTTTGGACAGCGCTTGATTTGAGCCAATTTCATCCTACAACAGGACAATGACCCAAAGCACACCTCCAAATTATGCAAGAACTATTTAGGGAAGAAGCAGGCAGCTGGTATTCCATCTGTAACGGAGTGGCCAGCGCAGTCACCAGATCGCAACCCCATAGGGCTGTTGTGGGAGCAGCTTGACCGTATGGTACGCAAGAAGTGCCCATCAAGCCAATCCAACTTGTGGGAGGGGCTTCTGGAAGCATGGGGTGAAATTTCTCCCGATTACCTCAGCAAATTAACAGCTAGAATGCCAAAGGTCTGCAATGCTGTAATTGCTGCAAATGGAGCATTCCTTGACGAAAGCAAAGTTTGAAGGTGAAAATTATTATTTCAAATAAAAATCTTTATTTCTAACCTTGTCAATGTCTTGACTATATTTTCTAGTCATTTTGCAACTCATTTGATAAATATAAGTGTGAGTTTTCATGGAAAACACAAAATTGTCTGTGTGACCCCAAACTTTTGAACGGTAGTGTATATGATAATTTTATGGTGGGATCCTCGTCTCTCAAACCAGGCTTTCTTTCCGGTGTGTCTTTTTCAGACTTTGAATCAAAATTCATCCTCAGACATTCGCATTGCTTCTCTACTTGTGTATGTCTCCAGGAAAACCATTATAAACTTCTCTCTAGGTGGTACAGAACTCCTGAGCTCTTATTTACTCATAACATGTCTGACTCTAAAGTTTGCTGGAGATGTAACGCAGCTACAGGCACGTACACACATATTTGCTGGTCCTGTCCTGTTATCTCTAATTTTTGGACCCAAGTGGGTGGCAAGATTGGACAGATCACTAACACGGTTTTGGATTTGTCTTTTGATATGATTGCTCTTTCCAAACCTTCCAAGTCATATACACCGTCCAAAAACAACCTCACCACGCATTTAATTGCTGCAGCCAAAACCTTAATCCCTCTATATTGGCTGCAGACAAACCCGTCCTCTGTGCAAACTTGGCTCTCTAAAGTGTCTCAAATCTACAGGTTTAAAGAACTATCTAGTTGAGCCAACAGAACCCATGACAAATTTATTAGCATATGGTCGCCTTGGGCACAGTTTCAAGCCTCTTCCCCGCATCTATTTGTTATATAGTCATCACCTTCTTTTACCTTCTCGTGTTGAGGTTTTTCGCTTAGCTGGCTTAGGGAATCTGACTGGAGTGGAGACTTGGATCCAACCATTACCCATTGCTCCTTCTTGCCTTACCCCCCCCCCTTACCCCTCATCCCTATCCATCATGTTCCTTTATCTTTTGTGCCCTTGCTTACCCCTTCCCCCCCTCCCTGCTTAACCCATTCTTGTATACCCCATTATGGAGATGTGATATCCTACAGTACAATGTAGTCCTGTTGGGCTTGTATTTCGGAATGCTAATATTATCTTATATTGTATCCCATTTTGAATAAGACGTCAGTTATGATGTTTGTTTCTTTGTTTGCTTTTGTGTTTCAAGACAGTGCCTTGTATGGTTTGTCTGGTAAAAGATATTATGCTGTGCTGTTATCATGTATACATGTCATGTGCACCTTGCTTGTTGTTAACCTTTCAAATGGAAAAGAAAAATAAAGAATGTTAAAAAAAAAACAAGACCTTTTTACCGTCTCTAAAACCACTTCTAGGTGCATTACCATCCTTTTTTTTCTGCTTAATCACATTCCATCCCCCAGTTTAAGCACGTATCCCCCCAATTTAGGCCAGGACGGGAAGCTATCTTCCATATATGCTACTGGCTTCATGAGAGGAGCCCCTCTGCTCTGTTCTTTCCCATGTCCTTACTTGAATTTTTGTCTGTGACGGTGGCAGTTAGATCTGTTAGGAAACTATACTCTGTGGTTGCTAAGACTGGATAAAATGGTTATAATAGTACGTACATGAAATTCATTCACTGTGGAAGCTTATTATTAACTTTTTAGTATGAAAAATGTATACACAAAATAAGATCATGTATGCCAACAGAATTCAAAACAGGAATGACCCTCCAAGACATGTTGGCGCTTGATACAATGTACGCCAGTGAGCAGCATATTGACATGTTGATATCAAATAATCCAGCTTTCATTTCAGTTGATTCATGTACCCTGCTGTAGGCCAATCTAAACATTCTTGTAGCTCATATAACAAGGAGCGCTGGAAAATAATTTCTAGCTATTCTTTCTATATCCAAGTTTTAAAAGCATGGAAACCTCTCAACGAAATGTGGCTCTTAGTAAGCAGAATCAACATCAGTTTAGATGACTTTGAAACGATCTTCACAATAAATAATAACATGTATTTTCTGGTACTTTCTGGTTGCAAATATTCTTGAAGGTAGGATTTTTACAGTACAAATCACAAAGCCACCACGGCACTACACAGAAGAGAAAACGCAGAAAAGGTTGTCTCAAAATGACCAACGTCTGACAGTGCTGTATATGTCAATTTATTTGATTAGGTACGTATGTTCATTTGCTGTTGTTTTACAGTGGATTCAAGGATTGAGAGAATAAATAGATACACACAATCGCTAAGTGAAGAGATACAATTACTTTAAGAGAACCTATCACCAGGAGTATTAGCCCCCACAAATAAATGATTTTTTAAATATAACTAATAAAGAAATATATATATAAAAAAACAAAAAGTGTTTTTAAGGAGCGTGCCTATTATACAAATAGACGACTCTCACCTACGGAATCGGCGCATCCATACTCTCTGATTGTTCCAGTCATGTCCAGTCCCGCAGATGACACATTCTCATAAACCCCCGCGGCATCGTCTAAACCCGCAAGATCTTGCAAGTTATGTTAAATTTAAGTTATGGCGGCAGCGCTTGGCACAATGGGAGCCGTCAGAGAGGATACATGAACCGACACTTGAAGGGAGAGTTGCCTATTTGCATAATAGGCACGCTCCTTAACCCCTTCCTGACATTTGCCGTATGGGTACGCCATGGAAAGCATTGACTTCCTGCATCTTGCCGTACCCATACGCCGAATGTTTGGGACCGGCTCAGAAGCTGAGCCGGTGCCATCATCACCGTATCTCAGCTGTATCTTACAGCTGACATCCGGCTGTAACGGCGGGGACCGAAATTAGCTTCGATCCCCGCCATTAACCCTTTAAGTGCAGCGCTCAAACGCGATCGCTTCACTTAAGGTGTTTGGAGCTCATCGGAACCCCAGCAATGAAATTGCCGGGTTCCGGTGGATGCAATGGCAACCGGAGGCCTAATACTGGCCTCCCGGTCTGCCTAGCACCGAAGCCGGTCAAGATCCGCCCAGCGGCAGAGCCTGATCGGCTTCCGTAGCTGCCGGAAAGATGGCGCCGGGTCAGGAGCTGATCCGGCGTCATCAGCGGTGGAAGTCAGCTCTACTGTACAGCTGACATCCACCTGTAACGGCAGGAACCGGAGCTAGCTCCGATCCCTGCCATTAACCCCTTCGATGCAGCAATCGAAAGCGATTGCTGCATTGTAGCGGTTACTAGCAGATCGCCAGCCCTGACGGGCAATCAGGACTGGCGAATGCTGTTATGGCAACAGGAGACACAATGGTCTCCTGCTCTGCCATTACGGAAGCCGATTTAGGCCCTGCCGGGAGGCGAAGCCTAGTCGGCTTGCTGTCAGTGAATGACTGACAGATCTAATACATTGCACTACATAGGTAGTGCAATGTATTAGAAAAAAAAAATCTGACCGTTGGACCTTCAAGTCCCCTAGTGGGACTTGAGAAAAAGTGTAAAAAAAGTATAAAAAAGTGTAAAAAAAGGTGCAAAAAATAAAAGTTTGAAAACAATAAAAGTTTCAAGTAATCAAATAAAACACAATCCCCTTTTACACTTATCAAGTCCTTTATTATTGAAAAATAATAATAAACCATATGTATTTGGTATCGCCATGACCGTAACGACCTGAGGTATCAAAATATTATATTATTTATTGCACGCGGTGAACAGCGTAAAAAAAAAATGTAAAAAAACGTTACCAGAGTTTCTGTTTTTTGGTCACTTTGCCGTACAAATATTAGAATAAAAAGTGATCAAAAAGACGCACATATTCAAAAATGGTACCTATAAAAACTATAGCTCGTCCCGCAAAAAACAAGCCCTCATACACCTCAGTCGACAAAAAAATTAAAAAGTTATGGTTCTCACAACTTGGCGACAGAAAAAATACATTCAATTATACAAAAGTAATTTTATTGTGCAAAAAGTTGTAAAACATAAAAAATCGTACTGACCCGCAGAATAAAGTTAACATGTAATTTATAACGCATGGTGAACGCTGTATAAAAACACCGAAAAAAGCTGTGCCAGAATTGCATTTTTTTGTTTACCTGGCATCCCAAAAAATAGGATAAAAGGTGATCAAAAAGTTGCATGTACCCCAAAATGGTACCAATAATAACTACAGCTCGTCCCGCAACAAACCAGCCCTCATACCACTACGTATATGAAAAATACAATTAGTTATGGCTCCAATAAGTCAGGAAATAAAAAAATATGCAGTTGTGCCCGAGGGGAACATTTCTTCTGTTTGAAGAGGCGATTTATCAAGGACCTAAAATTAGGGAACCAGGAAAGGGAGGGCCCAAACATATCTGCTGGAAGCGATGGTGCCCGTATTATACCAGGACAACACTTCCCAGCAAAATTCCCCAAACTGCAAAGGCGCGGAGTGTGGACCAAAAGGGGGATAAGAAAGGACGCCATATATCAGTGCGACACCGGCCTGTGCAGAAAGGATTGTGTCACAGCGTAACACACATCTATGGATCATTTTATTGTTTTTTTTTACCCCATTATTATACCACCTGACTATTCCCCTTATATACTCCGCCCGGCTTTCATATGCCCTACATTATAAACGGAAACACCAGTAATACTCAAACAAATCTACTACCAAGCAAAATCCACGCTCCAAAAGCCAAATGGCGTTTCCTCCCATCTGAACCCTACAGCGTCCCCAAACAGCAGTTTCCTTCCACATATATGGCACCGTCATACCCGGGAGAACCCTTTTAGCAATTTTTGGGGTGTGTGTCTCCAGTGGCATAAGCTGGGCACGACATATTTGCCACTGAATGGCATATCTAGGGAAAAATATAAATTTTTAATTTGCACCATCCACAGCGCATTCATTTATGGAAAAGACCTGTGGGGTGAAAATGCTCACTACACCCCTTAATAAATGCCTTGAGGGGTGCAGTTTCCAAATGGGGTCACTTCTCAGGGGTTTATTTTTATTATTTCACATCTGAGCCTCTGCAGTTGTGAACCAATACTTTGTAAATCGCCAAATTAGGCCTCAATTTTACATGGTACGCTTTCACTCCTGAGCCTGGTCGACTGTCCAGGCAAGAGATTAGGGCCACATGTAGGGTGTTTCTAAAACCAGGAAACCCAGCATAATAATTAGAGTGCTGTCTTGTTATGGTGGCACAAGCCGGGCACCACATATTGTCCACATATCTGTGGAAAAAAATCCCATTTTCACTCTGCAACATCGAGTTCACACTAATTTCTACCAAACACCTGCAGGGTTAACATGCTCACTACACCCCTAGGTAAATGCATTGAGGGGTGTAGTTTCCAAAATTGGGTCACTTCTGGGGGGTTTCCACTGTTTTGGGCCCACAGGCGCCCAGAAACCAATCCAGCAACATCTGCACTCCAAATGGCGGTCCTTCCCTTCTGAGCCCTGCCGTGTGCCCAAACAGCAGTTTATGACCACATATGGGGTATTGCCATACTCTGGAGAAATTGCTTTACAAATGTTGGGTTCTTTTTTTTCCTTTATTTGTTGCGAAAATGAAAAAATTTGAGCTAAAGCTACGTCTTATTGAAGAAAAAGGATTGTTTTTATTTTCACTGCCCAATTCTAATAAATTCTATGAAAGATCTGTGGGGTCAAAATGCTCACTACGCCCCTAGATGAATTCCTCGAGAGGTGTAGTTTCCTAAATGGTGTCACTTTTTTGGCGTTTTCATTGTTTTTTCCACTCAGGGGCTTTGCAAATGTGACATGGCCTCCGCAAACCATTCCTGCTCAATGTGATCTCCAAAAGCCAAATGGCACTCCATCCCTTCGAAGCCCTGCCGTGTGTCCAAACAGCCGTTTATTACCACATGTGGGGTATTGTTTTACTCGGGAGAAATTGCTTTACAAATTTTACGGTGCTTTTTCTCCTTCAGTCTTTGTGGAAATTAGGAAAAATAAGCTAAACCTACATTTTCTTTTAAAAAATGTAGATTTTTATTTTCAGGGCCTACTTCCAATAATTTCTGCAAAAAAATTGTGGGGTCAAATCGCTCACTATACCCCTAGATAATTTCCTCAATGGGTGTAGTCTCCAAAATGGGGTCATTTGTGGGGGGTTTCCACTGTTTTGTCTCCTCAGGGACTTCGTAAATGTGACATGGCCTCCGCAAACCATTCCTGCTAAATGTGATCTCCAAAAGCCAAATGGCACTCCATCCATTCGAAGCCCTGCCGTGTCTCCAAACAGCCGTTTATTACCACATGTGGGGTATTGTTTTACTCGGGAGAAATTGCTTTACAAATTTTACAGTGCTTTTTCACCTTCAGTCCTTGTGGAAATGAGAAAAAATTAGCTAAACCTACATTTTCTTTGAAAAAATTTAGATTGTAATTTTCAGGGCCTACTTCCAATAATTTCTGCAAAAAACCTGTGGGGTCAAAACACTCACTTTACCCCTAGATAATTTCCTCAATGGGTGTAGTTTCCGAAATGGGGTCACTTGTGGGGGGTTTCTACTGTTTTGTCCCCTCAGGGGCTTTGTAAATGTGACATGGCCTCCGCAAACCATTCCTGCTAAATGTGAACTCCAAAAGCCAAATAGCGCTCTTTCCCTTCTAAGCCCTGCCGTGTCTCCAAACAACCGTTTATTACCACATGTGGGGTATTGTTTTACTCGGGAGAAATTGCTTTACAAATTTTGCTTTTTCTCCTTTAGTCCTTGTGGAAATTAGAAAAAAAATCGCTAAACCTACATTTTCTTTGAAAAAATGTAGATTTTAATTTTCATGGCCTACTTCCAATAATTTCTGTAAAAAACCTGTGCAGTCAAAATGCTCACTGTACCCCTAGATAATTTCCTTGAAGTGTGTAGTTTCCCAGATGGGGTCACTTTTGGGGGATTTTGACTGTTTTGGCAACGCAAGAGCCCTTCAAACCTGACATGGTGCCTAAAATTTATTCTAACAAAAAAAAGGCCCCAAAATCCACTAGGTGCCCCTTTGCTTCTGAGGCCGGTGCTTCAGTCCAGTAGCACGCTACGGCCACATGTGGGATATTTCTTAAAACTGCAGAAACTGGGCAACAAATATTGAGTTGCATTTCTCTGGTAAAACCTTCTGTGTTATAAAAAAAATTGTATTAAAAATTTATTTTTGCAAAAAAATATTAAATTTGTAAATTTCACCTCTACTTTGTTTTAATTCCTGTGAAATGTGTAAAGGGTTAAGACATTTTCTAAATGCTATTTTGAATACTTTGAGGGGTGAAGTTTTTAAAATGGGGTGACTTTTTGGGGGTTTCTAATATATAAGGCCCTCAAAACCACTTCACAACTGAACTGGCCCCTGTAAAAATGGCCTTTTGACATTTTCTTGAAAATGTGAGAAATTGCTGCTAAAGTTCTAAGCCTTGTGACGTCATAGAAAAATAAAAGGACGTTCAAAAAACGATGCCAATCTAAAGTAGACATATGGGGGATGTTAATTAGCAACAATTTTGTGTGGTATAACTGCCTGTCTTAAAAACAGATACATTTAAATAGAGAAAAATGCAAATTTTTGCAATTTTTCGCTTAATTTTGGTGTTTTTCACAATTAAATACTGAACATATCGAGCAAATTTTGCCAGTAACTTAAAGTCCAATGTGTCACGAGAAAACAGTCTCAGAATCGCTTGGATAGGTGAAAGCATTCCAGAGTTATTACCACATAAAGTGACACATGTCAGATTTGAAAAATGAGGCTCGGTCAGGAAGGTCAAAAGTGGCTAAAGAGGGAAGGGGTTAAAAGCACTTATTTTTTTTTATAACAAAGCGCCTTCTAGAGGATTTGATGAGGATTTCGGAACGGATTCTACATCAAAATTGCTCACAATCCATCTCTAAAGCAAGTGAATGGGGTTTTTGTAGCCCCATTCAGATGCTCCCGAAAAAAAAAGTTAAATGCTTATTCTTCTCACAGATTCCGCACAGAAAAGCAGTGGATTAGCTGCATTGAATTACCATGTCGGTCTCAGAGTTCTGCAACAGATTCTTCAAAAAATCCACATCGGATTTGCCTATGGCAAATCCGGAACGTGTGAACATAGCATTACACTGTGTTTTGTTACTTCCTCACTTATAAATTATCTTAGGTGTCCATATTTTTATTAGTTATTGTGACCATTTTGCTATTATATGTTTATTTTAATTATATATATATATATATATATATATATATATATATATATATATATATATTCGCTGTTGCAAATAATGTGCATGTTGTTTAACACTTATAACTGTTTACAGCGGTAGAGGCGTGACTTAAAGTCGCTAGGCCTAAACAAAAAATCTTTACCATGGCCCCTCATCTACTATGTGTCACTTATAATACTGGTGTCTTCTAATGTGATACAGGTGCCTTTGGGCCCTCTTGGATACCAGGGCCCGGGTGAGACTGCTACATCTGCACCCCCTATACAATCCCATAATTTTGGTTGTATCATCTGTCATAATATGCATTCTCATGCTGAACATACTATTTACTGTGCCAAACATCTCACACTTACTAGAGATCGCCTTTAGCTATTTAACCTGTTTCCTGCCAAAGAATGAATTGTGTGCTGGTTTTGTATCGCAATATACACAATAACAAGCTTTATCAACTTGCCAATTTATACTGGTAAGTAACGATGACAGAGCAATTCTTATCACTGGATTCCATTTATACTTGCCACTATTCTATATGTTAACAGTTTCACTAAAAACAGTTACACCGTAGTAGATAAGAGATTTTACAATTAACAGAACACATTATATACTGTATGTTAGTGTACAGCTACTACAACATCTCCTGTCGTCGTAGTGCCGGATTATCAGATTGTATAGATTAATGGGCTAATATAATGTCAATTCAACAATAATAACTAGATCAAGGTTGTGGCTCACGATATTACTTTCAACTTTGTCTCATGGATTTGTATGTTCCTTCCTATCAACTAATAGGATGTTCAAGTGACTGATATGCAATTCAAAAATAAAATCTATAGAGCATCAGGAATATTTTGATGGACTGTCAGGAGTTTTAAATGATTGAGATGCAGATGAATGATATTTTACCACCAACGTCAGTTCTAAAATATGTAAAGTGCACACAGCTGAGTTGTTGAGCTTGAGCATTTTTATGACCTGCCCTTTTCTGTTCTTTAACCCCTTAATGCTCTATGACATATACTATATATCCATCATGAGCGGACGCTATTTCCTACTCTCTGGCGGATATATACTGTACGTGAAAATGCGAGAGGCATGGCCTAGCAGATTGCCTGTCAGTTTTACACTGACTGGAATAAAGCTTTGGAATATTTTGGTTTCAAAAGGATTATACAAGCACACCATTGTTTTTCTTGTGAAATTCTCGATAAGTTTGATGTGTCACATGACCCTCTTCCCATTGAAAAAACTGAAGTTGGATACAAAATGGCCGACTTCAAAATGGCCGCCATGGTCAACACCCAGCTTGAAAAGTTTCCCCCCTCCCATATACTAATGTGCCACAAACAGGAAGTTAATATCACCAACCATTCCCATTTTATTTAGGTGTATCCATATAAATGGCCCACCCTGTGTATATATATATATATATATATATATGTATATATATATATATATATATATATATATATATAAAATATGTAAAAATGGCGACAGCCGACTGCGAACACTAATGCCACCTAAACACTATAAATAAATATACATTGCTACTGAATCTACTTACATTAGTGAGGTTCTTAGCACACATTTTGATCAAATTGTGTGAGCCCACCTGCCACAACAAGGCGACCTCTAAGGTGGGTCGCTACGCTGCTCGTACCCCCAGAACAGGGACGAAGCCTACATATACCTGGGGATGGTAGGAACCAGCATTAAACTAATTAAAATCACCCAGGGCAAAATGGGAGGAGTGCAAGATCAACAATGAAGGTAGTCAACCCCACATATATGCAATACATAAGAGACAACTGTTAGGGATCTGCCAGGTACTTCATCTAGCTACACTCCTGGGATTAATCAATCCACACCTGAGGCCAGACCTGTTCGACTGACACCTTCTCCCACCAACCAGGGTGGCAGGCTCAGGAGTGGGAGAGCCTATCGCGGCCTGGTCTCTCGGAGTTAGCTCCGCCCCCTGCCCTTTATTACCTGCCCTGTGCTCTCCCTCAGTGCTTGTAATTCTTTTGGATTCCTGGCCCCACTGCTGCTTGCTCCAGCCTGCTTCTGCCGTGCTTCTGCCTTGCTGCAGTTCTGCTTGACCTGCTTGCTTGCCCTGGCTTGCTTCTGTCTCCGTGTCCGCTCGGGTGTACTCACTTCGTCCTGGTCCTGACTGTTCGTTCGCCGCCCCGTTTCCTCGTGGCGTTCCGTGGCTACTGCCCCTTCCCTTGCGTGTTCCCTGTTTGTCTTCCTGTGCACTTAGCCAGCGTAGGGACCGCCGCCCAGTTGTACCTCGTCGCCTAGGGCGGGTCGTTGCAAGTAGGCAGGGACAGGGCGGTGGGTAGATTAGGGCTCACTTTCCCTTCACCTCCTTCCTGCCATTACATAATTACAAGCCCCTACCTAGTCTACCATTTCTCCTACGCTGACGCTATCATGGACCCCCTTGAGACCCTGACCCAGCAGATGCAGGGCCTCTCCCTACAGGTCCAGGCCCTGGCCCAAAGGGTCAATCAGGGTGACGCTGCTTTAGTAGTACCCCTCACCTCACCTCTAGAACCCGACCTCAAGTTACCTGACCGGTTTTCAGGGGACCGTAAGACGTTTCTCTCCTTCCGGGAGAGTTGCAGACTGTATTTCTGCCTAAAGCCCCACTCCTCAGGTTCCGAGAACCAGCGGGTGGGTATCATCATATCCCGACTCCAGGAAGGGCCCCAAGAGTGGGCCTTCTCCTTGGCTCCTGACGCCCCTGAACTTTCCTCTGTTGATCGTTTTTTCTCTGCCCTCGGACTCATTTACGACGAGACTGACAGGACTGCTTTAGCCGAGAGTCAGCTGGTGACCTTACGTCAGGGTAGAAGACCGGTTGAGGAATACTGTTCTGATTTTAGGAAGTGGTGCGTAGCTTCTCAGTGGAACGATCCGGCCCTAAGGTGCCAGTTTAGGTTAGGATTATCTGACGCCCTGAAGGATCTGCTGGTTAGCTACCCCTCGCCTGACTCCCTTGACCAGGTTATGGCCCTAGCAGTACGACTTGACCGACGTCTCAGGGAACGTCAGCTAGAACGCTTCAGTGTGCTCCCCTCTGACTTTTCTGCGATTCCCCCCGAGGTCCCGTCTCCTCGCCCCTCCACGGAGGACTCGGAGGTACCTATGCAACTCGGGGCCTCCATGTCCCCTCGACAACGTAGGGAGTTTCGCAGAATGAATGGTCTCTGCTTCTACTGTGGGGACGACAAGCATCTACTGAACACCTGTCCCAGGCGCAAGAATAAGAAGCCGGAAAACTTCCGCGCCTAAGTGATCATCGGGGAGGTCACTTGGGCGCACAGGTATTTCCCGTTAATGTGAAACGCAATAAAATTTTGCTTCCCTTTCAGGTCTCGTTTGCTGGCCGGTCTGCCACGGGCAGTGCTTTCGTGGATTCTGGCTCATCTGCTAATATCATGTCTGTGGAATTTGCTATGTCTCTAAAGATGCCTTGTATTGATTTACCTTATCCTATCCCTGTAGTAGGAATCGACTCAACACCCCTTGCTAATGGTTATTTTACTCAGCATACTCCTGTTTTTGAACTCCTGGTTGGCTCCATGCATTTGGAGCAGTGCTCTGTACTGGTGATGCAGGGATTATCGTCTGATCTGGTTTTAGGCCTTCCCTGGTTGCAGTTGCATAATCCCACATTTGATTGGAATACTGGGGATCTCACCAAATGGGGTAATGAATGTCTGATGTCATGTCTTTCTGTTAACTCTATTTCTCCCCGGGAGGAGGTAAACACACTTCCTGAGTTTGTTCAGGACTTCGCCGATGTGTTTTCTAAGGAGGCCTCCGAGGTGTTGCCCCCCCATAGAGATTACGATTGCGCTATCGATTTGGTGCCTGGTGCCAAGCTTCCTAAGGGTAGGATATTTAATCTTTCATGTCCTGAACGTGAAGCGATGAGGGTGTATATCCAAGAATGCCTGGCCAAGGGTTTCATTCGCCCCTCGACTTCTCCTGTAGGTGCTGGCTTCTTCTTCGTGGGGAAGAAGGACGGTGGTCTTAGGCCGTGCATTGATTATCGTAACCTGAATAAGGTCACCGTAAGGAACCAGTACCCACTTCCTTTGATTCCGGATCTTTTTAATCAGGTTCAGGGAGCCCAATGGTTTTCTAAGTTCGATCTACGGGGGGCATATAACCTTATCCGCATCAAAGAGGGGGATGAGTGGAAAACTGCGTTCAACACACCCGAGGGTCATTTCGAATACCTGGTCATGCCCTTTGGGTTGTGTAATGCCCCTGCTGTCTTCCAGAATTTTATTAATGAAATCCTGAGAGAGTACCTGGGTAATTTTCTTGTTGTGTACCTTGATGACATACTGGTGTTTTCCAAGGACTGGTCCTCCCACGTGGAGCATGTCAGGAAGGTGCTCCAGGTCCTTCGGGAGAATAATCTGTTTGCTAAGACTGAAAAATGTGTCTTTGGGGTACAGGAGATACCATTTTTAGGGCAAATCCTCACTCCTCATGAATTCCGCATGGACCCTGCCAAGGTTCAAGCTGTGGCGGAATGGGTCCAACCTGCCTCCCTTAAGGCGTTACAGTGTTTTTTAGGGTTCGCCAACTATTACAGGAGATTTATTGCCAACTTCTCGGTCGTCGCTAAGCCTCTTACGGACCTTACCCGCAAGGGTGCCGATGTCCTCCATTGGCCCCCTGAGGCCGTCCAGGCCTTTGAGACTCTCAAGAAGTGCTTTATCTCGGCCCCCGTGCTGATTCAGCCCAACCAAGAGGAGCCATTTATTGTGGAGGTTGACGCTTCCGAGGTGGGAGTGGGGGCCGTCCTGTCCCAGGGTACCAGCTCCCTCACCCATCTCCGCCCCTGTGCTTACTTCTCTAGGAAGTTTTCGCCCACGGAGAGTAACTATGATATTGGCAACCGCGAACTTCTAGCCATTAAATGGGCTTTTGAGGAGTGGCGGCACTTCCTGGAGGGGGCCAGACACCAGGTAACGGTCCTTACGGATCACAAGAATCTGGTTTTCCTAGAATCGGCCCGGAGGCTTAATCCTAGACAAGCTCGGTGGGCACTATTCTTTACCAGATTTAATTTCTTGGTTACCTATAGGGCTGGGTCCAAGAATATTAAGGCTGACGCTCTGTCACGTAGTTTCATGGCCAATCCTCCTTCCGAGAAGGATCCCGCTTGTATTTTACCCCCTGGTATAATCGTCTCTGCCACGGATTCTGATTTAGCTTCTGATATCGCGGCTGATCAGGGTGCAGCTCCCGGGAACGTCCCTGGGGACAAACTGTTTGTTCCCCTGCAATACCGGCTGAGGGTACTCAGGGAAAACCATGACTCCGCTCTATCCGGTCATCCTGGCATCTTGGGCACCAAACACCTCATTACCAGAAACTATTGGTGGCCTGGGTTGCCTAAAGATGTTAGGGCTTACGTCGCCGCTTGTGAGGTTTGCGCTAGGTCCAAAACCCCTAGGTCCCGACCTGCGGGCCTACTACGTTCCTTGCCCATTCCCCAGAGACCTTGGACCCATATCTCCATGGATTTTATCACCGATTTGCCTCCATCTCAGGGCAAGTCGGTGGTGTGGGTGGTAGTCGACCGCTTCAGCAAGATGTGCCACTTTGTGCCCCTTAAGAAGCTACCTAACGCCAAGACGTTAGCTTCTTTGTTTGTGAAACACATCCTGCGTCTCCATGGGGCCCCAGTCAATATCGTTTCTGACAGAGGGGTACAATTTGTTTCCTTATTTTGGAGAGCTTTTTGTAAAAAGTTGGAGATTGATCTGTCCTTCTCCTCCGCCTTCCATCCCGAAACCAATGGCCAAACGGAAAGGACCAACCAATCCCTGGAACAATATTTAAGGTGTTTCATCTCTGACTGTCAATTCGATTGGGTCTCATTCCTTCCCCTTGCTGAATTTTCCCTGAATAACCGGGTCAGTAACTCGTCAGGGGTCTCCCCGTTTTTCTGTAATTTCGGGTTTAACCCTAGGTTCTCCTCCGTCTCCCCTGGTTGTTCCAATAATCCTGAGGTAGAGGAGGTTCATCGGGAACTGTGCACTGTCTGGGCCCAGGTTCAGAAGAACCTAGAGGCGTCCCAGAGCGCACAAAAGATTCAGGCGGATAGTAGACGTTCTGCTAACCCCCGGTTTGTCGTCGGGGATTTGGTCTGGTTGTCGTCCAGGAACTTGCGCCTTAAGGTCCCGTCCAGGAAGTTTGCTCCCCGATTTATTGGACCTTATAAGATCATTGAAGTCCTCAACCCTGTATCCTTCCGTCTGGAGCTCCCCCCATCCTTTCGCATACATGACGTCTTCCATGCCTCCCTCCTTAAACGCTGCTCCCCGTCCTGGTCCCCCTCGAGGATACCTCCTGTTCCCGTTCTCACCCCTGAGGGGGTGGAATTCGAGGTGGCCAAGATTATGGACAGTAGGATGGTCCAGGGCTCCCTCCAGTACCTGGTCCATTGGAGAGGATACGGGCCGGAGGAGAGGACTTGGGTACCTGCCCGTGATGTTCACGCTGGGGTATTGATCAGGAGGTTCCACCTCCTCTTCCCCACTAAACCGGGTCCCCTTAGTAAGGGTCCGGTGGCCCCTCATAAAAGGGGGAGTACTGTTAGGGATCTGCCAGGTACTTCATCTAGCTACACTCCTGGGATTAATCAATCCACACCTGAGGCCAGACCTGTTCGACTGACACCTTCTCCCACCAACCAGGGTGGCAGGCTCAGGAGTGGGAGAGCCTATCGCGGCCTGGTCTCTCGGAGTTAGCTCCGCCCCCTGCCCTTTATTACCTGCCCTGTGCTCTCCCTCAGTGCTTGTAATTCTTTTGGATTCCTGGCCCCACTGCTGCTTGCTCCAGCCTGCTTCTGCCGTGCTTCTGCCTTGCTGCAGTTCTGCTTGACCTGCTTGCTTGCCCTGGCTTGCTTCTGTCTCCGTGTCC
Organism: Rhinoderma darwinii; assembly: GCF_050947455.1. Lineage (NCBI taxonomy): Eukaryota > Metazoa > Chordata > Amphibia > Anura > Rhinodermatidae > Rhinoderma > Rhinoderma darwinii. The sequence continues at coordinate 180,851,375 of NC_134687.1, read as the reverse complement.
GCTCGGGTGTACTCACTTCGTCCTGGTCCTGACTGTTCGTTCGCCGCCCCGTTTCCTCGTGGCGTTCCGTGGCTACTGCCCCTTCCCTTGCGTGTTCCCTGTTTGTCTTCCTGTGCACTTAGCCAGCGTAGGGACCGCCGCCCAGTTGTACCTCGTCGCCTAGGGCGGGTCGTTGCAAGTAGGCAGGGACAGGGCGGTGGGTAGATTAGGGCTCACTTTCCCTTCACCTCCTTCCTGCCATTACAACAACAAAATTTGATCAGCACATTCCAACAAAATGAAACAAAACGTGTATACAGGTGCAAGGAAGCCTAAGGGTATGTTCACACAGATTTTTCTGCAGGCAGAAAATTCTGTCTCAAAATTCCGTTTGGAATTTTGAGGCAGATTTTGATCTGCCTGCACGCCGTTTTGCCGCGTTTTTCTCTGCGTTTTTAGCTCGCGGCCATTAAGCCCCTCGGGCAAAAACGCAGTGAAATACGCTTTCTCTGCCTCCCATTGACATTGAGGTCAGAGACGTAAACGCCTGAAGACAGGGTATGTCGCCTCTTTTTCCCGTGAGACGGTTTTTCCGCTCGCGGGGAAAAAACGCCTCCGCCTCCCATTGAAATCAATGGGAGGCATTTTCAGCCGTTTTTTGGCACGTTTTCCGATGCGGTTTCCGAGTCAAAAAATGTGTAAAAAAAAACTGTGTAAACTGACCCTTAGACTGCAAAACAATACAATATCCAAAAATGGCGACAGCACACTGCGAACACTAATGGCACCTAAACAATATAAATAAATAAATATGCATTGCTGAATGTACTTACAATAGTGAGGTTCTTAGCGCACATTTTGATCAAATTGCCAGCCCACCTGCCAGCAGCAATGCAAATTTATTTATAGTGTTTAGGGGGCATTAGTGTTCGCAGTGTGCTGTCGCCATTTTTGGATATTGTACTAATCAAATTTTGCTGTCATATATATATATATATATATATATATATATACATATTTACTTTGAGGTGCTGCTATTGCTTCCTATATATAATGCAACAGTCTATATACAGTATATGTTGCGTGCAAATACATCCTAAGAAGAATGTGATCTGCTCACAAAGGGGAAGATCAGGTGATTCAAGTCTGTTGGAGTCGTGTTGACACTTGCTAGTGGTAAACTGTAAACTGTAAACTGTTTGAACGGTATTTGGTTTGTGATGTTAGCCAATAGGCCTTAGTTAGTTTAGTAGCGCCGGAAACATAGGACTTTTGTCTCTGTTTTTCATTTAGTTATATGCACCATTTTGTTCAATATAACAGAAATGGCAGAGGTCAGTTTTTAACCGAAAACCATCAGTTGTGGACTGAATTTCCTGGTGTGCCTTCTACTGTAAGTGGGTGTACCTCTGGAGATAGCGATTCCATGAGCTAATCCCATTTCATAGGGTATTTGAAGAATCATTTTTTTTTAAAATAAATTATTTTATTATAATTTTTAATATTAAGTATACGTTAATAAAATGCAAACATGAAAAAGCACAAACATCGGCACGCATGCCAATAGAAAGTAACTGTCACGTTGGGTATGTGGACCCACTGGGCCGTACCACCTAGATGGTATGGCAGCTGGCCAACAGGACACAGTCTATAGTTCGTATAGTGTACCTGTGGTAGCTCAGAAAGTAGTAAGGCAGGCTCGGCTGGGACTAGGCAGCAGGCAGGTGCCAGGCGTGGTGTAGCAGGATAGGTGTGGTATACAGTACAGAAAGACATCAGCTCAACACGGTACTTGACCAGGATAGCACGGAATACAGGTTACAGGTAGCAGGAACGGGCAACACTGGGAACTGGAAAACACTAGGAGACCATTTGCTTAGACAGACAAGGGTAACGACAACGAGGCAAAGCAGGAAGGGGCTGGGCCCCTCTTATAGTCCAGGGTACTCATGAGATAATTTTGTACATTAATTCAGGGACCCGGCTGGAAGAAGCGGAAGTGAGCGCTGGCGTCTCCTGAGAAGGAGACAGTTCCATTGCTGCGAGTATCAGGAGGTGAGTCAGCATGACGGCCCGCGGCCATGGGAATGACAGTAGCATTGCAAAAAAGAGAAACGATCAACAGCATAAGTGCACAAGAAAACTTGACGGCTACCCACTGTCGACATGTCACATTTGCATAATACATGAAGTACAATAGTATTAGAAAGAAGTAGAGAAATACAGAAGGGGAAATAGGAAGGAAGGGGAAGGGGGTGCGAGACCAACATACAGATCAAGACCAGAATGATTGGAGTTAAGAGACTACGATGGCCCTATATTCCGGCGAAGATTGAAGTCGAATCCAATTGCACCAGGTCTTGATGAAGTTAGCATGAGTTCCTCTCATAGATGCGGTAAGAGCCTCCATTTTCATGATCTCCTGCATTTTACCAAACTACATGGCAATTGACGGAGGGTGGGATTGTCTCCACAACGCTGGAATACAGGCTCTAGCTGCATTCACCAGATGGCGAACCACAGAACGCCTGTACGTAGACAACGGAACGTCACACAGATGGAGCAGGAAGAAGACCGGTGAACTCAGGAGAGGAAAAACCTTGAATTTTGAGGTGATACGCCACACTTCTGACCAGAAGTCAGTCAACTTCGGACATTCCCAAAAGGTGCGTAAAATCGTGGTACATGGTCTCCACATCTCCAACACAGCGGGGAGACCACAGGCACTGGCGTAGCTATAGGGGTCGCAGCGGTCGCAATTGCGACCGGGCCCCGAAGCCAGGGGGGCCCACAGCCCCCCGCACCACATCAATAAAAAGTTACTATAGTAACTCGGGCCGCGGGCCCCTGTTACTATAGTAACATACTTTACTTACCTTCCTGGTTCCGGATCGCAGCGGAGGTCCTGACGTCAAGCGCTGTGCGCAGCGCATGACGTCACAGCGCTATGCGCCGCGCACAGCATCGAGACGACAGAACTCCCGCCGTGGCCGAAGAGGAAGGTAAGATTAGCCCTGACTGGCGGGGTCCGACTCCCGGGACCCGCCAATCAGCTGTTTTGAAGGGGCCGCAGCACTCGTACGAGAGCTGCTCCCCTTCCGGTCACACTGTGAATCGGTGTCGGCGATTCACAGTGTGAGCAAGTAGTGAAATGAAGGGGAAGCAGCTCTCGTATGAGTGCTGCGGCCCCTTCAAAACAGCTGATTTGCGGGTCCCGGGCGACACATCAGCTATTGATGGCCTATCCTGTGGATAGGCCATCAATGTTTAGGGACTGCACAACCCCTAAGCCTACGATGTATCAGGCTTAGGGGGCCCATGAGACAGGATCACAGATTGTGTGATCCTGTCTGCTGGGCCCTGTATCTAAGCCAATCACATGGTAGGCTTAGATACATGGCCCATGCGTGATCCTGTCTGCTGGGCCCTGTATCTAAGCCTACCACACTGTAGGTTTAGATACAGGACCCCAGCACACAGTAATGTTATACAGTATAAGATTACTGTCTGCTGGACCCTGTATCTAAGCCTACCTTGTGGTAGGCTTATATACAGGGTCCCACAGACAGTATCACACATGGGCCCTGTATCTAAGCCTTAGGGTATGTGCACACACACTAATTACGTCCGTAATTGACGGACGTATTTCGGCCGCAAGTACCGGACCGAACACAGTGCAGGGAGCCGGGCTCCTAGCATCATAGTTATGTACGACGCTAGGAGTCCCTGCCTCTCCGTGGAACTACTGTCCCGTACAGAAAACATGATTACAGTACGGGACAGTTGTCCCGCAGCGAGGCAGGGACTCCTAGCATCGTACATAACTATGATGCTAGGAGCCCAGCTCCCTGCACTGTGTTCCGTCCGGGACTTGCGGCCGAAATACGTCCGTCAATTACGGACGTAATTAGTGTGTGTGCACATACCCTAACACATGTGTTACTAATCATTTTCTGTGTGTTTTCTTACAGGTTCGGTCGTTGGACTACGGCGGATTCCAGGACTACTTCGATGACAGCTTTTTTTTTATTAATAAAATGGTTAATGAGGGTTGTGTGGGTTTTTTTTTTATTTCAATAAAATATTTTTTCTATGTCTATGTGTTTTTTTTTAAACTATATTACTACCGCCTTAGTATTGGCCGCCGGCTGATTGACAGCATCCATTGCTAAGGCGGGGCTTAGTGTTAGCCGATGCAGAGGCTAACACTAACCCCCATTATTACCCCGGTACCCAGCGCCACCAGGGGTGCTGGGAAGAGCCGGGTACGATCCAGTACCTGACCATCTGTAGTGATGGTCGGCCACTGCGGTGGCCGCAGGCTGGTATTATCAGGAGGGAAAAGGCCAAAAACAGTGGCCCTTCCCACCCTGGTGATGCTAGGCTGCTGCTGCTTTATTGTATCTGGCTGGTTATGAAAAATGGGGGGGACCCCACGTCATTTAAAAAAAAAATAATAATAATAATTGGAAAGAACGATGTCGGGTCCCCCCATTTTTCATAACCTGCCAGATACAACACAGCAGCAGCAGGCAGCATTACAAGGGTGGGAAGGGCCACTGTTTTTGGCCTTCCCCAGCCTAATACTACCAGCCTGCGGCCACCCCGGTGCCTGCCCGTCACTACAGATGGTCGGGTACTGGTTCGTACCCGGCTCTTCCCAGTACTCCTGGTGGCGGTGGGTACCGGGGTAATAATGGGGGTTAGTGTAGCCTCTGCACCTGCTAACATTAAGCCCCGCCTTAGTAATGGAGGTTGTCAATCAGCCAGCGGCCATTACTAAGGCGGTGATAATAAAGTTTAAAAAGATACAAGCACATAGAAAAAATATTTTATTGAAATAAAAAAACAACCCTCATTAACCATTTTATTGGGAATAAAAAAAACGCCGTCATTGAAGTCCTCGAATCCGAAGTCCCAACAACCGAACCTGTAAAAAAACACAAACACACAAAAATAATCAGTAACACATAAAGACGCAAAATTATTATTCTTACCTATCCTGGGTCCAGCGCTGGAGCCGCAATGTCAGCGAGCTGGGCCCTGTATCTAATCCTATCATGTGTGATACAGTCTGCTGAGCTGTGTATCTAATCCAATCATGTGTGATACTGTCTGCTGGGCCCTATATCTAATCCGATCATGTGTGGTACTGTCTGCTGAGCCACTGTATCTAATCCTATCATGTGTGGTACTGTCTGCTGAGCCACTGTATCTAATCCTATCATGTGTGATACTGTCTGCTGGGCCACTATCTAATCCTATCATGTGTGGTACTGTCTGCTGAGCCACTGTATCTAATCCTATCATGTGTGATACTGCCTTCTGAGCCACTGTATCTAATCCTATCATGTGTGATACTGTCTGCACAGCCACTGTATCTAATCCTATCCATAGTTTATAGGGTCGTAGTGCTATAGATATGCTATGCTGTCTCATATACACACTTTTTTTTGGGGCGGACACATATGTATTGGGGCTATTTCCCGGACATTTTAAGCCCTGAGGGTATGTTCACACGGCAGCGTCTGTTACGGCTGAAATTACGGTGCTGTTTTCAGGAGAAAACAGCTCCGTAATTTCAGCCATAAAGGCATGTGCAGGCGTCTTTCGCTGCGTCCATTACGGACGTAATTGGAGCTGTTTTTCCATGGAGTCCATGGAAAACGACTCCATTTACGTCTGAAGAAGTGACAGGCACTTTTTTGACGCGGGCGTCTTTTTTACGCGCCGCTTTTGAGCCGCATTTTCGGACGTAATTCAATGCTAAAACGCCAGAATTACGTCCTTAAATAGTGTGTCTGAACCCAGCCTTAGTGACGCCCCGGCTGCTAGTGCGCATTGTTGGGTCACGTAGGAGACCCAGCGATGCAGCTGAAAGCGGACCGTCGGCCATGAGAAGTTTGCAGGGGGGGGGCCAGTAAGAATTTTTGCATCGGGGCCCATGAGCCTCTAGCTACGCCCCTGAACACAGGTATCAATGTATGCAATCTGGAAGGCACTCTATACCATCGCCATAGGATCTTAAACCCAGCTTCCTGGAATCTACTAGCCATGGAAGACTTATGAGTCATCGTAAATAAACGATCCTTGTGTTCAGAAGTAAAAGTTAGGTCTAAGTCTTTCCCAATTTACCAAATAGGAGAGCATAGAGAGATTGGATGGGGAATATAGAAGGACATAAAGTCGGGATAGCGTATGACATATTGTGCCCGTGCCAGTGCAAAGAAGTTGAAATGGGGTCTTGCATCGGGAGAATTCTGATGGGTTCGGTAATGACGTGAGAAAATGTCGTATTTGAGTGACCTGCCATGATGTAAAGGAGTGAGGGTCTGACAAAGATGCTTACATTTGACTTGGGCTAGTTAATTACTGATAGGCAGGATTAGTGTTTTGCTAAACACGAAATCTTCATAGTGGAATCCACAGCAGCAGCTGCTGATGCTGTATCAGCTCCTGGCACACACTGTGCTTGATAAAGCAGCTGATCTGCTAATAAGAGAGCTGCACAGAGATATCTATAGCAGAAGTAGCTGAAATACAAGAGATTCATAGAGGAACCCACAGCAGCAGCTGCTGACGCTGCATCAGTTCCTGGCACACACTTTGTGACAAGGAGGGTACCAGTCCCAACTTGGAACTAAAATATTTAAATATAATAATTTTTTTTAAAAAAAATATAAAAATATAAATAAATAAAAACCAGGAAAATTCTAAAATAAAATATAAATATAAATACTAGAGTGTGATGGTATTAACCATTTAAATCTCATTACGTATCCTTGGCCTATACAAATTTATTACATATGTCAATGTAAAGAGCGCAAGCACTAGTGAACGAACTTTATGGATACAATTGTATTACTATCTTAAATTGCTAAAAAGTTAAATAAATCTCACATTAAAGGTTAGGTTCTAACCAAAAAAAATTCCCATTGGTATTTATCCAGTGAAACACTAGACATCCAATTCCCATCCTGCAGGAAATGAACAGCTTGACCCTTACCAGCGATCAGCCAGCGCTGGAAGGGACCACGCTCTCCTCCATGGGGGAACGCAGGATTGCCCAGGATAGGGAACAATGGGGAAGTGGATGGAGAAATTTCATTCCGGTGAAAGATTCGTGACGCAACTGCTAAGGTGGGCCCAATAGTCGGGTGTGTCCGTGCTAAAAAGGGTACATGTTTGCCTAGCCAGGGAAATACCTGCAGCGGAGAATCAATGAAGGTCTGCTCCATAGATACCCATTGTTTAACCTCACTTTGTCCACACCAGTCCAGGATTCGTGATAAATGTGAGGCCTCATGATTTGAGGCAAAATTCGGGAGGCCAATACCACTCTCACATTTAGCACGGAAAGCATAGAACGGGCAATATGAGCTATTTTCCCTACCCAGATGAATCTGTGTAGTATGGATAACAATGTTTGGAAGTAGGGACAGGAAATCTGGACAGGCAAGGTGTAACGTCCGTGGTCATTGACCATGAACTCCTTCAATCCAGCCGACGCCCTTCTCTCCAGAGATGTCTGCACATGCGGCAGTCCTGTTCCAAAGTGACCACCAGGGTGCGCTCGCGAGCTCAGTCCAGCCTTAAAGAGGCTCTGTCACCACATTATAAGTGCCCTATCTCCTACATAAGGTGATGGGCGCTAGAATGTAGGTGACAGCAGTGCTTTTTATTTAAAAAAACTATCTATTTTTGCCACTTTATTAGCGTTTATAGATTTATGCTAATGAGTTGCTTAATGCCCAAGTGGGTGTATTTTTACTTTAGACCAAGTGGGCATTGTACAGGGGAGTGTATGACGCTGACCAATCAGCATCATGCACTCCTCTCCATTTAGGCAGCGCATAGGGATCCTTTTAGAGCCTTATGTACTGTCTTATACTAACACATTAACAATACTGAAGTGTTTAGAGAATGAATAGACATTCCACGGGATGTCTATTCACAATCTCTGCACTTCATTACTGTTTCTATGGTAGTTACAGCAGAGGAAGCGTGATCTCGTTGTAACCTGTCATTTACCGTGTAATCTCGCGAGATTATGCGTCCTCTGCTGTAACTACCACAGACAGAGTAACGAAGTGCAGAGATTGTGAATAGACATCCCGTGGAATGTCTATTCATTCTCTAAACACTTCAGTATTGTTAATGTGTTAGTATTAGACAGCACATAAGGATCTAGCAGGATCCCTATGCACTGCCTAAATGAATGGAGAGGAGTGCATGATGCTGATTGGTCAGCGTCATTCACTCCCCTGTACAATGCCCACTTGGTCTAAAGTAAAAATACGCCCACTTGGGTATTAAGCAACTCATTAGCATAAATCTAAAAACGCTAATAAAGTGGTGAAAACAGGTCGTTTTTTTTAAAATAAAAAGCATTACTGTCACCTACATTATAGCGCCGATCTTCTTATGTAGGAGATAGGGCACTTATAATGTGGTGACAGAGCCTCTTTAAGGAGCCAGGTGTGAGATTTAGCTGATTGCTCCCAGAGCACCCTGGACTATAAGAATAGCTCTGTATTGTCTGAGCCTTGCTGTCGTTACCTTAGTTTGTCTCTGCAAATGGTCTCCTAGTGTCTTCCAGTTCCCAGTGATTCCTGTTCCTGCTACCTATAACCTGTATCCCGTGCTATCCTGGTCAAGTACCCTATTGAGTTGGAGTCGTGCTGTGCTGTGTTCCACGCCTGTCCTGTTATACCATGCCTGGTGTCTGCCTGCTGCCAATGTCCTTTCCGAGCCTGCCTCGCTACTGTCTGAAGCAACCACAGGTACACCTATATGAACTATAGACTTTTACCTGTGTCCTGTTGGCCAGCTGCCATACTATTAAGGCGGTACGGCCCAGTGGGTCCACGTACCCAATGTGACACAAGGCTTGGAAAAGGTACAAAATCAGAGGAAGTATGTTAATTTTAAAGATCGAGCACTGACCAAACCAGGTAAATGTGACCGTCATCCAGGATTCTAGATCACTCTTTATTCGTTTAAGAAGTGGAGGGTAGTTCGTCGCATAAAGGCAAGACAAACACTGGTAAGTAGGACACCCAAATATTTGAGAGAGTTCCTAGCCCACTTAAAGGGGAAAGACTCAGACAAGTCCTCCACAAGAGATTGTAACAGAGATATTGAGAGCCTCCAACTGTAGGTAATTCATTTTAAAGTTGGATAGTATCAAGTAACTATTCAGCTCCGCCATCAGTTAGGCAAGGAAATCCTGGGGAGATAAGAACAAAGAGAAAATCATACACACATTCTGCGACTTTGTGGGTCATCCCCCCTAGAGGAACGCCCATTATATCTTGGTTGGAGTACACATAACATAAGAAGGGCTCCATGCATAAAATAAAGATTAAAGGGGACAGAGTACACCCCTCCCTCATGCCATTCGAGAGAACAACCGGGGAGGAGAGGTGACCATTAGCCTTAACCTGTGCCGAGGTGGAGGAATAGAAACTTGATATCCATTGCATCATATGTGTGCCTATTCCAATATACCATAGGGTCGCTAAAATGACGTCCCAATTGACCCTATCAAATGCTTTATCCGCATCCGTGGCCAGAAAGAACGTGTGTAGAGCGAGGCAGTAGTCTGATAAATTAAATTTATAGCCCTAGTGGTGTTATCACGTGCTTCTCGTAGAGGCATAAAACCCACCTGGTCTTTATGGATAACATTTTGTAAAAGGGGGGTCAGCCTATACACCAGAATTTTAGGAAACAGCTTAAGATTAACGTTCAATAAAGAAATTGGACGTTAGTTTTGACAAAGGTAAGGGTGCTTCCCCTCTTTGGGTATCATCGTAATGTAAGCACGGAGTGTGTCTTGGGGAAGAACACTCCCCGCAGTAAGTGAATTGAAGGCGTGCAGAAAATGAGGTGAGAGAAGGTCAGAGCAAGCCTTATAGTATTGCAAGGGTAGGCCATCAGGACCTGGAACCTTCTCTGACAAAGAATGCTTTAGTGCCCACGACAACTCCTCTGAGGAGATAGGAGCCTCTAGAGCAGCAGAATCAGAATCAGATTTTGGAACCACTAGGGTCTATTTCTTAGAAGATCATTTGTAAATCATATATTAGGCCTTATAAATTATATGTGAATGATAATAACAACCAAGGTTATGATGCTATTAGAAGTGGGCATGTACTGTATACATGGAGGGTGGACCCTCAGAATAATTTCCAATGTTGTGCACAAAAAACTCCAGTCCTACACTGTGCACACCTTTAACAGGTGGCTCCCCTTTATAGTTAGATATAAAGTAGAGATGAAGAGATTATTCCAGTAGATGAGCCAGTTGCCGTTGAACAGTAACCTTTATATATTTCCCAACAGTGTGGTACTTTACTATTGTTATACTACCTCAAGAGAACGTATTCAAGTAAACAGGTGATGTAACAAGCAGATATTTGTCAGGACTGAAGCCAGTGAAATAGACCAATTTATCCATCGAGGTTGGTTACACCCTGTGGACTTCTACCAGTCCTACAATGCCGCTATGAGTCTCAGGAAGGCTCCTCCCTATAACAGCCTCCCTCACCTTCAAGTAACCTGCGTGGTTGTACCAGTCACTTAGTTAAGATGTGCCATCATTTCCATGGATCCTTTTGGTTGCAACGCCAATACCTTTCCCAGATAATTCCAGCCAGCCGAAGCGCCGAGCTGCATCTCTCTCAAGCCAGGGGGCAGAACCATTGGCTCACTGCCCCACCACTTACACTTGTAGGCCATAGGCTGTTTAAGGCCTGGCACATTCTAGAGGACGTCAGCGTCCCGCTGCTGGTGACGTGACAACGTCATGGCGCAGGTGATGCGACAATGTCACGGCCCCGGTGACGCGGTAAAGTCGCGACGCTGGTGACGCAATGACGTCATGACGCCAGCCATGGAAGAGCACCTATCTGCCCCCTCATTGGAGTGGGGTTAGTTGAGTCTTTTTTTTTTTTTTATTGGCACAAAGAGGTGCTAGTATATGGAGGGCACAAGGGGGCCTAACTACTGTATGGAGGACACAAGAGGGGGTTACCTTCCTAACTACTAGGGGCGTAACTAGGAAAGACTGGGCCCCATAGCAAACTTTTGACTGGGCCCCCCTTTCCTAGGTGCCAGCCCTCCCCTACGTGCTCCTCTCCTCTAGGTGCCCTCCCTTTCCTAGGTGCCACACACAGCCCCCTTTCTAGACAGTGCCCCCAGTAGATAGTGCCCCCCTGTAGATTGTGCAATACAGCTCCCTGCAGATTGTGCCATACAGCCCCCCGTAGACAGTGCTATACAGCCCCCCATAGACAGTGCTATACAGTCCCCCCTGTAGACTGTGTTACACCCCACTTGCAGATAGCGCTTCACCTCTCCCTTGTAAATAGTGCCATACAGCCCCCTGTAGATATTGCCATAAAGCTTTGGCTCCCATTTAGACCAGGTTATTTTACCACTCATGGCTTCTCCCCCAGCGACAAACCCAAGCTCTCAGGTACAGCACCCCTCTGGCACTTAGGACACTTATCCTCTGCTGCGGCTCACCGCCAGTCTCAAGGCAGCATTTTTGATCCCACTCTGAAAATGTCCTCTCTGGCCTCCCGTTACTCCACGACATTGCCCACCACCAGCCTCACAGGGACTGAAGTCAGGACCCAAATGCAGACAGAGGATCCCACATCACCTCACAGGGTCTAGACACACTCTCTCCAATTGGCATAAACTCTTCTCCCTTATATCTCTTCTGGCCCTTCCTAACTAATATCCAGGTGCACAGCACAGTCACGATGAGAGCCTGTTTATACATGTGCACAGTGTAGTGAGCGCAATATTATTGTGTTGTTAATACTCATTCTGTAGGAAGCCATTTTAACATTCTGGGCTGGAGAGAGAGCCTACACTTTCTAAACAGTATAGGGCATATATTACTCTTAGGGCTCATGCACATGACAGGGCCCTATGCACAGAGCCTTACAACCTTAGTGTATTGGCGTAGAGGTTTCCCCGAACTTTGTTTGTACAGAAATATTCTCCTCTATATGGAAATATTCAAGGGAAGAATAACTCTATACATAAAGAGTCTGATGGAGCATACCACGATTTTTTTCTCTGTTGCATTCGAATGAAATCCAATAGAAAAAAAACCTGTATGCCTGAATATAAAATCAGAGGCATATAGGAGGTACTGTAGAGGGCTCGTGTACCTCTATTGCTGCCCTATTATGGCTCCGTACAAAACCAAGCTGTAGTACGACTGCGTGCATGAGCCCAGGCTAAGATTACACATGGCAGAATTTTTCTGTGGCAAAATCTGCATGTATAACACTTTGGTGCAGATTTTAAATGGATTGCACCCTTTGCAAAATCTGTAAGAAAAACAGCAGAGGGCCCCTGTGCAAAAACAGTATATGGGCCCCTTGATCCCCTTTAGCACATCATAGTGCACCCCCCTTATGTCTCTAACAATCCACCGGTAATTGGAAGCTATAAAATGAATTTGCTCATTCTCATATATGGAATATAAAAGCTAGCTGCTTTCTAAGTAGCAGTGGGTCCCCTTATCTCCTGAGCCCATGTGCAGCTGCACAGGTTGCACATATTGTACGTCTGCTCCTGCCGCATTTAGAGCATGTGGAAAAACCTGATGCATGCCCTAAAATACACATGACATTTTTCTGCAGCATATCAAAGGTTTTTGTTTTTTTAAAACCCCATTAAAATCTTTACATGTGCATCCTCGCAATAGTAGAATTGTATCTTACTTTACATTGTATTGGCTCTATCATTGCAAGAAAAGTCAGATTCACAATGACTCCATTGAAATTAGTTACCCATGATGCATTATTTGTGTGCATACATGGGTGTAGTTCTCAAAGTGAACAATTAATCTACATGAATGTTTGCTTTATTCAGCAAGATTATGTGTCAGACAAGTTGCCAATGGTTAAGAAGCCACTGCCAAAAATTATACATGATAAACATAGTGTGGGAAGGTAGGATTGAGTTTTCTTATTTAAATGTTCAGCGTCTTAATTTATCTGATAGCTGTGAATCCTTTACACAGAGCTCCCATGAGTCCCTCTTAAGTCCCTTTTATGTGGGCCAATTATCGGGCAACAAGCGTTTATTTGAACGCTCCTTCCAGATCATTGCCCTGTGTAAACAACCCCTATGGCCCTGTTCTCACTAGCGTCTTGAATTCTGTTCTTAATGGTATGATCAATCCATTGTCCGGTTTTAGATAGGTTCAGACAGGATTTATTTTTTGCATTAAAAAAAGGGTTTAAAAGTGTCTACAAAAAAGTTTTTTTTTATTTAGCAGGAAGTTCTGTCAGAAAGTCCACCCCAAATCCTGTTTCCTTTGGTGTTTCATTTGGTGTAGATTTTCAGCTGGATTTGCCAAAGAAAATGTGAGAAGAGGGGAATAATAAAAAAAAAAAAAGGGACTATATTCACCCACCCTGACACTTCGGTAGTGACGTGCCCCTGGCTGGTCTGTGTTGAGCCACCCACCTGGGATGACATCTCGTCCAATGTAATGCGGCAGCCAAAACTGTCATCCCAGGAGGCCGGATCAACACAGACCAGCCAAGGAAGCAGGGGCGCAATGCTATGAGAGTGCCAGGGGAGGTGAGTATTGTCTTTTATTTTTTTTCTAGTTGCGATTTTTGCCGTGGAGTAGAAAATGCAACATTTACCATTTGTTGCAGATTTTCCCTTCCCGATTGAATGCATTAGGGAAAATCTGCAACAAATGCTACAACAAATGTTCGGCAGCAGATATCCGCACCGCAGGTAAATTTCTGCATGGAAATTTTCTGCAGCGTGTAGATGAGTTTTGTTATACACTGGGCTGTGTAAAAGAACCCGAAGAGGAAAAACCCTCCATACATTGCATATAACGCTTTCAAGATGAGAAATGACCAATACATTTACCAGAGTATCCACAGGTTGTCATGTTTAATACATAGGATTTAGGTGCCTAAACAACCACTAAAAATGACAAGCGTCCCCTCAGATTAACAACATGCCTATATTCATCTCTTGGCCACACAGTGTGTGGATGTGTTTATGATTCACCATCAATATGCATTATACACCAATAGCACTTCTTCAGTATAATGAGTAACACCAATGGACTCCAGAGGAGAATGGAAATTGGGCCCTGTCACTCAAGTATTGCAGCAGCCTAAAGATATATCCAGAATGCAAACAGCGCAAGTTAAACTAATGATTCATTAGAGATTGTGAACGGTTTGCAAATGATAATTAGTATTGTAAATGGTATTTGTATATTTCATGAATACCGCAGTGATTTGCCTTTAACTAGCCACAGGCTCACAACAAATCACTGATAAGTAGCATTTATGTGAATGAATGCCATGTCTATTTTAACAAAAAAATCACGTAGAAAAGATTTGGTCACAAAATTTATTGGGTATTCTTAAAAATATTCATGACTGATTAACATTTTCTCTAAGCAAATAATATTAATTAGATTTATAAATCTGATTACAGTTCAAAGGAATGTTAAAATCCAATATAAAAAATAAGAAAAGAATATTCATGAAACTACAGTATCTTGTTTAATGAAGAAAGTTCCAAAATCTAATTACTAGAGTCTTTGCCGGTATAGGAGTAAATCTTTTGTCTTGTTTTTTTTTTGTTTGTTTTTTTAGCTCTAAAACAACCAGGCACCCAAAATTATCTGCATTGTTGTTACACCCTACAAGACATTGTCAATGCAAAAAAGTGCTAAAGGGAACTTGTCACCAACATTTCACCTTTTAAACCAGCAATACCTTGTGGAAGGGAAAAAATCATTTTTATATAACCTATATTTGTCTTCTAAGTAGGTTCTGTACATTTAGTATTCAGTTTTTTAGTGTTCCTGTACTGTATGCTAATGAAGCATAAAAGAGTAATATCTTCGTTGGAAAAGAGTCATATCTTCATTCCGCAAGCCTTTCCGAGTTAACCCCGTCTCCTTACATTTGACTGACAGATCCTCACCTCCCCCCAGCACACATGAAATCCCGCGCTTGCACATCAATGTCCTATTCTGGCGCGTGCGCGCAACGGAACACAATAGCGGCGCATGCGCAGTGACTAGATTTGAGGGCCGGACAAAGCAGGGAAGGGTATCGTACCATACATGACGGGCGCATGCGTGCTAGTTCAGATGAGATTTTGGCATTCAGGGTGGGACAGTTTTCGGCGATGGAAGGGCATAAGAAAAGTAACTAACAAGACTGCCGTGTTATCATAAAAGGCGCAAAATGTTTGCAGACCATTATTTACTGTCTGAGGAGGTGTTTAGGAGAGGGGATAACGGCAATGAACTGTTGACAGCAGCGGCCAGTGAGGGGTGAGTAGAGTTCAGTAGGTGAAATGCTGGTGACAAGTTCCCTTTAGGCTATGTTCACACGGAGTATTTTGCCGAGTTTTTTGACGAGGAAACCGCGTCGCAAAACTCGGCAAAAACGGCCCGAAGACGCCTCCCATTGATTTCAATGGGAGGCGTCGGCGTCTTTTTCCCGCGAGCAGTAAAACTGCCTCGCAGGAAAAAGAAGCGACATGCCCTATCTTCAGACGTTTACACCTCTGACCTCCCATTGACTTCAATGGGAGGCAGAGAAAGCGTATTTCACTGTGTTTTATGCCCGCGGCGCTCAATGGCCGCGGGCGAGAAACGGCGCGAAAATCGGCGTGCAGGGAGAGGAAAATCTGCCTCAAAGTTCCAAACGGAATTTTGAGGCAGATATTCCTCTTGCAAAATACTCCGTGTGAACATAGCCTTAAAGTGCCAAGGAAATGTTAAAAGAAAAATCTGAATTTCTCATGTGAATTTTTACGTGAAATCATGATGTCTAAAGCCGGTGCTGTTAGCACTAGATATCTACCGATTTTGCCTAGGACATTGTATAGAAATAGTTCAAGCATTCATTTCTCATCATCTTGTGTATGATCTTTAGTTGACATGTGGATGATTTATATCTTGAGTGGGTTTATTTTGAAATGTTGCTAACATATTATTTTCCTGTTTCATAATACATACTACCCATCACCCACATAAGCCTAAAAGCTTAATCTCTGGGCATACATACATTAAACACCTGAGCCATACATCATTAATACCTACTTCAGATTCGGACACCATTCTTTGTGTTTTTACTTTCCTCGCCCTCCCTAGGTAACACATTGTATTAATTCTTACATGTACAGTACTCAATATAAGCTTATGCAATTGTAACGTATTACATAATGTTATTTAAGCTGACATTGTGGAGTACAGTAAAGCTTCAGGAATAAGATTAATTATCTACAAAAACAAAATAGTGAAATCAACTTTTTTATAATGTTTACATATTAAAAGAGAATTGTTATGTATAGAAAAATATATAGTCTAAGGAATGACTCATTTTCAAATAGGGCAAAGCTTCATATTCATTGCTGATTCTCGACATTGGATTTATTTTACATTAGAATGCTTATTTTGGTAATACCTTTAAAAATATAGTCGTAGGACGATTGACGTCTTATAAAATTGGCCCAAATTTGTGTGTCTAAAATAAAGTCATTATTTTGCAAAGTTCACTGGCGACAGGGACCAATATAAGTGAATATATGCGGTTTGCACATCACTGCAGAATGTCCCTAGGAAAATTAATTTGATTCCATGTTAGTAAAGTAAAAAAGGCTGCGATAGTTAGAGCAATTGGTTGTGATTAAAGGGTAACTACAGTTTAAGGACATATTACATACACATTGCGGTATTCATATTATCACAATTTTTCCGTTACGGAACACTCAGATGTAGTTATCACACAGACAAGCTAAGCGTATAGGCAAAACTTATGACATTGTAAACAGAATGACTTTGCTAAAATGTCAAAAGACATGAAAAGAATAGGGCATGAACAAGTATTTGTGTGGACTTGTATATCGGACACACCTGGTGAAAATTGTCTTCTGGAATACTGAGCAAGTTTGTATATTTGATGCCAGGAAAGGGTTCTTTAATGGGTGTATTCAAATTTAGGCACAATCCTCTATATAAACTGTGCCTGCTTCAGTATCCAAGCAGACAAGTTTTGTCAGGCAGATAAAACCTGATAATCTGTTTTTCCATCCCTGGACCTTCTATCTGAGAAAAGATGTCATCTGTGGGGAAGGTGAGTGCTCTTATATCTGGTTTATTATAGTATGATATAACGTAAACTGGAACATCGAGCTAGTATGTATATTGTAGAATATCCAAAAGCTAAGCTGAGTTTATACATATAAATCCTTTACACTTATAAGTGTATGTCCATTGTTTTATTAAGCATATGACTTTTCACGAACAGATCTAAGAGAAAACTACTACAAAGACAATATACAAACAAACAAAGACTCAAAAAACACTCATGACTTCATTCTTTGTTAAACAAATGTCATTATAAAGTCAAATTCCCCTTAAACTCCAGTCAAATAAGGTCATTTTTGTGTTTTGCAATTTTAATGAGAATGTGCATCAGGATGACTGTGTAACTGTACGTTATAAATACATTTCCCTTATTCAAATGGACATTCGAAAACAACATAGAACCTTAGTCAGCCAGAATTTGGCAGGTCGAAGCAGATATTTATATATAGAAATGAGGTCTCATTGACCAGCTGCACTTTTGTTTTGCATCTCCATAACACCTCCTTTTTATGAAAACCATCCCTGATCTAGACCAGGTTTTCGTAACACAACTTCAATTCCCTTAAATCCTCTGTATAGCCTTCTCCTTTGGGAGAATCACCCCTCTAAAAAAAATATGGTGGGTGGTTGTCTCAAAGATGTGTGTCTGGTTCTTCACCTGTTCTGCTGCTGAATTGTTTGATATCTACAGTAGATTATTTTGTTTTGGTTCTTCACTTGTTCTTTTAGTATAGGGAGTTGAAATTTGTATAAAACATTTTTATAGGCATTGGTAATATTATCGGATCCATAACCTGGATAAAAGCAAGTAGGAATTCTAGAACAGGAAAACAATTTACATTTGTACAGGACTTAGAATTGCCCACTAATACACGGGCACATAAAGAACAACATGGGATAGCTTTTATGTTATTATAGGTGTGGATGTCTGAATATATCATCCAGTGATAACTAGAAGGCATTCAAATCCTAATTTATCACATGTACTAGAAAATTGTTTTACATGACACTACACGCACATTGTGATTTATTGCTTCTAATGTTAGATTCCACCCACTGTGCCAGTTCTCTCCATTGTAGTGGATACCCCTTTACCTCTGTATTGCTGCTTCATGGCTCCATACTGCATACAGATGACCTTATAGATTATAAACTACCCAGCCTGGATGAAGAAGAGACCTGTGGCTGCATTACGTTGATGCTGATTGTGAGAATTACAATGCCACACCCTATTGAAAGCTTGGAATAGACTTTGATCAATGAGGCGTCATTTGTATTTTTAATAAATGACTATACACATTTAAAATATTTCTACAATATCTAATAATACAAGTGCAAACATTTTCCCTGCACACACTTGACTTAGCCATTTGAGATTTGATTGATGTTAACAGGAAAATTACGTTGGGGGCAGATTTATTAATAGTGTCATGAAATTAGACAGAATAAAACTATACAGGCGGAAACCAAATTGATCACAATGGTGCACGCTGAATGATAAATTTGACGCAAGGCGCTAGACATGTAAGGCCTTGTTTAAACAGATTTTTTCACAAGCTGATTCTGATGCTTTTTCTGCACCAAAATCAGCAATAAAAACAGCTCTATTTTGTCTCCAATTGTTTTCAACAGGAATCAGCACCATAGTGAAGATTTTTCAGCGCACTTAGTCTATGTTCACATGCTTAACAAAAATCGGCTGAAAATACGGAGCTGCTTTAAAGGGAAAACAGTTCCCGATCTTCAGCCGTTTTTTAAGCAACTAGCGTTTTTTGCAGCGTTTTTTTACGCCCGTATTTTGAGCTGTTTTTCTATTGAGTCAATGAAAAACGGCTCCAAAAATGGCTCAAGAATTGACATGCACTTCTTTTTACGAGGCGTTTTTTTACGCAGCAGTTTTTAAAAACGGAACGCCATTTTTCCCATTGAAATCGATGGGCAGAATGTTTGGAGGTGTTCAGCCTCCGCATTTTTAGCCGTTTTTCACAGCCTTTACGGACAGAAAAACGGCTGAAAATAGGTTGTGTGAACATAAGGGTATACTTTTCTTATAGATACTTATATATACTTATAGATACTTTTCTCTTCCTTATGCGTCTTCATGATTGTCATACGTTTGTGGCAAAAAATTGTGCACACCATTAATAAATGTGGTGCATTTTATAACACTTAGCCACACCCTTTTTTCGTGACACTTTTCAAATATATTAGTATTATTTATTTATTTTTTAACTGCAATTCAGGATATAGACTGGGAAGAACTAATGTCAAATAATGGAACAAATGATAAATGGGAGATTTTCAAATCTACTTTGAGTTATTATAGTGCAAAATTTATTCCTACAGGTAATAAGTATAAACGACTCAAATTAAACCCCACATGGCTTACACCTTCTGTGAAAGGGGCAATACATGACAAAAAAAAGGGCATTTAAAAAATACAAATCTGAGGGTACAGCTGTAGCCTTTGTAAAATATAAAGAGCTTAATAAAATCTGTAAAAATGTAATAAAATTAGCAAAAATACAAAATGAAAGGCAGGTGGCCAAGGATAGTAAAACAAATCCTAAAAAATTCTTCAAGCATATAAATGCAAAAAAGCCAAGGTCTGAACATGTAGGACCCCTAGATAATGGTAATGGGGAGTTGATCACAGGGGATCAAGAGAAGGCAGAGTTACTAAATGGGTTCTTTAGCTCTGTATATACAACAGAAGAAAGAGCAGCTGATGTAGCCGGTGCCAGTGCTGTTAATCTATCAGTTGATATACTGAATTGGATGAATGTAGAGATGGTCCAAGCTAAATTAAATAAAATAAATGTGCACAAGGCTCCGGGACCAGATGGGTTACACCCTAGAATTCTTAAAGAGCTTAGTTCAGTTATTTCTGTCCCCCTTTTCATAATATTCAGAGAATCTCTAGTGACTGGTATAGTGCCAAGGGACTGGCGCAGGGCAAATGTGGTGCCTATTTTCAAAAAGGGCTCTAGGTCTTCCCCGGGTAATTATAGACCAGTAAGCTTAACATCCATCGTGGGGAAAATGTTTGAGGGGCTATTGAGGGACTATATACAGGATTATGTGACAATAAATAGCATTATAAGTGACAGCCAGCACGGTTTTACTAAGGACAGAAGTTGTCAAACTAACCTAATCTGTTTTTATGAAGAGGTGAGCAGAAGTCTAGACAGAGGGGCCGCTGTGGATTTAGTGTTTTTAGACTTTGCAAAGGCATTTGACACTGTCCCCCATAGACGCCTAATGGGTAAATTAAGGACTATAGGTTTAGAAAATATAGTTTGTAATTGGATTGAGAATTGGCTCAAGGACCGTATCCAGAGGGTTGTGGTCAATGATTCCTTCTCTGAATGGTCCCCGGTTATAAGTGGTGTACCCCAGGGTTCAGTGCTGGGACCACTATTATTCAACTTATTTATTAATGATATAGAGGAAGGGATTAATAGCACTATTTCTATTTTTGCAGATGACACCAAGCTATGTAATATAGTTCAGACTATGGAAGATGTTCATGAATTACAGGCAGATTTAAACAAACTAAGTGTTTGGGCGTCCACTTGGCAAATGAAGTTTAATGTAGATAAATGTAAAGTTATGCATCTTGGTACCAACAACCTGCATGCATCATATGTCCTAGGGGGCGCTACACTGGCGGATTCACTTGTTGAGAAGGATCTGGGTGTACTTGTAAATCATAAACTCAATAACAGCATGCAGTGTCAATCAGCTGCTTCAAAGGCCAGCAGGATATTGTCGTGTATTAAAAGAGGCATGGACTCGCGGGACAGGGATGTAATAATGCCACTTTACAAAGCATTAGTGAGGCCTCATCTAGAATATGCAGTTCAGTTCTGGGCTCCAGTTCATAGAAAGGATGCCCTGGAGTTGGAAAAAATACAAAGAAGAGCAACGAAGCTAATAAGGGGCATGGAGAATTTAAGTTATGAGGAAAGATTGAAAGAATTAAACCTATTTAGCCTTGAAAAAAGAAGACTAAGGGGGGACATGATTAACTTATATAAATATATTAATGGCACATACAAAAAATATGGTGAAATCCTGTTCCTT
The DNA here is from genome assembly GCF_050947455.1 of Rhinoderma darwinii. Taxonomy (NCBI): domain Eukaryota; kingdom Metazoa; phylum Chordata; class Amphibia; order Anura; family Rhinodermatidae; genus Rhinoderma; species Rhinoderma darwinii. The sequence continues at coordinate 180,830,134 of NC_134687.1, read as the reverse complement.
GTAAAACCCCCTCAAAAAACAAGGGGGCACTCCCTCCGTCTGGAGAAAAAAAGGTTCAAGCTGCAGAGGCGACAAGGCTTCTTTACAGTGAGAACTGTGAATTTATGGAATAGCCTACCGCAGGAGCTGGTCACAGCAGGGACAGTAGATGGCTTTAAAAAAGGGTTAGATAATTTCCTAGAACAAAAAAATATTAGCTCCTATGTGTAGAAATTTTTCCTTCCCTTTTCCCTTCCCTTGGTTGAACTTGATGGACATGTGTCTTTTTTCAGCCGTACTAACTATGTAACTATGTAACTATGTAACTATGTAACTTACAGAGATATGAGGATATTGCTATTTTTCTAATGTCTTGTGGATGCCATTTTCGCAAGAGTGACAACAGAACCCGCAGCCACATGTCTTTCACAGGCTAGGTTCACACCATGTTTCATCTATACATGTGTTTATACATCAGAATATTTTCCTGACATATACAATATGTCGAACATCCACATAGCCTATTATTATCTAACGTTCATACCTTTGCCTCAACTGTATTGAAAAGCGCAGTCTACTTTGCTTTTCAATACAACTGTATAGGAAGAAAAAATACACCGGAAAGCATACTTTTTTCAGTGGGAGTCAATGGCAGACGTAGACAACGATATAGAAATACAGATGCCTACACGTCTGGGGAATACGTTCGGTTGAGCGTTTCAAGCTGTCCCTCAAATGTAATTCCCGAACGTGGTGTGAACTTATCCTAATAACAATATGTTGCTGTAACGCTACTTCAAATGTCTATTAACCCCTTCCCTCTTTGGCCACTTTTGACCTTCCTGACAGAGCCTCATTTTTCAAATCTGACATGTTTCACTTTATGTGATAATAACTTCGGAATGCTTTTATCTATCCAAGCGATTCTGAGATTGTTTTCTCGTGACACATTGGACTTTATGTTACTGGCACCATTTTCTCGATATGTTCAGTATTTAATTGTGAAAATCACCAACATTTTGCGAAAAAATGCAAAAATTAGCATTTTTCTCGATTTAAATGTATCTGCTTGTAAGACAGGTAGTTATAACACACAAAATTGTTGCTAACTAACATCCCCCATATGTCTACTTTAGATTGGCATCGTTTTTTGAACATCCTTTTATTTTTCTAGGACGTTACAAGTCTTTGAACTTTAACAGAAATTTCTCACATTTTCAAGAAAATTTCAAAAGGCTATTTTTACAGGGGCCAGTTCAGTTGTGAAGTGGCTTTGAGGGCCTTATATATTAGAAACCCCGAAAAAAATTAACCCATTTTAAAAACTTCAACCCTCAAAGTATTCGGAACAGCAATTAGAAAATGTCTTAACCCTTTAGACGTTTCACAGGAATTAAAACAAAGTAGAGGTGAAATTTACAAATTTCATATTTTTTTGCAGAAATTTATTTTGAATACAATTTTTTTTATAATACAGAAAGTTTTACCAGAGAAATGCAACTCAATATTTATTGCCCAGGTTCTGCAGTTTTAGGAAATATCCCACATGTGGCGTGCTACTGGACTGAAGCACCGGCTTCAGAAGGAGCACCTAGTGGATTTTGGGGCCTTATTTTTATTAGAATATATCTTAGGCACCATGTCAGGTTTGAAGGGCTCTTGCGGTGCTAAAACAGTGGAAATCCCCCAAAAGTGACCCCATTTGGGAAACTACACACCTCAAGGAAATTATCTAGGGGTATGGTGAGCATTTTGACCGCACAGGTTTTTTACAGAAATTATTGGAATTAGGCCATGAAAATTAAAATCTACATTTTTTCAAAGAAAATGTAGGTTTAGCGATTTTTTTTTTCTCATTTCCACAAGGACTAAAGGAGATAATGCACCGCAAAATTTATAAAGCAATTTCTCCCGAGTAAAACAATACCCCACATGTGGTAATAAACGGCTGTTTGGACACACGGCAGGGCTTAGAAGGGATGGAGCGCCATTTGGCTTTTGGAGTTCACATTTAGCAGGAATGGTTTGCGGAGGCCCTGTCACATTTACAAAGCCCCTGAGGGGAAAAAACAGAGGAAACCCCACACAAGTCACCCCCATTTTGGAAACTACACTCATTGAGGAAATTATCTAGGGGCATAGTGAGCGTTTTGACCCCACAGGTTTTTTGCAGAAATTATTGGAAGTAGGCCCTGAAAATAAAAATCTACATTTTTTTCAAAGAAAATGTAGGTTTAGCTAATTTTTTCTAATTTCCACAAGTACTGAAGGAGAAAAAGCACCGTAAAATTTGAAAGCAATTTCTCCCGAGTAAAATAATACCCCACGTGTGGTCATAAACTGCTGTTTGGACACACGGCAGGGCTTAAAAGGGAAAGAGCGCTATTTGGCTTTTGGAGATCACATTTAGCAGGAATGGTTTGCAGAGGCCATGTCGCATTTGCAAAGCCCCTGAGGGGACAAAACAATGAAAACGCCCAAAAAGTGACTCCATTTAGGAAACTACACCCCTTGAGGAATTCATCTAGGGGTGTAGTAAGCATTTTGACCCCACAGATGTTTCATAGAATTTATTAGAATTGGGCAGTGAAAATAAAAAAAATCCTTTTTCTTCAATAAGACGTAGCTTTAGCGGAAAATTTTTCATTTTCTCAACAAATAAAGGAAAAAAAGAACCCAACATTTGTAAAGCAATTTCTCCCGAGTATGGAAATACCCCATATGTGGTCATAAACTGCTGTTTGGGCACACGGCAGGGCTCAGAAGGGAAGGAGCGCCATTTGGAGTGCAGATTTTGCTGGATTGGTTTCTGGGCGCCTGTGGGACCAAAACAGTGGAAACCCCCCAGAAATGACCCCATTTTGGAAACTATACCCCTCAATGCATTTACCTAGGGGTGTAGTAAGCATGTTAACCCTGCAGGTGTTTTGTAGAAATTAGTGTGCACTCGATGTTGCAGAGTGAAAATTGGATTTTTTTTCCATAGATATGACAATATGTGGTGCCCAGCTTGTGCCACCGTAACAAGACAGCACTCTAATTATTATGCAGTGTTTCCCGGTTTTAGAAACATCCTACATGTGGCCCTAATCTTTTCCCTAGATATGCCATTTCAGTGGCAAATATGTCATGCCAAGCTTATGCCACTGGAGAGACACCTCCAAAAATTATTAAAAGAGTTCTCCCGGGTATGACGATGCCATATATGTGGAAGTAAACTGCTGTTTGGGCACACTGTAGGGTTCAGAGCGGAGGGAGCGCCATTTGGCTTTTTGAGAGCGGATTTTGCTAGGTAGTAGATTTGTTTGAGTATTGCTGGTGTTTCCATTTATAATGTGGGGGTACATGTAAGCTGGGCAGAATACATCAGGGGCATAGTCAGGTGGCATAATAATGGGGTAAAAAAAACAATAAAATTATCCATAGATGTGTGTTACGCTGTGAAGCAATCCTTTCTGCACAGGCCAGTGTCGCACTGATATATGCTCCTTTTGGTCCACACTCCGCACCTTTGCAGTTTGGGGAATTTTGCTGGGAAAGTGTTGTCCTGGTATAATACGGGCACCGTAGCTTCCAGCAGATATGTCTGGGCCCTCCCCTTCCTGGTTCCCTAATTTTAGGTCCTTGATAAATCGCCTCTTGAAACAGAAGAAATGTTCCCCTCGGGGTTTTGTTTTTTTGTGGGACGAGCTGTAGTTATTATTGGTACCATTTTGGGGTACATGCGGCTTTTTGATCACCCTTTATCCTATTTTTTGGGGGGCCAGGTAAACAAAAAACCGCAATTCTGGAATTTTTGTTTTTTGTTTTTTTTATACAGCATTCACCACACGTTATAAATTACATGTTAACTTTATTCTGCGGGTCAGTACGATTCTGGCGATACCTAATTTATAGCACTTTTTTATGTTTTACAACTTTTTGCACAATAAAATTACTTTTGTAAAAAGAATGTATTTTTTCTGTCGCCAAGTTGTGGGAACCATAACTGTTTAACTTTTTAGTCGACGGAGCTGTATGAGGGCTTGTTTTTTGCGAGACGATCTATAGTTTTTATAGGTACCATTTTTGGATACTTGCAACTTTTTGATTACTTTTTATTCCAATATTTGTAGGGCAAAGTGACCAAAAAACAGAAATTCTGGTAATGTTTTTTTATTTATTTTTTTACACTGTTCACTGCGTGCAATAAATAATATAATATTTTGATACCTCAGGTCGTAACGGTCGTGCCGATACCAAATACGTATGTTTTTGTTTGTTTTTTTCAATAATAAAGGACTTGATAACAGAAAAAAGGCGATTGTGTTTTATTCTATTACTTGAAACTTTTATTGTTTTCAAACTTTTATTTTTTTCACTTTTTTTTACACTTTTTTATACTTTTTTTTCACTTTTTCTCAAGTCCCACTAGGGGACTTGAAGGTCCAACTGTCAGATTGATTTTTTTCTAATACATTGCACTACCTACTTCCATACAGCTTGCGTAATGGCAGAGAAGGAGGCCATTGTGTCTCCTGTTGCCATAGCAGCAGTCGCCAGTCCTGACTGCTTGTCAGGGCTGGCGATCTGCTAGCAACCGCTAAGATGCAGCGATCGCTTTCGATTGCTGCATCTAAGGGGTTATTGGCATGGATCGGAGCTAGCTCCGTTTCCTGCCGTTACAGATGGATGTCAGTTGTAACATACAGCTGACTTCCACCGCTGATGACGCCGGATCAGCTCCTGAGCCGGCGCCATTTTTCCGGCGGCTACAGAAGCCGATCAGGCTGGATCTTGACCGGCTTCCGTGCTAGGCAGACTGGGAGGCCAGTATTAGGCCTCTGGTTGCCATTGCAGCCACCGGAACCCCAGCAATTTTATTGCTGGGGTTCCGATGAGCTGCAAACACCTTAAATGTAGCGATCGCGTTTGAACGCTGCATTTAAGGGGTTAATGGCGGGGATCGAAGCTAATTTTGGTCCCCGCCATTACAGCCGGATGTCAGCTGTAAGATACCGCTGAGATCCGGCGATGATGGCCCCGACTCGGCTTCTCAGCCGGTGCCAAGCATTTGGCGTATGGATACGGCAAATTGCGGGAAGCACTAGCTTTCCATGGTGTACCCATATGGCAAATGTCGGGAAGGGGTTAATATATTAGGGGATCATACTGTCACATTTCCTAAAATGTACTATTACATAGCCATGCAGAAAATATCTGCAAAAGTGGAGATGTTCTTTTGGAATGAATATAGATACAATAACAATACTGGAAAGTGAAGTCTCAGTTTCAGAAGGATTTCTGGTTATCTTTCTGTAATGGTAAATACTTGTTTGCGGTACTATAATCACTTAGACATAGAGGATTGTGAAAAATTTCAACACACAGTTCAGATAACATTTTAACATCAAATGGAAGCATATAAAAAAAAACTTACGTAGCGTGAATGCCAGCTTACTATTAGGGTATGTTCACACCGTGGAAAAGTCGGAAGCAGAACGCCTCCAAACATCTGGCCATTGATTTAAATGGGAAAAACGGCGTTCTGTTCCGACGGGGCGATTTTTACGCGGCCAATTTTCAAAACGGTTGCATAAAAAAATGGCAGCGAATAAGAAGTGCATGTCACTTCTTCAGCCGTTTTTGGAGTCGTTTTTCATAGACTCTAGAAAAACAGCTCCAAAAAGCGGCCGTTAAAAACGCAGCAAAAAACGCGACTTTGGTTAAAAAACGGCTGAAAATCAGAAGCTGTTTTCCCTTGAAAACAGCTCAGTATTTTCAGATGTTTTTTATTTTGTGTGTGCACATACCCAAAGGCTGGATTCACACGAGCACTTTACGTCAGTAATGGACGGAACGTATTTCAGCCGCTAATCCCGGACCGAACACACTGCAGGGAGCCGTGCTCCTAGCATCATAGTTATGTACGATGCTAGGAGTCCCTGCCTCTCCGTGGAACTACTGTCTTGTACTGAAAACATGATTACAGTACGGGACATTTGTCCCGCAGCGAGGCAGGGACTCCTAGCATCGAACATAACTATGATGCTAGGAGCCCGGCTCCCTGCAGTGTGTTCGGTCCGGGATTAGTGGCCGAAATACGTTCCATCCATTACGGACGTAATGTGCTCATGTGAATCCAGCCTTACATGCAGGCATGGACAGAAGAGCTGGATGGGGTGGGGCGGGACAGGAAAGATTTAACTTTGTTCTGAGTATCTTTGGCAGGCACAGTGTTGCTGCTTGAGGTCATTTAAGGACAAAGCTAGAACATAGGATGTATCCAGTAGTAATTTGGTTGCATGAAGAACACTAAACACTAGCAGAGATCAGTCTTCTAGTCTATTGTTCAACTCGGCCAAATAGCAAACTGATCTTCGCATTACACATGAAGGATTGTAATGGGGCATAAACATGCTGCTGAGGTGTCGTAATACATCAGTTCACGACTTTTGTAGCGTGACTTCCCAATTTTAACTATCTAGTGACATCTGCATTGCACGGGAGTGCAATAAGTTACATGCAACTCTAAGGTTGTGCTCACAAGTGGTATACTTGCATTTCTGCAGCATAAACAAACGCTGAGGAAAACTTGACAGTGTATGCCTATGGGCAAAATATTCTGCAACGCAAAAATTAGAGAAATCTGACTGGGTTGCAGAATATGTTGCCCATACATTGAAGTTTTCAAAGCAAGTAAGCCACGTGTGAGCGCATCTGAACGGCAGAGTTTGTTGCAGAAATTTCTGCTATTGAAAATACATCTGAATGTCGTAATTGCTGTAGCAGGTGAATTTCTGCAAGTTTTATTCAGAGAAATGGAACTGATTTTCAGTCACAGAAATTTCTGCAACAAATTCTGCCACGTGTGACTGCACCCAAGGTATTCCTATGGTCTGCAGCTGCGGCTTGATAGTAAAGCTTGGAAAGTCACAAAATAAACGCCTCAATATAGCCCCAGCATAATACTAGTAAGCATTTAGAGTGACGGCACAGAATCCTCAATGTAATAGGCCAAAGGAAAACCAATGATAACCAATTGTAATGACAAAAAGGAATATTCATTAAATTTATTGAGATTCTATACATATGCAAAAAAAACAACACGCAAAACACCACAGACTGATTAAAAAAATGATTAAGAAACACTCAAAGATATATCAAGGGAGTGTACATGATAGGACAGCCCCTAGCCAACATTACCAAAAATTACAAATAAAGTGATACTGCTAGAACACATCAATACTGCAATATAAATGAGGCAGTATAAACAAGTTACCTGTCACTGAATCTTTTCTAAAGCTATAAATTCAAACATACACAGACACACAACATCCAGCCATAACATTAATATCACTGACGGGTGAAGTGAATAACATTGATTAATACAATGGCAGCGTTCAAGGGGTGGAACGGCAAGTCTTGTGAGGTCTTCCCGGATTGCAGTGGTTAGTACCTACCAAAAGTGGTCCAAGAAAGGACAACCGATGAACCAGCAACTGAGTCATGGGTTTCCAGGTCTAATTGATGTTTGTGGGAAGCAAAGGTTAGTCTGTCTGGTCCCACAGAAGAGGTACTGCTGCACAAATTGCTGAAAAAGTTAATATTGGCTATGATAGAAAGGTGTCAGAACACACAGTGCATCACAGTTTGCTGCGCTTGGGGCTGCGAAGCTGCAGGCCTGTCAGAGTGTCCATGCTAACCACTGCCCACCACCGAGAGTGCCTACAATGGGCACATGAGCATCAGAAGTTGACCAATGGAAGAAGTTAGCCTGGTATGACGAATCACGTTTTCTTTTACATCATGTGGCTGGCCGGGTGTGTCGCTTACCTGTGGAAGACATGGCACCAGGATGCAATATGGGAAGAAGGCAGGCTGGCTGAAGAAGTGTAATACTCTGGGCAATGAATGTATTGCTGGGAAACGTTGGGTCCTGGCATTAATGTGGATGTTACTTTGACATGTACCCCCTACATAAACATTGTGGCAGGCCAAGTACACCCCTTCATGGCAATAGTAATTTGTATTGAAAATGAGTTCAGGGTATTTACTTGGTCTCCAAATACTCCAGATCTCAATCTGATTGAGAATCTGTGGGATGTGCTAGAAAAACAAGTCCGATTCATGGAGGCCCTTCCTCTCAACGTACAGATTTTAAAGGATCTCCTGCTAACATCTCGGTGCCAGATACCACAGGACACCTTCAGAGGTCTTCTTGAGTACATGTCTTAAAGAGTCAGAGATGTTTTGGCGACACAAGGGGACCTACACAATATTAGGCAGGTGGTTTTATGGCTGATCGGCGTGTGTATAAATGCAGAAAAATTAAGGGAAGGGACCAATAAATAAGTTGATGCGGAGTATAAAAATGTCCTCTCATTGGCACCACATTGGTCTAATCTGGTGTCCTAGCTTCATTAGGTCTGATTGGTGGTGCATGCTCAGTTATTCATTTAAAAAAAAATTATGTTTTTTTTAACTAAAACACAGACATTCAGATGAAAGCTGTTAATAGATCCCTGTGCTAAGTTATTAACAAATAAATAAATTGTAAAATGTTTGCCACTCTTTTCCCTTTAAAATAGCGCCACCCAGGGCCACACCATCCATGAGGCGAGATGATCCTCATCTCGCCTCAGGTGGTGGCATTCTGCCTCTCTGAGGGGGCGTCAGTGCCACTGAAACCAGCCACCGCCACCCCCTCCTGCACTATAACTGTACCTGCGTCTATAGGACGCAGATATAATTACATGCATAAGCGCTGAATGGCGAAACGTTTAATGAGGTAATGGCGTGGTCACGTCATTGTGCCGGTTGCATCATTGAATGACAGGGCAAATCACGCTGCCAATCAGCGCCTTTCAACGACGCAAGTGGTGCAATGATATCATTGTGCCTTTTGCGTTGTTGAAAGGCGCTGATTGGCAGGGCAGAATGACTTGCCCTGCCACTCAACGACTTTTAACGATGCAAGCCCCTATCTACAGGGGGTTGTATGTGGGGCACTATCTACAGGGGGATCTATGTAGAGCACTACCTACAGGGGGGTACTATCTATAGGGGGTCTATGGGGGCAGTATCTACAGGAGGCTCTATAGGGGGCACTTTGTATGTGGGGCACTATTTTGGGCACAGTCTACAGGGTGCTCTATGGGGGACACTACCTACATGGGTTGCACAGTGGCAAAAGGTGAGGGATCAACGCCGCTCCTCAGACTATGCGTGGAGTGGAAAAGAATAGGTTGCCAGCTGCCACCCATTGCAGTCCTTCGGTGCTAAAGCCTTAATACCGGGGACAATGTATGTAGAAGGAAAAAGAGCAGGAAAAGGTGCAGTGCAGTATTGGGTCAGTAACTGACCTGACGAAGGGACCAGTCCAGTCCAGAAACGCGTCGTGCTTTGAATTAAAGATCTCCTTGATCAAACTTACCTGGCCTCGTTCCTTGTCCTCTTGAGCCTGGCGCCGATGCCCGATACTGCACTGCACTATATACATGGGGCACTGTGTGTGTGGGGGGGACGCAGTGTATGGTGTTATTATAATTAGAGGTGCAGTGTATGGCGCTATTATATTTAGGGGCATAGTGTGTGGCACCATGAGAATTTTATCTTCATTTATAGGTGCATAAATGTTTGATAGTGAGAAGCTGAAGACATCTGAGTGAAAAGCTGCAGAAATGGGCTGTGGCCAGGAGAATTCATCATAGAGGTCTGGACTGGATGGAGAAGAAAAGAGAAAAAGAACAACTAGAACCTGAGAAGACGCCACCTGTGAGCAACTTAATGTACATGTTTATTCTGCCCCTAATCATTACTGTAGTCACTGTATGATGTGCAGTGAGATAATGGGTGGTATGATTTTTATTTTTCTTGTGAGGCTGCAAGTGATGTAGAAAAACCAGCAGGATGTCAATCTAGATTTGGGGGGGGGCGCTATTTCAATTTTGTGTCAGGCAGCAGAAAAGCTAGAATCGGCCCTGGCGCCCCCTATAATTTAATTAACATCAAGCCACATGCAGTGACACTAGTGATGAAAAGCCTTTGTCTAGTGTCTGTAATTAAAAATAGAGGCGTCTGTCATTATTTTGAAGCTGGAGGAGTTTGTGCAGGTTATTGGTATTGTAATTGTCATCATTTTACAGTTCACAGTAAATGCAGCTAATGTGTTCATATCACTGTTCAAAGCTATAGGCACATATCACATATAAAATTTATCATTCATTTTTGGTTTTACATTCAAATAGAATGGTCATCTTGTTACATAGGTCAATGCTCAGCAATGGATATGTGATAAATCCCAATAATATTGAACATGCCTGTACTGGGTTTTCTTTATAATGATTTTAGAGTGACAACTGACTACAGAAAAAAATAAGTTAACCATTTTCTATGCTTTATTCTAGGTCATCAAATGCAGGGCTGCAGTTTCTTATGATTTTAAAAAGCCATTTGTTATTGAAGAAATAGAAGTTGCCCCACCCAAGGCTCATGAAATTCGGGTCAAGGTAACGAAATGGATGTTAATGTGTAATATCTGTAATTCACTATATATAGGCAATGCATACATGGTATTTATTTTAATCAGTGTTGACTGTTTAGCTGCTTTTCTGCTCTGGTCTATTAGGATGCAGCTGGAAATATCTTGTTTGTTTATGCACTCAATAAAAAAAAAAAAAGGATGCTGCTATAGTATGATGCTTGACTGCAACTCAGCTGCATTGTTCATGGGAGTAGTATAAAGTAGTATAAAAATTCACCTTATATCTTATCAGAGACTCCTGCTACTGCCGTCCCACCATGCAGCCCTGCTCATTCAGATTGGTTGCTTCACTGGGAAGTCAATGCATGGAGAGATAGAAATAATGACATCACTAAAATGTAAAGGCATTTTCCCACTATCAAAACTCGCCGTTATGCTACAGCTACAAGATGCTATACGCCCCAAGATGAACACGGGCATATTCACCTGTAAACTGCCTCTTTTTGTCCATTTCAGTTTTCCCATACAAATTACCAACTTCCCTTCCGGACCTCCAAAGTGAGGTCTGGAAGGGACGTGATGCTGTTCTTCTACAATTTCCTGCTATCCTCCATGCAATAATAGAAAGGGTCTACAAGTTCTGTGCTTGCACAAAAGATCAAGTTCTCAACAAGCAGGCTATAGGGAGAGGTGTACTGCGCATGCATAACCACCAAATAGCAGTGCCACAAGTGGACATTATCCACGGCAACTGCTTTTATAAACAACATAGGGACACAGCTAAATAAATAACTTTATAATGGTGCATTTAACATTTTTTTTAGAAAATATAATGTTTTTTTTATGAGATCCATTGAATTGCCATAATTATATTAGTAGGAAAACCTATTTAAGTAGTTAATGTTTTTGATTTGGCCAATAACAAAAGTATTAAACCCCACATTCTTCATGTTCTGTGTGTTTAATAAAACAGTTTTAAAACTGATACTAAAAACATTCTGAAATTATGCTAGAGTATAGTACAGTTCCTCACTGTAGTGTCAAGGATCTACCGTATTATATGATCCTGATCCAAGTGCCTTTTGATGGCTCTTAGCTTGGTGCCAATAACCATTCATATGGTTCTCAGCTTGATCTGAACATTCAGTAATACAATGACAACATTTCTCCATCATTCATTACAAAATGTTTCCATTACAGGTCTGTGCAAGTGGAATTTGCCACACTGATGACCATGCCCTGGGAGGTGGAATGGCTGGTGTGAAGTTTCCCGTCGTTTTGGGACATGAAGGAGCTGGAATCGTTGAGAGTGTTGGGGAAGGTGTATTCAAAGTTCAGCCAGGTAACTTAAAGTGATAGCTATTAACATTTCAAAGAATTTCTTTAATTCTGTCGTCTTGAACATACAAGTGCCCACAAATGCAATTTTGTGGTAATGATCCCATTGCTGGGCTGGGCATATAGATAGCATGATATACTGTCACCTTGTCGCTAATGAAGTCTTTGACTTGCCTAATACAGAAAAACACCTAAATTCTCTAAAGAAATAGCTAAATGGCCCCGTTATTCATCCAACTGTAGTTAGTTACATTCATAGATTGTTACATACAAACCATTTATATTGTCCCTAGATTTCTCACTGACCTTTTTCTTGAATGGGTTGTCTTATCATCACAACCACTTTCCACATGCTCACATACAGACATCAAAGAGGGAGGTCCCCCACTCTGGTGGACCTGACACGTCCATGCTTACATGGATGGCCATTAATTTTAATGAACAGCATGTAATCAGTGGCGGATTCCCATAGGTCCATTATTAACGGCCGCCCAGGGCCCGAGGCTCCTTGGGGGTCCATGGCCGCCCAAAGAACACATCAAGTTTTTCCGCGGATCGCGGCAAAAAACGTGACAAGACTGAAGGCCCCTGGAATCAATTGTATCCACATTCAAAGGATGCAGATACAATTGATATAATTGCCAAGGCAAGGGAACCGTTGGTTCCCTTCCCCGCCATTCAACCTTTTTTGTTTATGCAGACGGCGTGATGACATTGGTGCGATGACTTCATCATGCCACTTGCTTCAGGCCTGCCTCATTAGAGAAGAGAACGGTCTTAGAACGAGGTCAGGTAATGTTGGCTCTAACTACAGGGAGTTGGCGCATCTACAGGGGGGGCTGTGTGGCGATTTCTACAGGGGGCTGTGTGGCAATTTCTACTTGGGGGCTGTGTGGCGCTTTCTACAAGGGGTTTAGTGCTATCTATAGGGGAGGTGTGTGGCACTATTTACAGGAGGCTGTGTGGTGCTATCTATAGGGGGATGTGTGGCACTATTTACAGGGGAGATGTGTGGCACTATCTACAGGGGGTCTGTGTGGCACTATCTACCTGGGATCTGTGTGGCACGATCTACAGGGGGTCTGTGTGGCATGATCTACAGGGTTGGTGTGTGTGGCACGATCTACAGGGTTGGTGTGTGTGGCACAGGAGGGCTGTGTGTGATGCTATGTACAGGGGTTGTGTGTGGCGCTATGTACAGGGGGGGTGTGGCGCTATATACAGGGGGCGTGTGGTGCTATCTATAGCGGATGTGTGTGATGTTAACTACAGGGGTGATGTGTGTGGAACTATCTACAGGGGGCACTGTGCATGTGGTGTTTTACATTACAGTGTTTGGCACAATTATTTTCATGGGCGCAGTGTGTGGTGCTATTATATTTAGGGGCACAGTGTGTGGCACCATGAGAATTTTATCTTCATTTATAATTGTGGAAATGTTGAAAAAGTGAAAAAACTGAAGACATCTGAGTGGCAGATTCTGCAGAAATAGATCATGGCCGGGAGAAGTCGTCATGAGCTCTGGACCGGATGGAGAAGAAAAGAGGAAAAAACTACTAGAATCTGAGATGTCGTCACCTGTGAGTCACTAGATTTATAGAGAATCTGTCACCTCTCCTGACATGTTTATTATAGGAAATCCTTGTATTTCACAAATAGACTTTGTGCAGAGTCCAGGACTGATAGACAAATGGGTGTTACCATTCCCCTTGTCAGGAGGATGTGTCCCTGCACAGTGTGATACTATCAGCGATGTTTGGAGACTGTCAGTATGTAGGGACACAGCCTTTTGACAAGGGGAATCGTAGCACCCCTTTTGATAACGCTTACACAAAAAGGTAGTGTTAACCATAGTTATGGCGCGGCAGGGCGGCGGTGGAGAAGGGGCCCCAAGTTTGGGTAACAACCCAGGGCCTATGGTCTACTTAGTCCGCCACTGCATGTAATGCTACATTTCCCTTGCAGTAACCACTACCGGGTTAGTGTGCAGCTGGCCATAGCTAACCCCGATGATAACAGCCGATTGTCGGATAGTATTTGTCAAAAAAGGGTTGTCTTCATAAGATGACCCATTTAAAAGGATCTCTGCAGTCTGGATTATACCGACATGCTATGGAGGGCAATGTGTATGTTAAAGTAGTGAATTGCTATTTATGCAATTCCCTAATATTCTTGTTCCAATAACAACAAAAAAAGCAACATTCACTGGATGAGGCAGAAATATTTGTGCTAAAAATAAGAAAGTGGATTTTGGTTGGATTCAACTTGAACTCATCTGATTCTGCTTTGATATATCCTTTTGAATTGAACAAAGGACTGTTAGCAAGATATATATATATATATATATATATATATATATATATATATATATATATATATATAGGAGATCCAAACATAGGAGCAGCACTGTGTCAATAGCCAGAAACGGTTGGTGCTAGCTTCAAAATATCAAGGAGTGACGAGCTCCTCATGCATATATCCAAGAAAAAGAGACTGGAAGCAGCACTCAGCAAAAAAATGTGAATTTATTCACCCAACACAGCAACGTTTCACTTCCTCCATGGAAGCATTTTCAAGCCTTCAAGCTTGAAAATGCTTCCATGGAGGAAGTGAAACGTTGCTGTGTTGGGTGAATAAATTCTCATTTTTTGTGCTGAGTGCTGCTTCCAGTCTCTTTTTCTTGGATATATATATATATATATATATATATATATATATATATATATATATATATATATATATTTATTTATTTATTTTGTGTGGTTATCCATCAATTAAAAATATTGTATATAGTTATAGGTGCCATTGTTTAATGATGTCAGGACCAGGGGAAGAGCTGTGACAATCCATATTTATTTTCATGAAAAAAAGGGTTTGTGAGCGTAGAAGAACTTATGAGTCAGACATGTTGTTACCATATTACTTATCAGCATTGATTTCTTACCTCTATTTTTAGGAGATCATGTTATCCTGTTGTGCAGTCCAATGTGCATGAAGTGTAAAGCCTGCCTGCATGAAGACAGTAACTTCTGTGAAAAAAATGAGTATGTTATTTTCCCTTTAAATTTCATATGATCTTTATCATCTTATGTTAATACCTATGCAGTGGCTAGATACTCATTAAGAAATTGGTACTTCTGATTGGCCGAAAGGGCTCAGAATAACTAATTTGCATACAGCTTAAAGGATATATACACCTTTGAAAGGCAACTTTTTTTCATAAAAAGGTGTATCTGTGTGTTTTGTGTAACTTTGTAAATACTTTTTAATAAAAATTATTTTTACGTTTTTAGATCCAGCTGCTCTGTATTCTCTTATAGACAAATGTCTCACAGGGACAAGTAACTGGTTAGGTACGACCAACATTGGTATCAGGCACCCCAAAATATCACAGAATAGCAGACTCACTGATAGCATAGCATATATTGAGAAAAGAAAGAGTCCTAAAGCTATATGTAAAGTAGAAAAGATGAATTTTATTACACATAAATTACACATCAAACAAATTGATAAAAAACATGGCGAGGTTTCTAAAAAGAAGAAGTTGCTTGTGGGTCACGTAAGAGTAATACATAACCATGGGGACCTAGGCATAATTGGATATAAATGGTAGAGGAGCATGCAGAAGTACAATATAGTAATTGATAATTACAGAAGAGCTGCTGTCTATCAGATATGAATCCAATGTGTCTATATCATTCCAGAGAAAGGGGGTCCATAAGAATAGCCCTTTTCTCAAATGCATATCTAACAGATCCGGACATCCTCAATAATGCTCGAAGGGAAAACATCAAATCTTAGTATCAAATGAAAGTACCATACAGAGAATCCCCGAGAAAAAAGAGTACCATCCAGTCCAAGTATAGCTTCAATAGGTATGCAAGGTATACGGGGTATGCAAAGCTACTCATCTGGAATCACCAGAGAGAGCCAGAAAGAAAGCACTCACCCATGGTTAAAGAGGTAATAGTCGTGATCCACGTGCAGAAAATAGCCACCCCAACGCGCGTTTCGCTGTATCAGCTTCCTCAGCTTCCCCTGTAATAAAATTCATCTTTTCTACTTTACATATAGCTTTAGGACTCTTTCTTTTCTCAATATATGCTCTGTATTCTCTATGCACAGCAGCTGTATCTAGTGCTATTCGTTAAATCCGCCAGTCTCACGGACCTGACGGGTTCAGTGACAGCAAGTCCTGCGTGTTTCTGACACGCAGGATCCACCTGTAAACTATCATATCTAAGTTATGAACTTAGTTGTGATCAATTACAGTTGGATCCTGCATGTCAGAGACACGCAGGATCCGCTGTCACTGAACCCGTCATGTCCGCGGAACTGACGGATTCAGTCAGAGGCGTAGCTAGGGGTTTAACACAGGGGGAGGCAAAACATATCTGAGTGGGCCTTTACGTCTAAGGGCACTGATTGGCAGGGCAGAATGACTTGCCCCGCCAATCAGCGCCTTTCCGTCATTAAAAGGCGCTGGTTGGCAGGGCAGAAGGACTTGCCCCCTCAATCAGCACCTTTCAACAATGGAAGCGCTAGCGTTGTTGAAAGGCGCTGATTGGCGGCGCAAGTCATTCTGCCCGGCCAATCGGCATTATTGTTATTTCCACCATCTCAGTGGGCCCGGGGCCACCGCCCACCATGCCACCCGCTAGCTACGCTACTGGATATAGTGAATAGTGCTAGATATAGCTGCTGTGAAAAGAGACTACAGTGCTGTTGTATCTAAAAATGTAAAAATAATTTTAAATAAAAAGTATTTACAAAGTTAAATCATCACACAGATACACCTTTTTTTAAAAAAAATATTGCCTTTCAAAAGGTTTATATAGGCTTTAAAAGGACAAACTGTACCCAATCAAGTCATTGGGTGACCGATTGGTGGGTGTAGATGCTACCATGGGCTTGGCCTTTTTAGGGCATCTCATAGGTGCCCTAACAAGAAGAGCTTTCTGGTGACAAATTTTGGGGCGGGACGAAAAGGGGGACAAGTAAAACTTCCAAACTTGATGCTAATACTATCATACTATATACATATATGTGTATGTATGTATGTATATATATATATATATATATACACACACACATACATATATACATACACATATACAGTGAAGGAAATAAGTATTTGATCCCTTGCTGATTTTGTAAGTTTGCCCACTGTCAAAGACATGAACAGTCTAGAATTTTTAGGCTAGGTTAATTTTACCAGTGAGAGATAGATTATATATAAAAAAAATAAAAATAATCACATTGTCAAAATTATATATATTTATTTGCATTATGCACAGAGAAATAAGTATTTGATCCCTTTGGCAAACAAGACTTAATACTTGGTGGCAAAACCCTTGTTGGCAAGCACAGCAGTCAGACATTTTTAGTAGTTGATGATGAGGTTTGCACACATGTTAGATGGAATTTTGGCCCACTCCTCTTTGCAGATCATCTGTAAATCATTAAGATTTCGAGGCTGTCGCTTGGCAACTCAGATCTTCAGCTCCCTCCATAAGTTTTCGATGGGATTAAGGTCTGGAGACTGGCTAGGCCACTCCATGACCTTAATGTGCTTCTTTTTGAGCCACTCCTTTGTTGCCTTGGCTGTATGTTTCGCGTAATTGTCGTGCTGGAAGACCCAGCCACGAGCCATTTTTAATGTCCTGGTGGAGGGGAGGAGGTTGTCACTCAGGATTTGACGGTACATGGCTCCATCCATTCTCCCATTGATGCGGTGAAGTAGTCCTGTGCCCTTAGCAAAGAAACACCCCTAAAACATAATGTTTCCACCTCCATGCTTGACAGTGGGGACGGTGTTCTTTGGGTCATAGGCAGCATTTCTCTTCCTCCAAAAACGGCGAGTTGAGTTAATGCCAAAGAGCTCAATTTTAGTCTCATCTGACCACAGCACCTTCTCCCAATCACTCTCAGAATCATCCAGATGTTCATTTGCAAACTTCAGACGGCCTGTACATATGCCTTCTTGAGCAGGGGGACCTTGCGGGCACTGCAGGATTTTAATCCATTACGGCGTAATGTGTTACCAATGGTTTTCTTGGTGACTGTGGTCCCAGCTGCCTTGAGATCATTAACAAGTTCCCCCCGTGTAGTTTTCGGCTGAGCTCTCACCTTCCTCAGGATCAAGGATACCCCACGAGGTGAGATTTTGCATGGAGCCCCAGATCGATGTCGATTGACAGTCATTTTGTATGTCTTCCATTTTCTTACTATTGCACCAACAGTTGTCTCCTTCTCACCCAGCATCTTACTTATGGTTTTGTAGCCCATTCCAGCCTTGTGCAGGTCTATGTTCTTGTCCCTGACATCCTTAGAAAGCTCTTTGGTCTTGCCCATGTTGTAGAGGTTAGAGTCAGACTGATTCATTGAGTCTGTGGACAGGAGTCTTTTATACAGCTGACCATGTAAGACAGCTGTCTTTAATGCATGCAGGCACCAAGTTGATTTGGAGCGTGTAACTGGTCTGGAGGAGGCTGAACTCTTAATGGTTGGTAGGGGATCAAATACTTATTTCTCTGTGCACAATGCAAATAAATATATATAATTTTGACTATGTGATTTTCTGTTTTTTTTAAAAATATAATCTATCTCTCACTGGTAAAATTAACCTAGCCTAAAAATTCTAGACTGTTCATGTCTTTGACAGTGGGCAAACGTACAAAATCAGCAAGGGATCAAATACTTATTTCCTCCACTGTATACATACACACATTCATTCAAACTTTAAAATAAGATGTAAAAGAAAAGAGAACCATCTCTTGCAATATAATTTTTTTCTTCATTTCCAATAAGTTGCTTTCTGTAATTTCATGTTGCCTTCGACATGTTTATTGATTCCCTTTCAAATGATCCCACAAAGAAACACCAAATAGCCACACAGGTTGAGTTCCAGATGAGCTATTCTCTAGAATTTGGAGTTACTTGTAGGATCATAATTAAGTGAAATATTTGACTTTGACCTAAATCCATAA
The DNA here is from genome assembly GCF_050947455.1 of Rhinoderma darwinii. Classification (NCBI taxonomy): domain Eukaryota; kingdom Metazoa; phylum Chordata; class Amphibia; order Anura; family Rhinodermatidae; genus Rhinoderma; species Rhinoderma darwinii. Next base: position 180,811,363 of record NC_134687.1, on the reverse strand, counting down.
TTGGATTTGCTTACCATAAATATTGATTTAAAGTGTATTCTATCATCAGCAAGATCTTTTAAATAAATTTTTCTTTATGAGAAAAAAAAACAATATTTAATTTTTTTTTTACATTGTTTATTTTTTTATTGTGTCATGTCTATACCTGAAAAAAAATATCTCGTTTTACAGTTTTCACATGTGCTGACATAGCAGGTTGTACTAACTCAGATAAGACCTGAAAGGAAGACTGTAGACAGAAGAAACAGAGTGAGTGGGATAGGCTATGTTCACACCTGTGTTGGGGGCTTTCCATTGTTCTGTACCAGCCGAGTGGCAGAACAAGGGGGAACCGTAAGCGACGGTTCCGTTGCATAACGGACACCATTGGCGGCCGACAAGGCCCAATCACTTTAATGGGTCCCTTCGGCTCTCAGTCTGGGTGTCCGTGGTTTTACCAGAAACAATAGCGCAAGTTCCCGTTGCATGCACCGATGTTTTAATAGGCCCCATTGACCCGACGGATGCAGAAAGTATGTCCTTTTGCCATCCGTTAGGCTGACATACGTCCGTATACCTTTTAACTTTATAGGAGCCTATGTATGCCACTGTATGCCTGTACAGTAGCATTTATTGGAGGCTTTCATCACAGGTATATGTTTGGAAATCCTCCCGAATTTTACCTCTAATGTACACAGTAAACGCAGTTTGAATAGACACTTATCTGGGGAAGGCTGGTGATGTCATTGGGGTCCAAATACCTGCACCCACACAGATTATCTGACTGTAGGGGCCGCGGCAACAAATGCCTGGGATTGCAGCTTAGTCCCATTTACTTGAATGGGACTTGGATGTAGAAAACTGCTACCTCAGGCACAGCCGCTACGTGCTGGGCATAGTAAACTATGAAGAGGCTGTGGAGTTTGTCTTCATGGCCCCGTCAGTGAGCTAATAGCTAGGGATGCCAGGAATCTCACCCCCATCGTTCCGAAGAATAGGCCTTCACTGTGAAAGTCCCGGAAAAATCCCTTTAATGATCTTAAGATTCTGATCAATGGAAATCTGCTTTATAGAATTAAAAAAATATCATTCATGTTTAAAAGATTTTATTGGTCATTTGTAACACCTACTTTACTATCATCTGAGAAAATTATGGGACATTGATACACACAATTTTCCATGGTAAAAAAACATTTTTTATATTACAAGCTATACATAAAATATTTTTCTTAAATATTTGCCAATTTACTAACTAATTGTATTTGTTTTTTAGTGTCGGAAAAAATGTTGGACTCATGCTTGACAAAACCAGCCGATTTTCTCTCAAGGGGAAAATGATCCACAACTTCATGTCCACAAGCACATTTACCGAATATACTGTTGTGGATGAATTTGCAATTTGTAGAATTGATAAAGCTGCCCCTATGGATCAGGTGTGCCTTATCGGCTGTGGCTTCTCCACTGGTTTTGGAACAGTTCTTAACACTGCAAAAGTAAGTTTTCTATAATAATTCTATAAAATAGATTATTTTCATCAATATGTCACCAGAAAGCAGCTAGGTAACAAATCACTACAGTACGGACACTTTTTCTGGGTACTAAAAATGTCTGTGAAATATTTCTTTCCACTAATATTTAGAGGAATAATATTTATCTGAATGTCCATATTACAGAAATCTAGATATTTACATTATTGGGCAAGTGGGGAGGCAGAGTTGTATGGAATTAGAAAAAAAATTGTAATACTCTTGTCCATGGGCTATATCTAGTATTAAAGTGAATATGGATAAGCTTCGATACCTGACAGTCCATAGCAAGGGATCAAATTTTATGAAAAACAATGTACATGATGATGGGAGTAAGTTGGGAAGTAACATACAGTAAAGAATGAATTTAGTTGTTGCATATTCTTCAAACATTGCATTATTATTACACATCAAAATACAACATAGTCCTCTTTTGATTCTATTAACCATCTACATTTTCTCATTTTATGGCAGGTGAAGCCAGGAAGCACATGTGTGGTGTTTGGTCTGGGGGGAATAGGCATGTCAGCTGTCATGGCCTGCAAAATTGCTGGTGCCACAAGGATTATTGGCGTTGATATCAATCCAACCAAGTTCACCAAAGCTAAAGAGTTGGGCTGTACCGAGTGTGTGGATCCAAAAGATTGTTCCAAACCCATCCATGAAGTTATTACAGAGATGACAAATGGAGGAGCGGATTATGGATTTGAATGTATTGGCAAGGTTGATGTGATGGTAAGAATTGCTTTATATAGCATGATACATTATATTTTTCATAAACTAACCAGCATTTTACAATTTGATATTTAGGCCTTAGAAAATGTTGTAAATATTTTCTCCTTGACTATATGAATACAATTTTTGGTAACTCTCCCTTTACAGTAGCTAGCTCTGCAATTTAAAATTTCCTATGCTTACCCTGAAGAATCTTTAATCATGATGCAACAACCCCTGTACATTCAGTATATCCTATTACAGTATCTGGACATCGTAGAGGGGTGTCCACTACTCGGGACCCTCCTTTTTGAGCCAGAGCATCATAGTGTTGCATGGTGTTGTGTTACCCATGAATACCACATAGTAACGCTGTACTATATTGTAATACTACATGTAATAAATTAATCTTATGTACCCAGTTTAGTATCCATATAGTAATGCCACTTTGTAGTTTTCACATAACGGATTCCATTGTAATAAAACCATTAATACAGAATGGAGTCCATTGAGCAGTTGTGTAATCACCAAATTGCTGCCATGGTCACCTCGGGAGCAGATCCTCAGGCCAAGTTCCACAGTATTCTAGGTTCAAACACTGGCTGAAGCTGCTGTTTATTCCTACCAAAAGCATAAAAAAAATTTATGTATTTATTTATCCATTTTTTTTATCTTAGGCATCCATGATTCAGTCCACTAATTATGCCTATGGATCTGCCAATATTATTGGTGTTCCTAATTATACAGACAGACTCTCTCTGGATGTGATGTGGCTGCTAACTGGACGTACACTGCAAGGAGCCTTTTTGGGAGGTAGGTTCAAGAAATTCACGTAACATTTAACAATAAATATAATATTTTTTTTATATTGGTATAGAAGACCAAAACTATTATATTCTGTTTTGCAGATTACAAGGCACCTCTAGACTTTCCTGGATTAGTAAGTGATGTCATGGCTGGGAAAATCGACCTTAATGCCCTGGTGAGTTACAGGCTGCCATTGGAGAATATCAATGAAGGCTTTGACCTCATGAGGAATGGAAAAACGTGAGTAGATCTTCAAAAGTGTCATTTTCAAAATTATCTGAAATGCGTTCACTTAAAAATGTATGTTTTAATAATCAGAAAAATGCAATGTAAACATGGATGTCAATTCACATCAAAGCTTAGTGGTACTTACCTTTACTAATGAAAGACTACCTAAGTTTCGTATGTTCCTGGATTTCTTAGCCTAGATTTGTATATTAATCTGTCCCATTTTTGATCCTCTTGGTTTTCTACTTCCAGTTTTTATGCCTCCTTTGATCCTTATCTGCTAAAAGAGCACTATCTATTCTATACTCACTCTATTCACTTTACTTATTGATCACTTGAATTGTATACTTACCTATGATATTTCACAGTTTACCGTATAGATATTAACTATATATAATTCTATAACTTGCAATTACTTTGCTTTACCTCCTCCACAAAATGTTACAGTAGGCACTATGGATTCCTGAAACACCTGATCTCAATATTTGAGTTTGTGTCCACATACTTTTGCCTATATAGTGGTGTATAAACTGTGCCCCAGAGAGCTATAGTGCCATAAATACTGTGCCCCAGAGATGTACAATGTGCCACCAATACTATGTCCCTAAGACATACTGTTCTGCCATAAATGACCTCAAAATTAATTCAGACCCCAAACCTCAAAATTAATTTAGATCCCAGATCAGACACCAACTTTAATTCAGACCCCAGACCAGATCTCAAAACTAATTCAAATTCCAGAGGAGGCCCCTAAGTTAATTCAAACCCCAGAATTACTTTAGACCTGAGGCCACACCCCATAACTAATTCAGACCCCAAACCGGACCCCAAAATTAATTCAGAACCGAGAATGAATTCAGACCCCAGAATGAGTTGGCACCCCAAAATAAATTCAAATCCCAGAGATAATTGAGACCCCAGGCCAGACTCCAGAATTAATTAAGAAACCAGACCAGACCCCAAATTACAACGTTAATACAGGCCCCAGATCAGACCCCAAAATTAATTCAGGCAACAGACCTGACCCCAACATTCATTCAGATGCTAGTATTAATGCAAACCCAACCAAGAACGACCACTGCATTTACTTACCGCTCCTTGCTGCAGTATTCTTCGTTCCTGAGCACTGCTGCACACATCCTAAAGCTGGCCAGCGTCAGGATGTTGTGTGTAGTGGCACCTGGAAGTAATGAGGACCTTTCCCCAGGAGCAAGGGACCGTAAGTAAAATCCTCTTGCCAAAAGCTGAAACGTGGGGCAGGGAGCCAACGGCTCACTTGCCCCGCTCCTAATCGGGAGGTTCGAAGTAAAATTAAATTCATCAGGAACTAAGCACCCATTTGGTTCTAGGTGTTGGTTCCTGTCTTGTTAACCTGAATTTAAACTGCTCATCTATTGTACAGACACTGATGTCTGTACAGACACCGTACCAGCAGGGGGATTGTGCGTGAGGCAAGGTCATAGCTGAGAAGAAGCCAACAAAGTCCTGAATGCAGTACTGAATGAGAATGTACTTTGTACTGATCCGGACATCAGTTCTTAAAGTGTAAAATGGTGTTACAAGGCAAACCACAATTTTTCTCTTAGCTCTCTCACCTAACAGGTGTAAGAGTTCAACTAAGTTTATTTACTTATGACATTTATACGTGGTTGTCTCCTTTTGTAAACCTATGCTCTACTTAATACAGCTATTTATTTAAATGACATAATTCTTGCTGCCTGCAGCCTCTAGAAGTGTAGTGCATATGGGTTTATACAGTTGCCGTTGAATTCAATAATACATTTATACATAGTTAGCTCCCTCTTGGTCTCTGCTGTCAACCATCCTCAAACTAATGACTTTAGGGGCCTTATTTTCAAGTACTGTAAAAACATGGAGGTCCAAAATAACTACATTATAAAGACATATGCATCTGCCAGTTGGCCGACTATCACATTATCAGGGCTTTTTTCTCTGCAACAGAGGCTGCTAGGACAACTGCAGTTATTTGGAAAAAATGTAGTGTTAAAAGAAAATCTATAAAATAATAAAGTACTCCAAATCTTTTTTTTTAAATCTTTTGGGGAAAGACATTGTATTAAAAAGGTAAAAGAATAAATAAATAAGAAAAATACTAATAATCAATAAAAAAATACTACAACACTTCCCGTTCGGCAACCATATTCCTAAATTAGACCAAAGAATATATCAAAATAAACAACATATGACAGAGTACAAAAATATTGATTGAATTAGAAATATGTATTGATGATTAAATTGACATAATGTAAATTCTAAAAGACGGTAAAAAAATAATTAAAGTCTAAGTGTTCGCCTAAAAAATAAAAACGATATAGGACCTGGGTAAAATATTTGAATATTGTTTGGTTATTAATGCTTACAATAGATCTGGTCATTAAGGGTTAGTTCTTTGGTTATACTGTATAGGAGATATTGGAAATTGTATTGTGAATCGGAAAAATTTACTTCTGACCCTAATAAATATATACTATAGAATTACCCATCACCAAATTTTGGACCTAAAAACAAAATTATGTACAAATTTTGAAGGTGCTTTAGGGTACTTTAGGTCATCAAATAATGTTGCTGATATTATGCTTATAATTGCTGATACTTCTTATAAAAATATATCTGTATAAGTATTAATACAAGTCTTTGTTCTTTTTTATTTACAGTATTCGTACAGTTCTTTTAACTTGTAAGAAATAAAGGAAATCCATCAAAATGCCTGTGACTGAGGATCCCAAACATGTTTGCATTTCACTTTTATATAAACAACCAATCGGAGATTTTTTTGCCTTGGCTTACTAGCTTCAGTTTTGAGGTTTAGTGCTTTTGCTCCTGCTGTATGTTTGGTAATTTTTCTGTATAATGTCAACAGAAAATTTTTACTAAGATTTAAAATTTACTCTCAATATCTTTTCTATAACCAATAATAAAATGTATGATTCTGTTTTCAAAGGTGCATTGTGGTATTGAATTCTTTGTATTTAGCATATTGGTAGGATGGGCACAGTATTAACCATTAAAGAGGTTGTCCCATAATTATATATTTCATTTCTGTGTTAGATCACGCAATATGTGAAACATTTTTCGATTGAAATCATTTAAAGAAATACTCTTGAATCTAGATATAATATTGTAGAGAAAAAAGAAAGTGGAAGAAATTGACTACGTGAGGATGTATTCCGTATTAATGCTTTTGACAGTATTAGATGTAAATATGTCCCTGCCTAGTAATAGTGATATTGCACTGAAGGAAGAAGAAAAGTGTAGCAGGTAGAAGCCAGATACTTAATGGTGTTTTTATAGTGCAAACGTCCGGTGTGTCATAAGATTCAATTATGCGTTTTAAGCTACAGTATATATTGTCAATCATATAGCTTAAAATGTGTAACGCCATTATCTTTGTCTGGAGTTAGTAGGGGGGACCGAATAAATGAACTACTCCGTATCCTAGACACCAGACGTTTGCACTATAAAAAAAACTAAAATGCATTTGCATTAGGGGCATGTTAGACCGGTCTAAGTTCTGAACTGATCAGACGCAATCACAAACAGAATACATACCTATTACATCTAGCGACTCGCAGTTGGCGTTTTCTCTCATTGTAGACCTTCTCTTTCCTTTTCTTCTCCATCCTGCCCAGATCGCTGAGACATAGTCTCCTGATGACTACAGAGTGTGCTGCTGAGACATCCTTAGGCGGGATTCACACGACCGGGTCGGGTCCGAGCCCGAGTGCCGGCCGGTAAAATCGGCCATTCTGCCCGGCCGGTTTGCATAAAGTTATGCATCCGTGCCGGGCCGGGCAGATCCAAACAGTGACATCAGCGGCAACTCCTGAAAGGGAATCCCCATGTGTTCGGGGATTCCGCTTCAGGAGTTTCCCCTGATGTCACTGCCCAGATATGGACAGAGACATCAAGCGCTCTGTCCAGGAGCGGAATCCCCGAACACACGGGGATTCCGCTCCTTCAAGGAGCTAAAGTGCGGCTAGCACATAGCAGAGCGGGGAGATACCTCCCCGCTCTGCTATAGTGGCGTCGCTACAGTAGTAGCAGCCGCAGCTGCTGCTGCAGCTGCTAGCGGCGCCATCAAAGGTGTCGCCGGGCCAGGGCGCTTTTAAAACAAACAGGAGAAGGGAGCCAGCGCAGCGCTCCCTTCCACCTGCTGTACACCCCGGCCCTGCCACACCGTGTACAGCGATGCCATTCGTCAGAATGGCATCAACTCCTCCTCCTCACATGCACTCTGCGCTGTGAGGAGGAGGAGATAGAGCGCAAGAGCCGGAAAACCCGGCCGTCACTCGGGACACATCCCGGTGATGGCCGGGTATTACCCGGCCCCATAGACTTCTATGGGAGCCGGGCGGCCGGGTACCCGGGCGAAAATAGAGCATGTCCTATATTTTGACGGGCGGTTTTCCCGGCCGTCAAAAAATCGGTCGTGTGAATAGCCCCATTAGGGGTCTATTATTTCTAATGCAGCCGGGTGCCGGCCGATTTATGAACGGCCGGCACCCGGCCGGGAAACCCTGCCGTGTGAATGAGGCCTTAACCTTGGCCCTCCTGCAGCCACTTCTGCAAAATTCATTCCGACGCCTGATCAAACCAAAATAAATTCAGACCCCAACCAGATACCTAAATAATAAGTTCAGACATCTGATGAGACAAAAAAAAGCCTCTATTTACCACTCACACACAGATTTTACATACACTGTACTCCATAAGCACTAGATACACACACTATTCTCCCACGCTACTTACAACATACCACTAACAAGCAGTCGCCGACTGCTCTTCATGTACCCCTCCCTCACAGACTGCTCCACAACACCTTCTCACAGACTGCTCCCTATGTACATAGTTACCAACATTTTAAAATGTTTTCCAGATCCACTTTGATCATCCAGACAATTTAGGGCATGTCCTACTGGATGTTGACTGTACACAATGTAGAAAGGAGAAGAATAATTTTCAAAAGAATCCACAGGCCAACATTTTGCCTTAAGAGTTTATTTGACATAGTAGTGCTCCAGCACCAACGGAAGACGCATCCACGGTTGGAGACCTTGGGAGAGGGATTCGACCATTCGGTGAGTCGGGGGCCTATTGTGCAAGCCGGAACCCCAGCCTAAATTTTGAAGCAGCCCTGACAGCGGCGGTTTATTTATTATCCCGGGGACCGGACTGTCAGGGAAAGCAGCTCTGGGACGGGACCACTGCCAGTGGATCCCCTTTACTCCAGGACTTCCCTTCCCCAGGGGAGAGCACTCCTTTTGTAGCAACAAGTGCTAGTGAAGAACACTAGGCCTAGAGGAGGGACAAGATCCCCAACCTAAATTTATTTGTGGCCTTTGCGACCTGCGGCCCACCGCTTCTCAATTACAGGTGCTTGGAACAAGCTCCACACTCTTGCTAGCAACCAGCACCTTAGACTCATGTTAGAGCAGTTTTGCCACATTCCAGCTGGGACCCTGGGCACTAAAAAGGCAGACCTATTGTGCTGGAAACATTCCACAGAGGACTGGTGTTACCCTGTATGATAATACACATCTTGCTCTTGCTTCAAAAAAAGTACCTGAAAGTGTCCTTGAGATTATATAACCCCAGTAGTGGCAGCTTTCATTGCTGCACCTGGGCTGAGCAATACATACAGCTGAAGCTGCATTCTCTTCATCAGACATATTGTAGGGTTGGCAACTTGAGGTGCTATATATGAGTTGTTACTGCCATCTAGCAGACATTATCTGTTACTGCAACTAGATATCCCTACTGACGCACAGAACAGTATACCGCATCCTAAGAGATTACACCTCGATTTTTTTCTGAGATTTTTTTTCCTCAAAGTCTAACACGACTGTTAACGTCCATCGCTCTTAAAGTGGAGACACAGTCCATCACCATTATGGTTTTCCACTAGATCTTATCTCACTCACTCCTGTTACAATGGTGTAATGATTGAAATCGATATAACGCGGCAATGGCTGGGGAAATTAAATAAAATGTTTACCTAGTTGATAAATACCGCAATTACCTCAGCAGAAAATGGTCAAAATTGGACAGCAGAAAAATAGAGAGTCACATAATACTTCTAAAGATAACAGTTTGGATATCTTTCTTAAAAAAGCTTCAACGACCCATCAGAATTCCACCACTAGGAGTTCACAACATGAAAAGTCAACACAAATTAAAAGCATGGATGTGACGCTAAGAGAAAATGACGACTTAGGTGACGAGGGCCCACTGGCAGCATAGGGACTTCCTGTATCAGGATCTTTTATTAGCAAAACACTCATGAAAGCTTTACACCCTCTAGTGTCTGAGCTACAGGAAATTAAGCAAGATGTGCGCCAAATAGGACAAAGAGTAGAACAACTTGAGACCATTCAGACTCAAATTATTTCTTATACAGAAGTGTCTTCCTCTATGTTTGCGACATGTCGAGACCACATGAACAAAATGATTGATTGGATGGAAGATCAGGATAATAGGGGTAGGTGTAACAATCTGAGAATTAAAGTCGCTTCTGAATCCCTACCACCTGAATCCCTCTACACCTCCGTCAAGCAACTCTTCATACAGATCCTCGGAGCCAATTACACTGGTGAAATCACCATTGAAAGTGCTCATAGTGCTCTTAAACCAAGACCTAAACCGCAAGAAGCTCCTAGAGATATTATTTGTCGCTTGTTTAGCTAAAAAACTAGAGATTGTATTCTGAAAGTGGCCAGAGGACAAGAACCGATTTCCTGGGAAGGAACTAATATACTCATTTTTCAAGACTTAGCGAATATCACTCTGTCCAAGAGACATATCCTCAAACTACTTAAAACATACGGATCTACCAGAGGTCATGGAAAAACTTGCCCTAACGAACTTGGCCATAGCAGATTGGTCCACGGTGCAAGATCTTACTAGCCTTTCATCTTTTACTCCTCCCACTTCCTGGCAATTGGCGGGCCAAGGGAAAACTAAAAAAGCTCGTAGACGTACGGGCAAAATCACTCCGAAGAAACTCAACGTACACCCAGACTGATTTCAACTGGAACACGTGAGAAATTCCTTTGAACGCTACAACGTTGTTTCATGCTTTGTTTTTCACTTGTTTTTGAATATCTTTGATGCTACAGATTGCATACATTCTCGTACAGTTATATATTCTCTGTTAATCTTCTATTTCATTTTGAATCATATCACTATGTATATCTTAATGTTTCCATAACTTGTTTTCCCCATCATCTTTAGAAGGTATACCGGTTCTCTATACAGAGGAAGGTAAAAAGTGAGGCAGCACGACCAAGTCAGTTAAAAATAGTGATCCTGTTTATTCCACAAGCAACGTTTCAACTCAGTATGAGCCTTTTTCAAGCATTGATTGAGAAACGCTCATACTGACTGCTGCCTCACTTTTTACCTTCCTCTGCATTGAAGGGTCATTGAACTGTGACCCAAGAGGCGTGCACCCATCTAATCCATCTGTCCAGTGCTTCTACTTGTTCTTTACCTGTTCTCTATATGATGATACTATATGGTGAAGGTTTTTTTTCACTTTCTCCAATACTGCACACCTTCCCATGGAACTACCTATCCATAAGAACATCCTGTAATGTTAACGTTTTTAATGAACCGAAAAAACGTAGCCATATTTTGTCTCTCCTACATAAATCCAGTAGGGACATCTTACTTCTCCAAGAAACACATTTTGAGCTGAACCATATCCCAGACCTTTCCAGGTCCAAATACTCCAAATGATTTCACAGTGCACATCCCTCCTCTGCCTCAAAAGGGTGTGAACATTGCGTTCAAAGCAACTGTTCCCTTTGTTCACACACTCTCACAATCTGATTTAGAAGGGAGATTCTTATTTAAGTTGACTATGGTTTCCATAGCCAACATATACGCTCCTAACCACTAACAGGTTGACTGGTTGTTGAAAACCTTGGAAAGATTCCATGATTTTGCAGGGGTGTCTTGTTGGTGGGTGGGGATTTCAACTTGGCGTTTGACCCGTTGCTAGATCCCATGTAACCTTTGCTGCTCTGAGGAAATTTAAACAGTGCCTCCACCAGCTGGATGTAATCGATGTCTGGCATTTACAACACCCTCAGGACAGGGACTACTCCTTCTATTCCCAAATCCATAATTCGCACCATAGATTGGATTATATACTGGTGTCGGGAAAGGCTTTGCCTAATGTACAGTCATAAAGTATAGCCTCCATCACCTTATCCGATCATGCCCCAGTCACGTTATTCATAGTTAGTTAATATTCCACACAGGTCTTGGACATGGACGCTCAATGAGACTTTGTTAGATAATTTAAAAGAAGCTCCACAAGCTGGCGAGGCCACTCGGCTTTTCTTAGACTCTATTCACCTACCCTCCCTTTCAACTGCAGAAAAACTAGCCCCATTTCAATGGCCTAGTCACCAGTTTAAATATCTAGGTATCCAACTCACTAAAGACCTCTCCAAACTTTTCTCTGCAAATTATCTTCCATTAATACGCAGGATACAGCTTCAATTAAACTCTCTCAATGTTCCCTTTATGTCATGGTTAGGGAGAAAACAATATTTAAAAGCTTATATGCAATTGCTTTATGTTCTTCAAAAAGTACAGATTTTTATCCCAGAAACATTCTTCAATACAGTCCGAAAAAATGTTTCAAAATTTTTATGGAACACTTGAGCACCCAGACTTTCTTATAGATTATTAACTCTCAAACCCTCCTTGGGTGGTATAGGACTTCCTGACACTCTGCTTTATTATAGGGCGGTCCATTTGAGCAGATGGGTGGACTTGTTCAGGCATATAGATAATTCCCCTAACCTAGATGCCGAAGGAGCCCTGTTGGGCAAACCAGGACTAGCACTATTATGGTGCTCCAGTATCAACTTTAACCGACTTCTCAAACCTAGCCCAACTATTAAAGGAACTATTTCAGTTTTTCACAATTTATTTAGACTCCCTGATTCCATCCAGGTCGATTTCTTCACTGGCTCCATTACAGCTGTTACTTTATTTTACAGATTCTAAGGGCTCTACTCCAGCGTTTTGGGAAAAATTAACTGACCAAAACATTTATGAAACGTTCAAAGACACGGATTCAATAGACTTAAATGTATTACTAACGTCTCTGGGTTTGCCTGGTCCCGCCTTTCTGCACACTATTAACTTTTGAAAGTTTTGCACTATGTTTCGACAAAAGTTCTCGATTGTCCAGGAACCATGGTGGCTTGGAACTTATATCTTGCTCCCTAAACCAGTTAAAGGGTTACTATCTAAACTATACTCGTGAAAAGAGATCATGCTAAACCAATATTTTTTTCGTGCCTGGGAGGGAGAACTTAATAGGACTCCCGCCATCTAAGTAACTCTCACGGTTTCTCAAGATGTGTACGGGTGCAAGAGAACTGTTATAAGACGGTAACCAGATGGTATAGGACTACTGAGTTCTTACAAAAAATGTATCCGATGGTGTCGGATAGATGCTGCAGATGCAACACACATAGAGGTTCTATCTCTCATCTATGGTGGTTTTGTTCCCGTATGCAACCCATTTGGACAGAGATCGAATCTTGCTGTGGTTTGATTACCAAACAACAGATTACATTGACACCGTTTCTGATCATACTATGGCTGCCTTCGGGCGGTTTCACCCCAAAAAAGAATGACTTGCTCATTCACCTTCTAACTGCAAAAATGCTCATACCCTCACATTGGAGATCTGAGCAGGTCCTTTCCATCACCAAATGGATTGCCAAAATTGACATGATGTGCTGAATGGAGGAATTCTCCAGTTGGGAATTAGGTAGACATGAAAAATTCCTGGATACATGGAAACCCTGGAAACTTGTTTGACCAAAACTAGTAAAATAAGTTTCCAAGCACATATACAGATAATAAAGCGCTTCTGTTTCTCCTAAGCTCTGAGTTGGCTGCTATGGTTTAGGTCCTTTATTGTCATAATTCACCACTTCCTGTAAATTACTCATCACTTCCTTACCATGTAGACATATCTTATTCATCTAAACCTCTAAGTATACCTTACAAAGATACTTGTTACACTTGGGACACTTGTATATAGTTCTTAGTTTACTATTTCATTTTCCATGTGAGGCAAAAATTATGGAAAACTTTATGCTACTCTGCATAGTACTGTATTAAGCTGATGAATACTATAATTTTCTTATTGTTAAGCTATCCTGATACGACAGTGTACTGATGCTGAAATGTTTACGTTTGCCTTATTGTCTCTTAACCCCTTCAGGACTGAGCCTGTTTTGGCCTTGTGGACGCAGCTAATTTTTTTAAAATCTGACACGTGTCAATTTATGTGGTAATAACTTGGGAATGCTTTTACCTATCCAAGCGATTCTGAGATTGCTTTCTCGTGACATATTGTACTGTATGTTAGTTGAAAAATTTGATCAATAAATTCAGTATTTGTTTGTGAAAGTCACCAAATATTAGAGAAAATTTTAAAAAATTTGCATTTTTCTAAATTTAAATGTAACTGCTTGTAAGACAGATAGTAATAGAGCAAACAATAGTTACTAATTAACATTTCCCATATGTCTACTTTATGTTGGCATTGTTTTTTTGAATACCCTTTTATTTTTCTAGGATGATACAAGGCTTAGAACTTTAGCAACAATTTCTCACATTTTCAAGAAAATTTCCAAAACCTATTTTTATAGGTACCAGTTCAGTTCTAAAGTGGCTTTGAGGGCCTTATATATTAGGAACCCCCATAAGTCACCCAATTTTAAAAACTGCACCACTCAAAGTATTCAATACAGCATATAGAAAGTTTCTTAACCCTTTAGGTGTTTCACAGGAATTACCAGAGAAACGCAACACAATATTTATTGCCCAGATACAAATATCCCACATGTGGCCCTAGTATGGTAATGGACTGAAGCACAGACCTCAGAAGCAAAGGCGCACCTAGAGGATTTTGGGGCCTCCATTTTATTAGAATATATTTTAGGCACCATGTCAGGTTTGAAGAGTGTAGTGCCAAAACAGTAGAAACACCCCCAAAAAGACATCATTTGGCAAACTACACCCCCTCAAGGAATTCATCAAGGAGTATAGTGAGCATTTTAACCCCACAGTTTTTTTTGCTGAATTTAGTGGAATTAGTCCGTAATAATTAAAATCTAAATTTTTCCAAATAAAACTTAGAAATTATCAATTTTTACAAGGAATAAAGAAGAAAAAGTGCCCCAAGATTTGTAAAGCAATTGCTCCTGATTACGGCAATACCCCATATGTGGTAATAAACGGCTGTTTGGACACACAGCAGGGCTTCAAAGGGAAGGAGCACTATTTGGCTATTGGAGCTCAAGTTTACTCAATTGGTTATCGGGTGTCATATCGCATTTGCAAAGCCCCTGAGGGACCAAAACAGTGGACACCCCCAGAAGTGACCCCATTTGGGAATCTACAGCCCTAAAAAGTTTTTTTTGATGAATTTAGTGTAATTAGGCCGTCAAAACGTCAATTGTTTTTTGTTTTTTTTACGGCGATCACCGTGAGCTAAAATTACATATTTCATTTATTCTGTGGGTTGATGCGATTACGGCGATACCATATGTATATAGGATTTTTATGTTTTACGGTGTTTGCACGATAAAATCACGGTTTTAAAAAAATTATTTCGTTTTTGTGTCACCATATTCTAAGAGCCACAGCTTTTTTATTTTTCTATCAGGAAAGCGGTGTGTGGGCTTGTTTTTTGCGGAACAAACTGTCATTTTTATTGGTACAATTTTTTGTTACATGCGACTTTTTAATCCCTATTTATGCAATTATTTGTGAGCTAAAGTGACTAAAAATAGTGATTTCGGTATCGTTATTTTATTTTTCTTATGGCGGTCACCGTGCGGGATAAATGACATTATATTTTTATCGTTCAGGCAATTACGGACGCGGTGATACCAATTATGCAGAGTTTATTTATTTTTTTCTAATAATAAAGGGCTTTATAAAGGGAAAATGGGCGATTTTTAAATTTTATTATTTTGACATTTTACTTTTGTACATTTTTTTGTAACTTTTTTGAACTTTTTTTTTAGTCCCACTAGGGACTTGAAGATCCAATGGTTGTATCGTTGTTATAATACCCTGCAATACTTATGTATTGCAGGGTATTATACCTGTCAGTTTCACACTGACAGGAGGCATATTAGGTCCTGCCACTAATCGCCTTCCATAGACGGCAGACCGGAAGCCTTTGTTAGGCTTCTGGTTGCCATAGCAACCGTGTAGCGAGATGCCGATGTTGCTATAACTTAAATGCGGCGGTCGCTATTGACTGCCGCATTTAAGGGGTTAATCGGTTCGGATCACCGCTGTGATTCGACCCGATGTTTTCCCTCAGTACTAAGGCTGCTAGTAGCAGCCTGTACTGGGAGATGCCGGGCTGCGGGGAGCGCCTGTGTGCTCTGTTAGGAGCACACGTAGATTAACGGGCTGCAGGCACAAGGACCAGTGCTGCAGCCCGTTAATCTACGTGGAGTGGTCGGGAAGGGGTTAATGTCTCTTCATAAGACTCTGTATTTTGTGATTAAAACAAATAAAAAGAGATTTTCAAAAAAAGGAGGATGCAACCACCTCCAGAAAGAACTGCCGAGATACATCAGGGTGATTGAGAACTGAGGCTGAGGTGAAAGCGCTCTTGAGGTTGGTAAATGCTGACTCTTCCTCCGGAGGCCAAACCTTGGCGTTCACCCCTTTCTTGGTGAGGGCAGTAACTGGAGCAGTCAGAGACGAGAAGTTCAGGATAAATTGCGAGTAGACGTTTGCGAATCCCGAAAATCGTTGTATAGACCGAAGACCCTGTGGACGTGGCCACTCTAAGACGGACTTCACCTTCTCTGGATCCATCTTGAGTCCACGGTCAGAGATAATGTAGCCCAGGAAGGGCAGAGAGTTCCTCTCAAACACACACTTCTTTAGTTTAGCATATAGTTGATTCCCCCTTAACCGCAACAGAACTTGGCGAACATGCTTCCGATGCATCGTCATGAGTAGATCAGGATGTTGTCCAGATAGACCACCACACAGACATACGGGGAATCCTGGAAGATGTAATTTACAAACTCCTGGAACACAGCTGGAGCGTTACACAGTCCAAAGGGCATCACGAGATACTCGTAGTGACCGCCTCGGGTGTTGAATGCAGTTTTCCAGTCATCACCTTTGCGGATACGGATCAAGTTATAAGCCGAACAAATTCTGTAGAAGAGTTCTGAAATGAGTGCCAAGGGGTATTTGTTTTTGACCGTGATTTGGTTCAAACCTCAGTAGTCGATACATAGACAAGAGATCCATCTTTCTTATTCACAAAGAAGAATCCGGGTCCGGCCAGGGACGAAGGCTTCCGGATGAACCCTCTCTCAAAGTTCTCCTTAACATAGGCAGACATGGCTAGGGTCTCCAACAGGGAGAGAGGATAGGCCCGCCCACGAGGGGGTGAGACATCAGGAAGCAATTCAATAGGATAATCGTAGATGCGATGGGGAGGAAGGGTCTCTGCCTCCTTCTTGCTAAAGACGTCCGCAAAACTTGTATAATGTGAGAGTAGATTGGAGAGTGACTGAGGCAGTGGAGTCAAAACAGGACGAACCTGTGGCAGGCAGCGGTGGAGGCACTTGGACCCCCATTGGAGGACTTCTCCGGAACTCCAGTCGAGAACCAGAGTATGTAGACGAAGCCAAGGCAGGCCCAGCAGAATTGGGTCGATAGCTTTAGGCAAAATGAAAAAGGCAATCTGTTCCGAGTGAAAAACTCCGACTTGTAGTGTCAGTGGTTAAGTGACGGACACAATAGGATCGGGCAATGGTAGTCCATTCACAGAGGCAACAGCCAGAGGTCTATCCAGAGGAACCGTGGATCGATGCTTGTGAACCAATAGATCCCACTGGATAAAATTTGCAGCTACTCCGGAATCCAGATAGACACAGGAGGAGTGTGATCTATCTCCAGAGACAATGGTAACAGGAATAGATCATTTGGGAGAGGATTTGGCGTTTGGCGTCGTTCCACCTAGAGTTGTCTCTCCAACCAACCCTAGGTGCTGGAGTTTTGTGGGCATTGATGCACAAAACGGCCTTTGAGGCCACAATACAGACACAAACCTGAAGAGCATCTGCGCGGTTTCTCCTGCTTGGACAATTTGATTCTGACCACCTGCATAGGTTCTTCTGGTGGAACGATGGATATGGCAGTAGGGGACTCTGGAATGAGGGTGCCAGTCTGTAGAAACGTCTCTCCCGCCGAACCTCCTGAGCATGTTCCTGGATCCTCATGTGGACCCGGGTTGCCAACAGAATAAGAGCATCCAGGGTGGAAGGAAGATCGCGAGCTGCTAGCGTGTCTTTGATGTGCATGTACAGTCCTTGTGAAAAGGTTGCTAACATGGCCTCATTGTTCCATGACAGCTGCGCTACCAGTGTACGGAAGGAGATGGCATACTCTCCTACTGTTGACTTCCCTTGCTTGAGGGGTTAGCAGAGTGGCAGCTGCAGAGGATGTTCGACCCAGCTCTTCGAACACTGTACAAAAAGTCTCTAAAAATAATGCTAGATCTGAGAATTCCGGGCGCTTCCGTTCCAAGATGGCTTTCGTCCAAGCCAGGGCCTTGCCAGTGAGAAGAGAAATGATGAATGCTACCTTGGCCTCATCAGAGGGGAAGAGATGAGCACACAGTCTAAAATGGATGGTACATTGATTAATGAAGCCTCTAGAGGCTCTAGGATCTCCATTGTAGCGAGGCGTTAGAGGTAGCAAAACTGTAGATCCAGAACAGGCAGGAGGGATAACAGGCAGTGGAACAGCACTCAGAGGAGGGGCAGGAGAATGATCCAAAAGGTGATAATAACATTTACTGCCAGTAGGAGCTGATCCTGGCATGCACACAGGTCATGCATGTCCATTTGCATCACCTGAAATGACTTTCCTAGGTTGGCCAGCGTGTTCCTGAGTGTACTGTCATGATCTAGGGGTATGTGGACCCACTAGGCCGCTCCACCATAGTGGAGTGGCAGCTGGCCAAATAACAGTCTATATAAAGTCTATGCAAAGTCTTTAGCACAAGAGTACCTGTAAGAGTCCAGACAGTAGCAGAGACATTGGCACGGATGGAGCTTGACATGGCAGATGACACCAGACGTGGCGGATCTTACCAGATGTGGCAGATGATACCAGACATGGCAGATGACACCAGACATGGCAGATGATACACACGACTCCAACTAAAGGATTAGGCATGGGAAATAACACAGCAATAGGATACAGGAAGCAGGATACGGGAACACTGGGAGCAGGATATAACTAAGGGACCATTTGCAATATGAACATGGGTCGACAACAACAACGCTCAGGCAAGGGGTGGAAGGGTGGAGCTCTTTTTATAGTCCAGGGTGATCTGGGGATTGGTTAGGGAACTTATAGTATGTGTGCGCGCTGGCCCTTTAAGACCAGGAACGAGCGCGCAGGCACCTTAGAACACAGTCCAGGGCAGGACGGCCATGCAAACTGGCGTCTGTGAGGAGGGAGACACTAGCAGGATGCTAGATGTCTGTGGTCGCGGCCGTCCGACGGTGGGGGGGGGCAGTGGTCCGCGACCGCAGCCGTTACATACTGTCACGGTCACAGGGTATGTGGACCCACTAGGCCGCTCCGCCATAGCTTGGAGGCAGCTGACCAGGTCACAGTCTACATGAAAGTCAATAGCAGATAGCAACGCTTGGGTACCTGAACTAGTCCAGACGGTGGCTGTGGCTTCAGCACGGATGGAGGCCGGTGCGGCAGGTAGCACCAGACGTGGCGGGCAGTATCCGATGTGGCAGAAGACACTGGACGTGGCAGAAGGCACGGGATGTGGCAGAAGACACTGGACGTGGCAAACGACACTGGACGTGGAAAACAACACTGGACGTGGAAAACGACAGCAGGTGCAGTAGACATGACTCCAACACTGGTAGGCACAGGAACAAGAACAATACGGGATACAGGAACGGGTAACAGGGCACGGGTAACAACTGGAAGGGGGAAACACTAAGGGACCATTTGCAAGACAGACTGGGATAGACTAACAATGCTCAGGCAAGGATCAGAAGGCCTGGGGCCTTCTTATAGACCAGGAAATCATGGCAGCTGATGATGATGACGATTTCCTTTGTGCGCGCGCTGGCCCTTTAAGGCCGTGCACGAGCGTGCGAGCGCACCCTACGGGACACAGCAAAACGGAGCGGAAGTGAGCGCTGGCGTCTCCTAGGAAGGAGATGGGGACCAGCACTCACGGATCCATGGCTGAGGGCGTCGGGAGGTGAGCAAACCCAACGGCCCGCGGCCATGGATGCTACAGTATGCCCCCTCTTACGCCCCCTCTTCTTGGGGCCAGAGCGAGAGAGGAACCTTTTAATAAGAGCAGGAGCACTGAGGTTCTCTTCTGGCTCACAGGACCTCCCCTCAGGACCAAACCCTCTCCAGTCCACAAAATAGAAAGTCCTTCCTCCTACCCTTTTGCAGTCCAAGATCTCCTTCACCTCGAATATATCAGAAGGACCGCTGGGAGCAACTGTGGAACTAGTCTTGCTGTAGCGGTTCAGGACCACTGGTTTCAGGACACATGGAAGGAGTTGGGGATTCTGAGGGTAGGAGGCAGCCGCAGCTTATAGGAGACAGGGTTGATTTGTTGCAGAATCTCGAAAGGACCAAGGAACCTGTGAGCAAACTTGTATGAGGGTACCTTCAAGCGAATGTTCAGAGAGGACAGTCAGACTTTAGTCGCCAGAAGATACTGAGGCAGCTCTCTTCTCCTAGTATCTGCCTTTCGCTTCATGCGATCTACTGCCAGCAAAATACAGGACCGAGTCTGTTGCCAGATTTGCAGGAAGTCCCCATATGCAGAGTCAGCAGCGGGTACCTAAGATGAAGTCGACACAGGAAGAGGGACTCTAGGATGTTGACTTTATACAATGTGAAATGGAGTGGAAGTGGTGGACTCACTTGTGTGGTTGTTGTATGAGAACTCGGCCCATGGAAGAAGCTGTACCCAGTTATCGTGCTGTGAAGAGCTGAAGTGGCAGGGATAATTCTCCATAATCTGGTTGATCCTCTCAACTTGCCCATTAGACTGGGGGTGATAGGCTGAGGAAAAGTCCAAACTCACATCCAGGAGTTTACAGAGGGCTCTCCAGAACTTAGAGGTAAACTGTAACCCCCAGTCGGACACAATGTGAAAAGGCAAGCCATGCAAGCGAAAGATGTGTTGAATGAAGAGACTCACCAGTCGGGGAGCAGAAGGTAGGCCGGTCAGCGGGATAAAATGTGCCATCTTAGAGAACCTGTCCACTACCACCCAGATGGTGTTGCATCCTGCTGAGGGAGGAAGGCCTGTGACAAAGTCCATCGCAATGTTCTGCCAGGGGGCATTGGGTACAGGCAGAGGTTTAAGCAGGCCGGCAGGCTTGGAGTGAGTAACTTTGTTAGAGGCACACACCGTGCAAGAAGAGACAAAGTCGAGAACATCTTTAGGTAGCGTGGGCCACCAGAAGTGACGAGCAATCAGGTCTTGGGTTTTACGGACACCAGCGTGCCCAGCCAGTTTAGAACTGTGTCCCCAGCGGAGAATTCTTCTCCTGTCTGCCAACCGAACAAAAGTCCTCCCCGGAGGGATGTATCTAGTCTGCAGAGGATTAGCGGTGACAACGCAGGACGGGTCTATGATAGTCTGAAGGGACTCCACCGTGTCTTCCATATCAAACGATCTGGACAGGGCATCGGCCCTCACATTCTTGTCAGCGGGACGGTAGTGGAGCAAAAACTGGAAACGGGTGAAGAACAGCGACCACCTGGCTTGACGAGGATTCAGTCTTTGAGCGGACTGAAGGTAGGGAAGGTTCTTGTGGTCAATCAAGATGGGGTGAGCTGCGCCTTCTAGAAGATGTCTCTACTCCTCCAGAGCCAATTTGATGGCCATTAGCTCCCGATCTCCAATGGAGTAATTGCGCTCAGCAGAAGAAAAAAGTCTCGAGTAGTAGCCACATACTACTGCCTTTCCTTTGGAGGTCCTCTGGAACAGAAGTGCACCTGCACCAACAGAGGAAACGTCCACTTCCAGTGAGAACTGCCGAGATACGTCAGGGTGATGGAGGATCGAAGCTGAAGTGAAGGCTTTCTTGAGGCTAATGAATGCGGACTCTGCCTCTGGAGGCCACACCTTGGCGTTCACACCCTTCTTGGTAAGGGTAGAGATGGGAGCCGTAGAGATGAAAAAGTTCGGAATAAACTGCAGGTAGAAATTGTCGAATCCCAGGAACCGTTGTATGGCCCTTAGGCCTTGAGGGTGTGGCCACTCCAGGACAGACTTTAGTTTCTCAGGGTCCATCTTAAGACCCTGATCCGAGATGACGTAGCCCAGGAAGGGCAAAGACGCACTTCTCCAACTTGGCATATAAGCGATTCTCTCTTAGTCGCAGAAGAACTTGACGGACATGCCTCCGATGGGTCATCAGATCTGGGGAGAAAATCAAAATATCATCGAGATAAACTACAACAAACATATAGAGGAGATCTCGCAAAATATCATTGACGAATTCCTGAAATACTGTGGGAGCGTTACACAGTCCGAAGGGCATCACTAGGCATTCGTAGTGCCCATCGCGGGTGTTAAATGCCGTCTTCCATTCGTCACCCCGGCGAATCCGGATTAGATTATAAGCCCCCCGCAGTTCTAGTTTAGAAAAATGTTTGGCTCCTCGTATGCAATCAAACAGTTCGGATATAAGTGGCAACGGGTATTTGTTCTTGACCGTGATCTGGTTGAGACCACGGTAGTCAATGCAGGGTCGAAGAGATCCATCTCCCTTCTTAACGAAGAAGAAGCCTGCCCCAGCCGGGGAGGAAGATTTTCGAATAAAACCCCTCTCCAAGTTCTTCTTGATATAGGCTGACATAGATATAAAGTCTCTGGCAAGGAGAGAGGATATACTCGTCCACGGGGAAGAGAAGCATTAGGAACCAGTTCAATGGGACAGTCATAATTCCGATGTGGAGGCAACGTTTCAGCCTCTCGTTTGCAGAAGACATCTGCAAATCTGGCATACTGAGATGGTAGACCGGAGAGTGATTGAGGCAGAGGGAGCATAACAGGACGGACTTGTGACAGGCAATGGCTATGGCATCTGGAACCCCATTGAAGAACCTCTCCGGAATTCCAGTCAAGGACCGGGGCATGTAGGCGGAGCCATGGCAGACCCAGTAGGATAGGATTGATAGCCTTAGGTAGTACCAGGAAGGTGATCTGTTCTGAGTGAAGAGCTCGGACCCGTAGTGTCAACGGCTCCGTGATGAGCATAATCTGATCGGGCAATGGTAGACCATTCACAGAGGCAACAGCTAGGGGTCTCTCCAGACGGACTGTGGGTAGACGTAAACGATCCACTAGATCCTGCTGGATGAAATTAGCAGCTGCTCCAGAGTCAAGATAGGCGGAGGAAGGATGTGACGTTTCTCCAGAGACGATGGCCACAGGAATCTGGAAGAGGTTTTAACGTTTGGAGACGGTCCACCTAGAGTTGCCTCTCCAATCAACTATAGGTACTGGAGTTTCCCGGTTTCTGTGGGCATTGGCGCACAAAATGACCCTTAAGGCCACAATTCATACATAGTCCAGAGGAGCGTCTGCGTTGCTTCTCCTGTTCAGATAACTGGATTCTGTCTACCTGCATGGGTTCTTCAGGTAGCGCACTAGGGGAAGACAATAGTGGTCTCTGGACCGAGGGTGCTGGTCTGTGGGCCCGGCTCTCCTGTCGAACCTCCTGGATTCTCATATCAACCCGGGTGGCTAACAGAATGAGGGCATCCAAGGTAGAAGGAAGGTTGCGGGCCGTCGGTTCGTCTTTGATGTAAGAGTACAGTCCCTGCCAGAAGGTCGCCACCAGTGCCTCATTGTTCCATGCCAGCTCGGCTGCTAGGGTATGGAAGGAGATAGCATACTCCCCTACTGTGGAACCTTCTTGCTTGAGGGTCATCAGAGTGGCTGCGGCAGAGGATGTTCGACGCAGCTCCTCGAACACGGCACGAAAGGACTGCAGGAACAAGGCTAGGTCCGCGGATACAGGTCCTTGTTGCTCCAAGATTGGGTTCGCCCATGCGAGGGCCTTGCCAGCGAGGAGGGAGATAATAAACGCCTTTTTGGCCTCCTCGGAGGGGAAGAGATGACGCCGTAGCCTAAAATGAACCGTGCATTGATTAAGAAATCCTCTACATGCTCTGGGATTTCTGTCGTAGCGAGGAGGAAGAGGCAGAGGAACTGTGGATCCGGAACAAACAGGAGGAGCAACGGGCAGTGGCACAGCAACAGCTTCAGGAGGAAGAACCGGGGGTGAAACAGTGAGTAGATCCAGACCAGGATAGAATTCACAGCCTCAATGAGTTGATCCTGACGTGTGCGTAGGTCATGCATCTCCATCTGTATCTTCTGGACTGCGGTCTTGGGCGGGCCAGCGGGTTCCATGGCCTGAGCGTACTGTGACGGTCACAGGGTATGTGGACCCACTAGGCCGTAGCGGGGAGGCAGCTGACCAGGTCACAGTCTACACGAAAGTCAATAGCAGATAGCAACGCTTGGGTACCTGAACTAGTCCAGACAGTGGCTGTGGCTTCAGCACGGATAGAGGCCGGTGCGGCAAGTAGCGCCAGACGTGGCGAGCAGTATCCGATGTGGCAGAAGACACTGGACGTGGCAGAAGACACGGGACGTGGCAGACGACACTGGACGTGGCAAACGACAGCAGGTGCAGTAGACATGACTCCAACACTCTGGGGCCTTCTTATAGACCAGGAAATCATGGCAGTTGAGGATGATGACGATTTCCTTTGTGTGCGCGCTGGCCCTTTAAGGCTGTGCACGAGCGTGCGCGCACACCCTACGGGACACAGCAGAACGGAGCGGAAGTGAGCGCTGGCGTCTCCTAGGAAGGAGATGGGGACCAGCACTCACGAATCCATGGCTGCGGGCGTCGGGAGGTGAGTAAACCCGACGGCCCGCAGCCATGGACGCTACACATGCCACCAGGTTGACAGGTAAGACACTAAATCAGTAGTTGTCCATTTGATCTATTTACTCTGTCCATTTGATCTATTTATTTTATGAACACATTATATGCTTAGAAACAGGGCCCCGTCAGACAGTATCACACATGATAGGATTAGATACAAGGCCCAGGAGACAGTATCACAAATGATAGGCTTAGATACAGGGCCAGCAGACCTATTGTTCACTTTATAACGTTACATATATTTTAAAAATCTGTAAATATGGTTTTTATTTTATTCTCCATATCATTAAGCTATAGATAAAAAAAAAAATCTTACAGTTGTCACTCTGGCCACTGAGCCTCATAATAGTAAACCTATATATGTCTCAAACACACGATTTGTGTATCAAAATCGTTCTAGACACAAATTTGTCCAAAAATATACTTTATTGTTCCATAAATATGGATAAACCCCCCAAAAAAACAACAAATATACATACAAAAATTAAAACAATACTTAACCCTTTCAGGACCAAGCTCATTTTGGCTTTTTGGATCAGCCCCATTTTTTTAAATCCGACATGTGTCATTTTATGTGGTAATAACTCTGGAATGCTTTTGCCTATCCCAGAGATTCTGAGATTGTTTTCTCGTAACATATTGTACTTTATGTTATTGAAAAAATTTGGTCAATAAATTCATTGCTTATTTGTAAAAAACATCAAAATTTTAAGAAAATTTGCACAAATTAGGATTTTTCTAATTTTAAATGTATCTGCTTGTAAAACATATAGTATTTCACATAATCCATGTCTACTTTATATTTGCATAGTTTTTTTAACATTATTTTATTGTTCTAGGACGTTACAAGGTTTAGAAATTTAGCAGCAATTTCTCACTTTTTCAAGAAAATTTCAAAAGGCTATTTTTCAAGGACCATTTCGGTTGTGAAGTGGTTTTGAGCGCCTTATGTACTAGATAGACCCCATAAATCACCCCATTTTAAAAACTGCACCCCTCAAAGTATTCAAAACAACACTCCGATAGTTTCTCAACCCTTTAGGTGTTTCACATGAATTAAAGCAATGTACAAATTTTATGTTTTTTGCTGAAATTCATTTGTAATACATTTCTTTCTGTAACACAGAAGGTTTTACCAGAGAAATGCAACTCAATATTTATTGCCCAGATTATGCAGTTTTTAGAAATATCACACATGTGGCCCTATTGTGCTAATGGACTGAAACACAGACCTCAGAAGCAAAGAAGTACCAAGTGGATTTTGGGGCCTCCTTTTTTTAGAATATATTTTAGGCACCATGTCAGGTTTGAAGAGGTCTTGTGGTGCCAAAACAGTGGAAACTCCCCAAAAGTGACACCGTTTTGGAAATTACACACCTCAAGGAATTTATCTATGGGTTAAGTTAGCATCTTGATCCCACAGGTCTTTTGCTATATTTGCTATTATTGGAGTTTGTCTGTGAAAATGAAAATCTACTTTTTTTCTGAAAAAATAGAATTTTTTTAAATTTTTACAAGGAATAAAGAATAAAAAGCACCACAAAACATGTAAAGCTATTTCTCTCGATTACGGCAATACCCCATATGTGGTAACAAACTGCTGTTTGGACCCACGGCAGAGCTCAGAAGGGAAGGAGTGCCATTTGGATTTTGGAGTGCAGATTTTGCTGGATTGGTTTTCAGTGCCATGTCGCATTTGCAATGCCCTGGAGGGACCAAAACAGTGGAAACCCCCCAAAAGTGACCCAAGTTTGGAAACTACACCCCTCAAGGAATTTTTCTAGGGGTATAGTTAGCATTTTGACCCCACACTTGTTTTCCGGAATTTGGTGGAATAAAGAAAATCTAATTTTTAAAAAAAAAAAAAAACTAAAAATGTTTAATTTTTACAATGAATAAGGGAGAAAAATAACCCCAAAATTTGTAAAGCAATTTCTCCTGATTATGGAAATATACCATATGTGGTAATAAACTGCTGTTTGGACTCACGGCAGGAGAATGGAAGGAGCGCTATTTGGCTTTTGGAGCTCAAATTTAGCTGGAATAGTTTTTGGGTGTCATGTAGCATTTGCAAAGCCCCTGAGAGACCAAAACAGTGGAAACCCCTCAAAAGTGAGCCCATTTGTGAAACTACACCCCTTAAGAAATCTATCTAGGGGAATAGTGAGCATTTAGACCCTACATGTCTTTTGCAGTATTTATTAGAATTAGGCCGTGAAAATTAAGATCAACATTTTTTTCCACAAAAATGTCGAATTTTTTAATTTTCAGAAAGGATAAAGGAGAAAAAGCGCACCAACATTTGTAAAGCAATTTATCCCAAGTACGGCAATACCCCACAAGGTCATAAATGTTTTTTCTTTAGAAATTAATTCACCCTTTCAGGACTGATCCATTTTTTGCTATTTAATTTTAGTTTTTCCCTTCCCGCTTTCCAAGAGCCTTAACTTTTTTTATTTTTCCGTCAGTAGAGTGGTGTGAGGCTTATTTCTTGCGGGAGGAGTTGTAGTTTCTAGTGACACCATTTAAAGTACCATTTAATGTACTGGGAAACTGAAAATAAAGTTTTTTGCATGCTGAAATTGGAAAAAGCTGCGATTCCTCCATTGTTTTTTGGGTTTTGTTTTTACGGCTTTCACCGTGAGGTAAAAATGACAACTTAAATTTTTTCTGAGACTTGGTACGATTAAGGTGATAGCAAATTTATAGTTGTTTTTTTTTATATTTTACTACTTTTACAAGGTAAAAACTATATGTTAATAAAAACAAAACGTTTCAACACATCCGAGAACCATAACTTTTTTTATTTTTTGGTCGATTGAGTGGTTTGAGGGCTTATTTTTTTTGCGGGACGAGCTGTAGTTTTATTGGTACCATTTTTTGGTACATACAACTTTTTGATCACTTTTTATAAATTTTTTTAAAAAAAGCTAAGGTGACCAAAAAACAGCGACTTGGGCGTTTTAATTTCTTTATTTTTTATGGCGTTCACCGTGCAAGTTAAATAATGGTATATTGTAATAGTTCAGACTTTTACGGAAGTAGCGATACCAATTTTGTTTATTGTTTTTATTTTTTACATTAATTTAGAGGAAAAATGTGAAAGGGGTTTTTTTTTTTACTTTATATATATTACATATTATTTTCACGAATAATAACTTTATTTACTTTTTTTTTTTTTACACATTTTATTATTCCCCTTAGGGGACTTTAACCAGTGATCATTAGATCGCTGGTACAATACACTGCAATACTAATGTATTGCAGTATAATGTAATTTTTACAGGCTCCTGTAACAGCACGATCGCTGTTCCTGTCCGTTAGTCCCGGGGGTCAGCTGTAATACACAGCTGACACCTGCAGCATATGGAGCGGGCTCAGCGCATGAGCCCGCTCAATATATAACCCCCAGCACCACGACATGCTATTAAGTCGTGGTGCGCGAAGGGGTTAATGCGCAGCGGATGGTGCAAAGTGAAAATTAAAACTTTCCACTGATATGCCATTTTAATGCACAATATGTTGTGCCCAGTTTGTGCCACTGAATACAAATACCTCATACAATGTTGAGCGGGTTCTCCCGGGTATAAAATGTCATATATGTGGGTGTAAGTTGGTGTTTGGTGCCATTTGGCTTTTGGAGCGCAGATTTTGCTTGGTAATAGTTCTGT
The DNA here is from genome assembly GCF_050947455.1 of Rhinoderma darwinii. Classification (NCBI taxonomy): domain Eukaryota; kingdom Metazoa; phylum Chordata; class Amphibia; order Anura; family Rhinodermatidae; genus Rhinoderma; species Rhinoderma darwinii. Next base: position 180,783,355 of record NC_134687.1, on the reverse strand, counting down.
TTGGGCTTTTGCTGGTATTTCAGTTTATAATGTGGGGGCATATGTAAGCTGGGCAGAGTACATCAGGGCATAATAGGAGGGTATAATAATGCGGTAAATAAATAATAATTCATAGATATGTGGCCAGTGTCGCACTGATAAATGGTGTCCAATCTTATCCGCTATTGGAACGCTCTGCACAATTTCTGTCGCTATATTTTGAGAATCAGAACTTTTTTTATTTTTTCTCCACCAGAGCCGTATGAGGGCTTATTTGTTGCGGGACAATCAGTAGTTTTCATTTGTACCATTTTGGGGTGCATGCGATTTTTTGATCACTTTTTATTCAATTTTTTTTTGGGCAAGCAAGGTGACGAAAATACATAAATTCTGACAATGTTTTTTTGCCCTTTTTTTTTTTACAGTGTTCACCGTGCGCTATAAATGACATTTTACTTTATTCTGTGGGTCGATACGATTACGGCGATACCATATGTATATGTTTTTTTTTATGTTTTGTGGCATTTGCGCAATAAAATTACTTTTCTATAAAATAATTAACTTTTTATGTCACCATATTCTGTGAGCCATAACTTTTTTATTTTTCAGTCAAAAAAGCTGTGTAAGGACTTGTTTTTTGCGTAACGGGGTTGTAGTTTTTATTGGTACTATTTTGGGGTACATACAACATTTTGATCACTTTTTATTCTATATTTGGGAGGGGTGGTGATCAAAAAATAGTGATTATGGCATAGTTTTTTAATTACTTTTTTTGCGGTGTTCACCGTGCGGGAAAAATGATATTAGATTTTTATAGTTTGGGTCATTACGAACACGGTGATACCAAATATGTGTACTTTTTTATTTAACATAAAAAGACTTATTATAGGAAAAAAAAGCATATTTTGTTTTTGGAACTTATAACTTATTTATACACTTTTATTAAACATTTTTCTTACCTTTTTTTTTACTTTTTACAATTTTTTACTTGAAGACCTGCAGCACTGATAGGTGCTCTAATACATTACACTACCTAGGTAGTGTAATGTATTATAAACTGTCAGTGTGATGCTGAGTCACACTGACAGGAAGCCTATGAGGACCTGCCTCTGGCTGGTCCTCATAGGCATCCGTGCATGGCAGACCCGAAGGCCGTTGTATGGCCTCCGGTTTTGCCCTGACAACCGATGGCAGCACTCGGAATCGGTCCCCGGGAAAATTTGTTGTAGCAACAAACTTTCCAGTTTGTTATAGCAACAAACTTTCCAGATTGTTACTACAACAAACTTTCCCTGCGAGTACATGATCGGGACCTGAACTTATCAGGTCCCGATCATGTCTCTGGGACCAGAGGCAGGGGTTAACAGCGCGATCCGGGTGTCAGCGCTACTCTGAGACACCCAATCGCACTTTTAACACCAACCGTGAATTCACGTTGGCGCTACAAAGAGCCCAGCAAGCGCAACGTGGATTTACTGTGGGCGGTCAGGAAGCGGTTAAAATGATAGCTCTAAGAAGCATCAACAAAGTGCCAGCATAACCATAATAAATATAAAGATCATATAATATGCAACAGGTTTACAAAAAATGCAGGGAGAGCGTATAGTGAACCTCAGTCCCAAATCCCCCTTATACAGTAATATGCTAATGGTAGTATATATACACAATTATAAGAGGCATGAAGTAATCTCAATTGCCTGTGGCTGGCATAATAGCTGTCAGTGATCTCAGAGAATAAACACCTCAACGCGCGTTTCACACCCTTCGTCAGGAGAGAACATAGTGTAATGGAAATGAGTTTTTAAATGCTACTCCTGTCTATCAGTGACTAATGGCGCATAGCGATTGATAAGACCGACCCAGGTGTGCCTTCCGCGTTATGAGCGTCAGTGCAGTGGGAGGTTTTCCTCCATTATGTACACTTCTGCCCAAACTTTGGCAGCTTCCGGCATAACGCACTGAACGGTCCGTCAAGCGCATGCACACATCACCAGTATATACCAAGATAGTTCAACACAGGTACAAGAAATACTGAATCTTATCATTATTTCAAAGTAATTTAAAGGGTTCCTAAAAGCCATTAAAGAGACTCTGTCACCACATTATAAGTGCCCTGTCTCCTACATAAGGAGATTGGTGCTGTAATGTAGGTGACAGTAATGCTTTTTATTTAAAAAACCGATCTTTTTTCACAACGTTAGGAGCGATTTTTGTTTATGCTAATGAGCTTTCTTAATGCCCAAGTGGGCGTACTTTTACTTTCGACCAAGTGGGCGTTGTACAGAGGAGTGCATGACGCTGACCAATCGGCATCATGCACTCCTCTCCATTCATTTACACTGCACTAGCGATATAGTTATATCGCTATGTGCAGCCTCATACACAAACCCTAACATTACTACAGTGTCCTGATAATGAATACACATGAAATCCAGCCTGGATGTCATGTGTACTCAGAATCCTGACACTTCTGAATCTTTTCTGTGAGATTCCAGAAACGGATACGAAATCTCGCGAGATCACGGAGCTAAACGAGATTTGGTTTCACTTGCCGGAATCTCACAAAAAAAGAGTCAGAAGTGTCAGGATTCTGAGTACACATGACGTCCAGGCTGGATGGTCATGTGTATTCATTATCAGGACACTGTAGTAATGTTAGGGCTTGTGTATGTAGCTGCACATAGTGATATATCTATATCGCTAGTGCAGTGTAAATGAATGGAGAGGAGTGCATGATGCCGATTGGTCAGCGTCATGCACTCCTCTGTACAACGCCCACTTGGTCGAAAGTAAAAGTACGCCCACTTGGGCATTAAGAAAGCTCATTAGCATAAACTAAAATCGCTCCTAACGTTGTGAAAAAAGATTGGTTTTTTAAATAAAAAGCATTACTGTCACCTACATTACAGCGCCCATCTCCTTATATAGGAGATAGGGCACTTATAATGTGGTGACAGAGTCTCTTTAAGCCAAATCACAATAGAATTATAAATATATATATATAAAAATATATATACACATACTTGTATTTAAGCGCTACTGAACTCATTATTGAAGATATAGATCTCATTAATACTCAAATAATGTAGGCAGTATAGATATAATTAATACTCCAAATATATAACTATGTTCTAATCCGAATTAATAACAGTAATTAGATCAATCATGAACAAAATCAATCACAAAACCAATTAGTAAAAAGTTATATATCAATTCTACACCAGTTATATACCAATTCTAGACCAGTTACATATGTACATATATGTATGGCGAGGACCATATGGAAAAGACTAACACCAATGCTCCGCACTGATTGTGGAAATTCTCCACATGGACTCCCCACAATATAGACAAACATTATACACAATCAATATGATGTAGAGACAAGATAAAAAATGCGGCATTCACAAAGAATGGTAGAAAAACTTCTTTAATATGGCACAGCGAGGGAGGACAAAGCAGACAGCTGGCAAGGTTACAGCCTGTTTCGCGCTATATAGCGCTTCTTCCGACCTACCTATTATACACAATCAGTTATATACATCAGTCATACAATTTCCTGGTAGATGGCTGCGTTGACACTGGACTTGATATAACACAGTGTACCAACACCAGCAGATGACATGGCTCCCAAAACCATCACTGATTGTGGAAACTTCACACTGGACCGCAAGCAACTTGGATTGATGCCTCTCCACTCTTCCTCCAGACTCTGGGACCTTGATTTCCCAATGAAATGCATAATTTACTTTCATCTGAAAACAGAACTTTGGACCACTGAGCAACAGTGTTGGTCCACTGTGTTATATTAAGTCCAGAGTCAATGCAGCGTCTACCAGGACATTTTTGAGCACTTCATGTTTCCCTCTGCTGACAAGCTTTATGGAGATGGTGATTTCATTTTCCAGCAGGACTTGGCACCTGCCCACCCGCCAAAAGTACCAATACATGGTTTAATAACCACAGTATCACTGGGCTTGATTGGCCAGCAAACTTGCCTGACCTAAACCCAATAGAATTGATGGGGTATTGTCAAGAGGAAGATGAGAGAAACCAGACCCAACAATGCATAACTCCACAGCAGTGCCACAGGCTGATTGCCTCCATGCCACGCCGCATTGATGAAGTAATTCATAAAAAAGGAGCCCCAACCAAGTATTGAGTACATATACTGGACATACTTTTCAATAGGACAACATTTCCGTATTAAAACTCAATTTTGAAATTGGGCTTATATAATATTCTAATTTTCTGAGACACCAAATTTTTGGTTTTCATTAACTGTTAGCCATAATCATCAACATTAGAAGAAAAAAATGCTGGAAATAGATCACTCTGTCTGTAATGAGTCTATATAATATATGAGTTTCACTTTTTGAATTGAATTACTGGAATAAATTTACTTTTTGAGGATATTCTAATTCATTGAAAAGGACTAGTATATGTACTGGGTCAAAGAACGTGCAGAGAAGACCAAAACCCGTGCGTAGCACGGCTGGTGGGGATCCCCCGCACGAACCCCGAATAAACAATAAACACAATAATATATTGAAGCAACAAAAAATATAAAAAAATATATCAAAGATATTAGTTGAGGGATATCCCCTAAGGGCAATCATATAGTTTAAGGTGACCTCTATATAAAGTGAAAAATATATATTAGGCTCTGTTTTGGCTTGCTAAACAAGTGGTTTGTATATCAAGTGGAGTTACAAAACCGGAGTTAAAAAGAGGAGTTAGGGTATGTGCACACAACAATGCCAAATACGTCTGAAATTACGAAGCTGTTTTCAGGAGAAAACAGCTCCAGAATTTGACGTTTTTACAAGTGCACGCGTTTTTCGTGGCGTCTTTTACGGACGTAATTGGAGCTGGTTTTCTTTGGAGTCAATGAAAAACGGCTCCAATTACGTCCCAAGAAGTGTCCTGCACTTCTTTGCCGCGGACGTAATTTTACGCGCCGTCTTTTGACAGCGACGCGCAAAATGACAGCTCGTCTGCACAGAACATCGTAAAACGCCTCCATTACGTCTGAAAAGAGGTCGTGTGCACATACCCTTAAAGCCCTTGTAAGTACTCTTCTTTTCTTTTACTTTAACAATTGTTCACTATTTTTTTTTGCAACTGGGATAATGGACAGCAAGATTGGAGGTTTTCTTAAGTACACAGTTTGCCATATGTAGGCATGACTGGAGCCGGCGTTCCAGAGTGAACACCTCTGTGGTTGATGTGAGCATGTTGTTCGCCTGTAAGCTCGCATTAGAGATCTGGAGGAGCAAAATGCAACACTGAGGGCGATAGACAATCTTGAAAGGGAGCATGCTGCTGACTGAACAAGCAGTTAGTGGGGTAGAACTGGAGGGTGAAGAAATGGGTCAGCAGGATCAGGCAAGTAGCTGGGTTAATGTAGTTAGGGGCAGTAGAAAGGGGCCAAAGAAAAGAAAGGCCAATCCTGTTTCTGATATTCCAAGCAAAATTGCCAAGTTGGGTGATGAGGCGAGGGTGTCGGTTTCAGAAACGGCAGCCCTAGTAGACACTGATCTCCCCAACAGCCGGGAGAACAGCCCAGCTGGTAGTCGGCGGTATGGTAATGCAGGTAAGGCAAGACAATTGGTAGTTGCATGGGGATTCTATTATCAGGAAGACGGATAGAATAATTTGTCGCCAGACCGCCTCAACCGAATGGTTTGCTGTCTCCCTGGTGCCGGGGTTCGGCATGTAATGGAAAGGGGGGATAAATTACTGGGAGGGGCTGATGATCCAGCTGTCGTGGTCCATGTAGGTACCAACAGAATAAATGGAAGGTGGAGGAGCCTTAAGAATAATTTTAAAGAACTAGGCTGCAAGCTGAAGGGAAGGACCTCCAAGGTTGTATTCTCAGGAATACTGCCTGTGCCATGCGCATCACAGGAAAGACAGCGGGAGCTCAGGGAGTTAAATGCATGGCTTAAGTCTTGGTGTAGAGGAGAAGGCTTTGGGTTTCTAGAGCACTGGGCTGAGTTTTCATTGGGGTACAAACTGTATTCTGCAGATGATTTGCACCTAAATGGAAGGGGGTCCACTGTGCTGGGGGAAAGAATTCTAGCTGGGGTGGCAGAGTATTTAAACTAGGGCTGAGGAGGGAGGTGAATGTAGAAAATAAAGGGGTAGTCAGGTTAGAGAGGGGTCAGACTATATTGGTGGGGGGAGAAACAGACTGTGGGGAGAGGACTAGACAACAGGATAGGGAGTTCCTTTTGTTACAAAACAGCAATGAAAATGAAAATGCCCAAATAATCACATTTCTGATAATGAATGTGAAAAACTGAAAGGCAAGTTAAAGTGTATGTTCACAAATTCCAGAAGTCTAGCAAGGAAAATGGGGGAGCTAGAGGCCTTGGTACTGGAAGAAAATATAGTTATAGTTGGTGTTGCTGAAACATGGCTAGACTCTTCACACGACTGGGCTGTAAATCTACAGGGTTTTACAATTTTTCGGAAAAACAGGACAAATAGGAAAGGCGGTAGTGTATGTCTGTATGTGAGAAGTTATATGAAGGGGAGTGTGAAAGAGACAATAGTGGGTGAAGATTTTGAGAAAGTTGAAAGCTTGAGTCACGATGTGGCGTATGGACACACTGGACCGTACAACATAGCGAAGGCAGGCTCGGTTGGGACCAGGCGGTAGGTAGACGTCAGGCGTGGCGTTTCAGAACAAGCGTGGTATGCAGCACAACACGACAACAGTTTAGCACAGTACTGGATCTGGATAGCACGGGATACAGGATACAGGAACAGGGAAGACTGGTAAACTGGAAGACACTAGGGGTCCATTAGCAAGACAAACTTTGGGTAACGAACAACGCTCAGGCAAAGAACAAGAGGGCAGGGCCCTATTTATAGCCTTCTGGGCTAGATTGCAGACTTCCTGCCATATGCGTTCACTGGCCCTTTAAGGCTGTGCACGCGCGGGTGCCCTCTGGGAGACAGTCTCGAAACCAGGAACTGAGTGCCGGCGCCTCACAGGAGTTCCTCATGAGGACGAGGGCATCGATGTTCTCCTCTGGCTCCCAAGACCTTTCTTCTGGACTGAACCCCCTCCAATCCACTAAATAAAATGTCCTTCTTCCCACCCTCTTGGTGGCCAGAATCTCCCTTACTTCGAAAGTCCCGGATGAGCCGCCAGGGACCACTGCGAAACTAGGAGTCCTGGAGTAGCGGTTCAGGACCACAGGTTTCAGCAAGGAGACATGGAAGGAGTTAGGGATCTTGAGGGTAGGAGGCAGCCGTAGCTTGTAAGACACCGGTTTGATCTGTAGCAGGATTTCGAAGGGTCCTAGGAACCTAGGGGCAAATTTGCATTACGGCACCCTCAACCGGATATTCCTTGAAGACAACCAGACCTTTGTACCTGGAAGAAACTGAGGAGGAACCCGTCTTCTTGTATCTGCCTTTCTATTCAAGCGGTCCACCACCAGCAGGATAGAAGATCGGGTCTGTTGCCATATTTCCAGAAAGTCCCTGAAGGTAGCATCAGCTGCAGGCACCTGGGACATAGTAGAAACAGGAAGAGGTATACGAGGATGTTGGCCGTAGACGATGAAGAACGGACTGGAAATGGTGGACTCACTAGTGTGGTTATTATATGAGAACTCTGCCCATGGGAGCAGCTGTACCTAGTCATCATGCCGCCTGGAAAAAAAGTGACGCAGACAGTTCTACATAATCTGGTTAACCCTCTTGACTTGCCCATTGGATTGGGGATGATAGGCCGAAGAGAAGTCTAACTTTACACTGAGGAGACCGCAGAGTGCTCTCCAAAACTTTGAGGTGAATTTGAGATGTGTTGAATAAAAGAGGTCGACCAATCGTGCAGCAGAAGGTAGACTGGTCAAGGGAACGAAATGAGCCATCTTAGAAAATCGATCCACCACCACCCAGATCACACTGCAAGCCGCAGAAGGGGGAGATCAGTGACAAAGTCCATTGCGACATGCTGCCAGGAAACAGCGGCCACAGGCAGTGGATGGAGCAGGCCAGCAGGTCTGGAGTGAGCAACTTTATTTGCTGTGCATACCGTACATGAGGAGACAAAGTCCATGACGTCTTTGGGCAGCGTGGGCCACCAGAACTGGCGGGCGATTAGCTCTTGGGTCTTACGAGCACCCGTGTGACCTGCCAGCTTGGAACTGTGACCCCAGCGAAGCATTCTTCCTCTGTGAGCCAGACGCACAGTCCTTCCCGGAGGAATGTCTCTAACTTGCAGGGGGTTCGCAGAGAAGATGCAGGAAGGGTCAATAATATTCTGTGGGGACTCCACAATGTCCTCTGTCTCAAATTACCTAGACAACGCATCGGCCCTTACATTCTTGTCGGCAGGTCGGTAGTGGAGTTCGAACCGGAACCGAGCAAAGAACAACGACCTCCAGTCTTGACGAAGATTCAACCGCTGGGCCGTCTGTAGGTAAGTCAAATTTTTGTGATCCATGAAGAACAGGATAGGATGGACTGCGCCCTCCAGTAGGTGTCTCCACTCCTGCAGAGCCAACTTGATGGCCAGTAACTCCCAATCCCTAATCGAGTAGTTGCGCTCTGCGGAAGAAAACAGCTTGGAATAGTAGCCACATACCACAGTCTTGACCTTCGACCCTTTCTGGGACAACAGTGCACCAGCACCAACAGAGGAGGCATCCACCTCTAACGAAAACTGTAGGGATACATCAGGGTGGTGAAGAATAGAGGCTGATGTGAAGGCTTTTTTTAAGGATTCAAATGCGGCTTCTACCTCCAGAGTCCCCACTTTGGTATTCATACCCTTTTTAGTGAGGGTGGAGATGGGAGCTGTCAAAAATGAGAAGTTGAGAATGAACAGCCGGTAGAAGTTGGCAAATCCTAGGAAGCGTTGCATGGCCCTTAAGCCTTGGGGGCGTGGCTACTACAGGACAGCCTTTACCTTCTCAGGGTCCATCTTGAGGCCCTGATAGGAGATGATGTAGCCCACGAAGGGAAGAGACTTTTTCTGAAACACACACTTCCCCAGCTTGGCATAAAGATGATTCTCTCTTAAATGAAGCAACACCTGGCGGACATGACTCTAATGAGTTACTGGATCTGGGGAAAAAAATCAAAATGTCATTGAGATACACCACAACACAAACATAAAGGAGATCACGAAAAATGTCATTGACAAATTCTTGAAACACCGCGGGGGAGTTACACAGGCCGAAGGGCATAACTAGGTATTCATAGTGCCCATCACAAGTATTAAAAGCAGTCTTCCACTCGTCACCTTGACGAATCCGGATCAGATTGTAGGCCCCCGCAGGTCCAGTTTAGAAAAAAAAAAATTCCCCCCCCCGTATGCGATCAAACAGTTCGGAAATCAAAGGCAGTGGGTACCTGTTCTTCACCGTGATCTGGTTGAGGCCTCGGTAGTCAATGCAGGGTCGTAGGGATCTATCTTTCTTCTTGACAAAGAAGAATCCAGCTCCGGCCAGGGATGAGGATTTACGAATGAGCCCCTCTCTAGGTTCTCTTTAATGTAGGACAACATAGACTGGGTCTACGGCAGGGAGAGAGGGTACCCTCTACCGTGAGGAGGAGACGACTCAGGAACCAAGTAGATCGGACAATCATATGCTCAATGTGGCGGCAAGGTCTCAGCTTCCTTCTTATCGAAGACATGAGAGAACATAGAGTAACAAGGAGGCAACCCTGCCAATGACTGATGCGGAGGAGACTGAGGCTAATGGATATGCCCCGGACATCGGTCGAGACACTTGGGACCCCACTGGAGAACCTCTTTAGAGTTCCAATCCAGGACTGGGGCGTGCAAACGAAGCCAAGGCAAACCCAGCAGCACAGGGTTGACGGCCTTGAACAGGACAAACAGGGATATGGGCTGAGAATGAAGAGCTCCCACTTGAAGTCTTAATGGCTTGGTCACAGACACGACTGGGTCAGTCAATGGCAGTCCATCTACCGAGGCAATGATCAACGGCCTTTCCAGCCGAACAGTGGGAAACTGAAGAAGATCCACAAGGTCTTGGCAGATTAAATTGGCTGCAGAGCCAGAGTCCAGGTAGGCAGGGACCGGATGGGGCCTCTCGCCAGCAATGATGGTTACAGGAATGAACAGTTTGGAGGAGCGTTGCCGGTGAAATGCAGTAGCGCCCAGGGTTGTCTCTCCAGCCAAACCTAGGTGCTGGGGGTTTTTGGCTTCTGAGGACACAGACGCACAACATTGTCTTTATTGCGGCCTCGCTTGCAGAATCCAGAGGTGCGCCTGTGCTGTTTCTCCTGGACAGACAATTTTAGCCGATCTACTTGCATCGGAACCTCGGGAAAAGCAGTAGAAGGCGGCAAGAGGGGTTGCTGGAAGTTGGGCGCCAGTCTTGGAAGCCGTCTGTCCTGACGAACCTCATGAGATCTCTCCCACAGCCTTATGTCCACTCGAGTGGCAAGCAGAATCAGGTCGTCCAAGGCAAGTGGCAGATCTCGAGCGGCAAGTTCGTCCTTGATGTCGGGCGATAAGCCATGCCAGAAGGATGCCACCTAGGCCTCATTGTTCCAGGATAGTTCTCCTGCCAGGGTGCAGAACTGGATGGTGTATTCACCCACAGAGGTGTACTCCTGGTGAAAGTTAAAGATAGCAGTGGCTGCCGATGAGACTCGTCCTGGCTCCTCGAAAACAGGGTAAAATAGATATAGCTGTAATGACAGAGATAGGGAAACAGACAAGTGCGCCCTAAACTACTCGCCACTCAGTCCCTGCCTACATGCAATGACCCGCCCTAGGCGACGGGGTACAACTGGGCAACAGTCCCTACACTCAATAAGTGCATGACAGACAACAGACAAGGAAACACAGAACAAAGGGAAACGGGGCAGTTGCCCACGGCAACACCGTGAGCAACAAGAGTAGTAAACGAGCCGAGTCAAACCAGGAGAGTACGAGGTGCCAAACGCAGAGCAGGAGAGTAGTGAACAAGCCGAGTCAAACCAGGAGTGTACGAGGTACCAAACGCAGAGCAGGAGAGTAGTGAACAAGCCGAGTCAAACCAGGAGTGTACGAGGTACCAAACACAGAGCAGAAGAGTAGTCAGTAAGCCAGGGTCAATATGAAGCAGGGACAAGTAGTTCAAGAAGCTGCAGCAGGGCCAGGAAACCAACAGAGAAGAATCACAAGCAAGGAGGAACAGGAAAGGCAGGTATAAATAGACAGAGGGCGGGAGCTAGCTCCGTCTGGCCAGGCTGTGATAGGCTCTCCCACTCCTAAGCCTGCCATCCTGAGTGGTGGAAGATGGAGTCAGTCTCACAGACATAGAAGCAGGTGCAGACTGATTACCTATGGGCGTGGATACAGAAGCTGTGCCTGGCAGATCCTTAACAGTTATATACAGGGATGATGGCTGGTATATACAGGGATGATTGGGGGTTGTGTACAGTGATGGGGGTTATATACAGGGATGCTGGCTGGTATATACACGGATGATAGGGAGTTGTGTACAGAGATGATGGGGGTTATATACATGGAGGATGACTGCTACAGCTATCATCCCCATATATAACCCCATCATCCCTGTATATATCAACCATCATCCCTGTATATACCAGCCATCATTCCTGTATATAACTGTATAGTATATAACCCCCATCATCCCTGTATATATCAACCATCATCCCTGTATGTACCAGCCATCGTTCCTGTATATAACCTCCATCATTTCTGTATATACCAGCCAGGTTGGTATATACAGGGATGATGGGGGTTATATACAGTGATTATGGGGGTTATATACAGTTATATACAGGGATGATGTTTGATATATACAGGAATGATGGGGATTATATACAGTTATATACAGGGATGATGGCTGGTGTATACAGGGATGATAGGGGGTTGTGTATAGTGATGATGAGGATTATATACATGGATGATGGCTGCTCCAGCTGTCATTCCAATATATAATATATAACCCCCATCATCCCTATATATATCAACCATCATCCCGGTATAGAACGCCATCATTCCTGTATATAACCTCCATCATCCCTGTATATACCAGCCAGGCTGGTATATACAGGTATGATGAGGGTTATATACAGTTATATACAGGGATGATGGTTAATATATACAGGAATGATGGGGGTTATATACAGGGATGATGGGTAGTCCAGCCGTCATCCCTGTATTAACCCTCATCATCCCTGATTAAAGCAGCCATTATCCCTGTATAATTTCAGAACGGGATACGTCATGGAGGGGTGCTTGCTCACCCTCTCCTCACACACAGACAGGCTTCTTCTGTTCCTGGCGGGCAGCATTAGAAGTGTGCACTAGCAGACGTGCCTAGTGTGCGCGCACGTCTTCTAGCTTGAATGACTGTGTGGCCGTGCACAGTCATGGTGAGAGCAACGGGAGCAGCGAGGAAGAGAAGAGCGGCGGGAGCAGAGCTCATCGCCGTGAGTGGGCCCCACCATCTCAGTTGGCCCAGAGCCCCCGCCCCACCTGACCTCCCACTAGCTACGCTACTGATGACTAGACTGGAGGCGATCTCCGGTCATTCTCCTGTCGTTTGTGTAAAGGAACTACAGGAGTGACAGCACAGCGTGATCTCGCGAGTTCACGCTGTAATGTGGATTAAGCCGGACATGAATGAAGAGGAGTGTACGACGCTAATTGGTCAGCAAGATACACTTCTCCTTACTACGCCCACTTAGTCAAGAGTAAAAAAACGCCAACTTGGGCATAAAGAACAAATTTGCATAACGCTTAAAATGCTCATAACTCTGTCAAAAATAAATGTTTTTTTTACAAAAACAACACCTTACTTATCTACATTAAGTGCCTATTAGATTAGGTGGAAGATAGGGCAGTTATAAACTGGTGACAGAGCCTCTTTAAGACTAACAATGATCTAATGGTAACAACCCATTAGATCACTTATCAGTGATCTGTATACACAGACATGTAGAGAAGATGCAGATCGCACCTTCTCAGCATGCTTTCAAGCCCTCTCTGCACAGGAAATCCCTGTGACATCATTAATGATGTCATGGGGTTCCCTAGCAACCGACGGGAAGCAGAAGCATTGCTTCTGAATTCGGGAATATAGTGCTTAATATGATTGCTTAATTCATGGAGTTTTTGTGACAGAGAACTGATTATATCAGTTTGCTGCCACATTACAGGATCTTGATGATTCCACTGTGTGCAGGAGTGCACAGTTCAATCCAAGTCAGCACGGAAATTAGTGGGCTGCAGGCATAAGACCAGTCCCTTATCCCGTTAATTGACATGGTATGGGCAGGAAGACGTTAGTCTAAAAATATTCAAAAGTTCTCTGTAGCATCCAGCACTACTATCAGAAATCATTCTCCAAACACAAGATAAAATGTAATAAGAAACGCCTTGTTCCCACAGTGTAAGCTTGGCGTAGTTTTTTCAGTTTTGTTTTTTTTCAAGTTAAAACAAATAATTGGATTAAAAAAATAAAAAAAAACGTATGAATCGTTTCACATGACTGTAATACAGCTGAATTTTATTGTCCATATTACAGCCCCAGGAACCTGACCACACACAATTCCACTGAACCAAATTTAGACCATAGAACCCTAAAATGTGTTCATATTACAAAGCTGTAGCCCTTTGTGTGCCGCCATATGGTGCCTCTGCATAGCACAGAATTCTCGCCTAGAAGCAATGCTTCCAGGGAAAAATACCTCTGTAATTCAGCATGGGAAAAAATACACTATAATATTCTTTCCTCAAAGATTTATATATACAGTATCATACCTCCGTATAAAATCGGAAGCACACAGAGGTAAAGTTTGGACCCATGTGCATGGTAGCACAGAACCCAAAAAATAATAAATTAACTAAATAAACACAGACAGCACATTTTGGATAATAAGGGCTGCAATGTTAATTAAGGGTAACATAAAATCAATAATAATTAAAATAAAATATATACAGTGAAGGAAATAAAATTTGATCCCTTGCTGATTTTGTAAGTTTGCCCACTGTCAAAGTCATGAACAGTCTAGAATTTTTAGGCTAGGTTAATTTTACCAGTGAGAGATAGATTATATTTAAAAAAAAAACTGAAAATCACATAGTCAAAATTATATATATTTATTTGCATTGTGCACAGAGAAATAAGTATTTGATCCCCTACCAACCATTAAGAGTTCAGCCTCCTCCAGACCAGTTACACGCTCCAAATCAACTTGGTGCCTGCATTAAAGACAGCTGTCTTAAATGGTCACCTGTATAAAAGACTCCTGTCCACAGACTAAATTAATCAGTCTGACTCTAACCTCTACAACATGGGCAAGACCAAAGAGCTTTCTAAGGATGTCAGGGACAAGATCATAGACCTGCACAAGGCTGGAATGGGCTACAAGTAAGAAAATGGAAGACATACAAAATGACTGTCAATCGACATCGATCTGGGGCTCCATGCAAAATCTCACCTCGTGGGGTATCCTTGATCCTGAGGAAGGTGAGAGCTCAGCCGAAAACTACACGGGGGGAGCTTGTTAATGATCTCAAGGCAGCTGGGACCACAGTCACCAAGAAAACCATTGGTAACACATTACGCCGTAATGGATTAAAATCCTGCAGTGCCCGCAAGGTCCCCCTGCTCAAGAAGGCACATGTACAGGCCCGTCTGAAGTTTGCAAATGAACATCTGGATGATTCTGAGAGTGATTGGGAGAAGGTGCTGTGGTCAGATGAGACTAAAATTGAGCTCTTTGGCATTAACTAAACTCACCGTGTTTGGAGGAAGAGAAATGCTGCCTATGACCCAAAGAACACCGTCCCCACTGTCAAGCATGGAGGTGGAAGCTTTATGTTTTGGGGGTGTTTCTCTGCTAAAGGCACAGGACTACTTCACCGCATCAATGGGAGAATGGATGGAGCCATGTACCGTCAAATCCTGAGTGACAACCTCCTTCCCTCCACCAGGACATTAAAAATGGCTCGTGACTGGGTCTTCCAGCACGACAATGACCCGAAATATACAGCCAAGGCAACAAAGGAGTGGCTCAAAAAGAAGCACATTAAGGTCATGTAGTGGCCTAGCCAGTCTCCAGACCTTAATCCCATCGAAAACTGATGGAGGAAGCTGAAGATCCGAGTTGCCAAGCGATAGCCTCGAAATCGTAATGATTTACAGATGATCTGCAAAGAGGAGTGGGCCAAAATTCCATCTAACATGTGTGCAAACCTCATCATCAACTACAAAAAACGTCTGACTGCTGTGCTTGCCAACAAGGGTTTTGCCACCAAGTATTAAGTCTTGTTTGCCAAAGGGATCAAATACTTATTTCTCTGTGCACAATGCAAATAAATATATATCATTTTGACTATGTGATTTTCTGTTTTTTTTTTAAATATAATCTATCTCTCACTGGTAAAATTTACCTAGCCTAAAAATTCTAGACTGTTCATGTCTTTGACAGTGGACAAACGTACAAAATCAGTAAGGGATCAAATACTTATTTCCTTCACTGTATATAACCATAAATTTAAATAATGAAAACCAATAAAATATCAAGATTTTAACCAATAAAAAACCAAGCCGCCCATCATTAGCTGGGTGACAAAACCCCTCTAAAAAACATTGCGACAGGAAGGAATTTCAGAACAATAGGGAGGCAGGTTGGGCGTCGGTCCAGGTTACAAAATTACTGCTTGACCACAATGAAACCTGCTTCTTTATAGCCCAGTTTCCCATCTTTGGAATTCAAATATCCAATCAGCTGATACCAGGAAAGAATCTACCTGGATATAGAAAGTTCTGGAACCTGCTCATGCAACTGCACAGCTGACCATGATCAATCAGCTGTTAAACAGGAAAAATCTGCCTGGAGATCGAAACATCTGGAACCCGCTCCTGCCACCTACACAGCTTACATAGTTGATGCCAGAATGGTAAAATCCATTATAATAAATAAGGAAAAAAGAAGGGAAGGGGGAATACACTAACACAAATACATTGCTAGACAAAAACCAATAGAAAAAGTTATGACACATTTTGGGGGTTCGTGCGACCATGTCTCCCCCAAGCGAATAGCTCGGGGGCCCCTGTCATGGTAGCACAGACCCCACAAAATAATAAATTAAATAAATAAACACAGACAACAAATTTTGGATAATATATTTATTAAGGGTAACATAAAATCAATAATAATTTAAAATATATATAACCATTAATTTAAATCATGAAAACCAATAAAATATCAAGATTTTAACCAATACAAACCAAGTCCACTGGGTGACAAAACTTTAGCTGAGTGACAAAACCCATAAGCCATGACATTACAATGACATGCACCCCCGCCCCAAAACACTGCAGCCATTCCTCAATCAAATTTTGCAAACCAAGATTAAAAATGTCAATCCCGACAACAGAAAAATGTACTAAATAATTTCTACATAGACCTTCCGAAAAGTCTTCCAGATCACGGTGTCTATAAGATAAACCACCAAGGACCGGAATATATTTCTGCATTGTTTCTATTAATCCTTTTACGGATTTTGTTAAAAAAATGTATAATTACGTGAGGACCACAATAACTTCGGGACAATTTCTGAAAAGGAAACAGTAGCATCAGGAAACAGACATTTGAGTAATGCTAGATATTTTCTCATATCCCAGAGAAGATACAAGGTATTATTTTTTCCCAAGTCATTGCCTCCAGCGTGGATAATAATTAAATTAGGATCAGGCCAACAAGAGCTAAGTGTTTTAATTAATGAGAAAACATTCTTCCATTGTAAAACCTTACCCTATGCCAAAAAACTCAGAAACTTAAAGAGGCTCTGTCACCAGTTTATTAATCCCCCATCTCCGAACTAATCTAATAGGCGCTATGATGCTGATAACTACAGTGTGATTTGTTTAAAAAAAAATGTTTATTAGTGCAAAGTTATGAGCATTTTTATAAATATGCTAATGTACTCTAATAGCCAAATGGGAGGTGACTCTTTCTTTTCACTCTGGGCGGTGTAATGTTTTCTCAATGACGCAGCACAATCAACACAGTGTGATCATATAGTATACAGCTTCCATTGTGGACTGTGTTTTCAACTGGCGATATCTCCGGTTGTGTCACAGCTAGAACTGCAATCCTGGTGTCATATGAAAGATTAGATTCTCCTCTGTCTCCTCTTTCATATGCCACTAGACCCTTTCATATGCTATATCCCTCTAGAATATGTCATGCTGTGTGTGTGAAGCAGCTTCATGTTGATAGGACAGCGTCAGAGGCTGTGAGGTAGCTCCACCTCAGGAGAATCATCGCTTTTACCTCCCAGTTGTCCTATCTAGAAAAAAGCTGTTAACTTTTAAAAGAAACGTTTTGCGACACAATTCGCTAGCATTATCAGGGTGACAGCGCCTATTAGGTTAGCTAGGAGACAGATCCTCTTTAACCCCTTCCCGCCGCAGCCCTTTTTCAGATTTTCATTTTCGTTTTTTCCGCCCCACCTTCCAAAAGCCATAACTTCTTTATTTTTCCGTCGATATAGTCCTTTGGGGGCTTGATTTTTGCAGGACGAGTTGTAGTTTTTTTTGTAGCACCATTTATTGTGCCATATAATGTACTAGGAAACGGGAAAAAAATTATTTGTGGGGTAGAAAATTTAAAAAAACTGCGATTCCTCCATTGTTTTTTGCGCGTAGTTTTTACGGAATTCACTGTGCAATTAAAGCAACATGTTAACTTTATTCTGTGGGTCAATACAATTACGGCGATACCAAATATATATAGTTTTTTCTATATTTTACTACTTTTACAAGTAAAAACCTAAGTGTAAAAAAGAAAATTTATTTTGTGCTTATTTTTTGCAGGATAATCTGTAGCTTTTAATAATACCATTTTCGTGTACATGCGACGTTTTGATCACTTTTTATTTCATTTTTTGTAGGAGATGAGGTGATCAAAAAATAGAAATTTTGGCGTTTACAATTTCTTTTTTACGGCGTTCACCGTGCAGGTTAAATAATGATATATTGTAATAGTTCAGACTTTTACGGATGCGGCGATACCAATTATGTTTATTTTTTTATTATTTTTTTTACTATGCTCTAGGGGGAAAATGGGTAAAGGGTTTTTTTTTAAACTTTTAGTTAAAAAAAATTTTTTACATAAAAAAAAACTTTATTTTACTCATTTTTACTTTTTTTATTAGTCCCCCTAGGAGACTTCAAACAGCGATCGTTAGATCGCTTGCACGATATACTTCAATACTAATGTATTGCAGTAAATCGTGATTCTGACAGGCTTCTATATCTGCCCTTAGATTTTCTCAAAAGGATTATAACATGATGCTCTTTACAGATGAAATTCTGAAACAACAAACCAGAAACCGTGAACCTATTCCCAGCAACTAACTCAATAATACGTAAAGCGGAAAAAAAAACAATAAAACAAACGCTGTCCTAAACAAACAAACAAACTTCAAATTCATTAAAACACACCAATGGCAAAACATCATATAACTTCAATAACAGCACTAAAGAAATAGGTTGTCTTTTCTCCAAGACCGGAGATGATCTATGATAACTCTTTAACATCTGTTTAACAGGGAAAAGAGAAGAAATGGCTTGACTGCAAGGATCTTAGAAATAGAAGCAAATGAAAGCTTTTTATGTATAAGAAGACATACAAATTGTAAAACTAAACCTACCGCATTGTGAAAATAATTACAGCTTATAATATTGCAAAATGAGATCCACTCCTTCCAAGTGGCCAAATAATCAACCCACGTTCTTGGAGCTAAAGACCTCTGAATGTTATCTGAGATTAATCCCAAATCACATTCCATAAATGAAGAGGGCAAGGAGTTCCGCACAGCTCCGCTTCTGGTGCAAGACTTCTGAACCTCTGCCACTGACAATGAGATAAAGAATCAGCTATCGTTACGTTTACCTTCTATGTAACTAGCTTTTAGCCATAAATTCAATTTAAGACAGCACAAAGTTTAAATGCCTTAGGGCCCATTCACACGGACGTGATTCTCGTTGAAACAACGCTCAGCATACGGCCCCATTGGTTTCAATGGGGCTATTCGTGAAACTCACTGCATGTTCTATATTGGCCCATTGAAGTCAATGTGTGCACATCCGTGTGCTGTCCGTGTTTTACGCATCAATTACATTTTAAAAAAAAAGACGTGCTTGCGAGTGTGCGTGAAAAATGCATTTCACTAGCAAAGCACACTGGTGCATAACACAACGCACACGGACAGATTTACAAGCGTTTTTTTACGAGCGTAAATCTGTCACATTCTTTGTCATCAGTGAACAATAGAATTCTCTTATCCTTAAAGAGGTTCTGTCACCACGTTATAAGTTCCCTATCTTCTACATAATGTGATTGGCGCTGTAATGTAGGTACCAGCAGTGTTTTTTTATTTAGAAAAACAATATAATTTCACCAAGTTATGACCTATTTTAGCTTTATGCTAATTACTTTCTTAATGCCCAACTAGGCGTGTTTTTACTTTTGACCAAGTGGGCGTTGAGGAGAGAAGTGTATGACGCTGACCAATCAGCGTCATACACTTCTCTCCATTCATTTACTCAGCACATATAGATCTTGCTAGATGATGATGTGCAGTCACATACACAAACATTAACGTTGCTGAAGTGTCCTGACAGTGAATAGACATCGCTTCCAGCCAGGATGCGATGTCTATTCACAATCCTGACGCTTCTGTAACGTTTGTGTGGGACTTACAGCACAGCAAGAGTGATCTCGCGAGATCACGCTGTAAATAACATCTTACAGCGAGATCACGCTTGCTGTGCTGTAAGTCCCACAGAAACGTTACCGAAGCGTCGGGATTGTGAATAGACATCGCGTCCTGGCTGGAAGCGATGTCTATTCACTCTCAAGACACTTCAGTAACGTTAATGTGTGAGTAAGTGACAGCACATAGTGAACAACGCAGGATCACTGTGCTGAATACATGAATGGGGAGAAGTGTATGAGCGGAGTCCCGAGCAGAGAGCTACTACTGCTCTGCCCCGTTACGCTGCGGAATTCCCTGACATCGCTGCCCATATATGGACAGTGTGTCAGGGTCTTCCCCAGAGCGGGGTCCTGGGCAAAGCGCTAGTACAGGCTCTGCTCCGGGACTCTGTGGCATTCCCTGACATCGCTGCCCATATATGGACAGTGTGTCAGCGTCTTCCCCAGAGCGGAGTCCCGGGCAGAGCGCTACTATCGGCTCTGCTCCGGGACCCTGGGGAATTCCCTGACATCGCTGCCCATATATGGACAGTGTGTCAGGGTCTTCCACAGAGCAGAGTCCCGAGCAGAGCGCTATTATCGGCTCTTCTCCGGGACTCTGGGGAAGCCTCTGACATCGCTGTCCATACATCGACAATGATGTCAGGGGCTTCCCCAGAGCAGGAGTCCCAGTCTACAGGGGGCACTGCTGTGGCAGCATCTACAGGGGACACTGCTGTGGCAGCATCTACAAGGGGCACTGCTGTGGCGGCATCTACAGGGGGCACTGCTGTGGCAGCATCTACAGGGGGCACTGCTGTGGCGGCATCTACAGGGGGCACTGCTGTGGCGGCATCTACAGGGGGCACTGCTGTGGCGGCATCTACAGGGGGCACTGCTGTGGCAGCATCTACAGGGGGCACTGCTGTGGCAGCATCTACAGAGGGCACTGCTTTGGCAGCATCTACAGAGGGCACTGCTGTGGCAGCAACTACAAGGGGCACTGCTGTGGCAGCATCTACAGAGGGCACTGCTGTGGCAGCATCTACAGAGGGCACTGCTGTGGCAGCATCTACACAGGGCACTGCTGTGGCAGCAACTACACAGGGTACTGCTGTGGCAGCATCTACACAGGGCTCTGCGGCAGCATCCACCGAGGGCACTGTGGCACTATCTAAAAAGGGGCTGCCCAATCTTGACATGGGTGCTAACTGAGCCGCCGGACTGCATTTAGCGACACTTAAACTGGAAAGCTGGATTGTTGAAATAAGCACGTGGAGAAATCTCTCAAATTTTAAACCTAGCAGTATTATTATAGTAATATAGTGTTATAGTAGTTCAAATAACTAATTGATTAACAATAATTTTGTATTGTATCAAATTTGAAAGTAATGCGGCCCGACCACTTCACATTTTTTCTATATGCGGCCCACTAACCCGGCCGAATTTGAGACCCCTGATCTAGATGAACAGCACCCTCTGGGATTTGTTTCTGCACTACCCAATGTAAAAATGAAGAAACAGCCTCAAAATAACAGCAAAATAAAGAAAAACCCATCGGCATACATTTGTCATAAAAATATAGTCAAACTGAATACCAAAGGAATTGAAACCTGCAGGATTAACTGGTAATAAAACAAAGGCTGATTAAATATCTGCCTTAGCTAAGAAAGCATTCTGACTCAAAGAAACTACCTAGTCAAATGAAGCATAATGCGCCTTTGATTTATTAGCTTCATCATTAAGAGAAGATTTATCTAGGTAAGAAGAATGGCGGATAAGTCTAAAGGAATTAGCTCCCTTCTTAGGTACAATACCTAAAGGTGAAAGTCTAAAATCTTTGATGCCTCATGCACACGACCGTTGTGCCACTCGGGCCGTTTGACAGCATCCAAATAGCACCCGATAGTCTTCACGGACCCATACACTTTAGCGGGTGAATCGGGTCCATGAAAAATTATCTCCGATCCGAGGAAAGATAGGACATGTTCTATCTTTCCTCAGATCACTGATGGGACTCGGCTGGCGCATGAGGCGTAAAAGGCGGTTGGATAAAAGGATCTGCAATCCTGCCAGCTTCAAGTTCCTTTAATAATTTCTCATGAACAATATCCTTATGTTGCTGGATGGATTTCAAATTATCCACCTAGCAACAACAGGACCCTTTAAAAGCAGGGAGATCAAAACCAAATTTAAAACCATTAAACAGCAGATTAGCTCTCATCCCTGTCTGGAAACATTTCTAGCCACGGCGCCATTCTTGTTAGATTCACTGGCGTCCATGTTTTTTGATAATTGTTCTTTAGTGCTAGGAGTTTGTGACTGATTTGCTTTTTTAAAACATTGGGTGTGAACCCCTGCATAAGGAGAATTCATTTTTATAACGACGATTAGTCAATCATTTACACTGTACTTCATTGTAAGTGAAGCAAACACCTCCCCTGTAAGGCTACATTCACACAACAGTGAAAAACGGCCATGTGACGGACTTTTATTAACGGCTGTCACACAGATGTTTGCAGAACAATGAAGTTCTATGGCTGTATTCACATGGCCGTTTTTTTTAATGGCCCGTGAATATTGTCCGTCAAAAGATAGGACATGTCCTATTTTTGGCCGTTTTCACGGCCAGGTGGCTCCCATTGAAGTCAATGGATCAGTTTTTACCGTACGTTTTTCAGGAAACAATACTTGTAATGGCCGGTAAAAACTGATCCTGGCTGAACACTCCCTGCAAACAGCGCTACTCTGAGCACTGAGCCCGGGGAAGCCCTTGACAGCACTATCCATATAAGGACAGGGAAGTCAGGGTTTTCAACAATGGAATCCCCGGCCAGAGATCTCTGGCCGGGGATTCCAGTCTTTTAGATAAGACCACTTCATAAGATTAGGCTGTGTAGCTGGGCAGGGAAGGGGAAGAAGCTGTATACTGATTGGACAGCGTCATACAGAAAACATTACACCCAGAATGAAAAGGAGTCCCCTCCCATTTGGCTATTAGCGCCACATTAGCATATTTAGAAAAATTCTCATAACTTTTAAATAATAAAAGTTTTTTTTTAAAACAAATCACACTGTAGTTATCAGCAGCAAAGCGCCTATTAGATTAGTTAGGAGCAGTGGCGTAACTACCGCTGTAGCAGTCATAGCGGCTGCTATGGGGCCCGCGGCTTGAGGGGCCCGTGCCGCCCGCCGAAACCCCCCAATGCCCGGTGGTGCCGCTAGCACACTTTATGGCTGCTACAGCGGTAGCGACGCTACTACAGGGCCCGCGCCACCGAGCCGCTAACATGTATGGGCGGGAAGACATGGGCCCTATTATGCCCGGGGGCATCGCTGGCACCGGAGGGGGCCCCGGTGCTAGCGACAGCCACCCCCTCTTGTAGTAATTGTACCTGCGTATATAGCACACAGGTACAAATACATGCATTAGCGCTGAATAGCCGGGCACGTTCAATGCCCGACCATTCAGCACCTTACAATGATGCTGATTGATGGGGTAAAATGATTTGCCACGCCAATCAGCGCCTTTCAACAACGCAAGCCGCGCTGATGACGTCATCGTGCTGCTTCCATGCTTGAAAGGTGCTGATTGACAGGGCAAGTCATTCTGCCCTGCCAATCAGCACCTTTGAACGACGCGCCGCTTGCGTTGTTCAGCTCCAGCAGCCCGGCTCAGAAGGGAGCAGCTCTGCATTGCCACCGGTCAGCGCGGGAACGGGATCAGGTTGAGTATGTAATTTTTTAGTTTTTTTCTACTAAAACTGAGTGGCGTTATCTACAGTGGGGGCTCTATCTACAGGGGGGGCTCGTCTATGTGGGGATGTGGGCCACTATATACAGTGGGGTCTATATGTGGGGATGTGGGGCACTATCTACAGGGGGGTCTATATGAGGGGATGTGGAGCACTATATATAGGAGGAACTATATGTGGGACACTATATACAGTGTTGGGCTATATGTAGAGCACTATCTATAGGGGGAGCTATTTGTAGGGCACTATCTATAGGGGTGGGCTATATGTGGGACACGATATACAGGGGTGGGTTACCTGTGGGGCACTATCTAAATGGGGGCTATATGTTGGGCACAGTCTACAGGGGTGGGCTGTATGTGGGACACTATATACAGGGGTGGGTTACCTGTGGGGCACTATCTACAGGGGGCTATATGTAGGGCACTGTCTACAGAGGTGGTCTATATGGGGAGCACTAGCTATAGGGGAAGCTATATATAGGGCAGCACGGTGGCTCAGTGGTTAGCACTATTGCCTTTCAGCTCTGGAGTCCATATGTGAGCACTATCTACAGAGGGCTGTATGTGGGGCACTATCTACAGGGGCTTCTATGTAGGGCACTATCTACAGAGGCTCCATGGAGTCGCTATCTACAGGGGGCTTTGGGGCACTATTTACAGGGGGAATGGTGTGTGTGTGTGGGACACAGTGTATGGTACTATTATAATCAGGGACACAATTTTATGGCGCTATTATAGTTAGAGGTGCAGTGTATTGTGGCGCTATTATTTTTAGAGGTGTTACATAGTTACATAGTTAGTACGGTTGGAAAAAGACACATGTCCATCAAGTTCAACCAAGTAATGGGAAAGGGAAGGGAAAAATTTCTACACATAGGAGCTAATATTTATTTGTTCTAGGAAATTATCTAAACCTTTTTTAAAGCCATCTCCTATAGCTACTATGACCAGCTCCTGCGGAAGACTATTCCATAGATTCACAGTTCTCACAGTAAAGAAGGCTTGTCGCCTCTGCAGGTGGAACCTTTTTTTCTCCAGACAAAGTGTCCCATGTTTTTTGAGGGGGCTTTACATGGAACAGGATTTCACCATATTTTTTGTATGTGCTATTAATATATTTATATAGGTTAAACATGTCCCCCGTCATTTTTGAAAGCTAAATAGGTTTAATTCTTTTAATCTTTCCTCATAACTTAGATTCTCCATGCCCCTTATTAGCTTCGTTGATCTTCTTTGTATGTTTTCCAACTCCAGGGCATGCTTTCTATGAACTGGAGCCCAGAACTGAACTGCATATTCTAGATGAGGCTTTACTAATGCTTTGTAAAGTGGTAATATATCCCTGTCCCGCGAGTCCATGCCTCTTTTAATACACGACAATATCTTGCTGGCCTTTGAAGCAGCTGACTGACATTGCATGCTGTTATTTAGTTTATAATCTACAAGTACACCCAGATCCTTCTCAACACGTGACTCCACAAGTATAGCTTCCCCTAGGACATATGATGCATGCAGATTGTTGGTACCCAGATAAATAACTTTAAATTTATCTACAATAAACTTCATTTGCCAAGTGGATGCCGAAACACTTACGTTATGTTCACACGCAGTGGATTCAGACGTAATTCGGTCGTTTTACGCCTCGAATTACGCCTGAAAAAAACGTCCCCAATATGCCTACAAACATCTGCCCATTGCTTTCAATGGGAATTACGATGTTCTGTTCCCACAAGCCTTTATTTTACGCGTCGCTGTCAAAATACAGCGCGTAAAATGACGGCTCGTCAAAAGAAGTGCAGGACACTTCTTGGAACGTTTTTGGAGGCGTTTTTCATTGACTCCATTGAAAAACAGCTCCAAAAATGTCTGTAAAAAACGCTGCAAAAAATGCGAGTTGCTACAAAAACATCTCAAAATTAGGAGCTGTTTTCGCCTGAAAACAGCTCCGTATTTTCAGACGTTTTTGGTCACTGCGTGTGAACATACCCTAAGAACTATAAGTTTAGCGTCATACAATTCTCTTCATTCATTTACACTGCAGATAGCGATATAGCTATATCGCTATGTGCAGTCACATAAACACACTATATCGCTACTCATGTGTCATGACAATGAATATACATTACCTCCAGCCAGGACGTGATGTGTATTCATTCTCCAGACCACTTCTGGTCAGCATCATACACTCCTCTGTACAACGCCCACTTGGCCATATAGTAAAACACGCCCAGTTGTCCATTGAGAAACTCATTAGCATAAAGCTAATATAGGTCATAACTCCGTCAAAAATGATCGTTTTTCTAAATAAAAAACACTGCTGTAATCTACATTATCTTTGGCATTAACTCAACTCGCCGTGTTTGGAGGAAGAGAAATGCTGCCTATGACCCAAAGAACACCGTCCCCACTGTCAAGCATGGAGGTGGAAACATTATGTTTTGTGGGTGTTTCTCTGCTAAGGGCACAGGACTACTTCACTGCATCAATGGGAGAATGGATGGAGCCATGTACCATCAAATCCTGAGTGACAACCTCCTTCCCTCCACCAGGACATTAAAAATGGCTCGTGGCTAGGTCTTCCAGCACGACAATGACCCGAAACATACAGCCAAGGCAACAAAGGAGTGGCTCAAAAAGAAGCACATTAAGGTCATGGAGTGGCCTAGCCAGTCTCCAGACCTTAATCCCATCGAAAACTTATGGAGGGAGCTGACGATCCGAGTTGCCAAGCGACAGCCTCAAAATCGTAATGATTTACAGATGATCTGCAAAGAGGAGTGGGCCAAAATTCCATCTAACATGTGTGCAAACCTCATCATCAACTACAAAAAACGTCTCACTGCTGTGCTTGCCAACAAGGGTTTTTCCACCAAGTATTAAGTCTTGTTTGCCAAAGGGATCAAATACTTATTTCTCTGTGCACAATGCAAATAAATATATATAATTTTGACTATGTGAGTTTCTGTTTATTTTTTTAATATAATCTATCTCTCACTGGTAAAATTTACCTAGCCTAAAAATTCTAGACTGTTCATGTCTTTGACAGTGGGCAAACTTACAAAATCAGCAAGGGATCAAATACTTATTTCCTTCACTGTATATATATATATATATATATATATATATATATATATATGTACATATATATATATATATATATATATATGTATATATATATATATATATATATATATATATATATGCCACTTCAGTGTCTGATATATTGTGCCCAGCATGTGCCACCGGAGATATACAACCCATAAACTGTAATGTGCGTTCTCCCGTGTACGGCAATACCCTACATGTGGCTGTTACCTGCTGCCTGGGCACACGGCAGGGCTCAGAAGGGAAAGATGATGGGGATAAGCTGTGCGGAGTGCATCAGGGTAAATTTAGTCACCCCAGGTAGATTCCACTGACCACTTCCTAAACTCAGAGCAGTACTCCTCTACCGTCCTCTTACCCTGACGAAGTCTCCCTAACTGAGTTTCAGCGAACGCTGTCCTGTCAGGTTCATCATAGAGATGTCCCAGAGTGGAAAAGAAAGCATTGACAGAGGAGCGTTGGGGACTAGTGGGAGATAAGGAAAATGCCCAATCCTGGGGGTCCCCCAGCAGACAGGATATGATGATCCCCACAAGTTGAGACTCAGAGCCAGAATAATGGGGCCGTAACTGAAAATAAAGCATGCAGCTCTCACGAAAAGATGCAAAAAAAATTTGATCGCCAGAGAAACGATCGGGTAACTGGATTTGGGGTTCCAGCACAGGTGCAGGAGGGTAGGCTGCCACAGGTAACACAGGGGCATGCTCCTGCTGGTAGACTCCCTGGGCCAGATCCTGCACCAATGGGGTGAGACCCTGCATTTGCTCTGTTAACACTACCCAGGGGTCCATGGCAAACAAAAGCCAGACAACAGGAAAGAGCAGGTAAAGGGCCTGTAATTATGTCATGAACAAATACACGGGTAACAGTGAGGTCCCTGTTCTTCCCAAACCTCTGTCCCTACCTACTTGTACGACCTATGGCACACAACTGGGCGGCGTTCCCTATACTCGTACAAGTGCAACTGACAAACAGATAAGACAGAGACAGTACAAAACAACAAAGGGTCACCTGGGAAGTACACGGAGGGAGAGGCAGGGCAATTGCGCCACAGACAAGTCCGGGCGCAAAAGGCGGAGTCAGGCAGGCAGGGTCAAACCGGGAGAGTGTGGCAAAACAAACGTCAGGAGTCAAGCCGGGGTCAGGGCTAGGAAACACTAATTACAGGCAAAGGTCTACTGCCCCAGGCTGAACTAAATAAGGGGAGGGCGGGAGCTCAGGAATGTCAGCCAGGCCTTGATTGGCCTGACGCTCCTGAGCTCCTATTGGCTGCAGACGGCATCAGTCTGCCAGGCCAGGCGACGCCCGAGCAAGTAAATCTCGACGTCCTGGAGACCGAGGGAGCCGCAGGAAGGGAGTACGTGACACCTGTTGTGTAGTCTTCTCCCCACAGTCTATTTCTCCCTCCACCAATTTAGTCTTACCCCTCTCTAACCTAACTACCCCTTTATTTTCTACATTGACCCCTCTCCTCAGCCCCAGTTTAAATACTCTACCACCCCAGATAGAATTCTCTACCCCAGCACAGCGAACCCCCTTCTATTTAGGTGCAAATCATCTGCAGAATACAGTTTGTACCCCAATGAAAAGTCAACCCAGTGCTCTATAAACCCAAAGCCTTCTCCTCTCCACCAGGACTTAAGCCATGCATTTAACTGCCTGAGCTCCCGCGGTCTTTCCTGTAATTTGCATGGCACAGGCAGTATTCCTGAGAATACTAACTTGGAGGTCCTTTCCTTCAGCTTGTAGCCTAGTTCTTTAAAATTATTCTTAAGGCTACTCCCCCTACCAGTTATTCTGTTGTTGGTTCCCACATGGACCACGACAGCTGGATCATCACCAGCCCCTTCCAGTAATTTATCCACCCATTCCACTCATGCCGAACCCTGGCACCAGGGAGACAGCAAACTATTCGGTTGAGGTGTTGAGAATTTTATCTTCGTTTATAAGTGCAGAAATGTTTTAAAAGTGAAAAGCTGAAGACATCTGAGCGGAAAACTGCAGAAATGAGTCGTGGCTGGGAAACATCCATCATAGAGGTCTGGACTTGAGGGAGAAGAAAACAACTAGAATCTGAGACGTCACCGGTGAGTCACTTAATGTAAATGTTTATTCTGCCTCTAATCAGTACTGCAGTCTCTGTATGATCTGCAGCGAGATGATGGGTGGTATGATTTTTTTTTTGGGGTGAAACAGCATCTCCCAGCATATCCTTACTATTGTTCGAGCCATGCTGTGAGGTGTAGTTATATGCCGTACAAACCTATGCACTAAATTGAGCTGTATTTGTTCTGGTGTTGTATATATGTACTGATTTTGGTTCTGATGCTATGTTTAAGTACGGAGCTTTGTTCTGGTGCTGTATATATGTATGAGCTTGGTTCTGGTGCTGTATTTATGTACTGAGCTTGGTTCTGGGGATGTATAGATGTACTGAGCTTTGTTCTGGGTCTGTATTGATGTACTGAGCTTGGTTCTGGTGCTGTATTTATGTACTGAGCTTGGTTCTGGGGCTGTATTTATGTATGAGCTTGGTTCTAGTGCTGTATTTAGGTACTGAGCTTGGTTGTGGTACTGTATATATGTATGAGCTTGGTTCTGCAGCTGTAATTATATAGGATAT
Source organism: Rhinoderma darwinii (assembly GCF_050947455.1). Classification (NCBI taxonomy): domain Eukaryota; kingdom Metazoa; phylum Chordata; class Amphibia; order Anura; family Rhinodermatidae; genus Rhinoderma; species Rhinoderma darwinii. Next base: position 180,754,163 of record NC_134687.1, on the reverse strand, counting down.
ATTTATAATAACAAAATTGCAGGGCAGATGGAATTATTCTCAATTTATTGTATGTTTCATGGGAACTAGTTTTAACCCCCTTGAACCGCCACCATGCAGTAATACATGACCTGACAATATTTCCAAATGTATGTTTTTTTCAGATGAAGCAAAATCTTTAAAATCAACTCTTAAAACGGTGCACACCATATGCTAATTACTCATTAAAGGGTCATGGGGTGGTGACGCTATCCTGAAGAGTCACATAGTCCTGCCTCCAAACCCACCTTTTCATGTTTGATTGACATCCCCCTGGCTGATACAACTTTCTCAGATGCGCCATTGCCTTGTACTACTTGGGGGGCTGTGTGGCACTATACACAAGGGGGGGCTTTGTGGCAGTATACACAAGGGGGAGCTGTGTGACATTATATACAACAGGCTGTGTGTACTACTAAAGGGGGCTGTGTGGCACTATCTACTAGGGGGGCTGTATGGCACTATTTACAAGGGGAGGGCTGTGCCGCAATCTACAAGGGGCTGTGTGTGGCACAATCTACTAAGGGGGGGCTGTGTGTCGCACTATCTACTAAGAGGGGGCTGTGTGGCACTATCTACTTGGGGGGCTGTGTGGCACTATATACAAGTGAGGGGGCTGTGTGGCACTATATACAGTAAGAGCTGTATACGGCTATTTCCGGGGGGGCATTATGGCAATATCTACAAGGGAGAGATGGGGGCGCTATCTACAAGTGGGGTGTGACACTGCCTATAGGCAGGGCTGTATAGCACTGTCTACAGGGGGGCTGTATGGCACAATCTACAGGGGGCACTATCTATAAGGAGGGCTGTGTGTGTCACCCGGGGGGCCCCAGTCAAGAGTTTGCTATGGAGCCCAGTCTTTCCTAGTTACGCCCCTGGTTAGGAGATAGGGAATTAATAAACTGGTGACAGAGCCTCTTTAACTAATGTCTCTTTATCAGACGGCAATAAAGATCATAAATCAATAAACTCATTTTGCCATATTCGCTCCTTAACAGCTAATTGTAAATGAAAGCCTAAAGGCGAACTATCACAAGATATAGCTTCTTTAACAAAAGTTTTAGAAACTCCAACACCTTTCTCTAAAACAGGAATATTACTAACTGATTTAACAGGCAACGAAACATTAACATTCTGTAACTGCTGACTATTAGTTTTCCATACATCAGCAGGGGAACTGGTAGGGACAGCTGATTTACTAACTAAATCAGCAAACAAATAAAATAAAAAATCACCCATAACATTAGCATTAAAGGTTTAGCTCACCACTCTTTTCCACCTGTCTTGGCACAGGCACCGGTCCTGAAACTGGCTGCTGCTTGTCCAGCTACCTCAGGTCCTCATGCTGGCTTGGGGGACGGGGACTCCTGGAAGACCCTCTTCCGCTTGGAAGTTTAAGGGGGTGGTGGATAAACCACCCTACATTTCCTTCTCCTCTTCCTAGGTTGCCGGTCAGATTGAAAATCCTGCGCCGCCTCAGAATTCATTGAGGCCGGCGTTCCCAGAGAAGAAACTGCCACATCCATAGAACAAGAGGGGACTCCCATCTCGAAGTCCCTTGTCTCCGGCTCTCCACTTCTCCAAACAGCTGCCGGCGACTTCTCAGACAGAGCCGGCGCTGTAGTATAGCTTCCGCCGGTGTGCGCCGCCCTTCTTGATGACGCTGCCGGAGACTTCCTCCTCTTGGCCGGAGCTGACGTCGGCACCTCATAAAGGGATCCGGCTGGAGATACCGTCTCTTCAGCGGCGTCTACAGGTATTTGCTCAATTGCACTTCCGGCAACTTCTTTCTCCGTCCCTGTTGCCAGGCATCTTCTCAGCCAGTCTTCTCCTCCCTCAGCCTCTGCTCTCCTTATCAGCTCCATCAGCAGGACATCCATGACCAGGGCCGCCATCAGGAATTTCAGGGCCCCATACAGCTAAATTTTCTGGGCCCCCCTACCGTGGCACCGCCTGTTAACGGTACTCCGTCCAGCACTATATCATGCTACCCCTTCATTTCTACTTGCTCTCTGAGAATCGTCGACACAGATGTAGTGCAATTCAGAGTATTGCAGCCTCCTCACATTCACTTCATTGTGAGAAGGCTGCAATACTGTGAATCGGCGCTACATCCGTGACGACGATTCACAGTGAGCAAGTAGAAATGAAGAGGAAGCAGCGCTCGGACCGACCCATCAGCTATTGATGGCCTAGCCTGAGGATGTAACTACATTGTGCTGCGCCACACGAACGTATTTCGGCCGCAAGTCCCGGACCGAACACAGTGCACGGAGCCGGGCTCCTAGCATCATAGTTATGTACGACGCTAGGAGTCCCTGCCTCACTGCAGGACAACTGTCCCGTACAGTAATCATGTTTTCAGTACGGGACAGTAGTTCCACGGCGAGGCAGGGACTCCTAGCGTCGTACATAACTATGATGCTAGGAGCCCGGCTCCCTGCACTGTGTTCGGTCCGGGACTGGCGGCCGAAATATGTTCCGTCCTTTACGGACCAAACATGCTCGTGTGAATCCAGCAACCTCAAGTTTTGTATTTTTTTAAGCTGGTTCACAGAAAAAAATAATTGCAAATTCTACTGAACCAACTGCCTATTTAGAGACAGGCAGCAGCTCCCAGGAGCACATCATAAGGGTAGGAACACACTAGGCGGATATGCTGAGTAAAACTACACAGCTTATCCGCCCCGGTAGCCGCAGGGAATTCCGCCAGCAAAACCGCACCAAATAGTGGCGCAGGTTTCGTGAGGCATGTCCGCTGCGGGAATCCTGCAGGGGAAAAAAAGTTTAGACTTGCCCCGGCCGTAGTTTAGGCGACGCGTCTCTCTCTTCTGAACGAAGCCCTGCCTCCTGGGATGACGCTGTAGACCATGTGACCGCTGCAGCAGTCACATGGGATGAAACATCATGACAGGAGGCCGGGCTGCGCTAAGAATAGAGGATCGCGTCGCCAGGACTACGGCCGGGGCAAGTCTAAACTTTTTTATAAATTAAAAAAAATACCTTTTTTTTTTCTCATTTGTGATTTTTGCGGCAGAACCGCAGCATTTCCGCAACAGAGGAGCAGCGATTCTGCAGCATAAATTGACACGCTGCGGCTTAAAAAAACACACTGCAGGTCAACTTTTTTTGCAGCGTGTGGATGAGATTTGTTCAAATCTCATCCACTCTGCTGCGACTGTAATACGCTGCGGATTTTCCGCAATAAAACGTGTTGCATAAAATCTGCAGTGTTTACACCTAGTATGTTCCTACCCTAATAATAAGGCCCAGTTCACATAGTTTTTGGGCCTTGATATTGACTCGGACACTGCGTCGGAATCAGGGCCAAAAAACATCCAAAACCGCCTCCCATTGATTTAATCTGAAATCAATGGGAGCCAGTCGCGGAAAAATAAAAAGCAGCACGTCCTTTCTTGCCGCGGTTCCGCCTCTGACCTCCCATTGATTTCGATTTCGAAATCAATGGGAGGCAGAAAATGCATTTTTCGCTGCGTTTTTTTGTCTGCTGTCCTCAATCGCCGCAGGCAAAAAACGCAGCAAGATAGTGTGGGCAGGTCAAAATCTGCCTCAAAATTCTTTAGGGTATGTTCACACGCACTAATTACGGACGGATTGGCGGGGGGAACGGTATTTTTTTGGGGTGGGTATTTTATGTGTATTTATTATTTAATTTTTTTTTGCACTTTACTATTTTTTTTTACTATGGTCTGTCCCCCAAAGGTCAAAGAAGACCTTTGGGGAACTTTATATATTTTTTTTCTCTCTTTTACACCATGTTTCTGCACAGCAGCCCCAGTTACAGGGGAAATCAGCCCTCTCATAGTGACGATTGTCACTAATAGGGCTGTGCTGGGTCTAGTTAGACCCAGCAGCAGTCTGTCACTAACGGCACTCGGCGATCATGTGACCAGTCACATGATCACCGGGAGGAATAGACACAGCGCCGCTGCTGCTGTCTCTATTCCTATACACAGCGTTCATTGAGCGCTGTGTAAGAAGACATCGGAGAAGACAGAAGCAGCCAAGGCTGCTTCTATCCTCTCCTCAGGGTCCCCGGCAGTCACTGACAGCCGGAGACCCGACATTCAGCTGCCCGATCGCGCGGGCAGCAAGTTAAAACCCGAGCCGTAGAAAGTCTATGGCTCGGGTTTTAAGGACCCGTCCCTGACCGCTGGCCGTAAAAATACAGCCAGTGGTCGGGAACCAGTTGTTAAACAGTGCACGGTGTCCCGCGGGCCGCAGATAACAGCCTCAAGGGCTGCATAGTGTTGTATATTTCCCTATCAAAGCCTACTATGTGTAGGCTTTGATAGGGGAAAAACTAAAAGTACAGAGGTCACTGTACCTTTCTAGTCCGCGGGTGCCGTCCCTCTTCACTTTTTTCACTGTGAACACGCATAGGCGCGTTCACAGTGAAAAGATGCATAGGCTGGGCGGGCGGGCACGCGCAGAAACGTCACGTCTCCAGTGACGTGTCGTGTCCCATCCGAGGTCTCGCTGGGGCGAGACCATGTGATCGGGACACGACACGACAGTGGAGGAGGAAGAAAACGTGACGTCAGAAGACATGTGATCGGCAGAAAAGAGCTGCCAGAACGGAGAACAGAAGCAAGATTGCACAGGTAAGTATATTAGGGAATAGTTAATGTGTGTATTGTGTGTTTAACTTTAAAATAAAAATATATCTCGGACAACCCCTTTAAGGACGCAGCCTAGTTTTGGCCTTAAGGCTCAGAGCCCATTTTTCAAATCTGACATATTTCACTTTATGTGGTAATAACGTCGGAATGCTTAAACCTATCCAAGCGATTCTGAGATTGTTTTCTCGTGACACATTGAGCTTCATGTTCATGGTAAAATTTGGTCGATATATTCAGTGTTTATTGGTGAAAAATTGCAAAATGTAGAGAAAATGTTGAAAAAATTGAATTTTTCAGAATTTAAATGCATCTGCTTGTAAAACAGACGGTTATACCACCCACAATAGTCACTAGTTCACATTTCCCATATGTCTACTTTAGATTGGCATCGTTTTTTGAACATTCTTTTATTTTTCTTGGACGTTACAAGGCTTAGAACATAAACACCAATTTCTCATATTTTTAAGACAATTTCAAAAGCCTTTTTTTTAAGGTACCTCTTGAGTTCTGAAGTGGCTTTGTGGGGCCTATGTATTAGAAACCCTGATAAAACACCCCATTTTAAAAACTAGACCCCTCAAAGTATTCAAAACAGCATTTAGAAAGTTTTTTAACCCTTCAGGCATTTCACAGGAATTAAAGCAAAGTGGAGGTGAAATTTGCAAATTTCATTTTTCTTGCTGAATTTCAATTTTATTCATTTTTTGTTTCTGTAACACAGAAGGTTTTACCAGAGAAACACTACTAAATATGTATTGTCCAGATTCTGCAGTTTTTAGAAATGTCCCACATGTGGCTCTAGTGCGCTCGTGGAATAAAACACAAGCCCTAGAAGCAAAGAAGCACCTAGTGCATTTTGAGTCCTCTTTTTTATTAGAATATATTTTAGGCAGCATGCCAGGTTTGAAGAGGTGTTGAGGTGTCAAAACAGTAGGAATCCCCCAATAGTGACCCCATTTTGGAAACTACACCCCTCAAGGAATTCATTTAGGGTTGTTGTTACCATTTTGACCGCACAGTTTTTTCACAGCACGTATTTGAATTGGGCTCTGAAATGAAAAAAATGACATTTTTTCCAATAAAATGTCATTTGTGATCAAAATTTCTTATTTTCACAGGGAACAAAATACCCCATTTTGTTGCCCAATTTGTCCTTAGTGTGGCAATACCCCATTTGTGGTGATAAACTGCCGTTTGGGCCCATGGGAGGGCTCAGAAGGAAAGGAGCGCTATATGTTTGTTGGAGTCCAGATTTTGTTGGATTGGTTTTCGGGTGCCATGTCGCATTTGCAGAGCCTCAGAGGTATCAAAGCAATGGAAACCCACCAAAAGTGACCCCATTTTGTAAACTACACCCCTCAAGGAATTCATTTATGGTTGTTGTTAGCATTTTGACCACACAGTTTTTTCACAGCACCTATTTCAATTGGGCTGTGACATTAAAAAAATCACATTTTTTCCAATAAGATGTAATTTTTTACCAAAATTTCTTATTTTCACAGGGAACAAAATACTCAATTTTGTTGCCCAATTTCTCCTGAGTGCATCAATACCCCATTTGTGGCAATAAACTGCCGTTTGGGCCTATGTGAGGCCTCAGAAGGGAAGGAGCGCTGTGTGTTCTTTGGAGTACAGATTTTGCTGGTTTGGTTTTCGGGTGCCATGTCGCATTTGCAGAGCCCCAGAGGTATCAAAGCAATGGAAACCCACCAAAGTGACCCCATTTTGGAAACTACACCCCTCAAGGAATTCATTTATGGGTAATGTGACCATTTAGACTCCATAGTTTCTTCACAGAACTTATTTGAATTGGGCTGGGAATTAAAAAAATATATATTTTTTCCAATAATATGTCATTTTAGCTCAAAAATTCTTATTTTCACAAGAAATAAAATACTCCATTTTGTTGCCCAATTTGTCCTGAGTGCGGCAATACCCCATTTGTGGTGATAAACTGCCGTTTGGGCCCATGGGAGGGCTCAGAAGGAAAGGAGCGCTGTGTGTTCTTTGGAGTACAGATTTTGCTGGATTGGTTTTCGGGTGCCATGTCGCATTTGCAGAGCCCCAGAGTTATCAAAGCAATAGAAACCAACCACAAATGACCCCATTTTGGAAACTACACCCCTCAAGGAATTCATTTATGGGTGTTGTGACCATTTTGACGCCATAGATTTTTCACAGAACTTATTTGAATTGGGCTGGGAATGAAAACAAAATTATTTTTTTCAAATAATATGTAGTTTTGGCTGAAAATGTCTTATTTTCACAAGAAACAAAATACCCCATTCTGTTGCGCAATTTGTTGTGAGTGCCGCAATACCCCATTTGTTGTGATAAACTGCCGTTTGGGCCCATGGAAGGGCTCAGAAGGAAAGGACCACCATTTGGCCTACTGGGGATTTTCTAGTGCGAAGTCATGTATGCAGTAGACCCTGAGGTACCAGTACAGTTGAAACCCGCAAGAAGTGACCCCATTTTAAAAACTACACCCTTAAGGCATTCATCTAGAGGTGTAGTGAGCATTTTGACCGGAGACCTACACCCCATAAACTGTAATGTGGGTTCTCCCGGGTATGGCAATACCCTACATGTGGCTGTTATCAGCTGCCTGGACACACAGCAGGGCCCAGAGGGGAAAGACGAGGGGGGATAAGCTGTGTGGAGTGCATCAGGGTAAGTAAAATTGGGGTAAATTATAAACCAAGGACTGTATGATACATCTTAAAACACTTTCATACAGAGCTCTAGTTTTTTGGGACACGTGTCACATTGATATATTGTGTCATCCATTATCGCCCTCTTATAGCAGACTTTGCACCTCTTTTGACTTTTTCCCTTCTTGCCAGTTTGGGGAACTTCTCCTGGAAAGTGTTGCCCTGGTACGATGCGTGTGGGCTCGCTTCCAGAAGTACTGGGTGCCCCCCCTTCTTGGTCCCTAAAGATTAGGTTCTTGATAATCACCTCTTGAAATTCCAGGAAAGTTCCCCTCTGGCCTGCACATCGACGTAGCATGTACGCATTGTACAATGCCATCTGTATGATGTGCCCGGCCAGCTTCTTATACCACACCGCATGGCGCTGTAGGGCTTCAGGGCTTGATCTTACAAGTCCATCCCTCCCATGTACCTATTGTAGTCCAGGATGCAGTCTGGTTTGGGGGTGGCCTTTCCTTCATATATCCTAAACCTGTAGGTATCGCCGGATGCACTCTCGCACAGCTTATACATCTTCACGCCATACCTTGCCCTCTTACCCGGCAGGTACTCGCGGAATTGAACCCTCCCTTTAAAATGTACCAGGGACTCATCAATAGAAATACACTTCTCGGGGGTGTATGCTTGGGAAAACCGGGCACTGGAGCGGTCTAATAGGGGTCTCCATTTATACAAACGGTCAAAACTGGGGTCATCTCGGGGTGGGCACGGCTCATTATCAGTATAATGTAAGAAGCGAAGTATTGCCTCATTTATTTATTTTTTTAGGTTCCAGTTCAGTTCTGAAGTTGCTTTGAGGGGCCCATATATTAGAAACCCCTATCAAATACCCCATTTTAGAAACTAGACCCCTCAAAGTATTCACAACAGCATTTAGAAAGTTTATGAACCCTTTAGGTGTTTCACAAAAATTTAGAGCAAAGTAGAGGTGAAATTTACATTTTTTTTTGTCAGAAAATCCTCTTTATACCATTTTTTTTATAACACAAAAGGATTTATCAGTGAAACGCAACTCAATACTTATTGCCCAGATTCTGCAGTTTTGAGAAATATCCCACATGTGGCCCTAGTGCGGTAATGGACTGAAGCACCGGCCTCCGAAGCAAAGGAGCACTTAGTGGATTTTGAAGCCTCTTTTTTATTAGGCACCATGTCCGGTTTGAAGAGGTCTTGTGGTGCCAAAACATTGGGAACCCCCCAAAAGTAACCCCATTTTGGAAACTAGACCCCTTGAGGAATGCATTGTAGTTTTCTTGGGGTGCATGCGGCTTTTTGATCAGTTTTTATTCTATTTTTAGGTGGCGTGGTGACTAAAAAACAGCAATTGTACTATTGTTTTTTTTTGTTGTTTTTTTTACAGCGTTCACCGTGCGCTATAAATGACATATTCACTTTATTCTGCGGGGCGATACGATTACGGCGATACCAGATGTTTATAGTTTTTTTTTATGTCTTATGGCGTTTGCAGAATAAAATACGTTTTGTAAACAATCATTCACTTTTTGTGTTACCTTATTCTAAGAGCCAGAACTTTTTTATTTTTCCATCAATAAAGCCGTGCGAGGACTTATTTTTTGCGTAACGAACTGTAGTTTCGATCAGTACCATTTTTAGGTACATGCGACTTTTTGATCTCTTTTTATTCCATTTTTTGGGAGATGAAGTGACCAAAGAATTGTGATTGTGGTTCGGTTTATTATTATTTTAGTTTACGGCGTTCACCGTGCGGGATAAATAACAAAATAATTTTGTAGTTCAGGTCGTTACGGACGCGGCGATACCAATTATGTATAGTTTATTTGTTTGTTTATATATTTTTATTAATAATAAATGACTGATAAGGGAAAAAGGGGGATTTTTACTTTTATTACTTTTAAATCTTTTATTTTCTTATTTTTACACAACTTTTTTTAACTTTTTTTTTACTTTATTACTTTGTCCCACTAGGGGACATGAGGGCAGGAGGCCCTGATCGCTATTCTAATACACTGCACTACATGCGTAGTGCAGTGTATTAGAACTGTCAGCTACTCACTGACAGCAAGCATAGTGGGTCCTGACGTTGTCAGGACCCACTAGGCTTCCGTCTATGGCATAGCCGGACGCCATTGTTTGGTGTCCGGTTGCCATAGTCACCATCGCCGGCCGCTATCGCATAGCAGGCCGGCGATGGCAGCTTAACTCCTAAAAAGCCGCGATCTCTATAGAACGCGGCTTTTAAGGGGTTAATCAGTGGGGACACAGCGATCGGTCCCCGCTGTAGGAGCTGTGACAGCTGCTGAACAAGACAGCAGCATCACAGCTCCTGTATGTGTCGGGAGGACGGCCGAAACGGCCGTTACTCCCGAGACGTACTATTACGGCATGGAGCGTGAACGATACAGCTGCCATGACGTAATAGTACGTCAAGGAGCGGGAAGGGGTTAAAAGGCCTGCGGGATCATTTGGTCCGGCCCGGCCTCAATCTGACCGCCGCTGCCGCCGTGAGTCCACTTTACTTACTCACATTTAGGAGCAGGAGAACGGAGCCAAGTATGGTGGCAGCAGCCGCGGTCTGAGTTATGTCGGTGCATGCCGGCCCAAGAGTGGATCATTCCAGCCACCTGACCTCACGTCACTGGACTGTGCAAGCCCAAAAGTGGACCAGTTCGGTCAACTGACCTGAGTCAGTGACGTGAGGTCAGATGACCAGACTGGTCCACTCCCGGGCCAGCAGTGGCGTAGCTATAGGGGTCGCAACTGCGGCCGGGTCCCTAAGCCTGGGTTGTGTGGTAACCCCTAAGCCTGGGTTGCCACACAGCGCTGTCAGCGCTGGTCCCGCTTCCAACTGAATCTGCGTCCGCAGGTCGCACATTCAGTTGGGTTCAATGCTGGAGCCTTGCTCCAGCATTCACTGTGCTGCGAGTGGCTCGGCGCAGGCAGGTGCGATGTAGTGATGTCATCACGCCTGTCTGCACCGAGTCACTCACAGCACAGTGCAGTGGAGGAGAAGGAGGAGAAGGAGCTCCTCCACGCGTCATAGGAACAGGGATAGGTAAGTAATTATAATGAGACGGCATTATACTGTATGGGGGGAATTATACTGATTATGGGAAAGCTAAGGGGGGCATTATACTGTATGGGACAGCTATGGGGGCATTTTACTGCATAGGGCATTATACTATATGTGGCAGCTATGGAGGGCATTATACTGTATGGGGGGCATTAAACTGTATAGGGCAGCTATGGGGGCGTTATACTGTATGGGGCAGCAATGGGGGCATTATAGTATATGGGGGCATTATACTGTATGGGACATTATAGTGTATGGGGCAGCTATGGGGGGCATTATACTGTATGGGGCATTATAGTGTATGGGGCAGCTATGGGGGGCATTTTACTGGATGGGGTTATTACTTACTCGAAGTGAAGTCAGATGACTTAAAGGGGCTTTTTTCATCAAGAACATTTATGATATATCCACAGGATATATCATGAATGTCTGATAGATGCGGGTCCCACCTCTGGTTCCCACCTCCTGGTCCCACCTCTGGATCCCAGATCTATTTCAAGAACATGGCCCCTAAACATCGTTCTACCTCTTTGTGTTGTGGCTGAAGCTTGTGATTTCCGACCATGAAGAAGAAAACAGCGTAAGTCCCATAGAACTAAACAGTAGTTACGGAAACAGCGTAACTCGCATGCTACGCTGCTTCCGTAACGGCCATTTACTACTATGTGAGTTATGGAAACAGCGCAGCTCAGCGAGCTACACTGTTTTCTTCTTCATGGTCGGAAATCAGCCAGAACACAGAGAGGTAGAACAGGCTTTAGGGGGACACATTCTAGTGATAGGTGTGGGTCCCAGAGATGGGACCTGCATCTATCTGACATTTATGACCTATCCTGTGGATAGGTCATAAATGTCCCTGATGGGAAAACCCTTTTAAGTAACTCGTTCCGACTGCTGCGAGTTACTGCTGCGAGTTCTTTTCAAAACTTACTATTGTTAGGCTGGGTTCACACGACCTATTTTCAGACGTAGTGGAGGCGTTTTACGCCTCGAATTATGTCTGAAAAAACGCCTCCAATACGTCGGCAAACATCTGCCCATTACTTTCAATGGGTCTTACGATGTACTGTGCTGACGACCTGTCATTTTACGCGTCGCTGTCAAAAGACGGCGCATAAAAAATAACAGCCTCGTCAAAAAAGTGCAGGACACTTCTTGGGACGTAATTGGAGCTGTTTTTCATTGACTTCAATGAAGAACAGCTCCAAATTACGTCCGTAAAAGACGCTGCGAAAAACGCCAGTACATGCATTTACGTCTGAAATTCAGGAGCTGTTTTCTCCTGAAAACAGCTCCGTAATTTCAGACGTAAATGCAGTTATCTTGTGCACATACCCTAAAGAGTCAACTGTGCTCCAGACTGACCAACACATCATCAATACGGGCTAACATCACACGCCTCACCAAAGAGAAGTAGTTCCACTCATCACATTAGGGGTGAGTTAATTTAATGTTTGACCATATATAGCAGGGTAATTTTCCTGTTGATAATTTTGTATGGTCCGCGAATGATGTTATAAATATCCAAATGGCCCTTGGCAGAAAAAAAGGTTCCCCGCCCCTGATTTAAAGGGATACACCAGGTAGAACTGATACTGTATAATGTATAGTGTAAGGCCTGAGGCGGCGGTGCATGAGACATGGATTCCCTGTCTCATGCACTGGCCCCTTAGGCCTGAGAATACGGATAACAGTGTATACATTTTTCCAGGGGTGTTATTTTAAATGATTGATTTCTCGCTCCACACTGTAATTTATTATGTAATACAAAGCAAGGTATGTTATTAATAACAATATCAATTCTCCAGGGTATTAGTGTAGCTGAATAAAAATACTATCTGGACAGTGTGCAGGCTGAAAAGTAATCAGTATTCCTCTATTGATACTTATGGCTGTAGTCTTTATGATAAAGTACTGTATGCTACATCATCTAAAACTTTAACTACTATTGATATATTTGGGCTTCTGCTAACCAAACATTACTTGAATAGGAAGTCTAAATAATGGGAAGCCTATATCGCCCCCTTAACCCCTTTCTGACATTTGGCGTAAGTATATGTCATGGAAAGCAAGTGCTTCCTGCAATTTGTCGTATACTTAAGACAAATGGATGGCACGGGCTCAGAAGCTGAGTTCCTGCCATCAGCCGCGGCTAGCAGCTGTATGTTACAGCTAACGCCCTGCTGTAATGAAGGAATCAAAGTTAGCGCCGATCCCCGCCATTAACCCCTTAATTGCGTGGTAAAACGCAACCGTTGCATTTAAGGTGTTTGTAGCCAATCAGCACCCAAGCGATGAGATCATCGTGGTGCCGATGGCTGCAATGGCAACTGGTGAGCAAACACTGGCCTCCTGGTCTGCTTACTACCGGCTCAGAAGCTGAGTGGGTGTCATCAGAGGCAGGTGTCAGCTGTATGTTACAGCTGACACCCTGATATTATGGCAGGGATCAGAGCTAGCTCCGATCCCTGCCACTAACCCCTTAGATGCAGCGATCAAAAGTGATCGCTGCATCTTAGTGGTTTGTAGCCAAATCGGCACCCCTGCAATGCGATCGCTGGGATGCCGACAGCTGCTATGGCAACAGGAGGCCTAACAATGGCCTTCTGGTCTGCCAATTACGTAAGCCGATTATAATACATTGCACTACATATGTACTGGAATGTAAAACAACAGAAATCAGACAGTTAGACCTTCAAGTCCCATAAATTGGTTAAAATGGAATTTCTGCAAAACAAAATTTAATTTGTAAATTTCACTTCAACTTTTCTTTAATTTCTGTGAAATGCTTAAAGGGTTAAGAAACTTTCTAAATGATGTTTTGAATACTTTGAGGGGTGTCGTTTTTAAAATGGGGTAATTTATGTGGGTAATATATAGGGCCCTCAAAGCCACTTCAGAACTGAACTTGTTCGCTAAAAAAAAAGGCTTTTGAAAGTTTTCTTGAAAATGTGACAAATTTCTTCTAAATTTATAAGCCTTGTTGAGTCCTATAAAAATAAAAGGATATTCAAATAACAATGCCAACATAAAGTAGACATATGGGGAATGTTAATTAGTAACTATTTTGTGTGGTATAACTGCCTGTCTTACAAGCAGATACATTTAAATTTAGAAAAATGCTTATTTTTGCACATTTTCTCAAAATTGTGGTGTTTTTCACAAATAAATGCTTAATGTATCGACCAAATTTTACCTCTGACATAAAGTACAATATGTTACGTGGAAACAATCTCAGAATTGCTGGGATAGGTGTAAAAACGTTGAAAGTTATTACCACATAAAGTGACACATGTCAGATTTGAAAAATGAGTCTCTGTCAGGAAGGTCAAAAGTGGCCAAAGCGGGAAGGGGTTAAAATACTGATACAGATAATGTGTAAGATTAACTTTTAAAAAACTATCGGAGAACAGATATTGGTTACAGCAAATAATGTAATTTTTTGTATAATAAAAAGTTATAAAATTTCCCAACATGCTATCTGTATTAATTCCTAACAGTTTTCAAGGTCTCTGCTTGTTGTCATTCAGTAAGAACCTACATTGTTTACTTCCAGTGAATAAAATTCTGTCCATGGTCATGTGATTACACACAGGTGCACAGCTCGTTACTAGACTCCGTTCTGATGCACATACTGTAAGGGTGTCCTGCACTTCTTTTGACGAGCCGTCATTTTACGTGCCGTATTTTGACAGCGATGTGTAAAATAAAGGCTCGTGGGAACAGAACATCGTAATTCCCATTGAAAGCAATGGGCAGATGTTTGTAGGCTTATTAGGGGCGTTTTTCAGGCGTAATTCAAGGCGTAAAACGCCCGAATTACGTCTGAAAACACTGCGTGTGAACATACCCTAACTGTAAGGGCATGACCACACATGGCGGAATTCCTCCGCAACTGTCCGCATCAATGCCGCACCTAATCCGGGTTGCGGATTACGGCTGCGGATCTGCACAAAATGTGCAGAAAATTGATGCGGACTGGCCGCTGCGGACTGCAGGAAAAGTGCTTCCCTTCTCCCTATCAGTGCAGGATAGAGAGAAGGGACAGCACTTTCCCTAGTGAAAGTAAAAGAAATTCATACTTACCGCCCGTTGTCTTGATGACGCGTCCCTCCTTCGGCATCCAGCCCGACCTCCCTGGATGACGCGCCAGTCCATGTGACCGCTGCAGCCTGTGATTGCCCTGTGATTGGCTGCAGCCGTCACTTACACTGAAACGTCATCCTGGGAGGCCGGACTGGAGACAGAAACAGGGAGTTCTCGGTAAGTATGAACTTATATGTTTTTTTACAGATACATGTATATTGGGATCGGTAGTCACTGTCCCGGGTGCAGAAACAGTTACTGCCGATCGCTTAACTCTTTCAGCACCCTGGACAGTGACTATTTACTGACGTCTCCTAGCAACGCTCCCGTCATTACGGGAGCCCCATTGACTTCCTCAGTCTGGCTGTAGACCTAGAAATACATAGGTCCAGCCAGAATGAAGAAATGTCATGTTAAAAAACCAATACGCTCCGCACCACACATAACATGTGCATGACAGCTGCGGACTTCATTGCGGAACTTAGAATCTCCATTGAAGTCAATGGAGAAATTCCGCCATGAGTCCGCAACCAGTCCGCCACTGCTCCGCAACAGACAGAGCATGCTGCGGACACCACATTCCGCTCCGCAGCCTATGCTCCGCAGCGGAATTGTACGCATCGTGTAAACGAACACTGCGAAATTAAAGTGAAAGTCAATGGAGAAACGGCTCCGCTGCGGATTAACGCTGCGGAGTGTCCGCAGCGGAATTTAAGTGAAAATCCGCCATGTGTGAACCCGCCCTAAGGGTATGTGCACACACACTAATTACGTCCGTAATATACGGACGTATTTCGGCCCCAAGTTCCGGACCGAACTCAGTGCAGGGAGCCGGGCTCCTAGCATCATAGTTATGTACGATGCTAGGAGTCCCTGCCTCTCTGCAGGACAACTGTCCCGTTCTGTAATCATGTTTTCAGTACGGGACAGTTGTCCTGCAGCGAGGCAGGGACTCCTAGCATCGTACATAACTATGATGCTAGGAGCCCGGCTCCCTGCACTGAGTTCGGTCCGGAACTTGCTGCCGAAATACGTCCGTATATTACGGACGTAATTAGTGTGTGTGCACATACCCTAACGAGCAGTACACCTGTGTGTCCATCACATGACCATGGACAGAATTGTATTCACTGGAAGTAAACAATGAAGGTTCTTACTGAATGACAACAAGCAGAGATCTTGAAAACCGTGAGCAATTAATACAGATAGCATATTGGGAAATTGTATAACTTTTAATTACACAAAAAATAACATAAATTTTTTGAAAGTGGACAACCCCTTAATGCGAAGCCAATTTAAACATTATATCAGGGAAGGTATTTGTTTTTAGCAATTAGGTTTTCTCCTTTAGACAATCCCTACTTGTTAAAAGGTTCCATTGACAATAGTCTGATTCCTATTGGCCCTCATTTATCATGCAGTTTACTCCAGCTGTATGCGTAAACTGACAAAAAATTAAACATTTCTCAAAATTGCAAATTTTCGCAATTTCTTTTTGCCAAATTTGAAAAGCGTCAAGTTTGTCAAATTTATCAATTTTTGCTGCAAATCTGCAACTGCTCATAGCAGGTATTTGTTTTTCTGCCTCTCAAAATGTGCTAGATTTATTAAGAGGAGTGCTCCAATTAATAAATTTACTAAGGGCGGATTTACACGAGCGCGTGCGTTTTGCGCATGCAAAAAACGCGTCGTTTTGCGTGCGCAAAAGGCACCTAACAGCTCCGTGTGTCATGCTTTTCGCGCAGCCGCCATCATTATGACACTGTTTGTATGTTTGTAAACAGAAAAGCACGTGGTGCTTTTCTGTTTGCAATCATAGTTTGCCTGCTTTTGTGCGAATCACGCACGTCCCACGGAGGTGCCTCCGTGTGGCATGCGTGATTTTCACACAGCCATTGACTTCAATGGGTGTGTGATGCGCAAAAAACGCAGAAATATAGGACCTGTCATGAGTTTTACGCAGCGGACACACGCTGCGCAAAAATCACTGACAGTCTGCACTGCCTCATAGACTAGCATAGGTCCGTGCGACGCGCGTGAAAAGCACGCGCGTTGCACGGACGTATTACACGTTCGTGTAAATCCGACCTAAGACTGGCTTAAGAAACGGCAGTCTTAGTAAATGCAGTCTTTAGGGTGTATTCACATGGTGCAGTTTTGCGTCCAAAAACCGCATTGACAAAGCACATGCGTTTTTACAGCGATTTGCAGCGATTTTGCAAATCACAGCATAAACGCATGCGTTTTTTCGGTTTGGTTTACAGCCACGCGGCCAAAAAAGTAGCAAAACTGCACTATGTGAGTACACCCTATGGGTATGTTCACACATAGTGTTTTCAGACGTAATTCGGGCGTTTTACGCCTCGAATTACGCCTGAAAAAAAGGTTCCATTACGCCTACAAACATCTGCCCATTGCTTGCAATAGGATTTACAGTGTTCTGTTCCCATGAGGCTTAATTTTATGCGTCGCTGTCAAAATACGGAGCGTAAAAAGATGCCTGCGAAAAAGAAGTGCATGTCACTTTTTGGTACGTTTTTGGAGGCGTTTTTCATTGACTCCTTTGAAAAACAGCTCCTAACACGGCCGTAAAATACGCCACGAAAAACGCGAGTTGCTACAAAAACGTCTGAAAATCAGGAGCTGTTTCGCCTCAAAACAGCTCCGTATTTTCAGAAATTTTTGGTCACTGTGTGTGAACATACCCTTAGGGTATGTTCACACGCAGCGTTTTCAGGCGTATTTCTGGGCGTTTACGCCTCAAAAAACGCCTGAACGCCTACAAAGGCCCTGTTCACACTGAGCTTTTTTACGAGTTTTTTGACGCGGAAATCGCGCCAAAAAACTCCTCAAAAACCGCCCGAAAATGCCTCCCATTGATTTCAATGGGAGTTGGACGAGTTTTTTTATCGCAAGTAAAAAAAACGCGTCGCGGTAAAAATAAGTGTCATGACCCATCTTGAGGCGGTTTCCGCCTCCAAAACCCGATTTCAATCAGTCAGAAAGAGGAAAAAAAAACCTCGACGAGTGTCAAGGAGGAATTTTCCTCCTGCAAAAAACTCTGTGTGAACAGAGCCAAACATCTGCCCATTTAAATCAATTGGAAAAACAGCATTTAGTTCATATGGGGCGTCTTTTTACGCCTCTGTTTTAAAAAACGGAGCGTAAAAAGATGCTCCGTAAAAAGACGTAGCATGTCACTTCTTGAGGCGTTTTTTGGAGCTGATTTTCCATTGAACACTATGAAAAACACCTCAAAAAATGCCTCAAAAGTAGCCTGAAAAGAAGCTCCAAATGAAAAGAAGCTTCATTTTCAGCTTCAGGGTATGTGCACACGATAGCAGGCATTTACGTGTGAAAAGACAGACTGCTTTCAAGAGAAAACAGCTGCCTCGTTTCAGACGTAAATGCTCCTCCTCGTATTATGCGAGGCGTCTGTGACTCTCGTAAATCTTGAGCTGCTCTTCATTGAGTTCAATGAAGAACGGCTCAAATTACGTTGCAAAGAAGTGTCCTGCACTTCTTTGCCGAGGCAGTCAATTTACGCATCGTCGTTTGACAGCTGTCAAACGACGACGCGTAAATGACAGGTTGTCTGCACAGTACGTCGGCAAACCCATTCAAATGAATGGGCAGATGTTTGCCGACGTATTGTAGCCCTATTTTCAGACGTAAAATGAGGCATAATACGCCTCGTTTACGTCTGAAAATAGGTCGTGTGAACCCAGCCTCAAAGACACCTGAAAATCAGAGGCTGTTTTCTCTGAAAACAGCTCCGTATTTTCAGACGTTTTTTGTTAATCGTGTGAACATACCCTAAGGGTATGTTCACACGGCAGCGTCCGTTAGGGCATGTGCACACGCAGTGACCAAAAACGTCTGAAAATACAGAGCTGTTTTCAAGGGAAAACAGCCCCTGATTTTCAGACGTTTTTTGAGCAACTCGCGTTTTTCGCGGCGTTTATCGCGCCGTTTTCGCAGCATTTTTTACGTCAGTTTTTGGAGCTGTTTTCATTGGAGTCTATGAGAAAACAGCTCCAAAAACGTCCAAAGAAGTGTCCTGCACTCCTTTTGACGAGGCTTTATTTTTACAGCTGTCAAACGACGACGCGTAAATGACAGGTCGTCTGCACAGTACGTCGGCAAACCCATTCAAATGAATGGGCAGATGTTTGCCGACGTATTGTAGCCCTATTTTCAGACGTAAAACGAGGCATAATACGCCTCGGTTACGTCTGAAAATAGGTCGTGTGAACCCAGCCTTGCAGCTGAAATTACGGGGCTGTTTTCATGAGAAACAGCACCGTAATTTCAGCCGTAATGGCATGTTGAGGCGCTATTTCGCTGCGTCCATTACGGACGTAAATGGAGCTGTTTTTCCATGGAGTCAATGGAAAACGGCTCCATTTACGTCTGAAGAATTGACAGGCACTTCCTTGACGCGGGCGTCTTTTTTACGCCCCGCCTTTTGACAGCGGGGCGTAAAAAAAATGACCGTGTGCACAGAACAATGTTTGCCAACGCTATCGAGGCGCATTTTCGGATTTAAATCGAGGTGTAAAACGCCCGAATTACGTCCGTAAATAAACAGTGTGAACATACCCTTAGTGTCCCCATGCTGGGATCCCCAGCGATAAGCTGTGATCTTTGGGATAACATTGCAGTTAGGGTATGTGCACACGAGAACTGTCTTTTACGTCTGAAAAGACAGACTGTTTTCAGGAGAAAACAGCTGCGTAGTTTCAGATGTAAAAGCCCCTCCTCGCATTATGCGAGGCGTCTTTGACGCTCGTAATCTTGAGCTGCTCTTCATTGAATGCAATGAAGAACGGCTCAAATTACGTTGCAAAGAAGTGTCCTGCACTTCTTTGCCGAGGCAGTCATTTTACGCGTCGTCGACGTATTGTAGCCCTATTTTCAGGCGTAAATCGAGGCATAATACGCCTAGTTTACGCCTGAAAATAGGTTGTGTGAACCCAGCCTAAGGGCTTATTCAGACGAACAGGATATACGTCCGTGCAACGCGCTTGATTTTGTTAATTAATTGTAATCAATCAGTTACTGTATGTACTTCAAAAGAGTGTCAATGAAAAAAATACAACACGTCCATCAGAAACAAAGCCCTCATTCAGCTAAGTCAACAGAATTTTTTTTTTAAATGATGGCTCTCGGAATGCGACAATGCAAAAAAAATAGTTCATGCATTCCTTAATGCCAAAATAAGCTCTGTCGTTAATGGGTTAAATATTTGATGGATATGTGCTTTTTAAGGGGTTTAAACTTTAGACAGTCTCTTTTTGTTAGAAGGGCCCACCAACTAATTGCAGGAAGTAGTGCTGCTAGGACCCACAGCAATCATCTGTGGGGGAACCCAGCAGCAAGCATTTAATTCCCCTGCTGCGACACCACAGGGGAAATTAAGCATTACACAGTTCATAATGAAATCATTGGGTTTTGTGTGTAGTGCACAAAGAGGTTGGGTCCTCGAGAGCAGGAGACTCTCTTTGTTGCTGCTCTCCAGCCCCCTATTAAGGCCCCATGCACACGACAGCAAAAAACCTCCGTTTTTGCGGACCGCAACTGCGGTCCGCAAAAACTGAGCCATTCACTTTCATTGAACACTGACACCTTTACGTAGCACTACGGAAGGGTGTCAGTGCCGTGGAAATGTTCCGGGAATTATGGAACATGTCCGTTCTTTCGCATTTTGCGGGCCGTGCTCCCATACTTTGTATGGGAGCACGGCCCGAAAATGCGGCTGTCAGTCAGCGGCCGGCCGTGCCCGCAATCTCGGGCCGTGATTGCGGGCACGGTCGTGTGCATGGGGCCTAATTAAGAACTCAAAAATAGGGTATTAGAAAATGGGTTTTCTAAACCAAACAGTCCCTTAAGGCTGGTTTCACACGACCATGTTACGTCCGTAATGGACGGAACATATTTCGGCCGCAAGTCCCAGACCGAACACAGTGCAGGGAGCCGCGCTCCTAGCATCATAGTTATGTACGATGCTAGTAGTCCCTGCCTCACTGCAGGACAACTGTCCCGTACTGTAATCATGTTTTCAATACAGTAGTTTCACGGAGAGGCAGGGACTCCTAGCATCGTACATAACTATGATGCTAGGAGCCCGGCTCCCTGCACTGTGTTCGGTCCGGGACTTGCGGCCGAAATACGTTCCGTCCATTACGGACGTAACATGGTCGTGTGAACCCAGCCTTAAGGGTAGGAACACACACAGCGTGTTCACGATGGATACGCTGCGTCAAGCTGTACAGCATGCCTGCCCTGAACACCGCAGGGAATGCTGTCCGAAAAGCCGCACCACATCGCTGTGGGGCGGAATTTCCGCTGCGGAAAAAAAAACCTCATACTCCCCGCCTCCTTTTCTTCTGTGCATAGTCCGACCTTCTGGGATGACGTTGCAGGCCATGCAGGGCCAGTGTCAGGGGGGGCAAACTGGGCAGATGCCCAGGGCCCCATCCTCTTAGGGCACCCTGACCACTATCGAAGCAATAGCAGCTGCTACGGGGCCCGAGGCATGAGGGGACCTGCTCTGCCTGGCACAAAACATTTGTGCGCCGGGCGGCACGGGCCCACTTATGCCCGGTGACGTCGCTACTACGGGGGGGGGGGTGGAGCTAGCGACTGCCAAACTCAATTGTATATGTGACCTCAGGACGCAGATACAATTGAACACTATAGGCTGCACGTCACGTTTGGCCTGCAGCCTATAAGGCGCTGGAAAGAGTCCCTGCGCAGGCCGGCGGTATGATGTCACTGTATCACCCTGGCCTATGCAAGAGTCCCGCCCGGGGGTTGTGAAGTACTCCGAACGGGGCTAGGTAAACTGTATTAGGTAAGTACAACATTTTTATTTATTTTGGGGGGTGGGGCTGTGTGGCACTATCCACAAGGACGGGCTGCTGCTGTGTGGCACTATTTACAAGGACAGGCTGCTGTGTAGCACTATCTACAAGGACGGACTGTGTGGCACTATCTACAAATGGGGTATGTGTGGCACTATGTACAAGGAGGAGCTGTGTGGCACTATCTACAAGGACAGGCTGTGTGGTACTATCTACAAGGGAGCGATGTGTGGCGCATTCTCAATTGGGGGTCTGTGTGACGCTATCTACAGGGAGGCTGTGTGGCACTTTCTACAAGGGAGGGCTGTGTGGTGCTATCTACAAGGGGGCGATATATACAGGGGGCTGTGTGGCGCGAAATACAGGGGGCTGTGTGTGGCACTATATACATAGGGCAGTGTGTGGTGCTATCTACAGGGGGCACAAAGGGGTCATTATTACTGTGGTGGCACAAAGGGGGCACGGTTACTGATGGATGTGGCACTATCTACAAAGGGAGGCTGTGTGGCACTATCTACAAGGGAAGGCTGTGTGGTGCTATCTACAAGGGTGGGCTGTGAAGTGCTATCTACAAGGAGGGCTGTGTGGCGCAATCTACAAGTGGGGCTGTGTGTGGCGCTATATACAAGGGGGAGATGTGTGTCGCGCTATTTACAAGGGTGGGCTTTGTGTGGCGCTATCTACAGGAGGTTGTGTGTGGCGCTATCTGCAGGGGCTGAGTGGGGCGCTATGTACAGGGGGCATTATTACTGTGGGGGCACAAAGGGGGCGCACTTACTGATGGGGCACTTTTAGTGTTTCGAGAACTATGGGATCATTACTACCATGGGGAAATGTGGATTACAAGTTTGTTTTAATGATTGGGTTATAGGTGGGGAGGCTGGAAAAGTGAGAAACCTACATGCCTGTGTGACAAATTCTGCAGAAACGAGTCGTGGCTGGAATAAGTCGTCACAGTGGTCTGGATGGAGGAAAAAAGGGAAAGTGAATGACTCTGATCAAAGAACACATCACCTGTGAGTCAATGGATATAAATGTGCTGTAATTACTTATATTGTCTACAGCGCTCCTGTGTATAACTGGCATCTACCTTTTTAAAGTCACTAAATGGTCTTTAGATAGTGTTTTTTATTCAGTGAGGCCCCATGAGCACGACCATAAAAACTCTCCGTAATTGCTATTGGCCGCAAACAACCTTTCCGTAATACTACGGATGTGTATCCGTGCCGTAGTAATGTTCCGAAAATTATGGAACATGTCCGTTCTTCTGCATTGTATGGGCCGTGCTCCCATACTTTGTTCACGGGCACGGGCACAATGATTACGGGCACGGCCGTGTGCATGGAGCCTAACAGTATGCTGGTATTATACAGTCACTATGTGGTTACATAGTTAGGCCGCATGCACACAACCGTAGTTTTTATCCGTAATTACGGACCATAAATACGGACCGTAATTACAGACCCATTAATTTCTATGGGCTACAGACACCTTTCCATATTTTTACAGATGGGTGTCGGTTCCAAAGAAATGATCTGTAAAATATAAAACATGTCCTATTTTTGTACGTAATTATGGCACGGACTCCCCATAGAAGTCTATGGGCGCTTCCGTAATTACGAACGGCTACGGATATGCCTCCGTAGCCATCCGTAATTACGGAAGCTTTGCTAGGCGATGCCAGGTTTGCAGCTGCTGCACATCTTTTGTGGTTTTCTTCTTCTTTTTGCGGATCCGTATATACGGATGCATTACGGATGCAAAACGGACTGTATTTGCAGATATCGTTCCGTTTATGCGGATAAGTTGCGGATGACTACGAATCTGTATTCACGGGCAGTACTTACGGATGGATGAAAATACGGTCGTGTGCATGGGGCCTAACATAGTACGGTTGAAAAAAGACACATGTCCATCAAGTTCAACCAGGGGATGGGAAATAGGGAAGGGATGAAACAAAAATTCTAAACATTGACATAGGAGCTGATATTTTTTCGTTCTAGGAAATTATCTAAGCCTTTTTTAAGGCCATCTATTGTCCCTGCTGTGACCAGCTCCTGCAGGAGGATATTCCACAGATTCACAGTTCTCACAGTAAGACCTTATTTACACGAACGTGTTAAACGTCCGTGGCACGGCCGTTGAAACAGCGGCCATCCCACGGACCTATATAATTCAATGTTGCCGTTCACACAGCCGTTGTTTCAACGGACCGTGTGAAGGGTCCGTGGGAAAATAGGACATGTCCTATCTTTTCACGCATCACGCATCCCTCCACAGACTCTCAACTATGGGGGATGCGTGACATCGCGTCCCGCAGCGCTGAACATGGATGCACCTCGGATGTAAAAAACTGCAGTTTTTCACGTCCAAGATGCACAGCGTTCGTGTGAATCAGGCCTAAAGAAGGTTTGTCGCCTCTGGAGATTGAACCTTTTTTTTTTCTTCAGATGGAGGGAGTGCCCCCTTGTCTTTTGAGGGGCTTTTACATGTAACAGGTTTTCACTATATATTTCTTGTATGGGTCATTCATATAGTATATAAGTTAATTATGTCCCCCCCTTAGTCGTTTCTTTTCAAGGCTAAATAGGTTTGAATCTTTTAATCTTTCCTCAGCCTAGATGAGGCCTCACTAATGCTTTGTAAAGTGGTAAAAATATATCCCTGTCCCGCGAGTCCATGCCTCTTTTAATACACGACAAGATCTTGCTGGCCTTAGAAGCAGCTGATTGACATTGCATGCTGTTATTTAATCTATGATCTGCAAGTACACCCAGATCCTTTTCAAAAAGTGACTCTCCCAGTTTAGCTGCCTCTAGGACATATGATACATGCAGATTGTTGGTACCCAGATGCATAACTTTACATTTATCTACATTAAACCTCATTTGCCAAGTGGACGCCCAAACATTTAGTGTGCCCAAATCAGCTTGCAATTTGCGAACATCCTCTATAAACTGAACAATACTACATAGTTTGGTGTCATCTGCAAAAATATAAATAGTGCTATTAATCCCATCCTCTATATCATTAATAAATTAGTTGAATAATAGTGGTCCCAGCACTGAACCCTGGGTTACACCACTTAGGGTATGTGCACACACACTAATTACGTCCGTAATTGATGGACGTATTTCGGCGGCAAGTACCGGACCGAACACAGTGCAGGGAGCCGGGCTCCTAGCATCATACTTATGTACGATGCTAGGAGTCCCTGCCTCGCTGCAGGACCACTGTCACGTACTGAAAACATGATTACAGTACAGGACAGTTGTCCTGCAGCGAGGCAGGGACTCCTAGCATCGTACATAAGTATGATGCTAGGAGCCCGGCTCCCTGCACTGTGTTCGGTCCGATACTTGCGGCCGAAATACGTCCGTCAATTACGGACGTAATTAGTGTGTGTGCACATACCCTTATAACCGGGGACCATTCAGAGTAGGAATCATTGACCACAACTCTCTGGATACGGTCCTTGAGCCAATTCTCAATCCAATTACAAACTATACTTTCTACAGGGGCATAGCTAGGGGGGGCAGGCGGGGCATGTGCCCCGGGCGCAAGGGAAGGGGGGGGCGCCGAAGAGCAGCTGATCGCTGCTGATAGGCGCCCCGTATGTTTACACAGCGGCGTTCTGACTGGGTTCTGTGACGGCCAGGGAGTGGACCAGTCCAGTCACCTGACCTCACGTCAGTGACATGAGGTCAGATGACTCAGGTCAGGGGACAGGTACACTCCCGTGCTGCAACCTCCCTGCATCTGCCTCTACTCTGTGCTCTCCTGTTACACACAGCCGACGAGCAGAAGAGGAAGCTCCGCCCACACACAGCCCATCCTGACCTGTCAGCAAGGAGACATGGTGAGTGTCTGTGTGTATATGTGTGTGTAGTGTGTATACAGTGTGTGTCTCTGCCTTAGTATGTGTATATGTTACAGTGTGTGTGTGTGTGTGTGTGCGTGTGTCTGTCTGTGTCTCTGCATGTGTTTATCTCTTATATCTACTACATTATCTGTACTTAGAGAGTTATTACTGTGTTACCTGTGGTGTTACATAGGACTGCAGGTAACATCTACTACATTATCTGTACTCAGAGAGTTATCACTGTGTTATCTGTGGTGTTACATAGGACTGCAGGTAACACTACTACATTATCTGTACTCAGAGAGTTATCCCTGTGTTATCTGTGGTGTTACATAGGACTGCAGGTAACACTACTACATTATCTGTACTTAGAGAGTTATCACTGTGTTACCTGTGGTGTTACATAGGACTGCAGGTAACATCTACTACATTATCTGTACTCAGAGAGTTATCCCTGTGTTATCTGTGGTGTTACATAGGACTGCAGGTAACACTACTACATTATCTGTACTCAGAGAGTTATCCCTGTGTTATCTGTGGTGTTACATAGTACTGCAGGTAACACTACTACATTATCTGTACTCAGAGAATTATCACTGTGTTATCTGTGGTGTTACATAGGACTGCAGGTAACACTACTACATTATCTGTACTTAGAGAGTTATCACTGTGTTACCTGTGGTGTTACATAGGACTGCAGGTAACATCTACTACATTATCTGTACTCAGAGAGCTATCCCTGTGTTATCTGTGGTGTTACATAGGACTGCAGGTAACACTACTACATTATCTGTACTCAGAGAGTTATCACTGTGTTATCTGTGGTGTTACATAGGACTGCAGGCAACATCTACTACATTATCTGTACTCAGA
Organism: Rhinoderma darwinii; assembly: GCF_050947455.1. NCBI lineage: Eukaryota > Metazoa > Chordata > Amphibia > Anura > Rhinodermatidae > Rhinoderma > Rhinoderma darwinii. The sequence continues at coordinate 180,728,046 of NC_134687.1, read as the reverse complement.
GAGTTATCACTGTGTTATCTGTGGTGTTACATAGGACTGCAGGTAACACTACCATCTGTATTTAGAGAGTTATCACTGTGTTATCTGTGGTGTTACATAATACTGCAGGCAATATCTACTACATTATCTGTACTCAGAGAGTTATCACTGTGTTATGTGTGGTGTTACATAGGACTGCAGGTAACATCTACTACATTATCTGTGCTGTGTACATATGTGCCTGTGTGCGTATATATGGGTCTGTTTGTGAATGTGTATTTGTGCTTGTATATTTGTGCCTTTTATGTATTTGTATATGTTCCTGTCTGTGTATTTATCTGCCAGTGTCTGTGTATGTGTCTGTACGTTTATATATTTACCTGTATGTATATATTCCAGATGTGTGTATGTATATTTGCCTGCATGTCTAAATATCTATCTTTATGTATGTACAGTATATATGTTCCAGCGTGTCTATATATGTGGTTAATTTTTGGTTTGTGTAGGGGGCGGCAATAGAGAGCCCCGCACAGGGCGCCATCCAACCTAAGGCCGGCCCTGGCTGTCACCAACCCTAGTCAGAAGGAACTCCGCCGCTGCCTGTGCCGCATGACCTCCTCGGCTCCTCCGGTATGTCACACCAGGCAGAGCGGAGAGTGGTAGCGGTAGGCTACCGCTCACCGGTCTGTTCACAGTGTGGCGCTAAGTACAAGGGGGGAGTGTGGCGTTATTTAAAAGGGGGGGAGTGTGGCGCTATTTACAAGGGGGGGAGTGAGGCGCTATTTAAAAGTGGGGAATGTGGCACTATTTACAAGAGGGGGGAAATGTGGCGCTATTTACAAAGGGGCAACGGCTGTGTGTGGCACTATCTACAAGGGGGGCTGTGTGGCACTATCTACAAGGGGGGCTGTGTGGCACTATCTACAAGGGGGTCTGTGTGGCGCGATCTACAGGGGGCTGTGTGTGGCCTCTTTAATTTATTTTTATGTTAATTACATTATAGAACTACATCGCTTGTAAAATGTAGAAATGCTTTTATACTCGAGTTACATTAAAAAAACTTGTGAAAAACAATTACACCTCATTGATTGGTAAAGAAAGCAAACATGGCGAGGGGGAAGGAGATGTCGGGAAATAAGTTGGGGGGGGGGCGCCAATCCGAATCCTTAAATTACCCATTAGACGTCTATGAGGGACAGTGTCAAATGTCTCCGCAAAGTCCAAAAACACTATATCCACAGTGGCCCCTCTGTCTAGGCTTCTATTACATTCCCAAAAAGCTCTGCAAAAAACAAATCATGTTGGTTTGACAACTTCTGCCCTTAGTAAAACCGTGCTGGCTGTCACTTATAATACTATTTTTTGTCACATAATCCTGTATATAGTTCCTCAATAGCCCCACAAACATTTTTACCACAATGGATGTTAAGCTTACTGTTCTATAATTACCCTGGAAAAACCTAGAGCCCTTTTTGAAAATCGGCACCACATTTGCCCAGTCCCTTGGCACTATACCAGTCAATCTCTGAATATTATGAAGAGGGGGACAGAAATAACTGAACTAAGTTCTTTACGAACTCTTGGGTGTAACCCATCTACTCCCGGAGCCTTGTGCACATTCATTTTATTTAACTTAGCTTGGAGCATATCTACATTCAGCCAATTCAGCCAATTCAGTATATTAATTGCTGCTCTTTCTTCTGTTGTATATACAGAGCTAAAGAACCCATTTAGTAACTCTGCCTTCTCTTGATCCCCTGTGACTAACTCCCCATTACCACTATTTAGGTGTCCTACATGTTCAGACCTTGAATTTTTCCCATTTACATACTTGAAGATTTTGGGATTTGTTTGCTATCCTTGGCGAATTGCCTTTCATTTTTTGTTTTTGCTGATTTTATTACTTTTTTACAGATTTTATTAAAGGGGTTTTCCAGCTTTTGACAACTGATGACCTATCCACTGGATAGGTCATCAGTACATGATCTGTGGGGGTCCGACACCCGAGCCCCGCACAGATCAGCTGGTGAGGTGCCTCCGTGCACCAGACGTACAAGTCGAAAGCAGTTAGCTCCGGCCACGGAATAGCGGCTGAGCAACAGTTCTGCAGCTCTGCTCCTATACAAGTGAATAGGAGAAGACCTGCAATTCTGCAGCTCGGCCGCTATGCTATGTATGGATCCAACTGCTACCGGGCTCCGTACATAGAATTATGTGCCACAACATCCGGTGCCCGCTGACCACCAGAGCGGCTTATCGGTGCGGGGTCCGGATGTCGGACCCGCACCAATGACATATCGATGACCTATGCGGTGGATAGCTCATCAGTTGTCAGAAGGTGGACAACACAGCTCTTTATCTTTTACAAAGGCTAGAGCTGTACCCTCAGATTTGAATTTAATGCTGCAGCATGTCAATTTATGTTGCGTTTTTGTTGATTTTCTGTTGTGGGTTTTCCCCATTTGTGGCATAATCACAGCCAAAAATCGCAACTCCTGAAAACAAAAAAAAAAATCATACTTACCCAAAACGCTCTCCTTCTTCCTGAAGTCCGGCCTCCTGGGATGACGTTTCATCCCATGTGACCGCTGCAGCCAATCACCGACTGCAGCGTCACATGGCCTGTAAGGTCATCGTAGGAGGCCGGACTACGCATAGAGAAGAAGGAGGAGGTAAGTATCGACTTTTCTCTTTTTTTTCAAGTGCTGCATTCCGATTCAAGCACTGCTTGCTGCGGGTTCCACGTCGGATACGCTACACAGTTCTTACGCAATGTATCTGACCCGTGACAACCTGGCCTTGAGGTGGATTCACACGTGGCAGATTTTGTTGCAGAATTTCTGCGACTGGAAATCAGTTTCATTCATTTGAAATTGCAGAAATCCATGCACCTGCTGTAGAAACAACCCCATTCAGATGAATAGTACTGATTTTCAGTTGCAGACATTTCTGCAACAAAATCTGCTGCTTGTGAATCCATCCTAAGGCCTTGTTCACACAGTGCAGATTTGGTAAAGATTTTGCATATATTTTTTAAGCCAAAAACTGGAATGGTACCTAAACAGAAGAAATATATAAAGGAAGGCCTCCTGGGATGACGCTGTATCCCATGTGACTGCTGCAGCCAGTCACAGGCTGCAGGTTCACATGGCCTGAAACGTCATCCAGGGAGGCCGGAGACGTCAGAGGAGGGAGTGGGTAAGTATGTCCACTTAATTATGCAGCGGATTTTCCGTCCGAAAAATTGCACCACAATGTGCAATGTTTCCAGGTCGGATACGCTGCATGGTTTTTACGCAGTGTATCCGTCCCGTGGGAACCCGGCCTTAAAGTTTCTCCTCGCCTGGATCCAATTCTGGTTTTGACTTTAAAAATGCTTACAAAATCTGCATAAAATCTGCACTGTGTAAACAAGGCCTCAATTTGTATTCACACTGCGACTGTCCCATTATTCTGAATGCGGCTTGCAGAAGTCTATAACCCTATTCAGATGTATAGAAAAGATTTTCAATAACAGAAATTTATGCAACAGAGCATTTCCGCTGCAAAAATTGCAACATTTGCTAGTTGTGTGCATGTTTTCCCTTCCCATTGCACACCTCCCAACCGTACCAGTTTCTCACCGCTGTCCCGCCGTCCCGGCGGTCTGCAAGATGTCCCGCTGGGCGCTGCATCCAAACAGCTGATCATTACTGACTGCAGAAGGCAGGAGTCTTGTGGCCGTGTTCTCACAGCGATCGATGCTGGCCCGGAAGTGGACCAATCCAGTCACCTGACCTGTCATCTGACCTCACCAGTCAGGTGACTGGACTAGTCTACTCCCGGGCCGGCATCGACACCAGTGAGAACGCCGCTGCAAGACTCCTGACTTCTGATGGTGAGTAACGTCAAAAGCAGAGCGGAGAGTGGCAGCAGTAGGGCCGGCTACCTCTACCGCTCTCTGCTCCAGCGGCAATGTGACACCTACAGGGGGGGCTGTGTGTGGAGCTATTTACAGGGGGGCTGTATCTGGCGCTATCTACAGGGGGGCTGCGTCTGGTGCTATCTACAGGGGGGCTGTGTCTGGAGCTATCTACAGGAGGGCTGTGTCTGGCGCTATCTACAGGGGGGCTGTGTCTGGAGCTATCTACAGGAGGGTTGTGTCTGGCGCTATCTACAGGGGGGCTGTGTGTGGCACTATCTACAGGGGGGCTGTCTCTGGAGCTATCTACAGGGGGGCTGTGTGTGGCGCTATCTACAGGGGGGCTGTGTCTGGCGCTATCTATAGGGGGGCTGTGTCTGGCGCTATATACAGGGGGGCTGTGTCTGGCTCTATCTACAGGGGGGCTGTGTCTGGCTCTATCTACAGGGGGGCTGTGTCTGGAGCTATCTACAGGGGGGCTGTGTGTGGCGCTATTTACAGGGGAGCTGTGTCTGGCGCTATCTACAGGGGGGCTGTGTCTGGAGCTATCTACAGGGGGCTGTGTCTGGAGCTATCTACAGGGGGCTGTGTGTGGCGCTATCTACAGGTGGGCTGTGTCTGGAGCTATCTACAGGGGGCTGTGTGTGGTGCTATTTACAGGGGGGCTGTGTCTGGCGCTATCTACAGGGGGCTGCATCTGGCGCTATCTACAGGGGGGCTGTGTCTGGAGCTATCTACAGGAGGGCTGTGTCTGGAGCTATCTACAGGGGGGCTGTGTCTGGAGCTATCTACAGGGGGGCTGTGTGAGGAGCTATCTACAAGGGGGCTGTATCTGGCGCTATGTACCGGGGGGTTGTGTGTGGAGCTATCTACAGGGGGGTTGTGTGTGGAGCTATCTACAGGGGGGCTGTATCTGGAGCTATCTACAGGGGGGGCTGTATCTGGAGCTATCTACAGGGGGGTTGTGTGTGGAGCTATCTACAGGGGGGCTGTGTCTGGAGCTATCTACAGGGGGGCTGTATCTGGTGCTATCTACAGGGGGGGCTGAGTGTGGCGCTATCTACAGGGGCTGTGTCTGACGCTATCTATAGGGGGGCTGTGTCTGGAGCTATCTACAGGGGAGCTGTGTCTGGCTCTATATACAGGGGGGCTGTGTCTGGCGTTATCTACAGGGGGGCTGTGTCTGGAGCTATCTACAGGGGGCTGTGTGTGGCGCTATTTACAGGGGTGCTGTGTGTGGTGCTATCTACAGGGGGGCTGTGTCTGGAGCTATCTACAGGGGGCTGTGTCTGGCGCTATCTACAGGGGGGCTGTGTCTGGAGCTATCTACAGGAGGCTGTGTCTGGAGCTATCTACAGGGGGGCTGTGTCTGGAGCTATCTACAGGGGAGCTGTGTGAGGAGCTAGCTACAAGGGGGCTGTATCTGGCGCTATGTACCGGGGGGCTGTGTCTGGAGCTATCTACAGGGGGGTTGTGTGTGGAGTTATCTACAGGGGGGCTGTATCTGGAGCTATCTACAGTGGGGGCTGTATCTGGAGCTATCTACAGGGGGGTTGTGTGTGGAGCTATCTACAGGGGGGCTGTGTCTTGAGCTATCTACAGGGGGCTGTATCTGGAACTATGTACAGGGGGGCTGTGTCTGGCGCTATGTACAGGGGGGCTGTATCTGGAGCTATCTACAGGGGGGCTCTGGTGGATGATTATTCCATTGACCGGTAGCAGAGTTACACAACTGGAAATAAAAAATCCCCATCATGTAAGGGCTTGTTTACACAAGCGTGTTATTCGTCCGTGCGACGCGCGTGATTTTCACGCATGTCGTACGGACCTATAATAGTCTATGGGGCTGTGCAGACAGTCCGTGAATTTTGTGCAACGTGAGTCCGTTGCAAAAAACTCACGACCTGTTATATATTTGTGCGCTGTTCGCGCATCACGCACCCATTGAAGTCAATGGGTGCGTGAAAACCACACATGTCACACGGAAGCACTTCCGTGCGAACAGCGTGATTCGCGCAACAGCTGTGAAAAGGATGAATGAAAACAGAAAAGCACCACATGCTTTTCTGTTTGCAAACATCCAAACGGAGTGTCATAATGATGGCGGCTGCGAGAAAATCACGCAGCCGCGTATCATATGGTGATGACACACGGAGCTGTTAAGTGCCTTTTGCGCACGCAATACGCCACATTTTTTGCGTGCGCAAAACGCACACGCTCGTGTAAACGAGGCCTCACTCTGCTACCTGTCAATTGAAAAGTCATCAACCACAGGGTCTCCCTCTTGACTTTCATTGTTCTCAGCCTTTTGGTTTGTCCTGCAGCTGTGGCCGGCGTGATGAGCAAATTTTATACCCAAGTTAGGAAAAGTAACACAAAGACGATATAACCTGAAATATAATATCTGTGATATCGAGACAGTCTAGAGATCCGCAGTGAGAATGTGCGCTTGTTATTTGAAGAAGGATCTGGCCGTGATTTGATGTGTTGATGCGGGATATTGGGCGTTGTGGCGAAACCGGGTCAGTGGGGGTCGGTTTACGCCAAGAGAATGTGGGCGATAGATTCAGGCGACACAGATTAACAGGGGACAAGCCACAGCGGCACGTTTATTAACAGGGACAGACACACACAGAAACAATGCACCGCTGCTTCTCCCCTCTGGGCTGGATGGGACAGGCTACCTCACTATGGGGTCTCTCCACTGTACCTTTCATCCTTTGGGGTGTCTCCAGATCCTCCTTAGTTAGATGGGACTCCAGCACTTGTCTTCTATTACTGTCCCTAGGTCAGGTACCATCTCTGAGGTAGACAGCCCCTGCCTGCAGCTCACACTGCTATCTCATCCTCTCCTGGGCAGCAACTAACTGAGAGCTCACACAGCACCACTATATCCCTCACTCACCCCTCCCTCAGGAAACAGGCCATGTGCATCCTGCTCTTGCCCCCTCCTTTTTCTTATTTACATTAGACAAGTTTCCGCTCTCAGCCTGTGACTCATTCTCCTTCAGTGTAAGATTAACCCTAGAGGGGGAGGACAGTGAAGCAGCACTGAATACAATACAATACAAATCAACTGGTTATCAAACATAACGTAATGCAGTTTGAGGGGACATATCTCCATCTAGCACCGGGCGCCATCTAAGCTATGGCACCCGGATGGCGGGAGTGCGACGGTTTGCGGCAGGCTTAACCTGTATTTGGGTACAATGCCTGTAACCGTCACCCGTTCTGCCACAGACCTCCCCCAGCTTAGATCCAGAATCAGTCCTGCTGACCCTCTGTCGGGACAGGGATGAGATCTGGGCCCGGTGCTGTCAGTCTCTGCCCATCAGTCTCCTGCTGCCGAGAGAGTCCATCAGCATTCCCGTGGTCCAGGCCCTTTTTATGAGAGATGCTAAAGTTATAGGATTGTAAGGCCAGGCTCCACCGTAGTAAACACCCATTGTCCCCGGCGGTTCGGTTCAACCAACTGAGAGGACTGTGGTCTGTGACTATTGTGAACTCCCTCCCATAAACGTAGGGCTGGAGCTTCTTTAGAGCCCACACGACAGCCAGGCACTCCTTCTCAATGGTTGCGTATGCCCTCTCTCGGTCCAGCAACTTCCGGGAGAGGTACGCGACCGGGTGTTCGTGGCCCGCCTGGTCCACTTGGCTCAGTACCGCTCCCAGCCCGACGTCTGAGGCATCGGTTTGGACTATGAACCACCGGTGGAAGTCAGGGGCAGCAAGGACAGGGGAGGTGGAGAGGGCAGTCTTAAGGCTCCAGAAGGCCGCCTCACAGTCAGGGGACCAGGGCATCAGTCGACTGAACCTTTTGGACGTCAAGTCGGTCAAGGGCTTGGCCAGGGTACTATACTGCGGGATGAATTTTCGGTAGTACCCTGTGACTCCCAGAAAGGCCCTAACCTGCTTCTAGTTGGCCGGCCGGGGCCAATGGAGAATGGCCTCCACCTTGGCCGGCTCGGGGTGGATCTGTCCGCTGCCCACTCGGTGCCCCAGGTAGGCGACTTCTGCCATCCCCATCTGGCACTTGTCGGGGCGGATGGTGAGGCCGGCGTACTGGATGCGCTCCAGGATCTGCGCCACGTGCCCCAAGTGTTCCTCCCAAGTCTCGCTAAAGATAGCGATATCGTCCAGGTAGGCCTGGGCAAACTCCTGACACCCCACGAGGATCCGGTCGACCACCCTCTGGAAGGTCGCGGGGGCATTCTTCATCCCGAACGGCATGCACGTAAATTCAAACAGGCCGAACGGGGTGATGAACGCCGAGCGCTCTTGGGCTTCCTTGGTCAGAGGAATCTGCCAGTAGCCCTTGCTGAGATCCAGAGTGGACACGAAGCGTGCCCCTCCCAGCCTATGGAGCAGCTCATCAATCCGGTGCATCGGATAGGCATCCGTAACGGTTACCTCGTTCAGCCGCCGGTAGTCTACACAGAACCTCGTGGTTTTGTCCTTCTTGGGGACCAACACAACACCGGCGGCCCAAGGACTGTGAGATGGTACAATGACCCCCATCTCCAGCATTTCTTCTACTTCTTTTCTCATCGCGGTCAGCACTGAGGGAGCCACTCGGAACGCGGGCTGCCTCAGGGGTCGGGCTCCTCCAGTGTCGACCTCGTGAGCGACTAGGGAGGTACGTCCGGGGGACGCGGTGAACAGGGCCTCCTGGGCTGCTAACACCTCCCCCATCTCCCTACTCTGCAAGCGCGATTGCTGGACTTCAAGCTGCACATCTGCCAGCCCTCTCTGGCGACAGGCCTCTGCCAGTAGGTCAGGGATGCGGTCCACGTCAGGGTTGTCCATGGGCGGGCAGCATATCGCGACCGCTCCTACCTCCCTTACCACATAGGCCTTGAGCCGGTTTATGTGGTAGTTCCGTACCCGCTTTTCTGCCTTGTCGTGGGCTACTAGGTAGTTCGTCGTCCCCTGTCGCCCCACTACAGTGTACGGTCCAGCCCAATTGGCCTGCAACTTGTTGCCTCGTACTGGCGCGAGGACCAGTACCTTCTCCCCCACCCCCAGCTCTCGGGGTCGGGCGCTACGGTTGTACTCGTCCCGTTGTCGGCTTCGAGCTACTTCCAATCACTGATGGGCCAAATCCATCAGCCGTGCTAGGCGCTCCCGCATTTGGCTCACATAGTCTACTACCGGGATCTCCGGGCTTGCAAACTTCCCTTCCCAACCTTCCCGGACTAAGTCCAAGGGTCCCCGGACCCGCCTCGCGAACAGCAACTCGAATGGGGAGTGCCCGGTAGACTCCTGCGGCACCTCTCGATAGGCAAAGAGAAGCTGCTGCAAGGAGCGGTCCCAGTCTCTCCCCTCCGAGTGGACGTATCGGAGTAGCAACTGCTTGAGGGTACCATTGAACCTTTCACACAGTCCGTTCATTTGGGGGTGGTAGGCGGTGGTTCTTAGAGAACTCACCCCGTGCCGATTCCAGAAGTCCTGCATGAGTTCTCCCTGAAATTGAGATCCCTGGTCTGTGAGTACCTCATGCGGGAAACCCACCCGGCTGAAGATGTCCATGAGTCCCTGGGTGACGTGCTCGGCATCTATGGAGGACAGAGCCACTGCGTCCGGGTATCTGGTAGCGAAGTCTACCAGGGTTAGGATGTAACACTTTCCCCCTCGGCTGGGGGGATTAATGGGGCCAACCATATCTATGGCCACCCGCTGGAAGGGCTCTCGGATGAGGGGCAGCTGCTTGAGCGGCACCTTGCGCGGGGCCCCCGCCACCCGTTGGCAGACAGGGCACGAAGCTCGGTACCGCCGCACGTCCTCAGTCAGCCCTGGCCAAAAGAAAGCCTTCGAGGGCCGGCCCTGGTGGACCTGGTCCCAGTGTGACCCGCCGCGGGTATATCGTGGGCCAGGGCTAACAGTCGTGCACGGTAGGCTTGGGGAACAAGCAGCTGTTTGGAGGCGGTCCAGGGCGACGCGGGCTTGGTCGGGGCTTCGACCCGGTACAACAGCCCGTTGTCCCACTGTAACCCTGCCTGGGCCCCTCCACTGGGTGGTCGATCGGCCAGGCTACGGGCAGAGGACAGGGAAGGATCCGTATGCTGGGCCTCCCTAAAAGCGACCCTATCCACCTCCCCCAGGTCTGTCGGGGGGTTCGTCAGGTCGGTCAGTTGTGAGGCGTCAGGGGCTTGGGTACTTACCACCGGCGGTTCGGGGGGCGGGGCTTCCGGGAGAGGAGCCTCGGTGGTTACACGGGTCGGTGGTGGAGGCCGGTAAAGGTTCTCCCGGGCTTGGCTGTGGGTCACGGCCCCAGCGAACTGACTTGTGAGACCGTTCCCAAGGTCGTTCCCCAATAATACATCGGTGGGGAGATCTGGCATGAGCCCGACTTCAACCTCCCCTTTTCCGGGGCCCCAGTCCAGGTAGACTCTGGCGCGGGGAATGGACCGCTGCTGTCCGTCCGCCAGGGCAATGCGGGCTAATCGCTGGGGAAGAACCTTAGACTGGGGAGCCAGGTCCGCTCTTACCAGGGTGAGGGATGCCCCCGAGTCACGGAGTCCTTGGACGGTGCGGCGTCCCAGCACCACGGGCTGTCGGTGGCCCTGCATGTTGGCAGGGAGCTGGTTCGTCACGAGGCTCGCAAGCTCTACTTGGTAGACCACCTCCTCCACCTCTGGTGCATCTAGGAGGTGGTCACACTCATCGGGGTCGCCCGCCTCCGGGCAAAAGGCGACCCGGGTTGGGTGAGGTCTGGGAAAGGGCACCGTTGATTCGGACAGGGGGCAGTCCCGTCGGATGTGCCCCGGCTGGTGGCACCCATAACACTGGCGGGAGTCCGTAGGGCCGCGGACCCTTGGAGGGATCGGGGCGGCCGTAGTCTGCGGCTGGGGTCTCATCGAAGTTGGCGCGGAAGGCTTCTCCACTGGGGTCGGTGGGCCAAGAACTCGTCGGCCAGGGTGGCGGCATCTTCAGGGGTGCTGGGGTGGCGGTCCGCGACCCAGGCACGAACGGGGACCTCCATCCTGGAGAGGAGTTGCTCCAAAATTACGAGGTCCTCCAGGGCCTCCCGACTGAAGGCCTTCTTCCCCTCGGCCCACCTGGAGCAGCTTAAGCGGAGCTGGGCTGCCAGTTCCACATGGGTACCCTGGCCGGCGAGCGTCAAATTACGGAACCGCTCTCTGTAAGTCTCTGGGGTGATCGCATACCTCTTCAGCAGGGCGTCCCGCAGGCAACCGTAGTCCCGTCCGTCCTCTGGACCTAGGCTCCGGTAGACTTCAAGGGCCCTCCCTTGCAGGCTGGGCCCCACGTAGCGAGCCCATTCGGTGGTGGGGATGTCATGCACCTGTAGCTGTGTCTCCAGCATGGTTAGGTGCGCATCGATATCCGTGGACGAAGGATCCAACTTGGGGAGGTCGTTGTATCGTAGTTGGGGTCTTCGGGGCACGGCAGCGATTGGGGTTGTTGGTTCTGGGGGTGCCACTGCACGGGCCACGGCCCCAACGATGATCAGGTGCTCGGCCTCGGAGCTTTGAGGCCCCAGAGCGGTCAGCAGATCCCCGATCCGCAGGGCCTGGGTGTCCGAGATGGCGCTACGGCCGGTTCCCTGGCGACTGGCCGGTTCTTCGGGGCAGTAGTCAACGTCACCCTCGGCCATCTCTCCCATCTCGGCCGGGATCGCCAGGTCCCAGGCTTGGAGCTTCTCAATCAGCCGATCCTTGATGTCGCGGGACGAGAAGGCAATACGCCGGAACCGGCACAGCTCTTGGAGTGTAATTCGGAGGTAGCTGCCATAGGGGACAGCCTCTGCTCCGCCGGGAGGATCCATAGAGTCAGGCTCCATGACTGGGGATTTAGGTGCCTGTGGTCCCCCTGTACTGCAGCACGTGTGGCAGTCCGCCCTTGAGGTCTGGCCGCGAACCGCCGGATGGTACCAGGGTACCTATCCCTTGCCGCTTCCCCTAGAACGGGCTGAATCTATCCCACTGCTGCCACCAAATGTGGCGAAACCGGGTCAGTGGGGGTCGGTTTACGCCAAGAGAATGTGGGCGATAGATTCAGGCGACACATATTAACAGGGGACAAGCCACAGCAGCGCGTTTATTAACAGGGACAGACACACACAGAAACAATGCACCGCTGCTTCTCCCCTCTGGGCTGGATGGGACAGGCTACCTCACTATGGGGTCTCTCCACTGTACCTTTCATCCTTTGGGGTGTCTCCAGATCCTCCTTAGTTAGATGGGACTCCAGCACTTGTCCTCTATTACTGTCCCTAGGTCAGGTACCATCTCTGAGGTAGACAGCCCCTGCCTGCAGCTCACACTGCTATCTTATCCTCTCCTGGGCAGCAACTAACTGAGAGCTCACACAGCACCACTATATCCCTCACTCACCCCTCCCTCAGGAAACAGGCCATGTGCATCCTGCTCTTGCCCCCTCCTTTTTCTTATTTACATTAGACAAGTTCCCGCTCTCAGCCTGTGACTCATTCTCCTTCAGTGTAAGATTAACCCTAGAGGGGGAGGACAGTGAAGCAGCACTGAATACAATACAATACAAATCAACTGGTTATCAAACATAACGTAATGCAGTTTGAGGGGACATATCTCCATCTAGCACCGGGCGCCATCTAAGCTATGGCACCCGGATGGCGGGAGTGCGACGGTTTGCGGCAGGCTTAACCTGTATTTGGGTATAATGCCTGTAACGGTCACCCATTCCGCCACAGGCGTGGTTAGGGGTGTGGCTTAAAATGTCTCTCTTTTCCGAATTCAAAAGTTGGGAGGTATGCCATTGTATACAATGGAAAAACCTGCAACAAAACACCAGCGATTCCGCAGCATAAATTGACATGCTGTGGATCAAAGAACTGCACCGCAGGTCAATGTCTGAACGTCTTGTCTGTAAAAAAAATTCGCAGCATGTGGATGAGATCTGTTCAAATCTTATCCACTTTGCTGCTACTGTAATATGCTGCAGATTTTGCCACAATGAAATCCGTTGCGGAAAAACCGTAGCTTATCCGCCCTGTGTGTACATACCCTACGTTCTTTCCCTTCCCATTTAACATACTATACTGAAACGGAAAACTAATGTTAACTACATGAACACCTACATTTGATTACTACATTATAAGTTTGAAATAGTAAAATGCGTTGTAGACAGAAAACCTTCATTTGGATTGTATTCAACTTGATATTTACACTAATTGGTGCAGTTAGCAACTAAGGGTGTAGCTCGAAAGGCTAATCTTTATGGAAAAATATTTAGCTCCACACCTTAGAGCCTGGATAAAACTTGTTTAATATAAGCTGGCTAATGTCAACAGAAGCACCCTTTGTCATGAATAAGCATTGTTCTAATATTTAACTCTATCAGATTAACCGCTTCCCGCCCTTCCAATGTAAAGTAACAGTAACAAATGGCACGTTCCTTGTACAAGAAGCCCATTAATGTACTTGCTCATCTTTAATAGCACTGTGCACTCCTTCACACAGTGCCATTGGCATGATTGGGCTGTTAACGTGTGCCCCCATAGTAAAAAAAAAAAGAAGAATAAGGGTATGTTCACACGCTTAACAAAATACGGCTGAAAATGAGGAGCTGTTTTCAAGGTAAAACCGCTCCTGTTTCTCAGCCGTTTTTTAATTAACTAGCGGTTTTTACGGCCGTTTATGGAGCGGTTTTGCTATTGAGTCAATGAAAAACAGCTCCAAAAACGGCTCAAGAAATGACATGCACCTCTTTTTACAGGGCTTCTTTTTACGCGCCGTTTTTTGTAAATGAGGCGTAAAAAAACGCCCCGTCAGAACAGATCGCTGTGTTTCTCATTGAAATCAATCGGCAGGTGTTTGTAGGCATTCAGCCCCCCCCCCCCCCCATATTTTCAGTCAATTTTCGGGGCTTTACGCCCCGAAAACCGTCCAAAACTAGCCCATGTGAAGATACCCTAAATAAATATTGTAAATTGCAAAAGAAATAAAATAAAAAAAATTAAAATCAGAAAAAACAATAAAAAAAGAGAAAGAAATTGAAATTATAAATTTTAGAGAACTTTTTTTTGACACAAAAGCATTTTGCATGGGCTTCGAGTACCTAGGCTTCAATATGTTCCTGCCACGCAGCATGTATTTTCTCCCAAACATACAATAATTACCCCCAGCCACAAATTTTGCCTGTTCTGTCCCAGCCCTGTCTTTACTAAAAAAATATCTATACCTAAATAATGATTATTCATGTTCAGAGGCTGCGTCTAAAGCAAGGAGAACCATTTAAAACTAAATTGGAGTCTTTGATCTAGGCGCTATAGTGACATCATACATTACACAATGTACACATATTTGACATCGCTAAGCATGGGAGAATTAGAGGATTAATTTTTGGTGCACGCAGGGGCATAGCTAAAGGCTCATGAGCCATGGTGCCAGAATTCAGCTTGGGCCCCCCTACCCCTCACCAACACCACCAGACCACTGTGCGCACCTATGCCCAGCCGCCTTGCCCAACAGCCCCCATTGATTGCCCCACATTATAATGCCCCCACACAGATAAATTCTCCCCATAGCTGCCCCCACACAGTATAATGCTCCCCATAGCTGCCCCCACAGTATAATTCTCCCTATAGCTGCCCCCCACAGTGTAATGCTCCCCATAGCTGCCCCCAAACAGTATAATGCCCCCTATAGCTGCCCCCACAATATAATTCTCCCCATAGCTGCCCCCACAGTATAATGCTCACCTTAGTTTCCCCATACAGTATAATGCTCCCCTAGCTGCCCCCACACAGTATAATGGCCCCATAGCTGCCCATATCAGCTTCCCATACTGTATAATGCCCCCCATACAGTATAATGCCCCTCTATATCAGCCCCCCATACAATATAATGCCCCCATATGAGCTCCCCATACAGTATAATGCCTCCACTATATCAGCCCCCATATCAGCCCATACAGTATAATGCCCCCTTATATGAGCTCCCCATACAGTATAATGCCCCCCATATAAGCTCCCCATACAGTATAATGCCCCCCATATCAGCTCCCCATACAGTATCAGCCCCCATACATTATAATGCCCCCCACCATATCAGCCCCCCATACAGAATAATGCCCCCATATGTGCATAATAGAAAAATAATAAAATGTCTTACCTATCCATTTTCCCACGCTGGGTGGAGGATCGTTCTCCTCCTTTGGTCTGTGCTATAAGTGACTCGCCGCAGACTGGAGCGATGACGTCACTACATCGCGCCTGTCTGCATCGAGTCGCTTATGGCTCAGGGCAGGGCCGGCCTTAGGATAGATGGACGCCCTGTGCAAAATTATCTTGTGGCGCCCCACCCCATCATAAAATAAGTGCCCCTTTAGTGCCCCCATACAGTATAATAATAATAATATTTAATAATATAATATAACCCCTTCAAGGATGTTCGGTGCGGCTATCAAATAGCCTGTTAGTGGCCGCACGTTAATGCGGGTAAACCGTCCCTTTATCTACAAAATCATGCGGCCATGAATTAAGGCTCTGTTCACATCTGCGTTGGGGTTGAAATCAATGGTGATGGAGAAAGAACCCTCTGGTTTCTGTCGGTATTAGTTTGTGTCTGCTTGGGGTCCTGTTCTGATGGAAACCTCTGACGGAACGTCAGAACGGGACCCCAACGCAGATGTGAACAGAGCCTTACCCCCTATTCATTCTCTATGGCAGCGCCGGAAAAAGCCGAACACTGCACTCAGCTATCTCTGGAGCTTCCGTAGAGAATGAATGGAGCGGCAGTGCGCATGAGCACGTAACCGGAATACCCCTTAACAAGGTATATGACAGCCGTGCCTACATAGTGCCAGCGCGGTTGTTGGCTGGGTTGATACCATGTCAGGGCCGCTCCGTGTGGCCTTACCCTTATTGGATAGCCCTACATGTCCATTGAAAAAAAAATGTTTTGTTTTGGGATAAACTAACCCCTTCTAGCTGCAGCCATTTTTCAAATTTTCATTTTCATGTTTTCCTCCCTACATTCTAAAGGCCATAACTTTTGCATTTTTCCATCAATATAGTCCTATGAGGGCTTGATTTTTGTGGGAGGAGTTGCAGTTTTTCATAGCACCATTTATTGTACCGTATAATGTACTAGGAAACAGGAAAAAAAATATTAGTATAAAAAGAAAAAAAAAAGCGATTCCTCCATTGTTTTTTCGCTTAGTTTTTACGGAATTCACCGTGCAATTAAAACATGTTAACTTTGTTCTGTGGGTCAATATGATTATGATGATACCAAATTGATATAGTTTTTTTTTATATTTTACTACTTTTACAAGGAACAAACTATGAAAAATAAAATTTATTTTGTTCCGCCAAATTCTGAGAGCCATAACTTTTTTATTTTTCCGTGGATTAAGTGCTATGAGGGCTTTTTTTGTGGGATAAGCTGTAGTTTTTAATGCTACCATTTTGGGGTACATGCGAGGTTTTGATCACTTTTTATTCCATTTTTTTGTGGGAGATGAGGTGACCAAAAAATAGCGATTTACTTTTTTTTTTTCTTTACGTGCGGGTTAAATAATTATATATTGTAATAGTTCAGACTTTTATAGATACGGCAATACCAATTATGTTTATTTTTATTTTTTTTTACAATGCTTTCGGGGGAATATGGGAAAAGGTTTTCTTTTAACAATTATTATTATTAATTTTTTTTTTTTTTTTTTTTTTTTTAAACATTAAATTTTTATTGATTTTAAACATAGAAAACATAGGAAACATTTTTGTACAGAAGCAAATAAATTATATCATCAAAAAGATGTTCACCAAACAGAGTAATATTATCCTGTACAACTGAGGTAGGCAACCTGAAAAACCTTATCTCGTAAGGGAAGGTGGGGAGGAAAGGGAGGGATAGGGAAACAGGGAAGGCTTTCTCAGAACATTCTCATATCCTTTAATGTGTTCCACCATTATTATTAACCCCTTCTCCTCTTATTGCTTTGTAATCCACGTGTGAGTCCCCATTGTACCTTCGCCTGTCCTAACCTGGGAACATGTCAGTCCACCTTTGCCACTGAGCTTCGAATCTATTCATTCTATTCTGACGAAGTGCAAATAATCTTTCATATACACAATGGGATGAGACCTCTTCTATAATTTCCCTCAAAGACGGGACCGAGACTGACTTCCAGTTTCTGGCCACCAATAATTTAACCGACAGACAAATATGGCAAAACAAGGCTCTATCTTCTGGTGAAATTATTCCCATATTTAGAGACAAAAGGGCTAGATCTGCATTTGGTGTCACTTGAACCTCCAACAGTCTGGAGGCCAGATTGAACACTGAAACCCACACCGGAGCGATAATGGGACATTCCCAAAATATATGATGTAAGGTCCCCAGTCCTCCACACCCCCTCCAGCACTCCGCGTTAGCCCCTGGGTATATCTTGGAGATCTGAAGGGGGGTATAATACCATCGTAACACCAGCTTATGATACACTTCCAGGAGGTTCGAATTCACGGTGGACCTTAACGTCCACTTAATGGCCCTGGACCAATCCTCTATGGTATAAGTAGATCCCAAATCCCTCTCCCATTGTAGCACATATTTATTTTTGGCCATCATCATATCTCCCAATAGTTCTTCATAGAAGGACTTTGTTAAGCTAGATTCTATGACTGATGTCTCGAATAGCAGATGATGTATCTTAGAGGGGATGCAAACCTGTGCGTGTTCCCTTGTCGGGAGGAGATGTTGAATCTGCAGGTATTTAAAGAATTCGGAATGAGCCAAGGCAAATTCTTCTCTTAATTCTGAGAAAGGTTTAATGCTATCTTCTCCATAAAGATCTGCCAGCGTTGTCACTCCTAACCTGACCCAGTTACGTAGATTCAGATCAGGAATTAACAGTTCAAGAGCATCTATTGGTAAAAAGAGTTTGTACCCCGGATTAGAGGAGGGTGTCCCTGTCAGGATATGACTCCATGCTTGTAACGATACTCTTACTGTAGGAAATTTAGGAAGTACCTTCCTTGGAAACTTTGCATGAGCTAATAGTAGCGAGGTCAGGGGAATATCCCCTATCAAGTGTTGCTCAATCGTCGGCCAACTAGAGCCAGAGGATGCAGTGCACCAGTATCGCAATTGTCGTAACACTATGGCCTTATGGTAGGCCTCTAGGTTCGGTACTCCCATCCCTCCTCTCTGTCTATGTATGTATAGACTTTGTCTGGCTACCCGAGGTTTCTTATTTTTCCATATAAACCGCATCAACTGATCTTGTAACTTACGGAGAATAAAAGCCGGTATAGGCGCCACCACTGTCCTAAACACATAGAGTATTTTGGGGAGAATAAGCATTTTATACAGGATTATTCTGCCCATCCAGGATGGTTCCGTATCTGACAAACGCTTTAATTCGTCTTGCAATTTATCCTGAAGAGGAAGAACATTAATATGAGCCAATTTAGATGTTGGCGAGCACAATTTTATGCCTAAATAAGGGATCGACATCTCCTCCCAGCCAAACGGAAACTCCCTCTGTATATCTTTTCGCAGTGTCCATGGTATGGCCACTCCCAATATCTGAGACTTGGAGGCATTAACTTTATAATAAGACACGTTGCCAAATTGTGCTAAAATCTCTGCTACTCTGCGGAGAGAGGACAATGGTTCTGTGAGGGTCAGTATGACATCGTCCGCAAACAATCCAATCTTATGCTGTCTATGTCCTACAGAGATTCCCCGCACCCCCATATCCATCCGTATCAGTTCCGCCATCGGCTCCATTACCATAGTGAAGAGCAGAGGAGATAATGGGCAGCCCTGCCTTGTTCCATTGGTGATACTAAATGGCTCAGACAGCATCCCATTAGCCAACACCCGGGCTGAAGGTGCAGAGTACAGGGCCCCGATTGCTCCTAGGATGGCTCCCGAAAAACCAAATCTCCTCATAGTTTCAAAGGCAAATCCCCAGTGTATCCTATCGAACGCCTTTTCTGCATCCAGAGTAAGGAGAACAGAGGGCGTTCGACTTGCCTCCACCCTGGAAATTAGATTTATAATGCGCCTTGTGCCATCTGGCGCCTGTCTCCCCTTAGTGAATCCCACTTGATCGTTATGAATCACTGTGGGGAGTATTGTCAAAAGACGTTGGGCCAATATTTTTGCATAAAGCTTTGTGTCGCAATTTAACAATGAGATGGGTCGGAAATTGGCTGGGATAGTCGGGGATTTCCCCTGTTTAGGTATTGTTACAATAGTAGCCTGCAACATCTCGGCCGGGAGGCTTCCCCTCTCTATAGCTACATTAAAAATACGAGCTAGGTAAGGGGTCAAAATAGATTCGTTAAATTTGTAATATTCGGATGAAAACCCATCCGGCCCCGGGGCTTTACCTAGTTTAACTAATTTTATAACTTTGGACACTTCGCCTGGTAAAATAGGAGCGTTTAGCTGCTCTAGTTGAAGAGAAGTTATTTTTGGCAACTGAATCTGATCTAGAAATCTATCTATTGCCTCTGCTGTAGGTGGCACTATACTGGGGTCTCCCCGCAAGTTGTATAATTTGGAGTAGAATTGGCTAAACCTATCCGCTATCCCTTGGGGATTCGAGATTTTTGGCTCACTTCCTTCCGCTATCAAAAACGGTATCCTCGACTTCTGCCGTCTTTGTTTCACCCTGTTTGCCATATATTTACTCGCCTTATTGTGTGAGGTGTAGTATGTCATGCGAAGGGAGGTCAAACTTTTATCAAAGTCTGCAATCAGTACTTCTCTCAATTCCCGTCTTAGTTTAGTCAGAGCATCGTGAACCGTAAAAGACGGGGAGGATTGCTGTTGCATCTCCAGGGATTTAATCTGTGCTAGTATGCGGTCTGTGTTCAGCTGTTTTTGCTTTTTATAATGAGAACTTTGTTGGATCAACAGCCCGCGTATCACCGCCTTATGGGCGTTCCACAGCACAAATGGGTCTATGTCCGGTGAATCGTTTAGGTCAAAATAGTCCTTTATCTGGGAGGAAATACGCCCTCTATACTGGGTCAAGGCCATCAGAAAAGTATTGTTCCTCCATGACCTATGCGGGCGACTCCAGGGTGACAACGCTACCTGCATGGAGACCGGAGCATGGTCCGACCACGTAATGTCTCCCACCTCAGCTTTTATCACCGAATTCAGCAACCACTTATCTACCAAAAACAAGTCTATCCTAGAGAAAGTATGGTGACAAGGCGAGTAAAAGGAGAACTCTCTTGTCGAAGCATTGTGACATCTAAACACATCATATATGTCTTGTTGCTGAATCCACCCTGACAAAGTAGGGAGAGACCTCTTGCTCCTACTGGTAGAGTCCAAAACTCTGTCTGGAATGATATTGAAATCTCCACAGAAAATAAGCTGTCCCTGTTGGATTTTGCGAACTTTCTTTATGGTTTTGTTTAGAAATCTAATCTGAGAGACATTAGGAGCATATATATTGACTAGTGTGACTAGGGTATCATTAATGGAGCATATCAGAGCAAGAAATCTCCCCCCCTCATCCACCCGGGAGTCCACCAATTTAAAATCTATCGTATCTCTGATAGCTATCAAAACTCCCGCCTTTTTTTTCCCCGCATTAGACATAAAAACATGAGGAAATTTAGCATTTGTAAAGGCCGGACAATTCGATTGCTGAAAATGCGTTTCCTGCAGACACATAATGTCTGCCCCAGATTTCAAAGCCTCCTTCCAGGCTGACGACCTTTTGAAAGGGCTATTTAGACCTTTGACATTAAGAGACATTATTTTAACCGCCATAATCCCTATTACAAAGCTGCGATATAACATACATAAGGCACTGAATCATTTTTACATTACATCTTTGGACTGTACTGAAAAGGATATTCTTGAAAAAGCTGCTTGGATAAAACAACCGGGAAGACAACCGGGAAAAACAGAAACATAAAAAAATGCATTCTTTTTTGAAGAACAACATTCTCCGGAACCAGGAACAGTTCCAGTAGGATCCCATCGACCTTGGCGATCCCGTAAAGGTTTCGGGGGTGAAAGTTCGGCTAGATGAGACTCGACCTCTCGTTTAGCCAATAAAGCCAGTCTTTCATCTAGTATCTGTGCTCCTTGACCACTCTGGGGAGATCCTCGCCGGTCCCCTAGGAGATATTTTCCGCTGTGGACCCGGGAGCAGGAACCCCCAGTCTGACATCAATTTTTCTCCATCAGCAGGTTTAAACAATACATGGGTGCGCTCATCTTTCCTTATCAACAGCTTCGTAGGGAAGCCCCACTTATAAGGTATTTTCTGATTCCGAAGTACCAGGGTTACCGGAGAGAAGGCCCTCCTTGCTTGGAGAGTAGCTTGCGAGAAATCCGCATATAAGTGGACCCCTCCAAATGGATCTGGTAAGGGCTGCCTTTTCCGCGCAGCGAACATCAAGGCCTCCTTGACATGATAAAAATGAATGCGGGAGATCACGTCACGTGGTATGTCCGCCGGCAAAGCTTTGGGTTTAGGCAGACGGTGAGCACGATCAATAATCCAATCCGGAGGATGGGTGTCGGGTAATAAGGTTTTAATCAGCTTCTGGAGATACCCCTGAAGATCTGCTTGTGCCACCGATTCCGGAATGCCTCGAAACTTAACATTGTTCCGTCTGTTTCGGTCCTCCATATCCGCCATTTTATTTTTTATAGCTTCCACCTCCTCTTCTAACACATAGTGCGCATCCACCAGATCATTATGGGCCTGTGTGAAATCACCCATCTTGTTTTCCACGTGATCCACTCTAGTACCTAGATCTTCTATGGAGGTATTTAGTTTGGCAGTGATTTTGGCCATATCCTGCTGCAAAGATCCTCTGAGCGCCATTACAATGTCCTTAATAAACTTCTCTGACGCCACCTGATCTGTGGTGGGCAGATTAGATATGGGGTCACCTTCCCCTGCAGCCCCCTCCTCCAAAACCCCCAGACTCTGTCTGTCAGGGTTTGCTATATGCCCGTCTTCCTCTCTTTCCCGCCTCTGATCTTCTGCCCTGTCAGCATGCGATATTGGCCCAGGGCTAGTTGCAAGTACCCCATCTCCTTCTCTCTCCTTAGATCTCTGTCTGGGGCACACCGGAGTGTGTGGTGACTCACCCAGAGAAGCTGCAGGAGAAGCTGGTCCGGAGCCTCTGCCAAAGGCGCTGGAGTCTCCTGGAGAAGTCTCGCCGGCGCCATCTTGGATCTCTTCCCGCCTCATGCTGCGGGTGGAGAAGAAGTCCGTCAGACGCTTCGGGCCGGTTTTATTGCCCCTCTTCCTGGTCATCATCTCGCCTGCACTCCGGGACTCCGGTATAAGTCAGGTAAGTCGGCTTTCTGTCGCTTATTTAGTGTCGCTTAGAGGTCTGAGGACGGAGCTCCGAATCAAGCGTCCGCCACAGTCAGCATCCAGGCCACGCCCCCTTAATTTATTTTTTTTTTTTTTTAATTGTACATAAAAAGAAAACTTTATTTCACAGATTTTTTTTAATTTTTTTATTAGTCCCCCTAGGGGACTTGAACCAGCGATTTGATCGCTTGCACTATACACTGCAATACTAATGTATCTGTCACGATGTGGGGTGTGGACCCACAAGGCCGTACCACGTAGCGGAATGGCAGCTGGCCAAACAGATAAGTACAGAGCTCAATTAGTTCAGTGAGGGTACCTGAGGCAATCGTAGGCAGTAGCGAGGCAGGCACGTCCAGGACCAGGCGGCGGAAGTCGTCAGGTGAGGCGTAGCAGATCAAGCGTAGGCTGTAGCACAGCACGGAAATAGCACAAGGTAGCACGGAAACAGGTTATCGGATACAGGATACAGGAGCAAGGTACACTGGGAAACTGAAAGACACTGGGAGACCATAAGCATGACAAACGAAGGGTAACAAACAACGCTCTGGCTAAGAGCAAGAGGACAGAGCCCTTTTTATAGCCCAGGGCATCCTGGGCTAGATTGCAGACTTCCTGCAAAAATGCGGCACTGGCCCTTTAAGGCCGTGCACGCGCCCGCCAGAGACACTCGAGGTCCGTAATTGAGTGCCGACGCCTCACAGGAGGACGACGCTGCAGCGAGGTAAGATGTCCATGGCCACAGCCGTCGAGGTTAATGACCGAACGACGGACCGTGGCCATAGACGTTACAGTATCCAGGGCTAGATGGCAGACTTCCCCTAATTCCCCTACACACAGGGGCATTGCTAGGGTCTTAAAAGATTAGGAACACAAGCCCCGAGACATACAGTTAGGTCAAGAATTATTTGGACAGTGACACAAACTTCATGATTCGGGCTCTGCATGCCACCACATTGGATTGAAATGAAACAACTGAGATGCAATTGAAGTGTAGACTTTCAGGTTTAATTCAAGTAGTTGAACAAAAATATCCTGTGAAACGTTTAGGAATTGCAACCATTTTTCTACACAGCCTCATCATTTCAGGGGCTCAAAAGTAATTGGACAAATTAACATTACTGTAATGACAGGGATAGGGAAAACAGACAAGTGATCCCTAATCTACCCGCCACTTGCAACGACCCGCCCTAGGCGATGGGGTACAACTGGGCGACGGTCCCTACACTCAGTAAGTGCACGACAGACAACCAGACAAGGAAACTGTAAAGGATCTGCCAGGCACAGCTTCGGGGTTAACTCCCTTAATTAATCAGTCAGCACCTGAATCTACATCCCTGAGACTGACTCCAGCTTCCACCACTCAGGCTGGCAGGCTTAGGAGTGGGAGAGCCTATCGCAGCCTGGCCAGACTCGGCTAGCTCCCGCCCTCTGTCTATTTATACCTGCAGTTCCTGTTCCTCCTTGCTTGTTATTCTCTTTCATGTGGTTTCCTGGCCCAGCTACAGCTCCTTCTATTTTGTTCCTGCTCCATACAGACCCTGGCTTACTGACTACTCTTCTGCTCTTCGTTTGGTACCTCGCACACTCCTGGCTTGACTCGGCTCGTTCACCACTCTGGTTGCTCACGGTGTTGCCGTGGGCAACTGCCCCTTTCCCTTGCTTGTATTCCCTTGTATGTTTGTCGTGTTTGTCGTGCACTTACTGAGTGCAGGGACCGCCGCCCAGTTGTACCCCGTCGCCTAGGGCGGGTCGTTGCAAGTAGGCAGGGACAGAGTGGCGGGTAGATTAGGGCTCACTTGTCCGTTTACCCCCCGGTCATTACATAATAACAAGCCCATACCTAGTCTACCCTGGTCCCTGACACCACTATGGACCCCCGTGAGACCCTGGCTCAGCAAATGCAGGGTCTCTCCCTACAGGTCCAGGCCCTGGCTCAGAGGGTCAACCAGCCTGATGCTACCTTGGTAGTTCCCCTCACCGCACCTCTTGAACCCCACCTCAAGTTGCCCGACCGGTTCTCAGGGGACCGGAGGGCTTTTCTCTCCTTTCGGGAGAGTTGTAGGCTTTACTTTCGTTTAAAGCCTCATTCCTCAGGTTCTGAGAGCCAGCGGGTGGGTATAATTATGTCCCGGCTCCAGGAAGGGCCCCAAGAGTGGGCCTTCTCCTTGGCTCCTGACGCCCCTGAACTTTCCTCCGTTGATTGTTTCTTTTCTGCTCTCGGACTTATTTATGACGAGACTGACAGGACTGCCTTTGCCGAGAGTCAGCTGGTGACCTTACGTCAGGGTAAGAGACCTGTTGAGGAGTATTGCTCTGACTTTAGGAAGTGGTGCGTAGCTTCTCGGTGGAATGACCCTGCCTTAAGGTGCCAGTTTAGGTTGGGTCTGTCGAATGCCCTGAAAGACCTGCTAGTTAGCTATCCCTCTTCTGACTCCCTAGACCAGGCTATGGCTTTAGCGGTACGACTTGACCGACGTCTCAGGGAACGACAACATGAACGTTTATGTGTTTTCTCCTCCGACTCCCCCATGATGCCTCCCGAAGTTCCGTTGCTTCGTTCCTCCACGAAAGACTCAGAGATACCTATGCAACTCGGGGCCTCCGTGTCCCCCCAACAACGTAGAGAATTCCGCAGGAAGAATGGTCTCTGCTTCTACTGTGGGGATGACAAGCATCAAGTGAACAACTGTCCTAAGCGTAAGAATGCAGCCAGAGAACTTCCGCGCCTAAGTGATTATCGGGGAGGTCACTTGGGCGCACAGGTATTTCCAGTAAATAGGAAACGTACTAAGATCTTGCTTCCCTTTCAGGTTTCTTTTGGTGATAGGTCTGCTACCGGCAGTGCCTTCGTGGATTCAGGGTCCTCTACTAATATTATGTCTGTGGAATTTGCTATGTCTCTTGCTATGCCTCTGATTGATTTGCCTAAACTTGTCCCGGTAGTGGGTATCGACTCCACTCCTCTTGCTAATGGTTATTTTACACAGCATACCCCTGTTTTTGAACTCTTTGTTGGCTCCATGCATTTGGAGCAATGCTCTGTACTGTTGATGCAGGGTTTATCGTACGATTTGGTTCTAGGCCTTCCCTGGTTGCAGTTGCATAATCCCACGTTTGACTGGAATACTGGGGAGCTAACCAAATGGGGTAATGAATGTTGTACGTCATGTTTTTCTGTTAATTCTATTTCTCCCCCTGAGGAGGCGAATACGCTACTCGAGTTTGTGCAGGACTTCGCTGATGTTTTCTCTAGGGAGGCCTTCGAAGTGTTACCTCCTCATAGAGAATACGATTGCGCTATCGAATTGGTACCAGGAGCTAAGCTTCCTAAGGGTAGGATATTTAATCTTTCTTGTCCCTCTTCTTCTCCGGTAGGTGCTGGCTTCTTCTTCGTGGGGAAGAAGGATGGTGGTCTTAGGCCATGCATTGACTACCGTAGCCTGAATAATGTCACGGTAAGGAACCAGTATCCCCTTCCTTTGATTCCTGATCTCTTTAATCAGGTTCAGGGGGCCCAATGGTTCTCTAAATTGGATCTACGGGGGGCGTATAACCTTATTCGCATCAAAGAGGGGGATGAGTGGAAGACTGCGTTTAACACGCCCGAAGGCCATTTCGAATACCTCGTCATGCCCTTTGGGTTGTGTAATGCCCCTGCGGTCTTCCAGAATTTCATAAATGAGATTTTGAGAAATTACCTGGGGATATTTCTTGTAGTGTACCTTGATGACATACTGGTGTTTTCCAAGGACTGGTCCTCCCACATTGAGCATGTCAGGAAGGTGCTCCAGGTCCTTCGGGAAAACAAACTGTTTGCCAAAACCGAAAAATGTGTGTTTGGGGTACAGGAGATACCATTTTTGGGTCAAATCCTCACTCCTCATGAATTCCGCATGGATCCCGCCAAGGTTCAGGCTGTGGCGGAATGGGTCCAACCTGCCTCCCTGAAGGCGTTACAGTGTTTTTTGGGGTTCGCTAATTATTACAGGAGATTTATTGCTAACTTCTCGGTCATCGCTAAGCCTCTTACGGACCTCACTCGCAAAGGTGCTGATCTCCTCCACTGGCCTCCTGAGGCTGTCCAGGCTTTTGAGGTCCTTAAGAAGTGCTTTATCTCGGCCCCGGTGCTGGTTCAGCCCAACCAAATGGAGCCATTTATCGTGGAAGTTGACGCATCTGAGGTGGGAGTGGGGGCTGTCTTGTCCCAGGGTACCAGGTCCCTCACCCATCTCCGCCCCTGTGCCTACTTCTCCAGGAAGTTTTCGCCAACTGAGAGTAACTATGATATTGGCAACCGCGAACTCTTAGCCATTAAATGGGCATTTGAAGAGTGGCGCCACTTCCTGGAGGGGGCTAGACACCAGGTAACGGTCCTTACCGACCACAAGAATCTGGTTTTCCTAGAATCTGCCCGGAGGCTAAACCCTAGACAAGCTCGATGGGCGTTATTTTTTACCAGATTCAATTTTTTGATTACCTATAGGGCTGGGTCTAAAAATATTAAGGCTGATGCACTGTCGCGTAGCTTCATGGCCAGCCCTCCTTCGGAGAAAGATACTGCTTGTATTTTGCCTCCAGGTATAATCATTTCCTCGATCGATTCTGATTTAGTCTCTGAAATTGCTGCTGATCAAGGTTCAGCTCCCGGGAACCTTCCTGAGAACAAGCTGTTTGTTCCCCTGCAATTCCGGCTAAGGGTACTTAGGGAAAATCATGACTCCGCACTATCTGGTCATCCAGGCATCCTGGGTACCAAACACCTCATTACCAGAAATTATTGGTGGCCTGGGTTGCCTAAAGACGTTAAGGCCTACGTCGCCGCTTGTGAGGTTTGTGCTAGGTCCAAGACTCCCAGGTCCCGACCAGCGGGCTTACTGCGTTCGTTGCCCATTCCCCAGAGACCTTGGACCCATATCTCCATGGATTTTATCACCGATTTGCCTCCATCCCAAGGCAAGTCGGTGGTGTGGGTGGTGGTAGACCGCTTCAGTAAGATGTGCCACTTTGTGCCCCTCAAGAAACTACCCAACGCCAAGACGTTGGCTACCTTGTTTGTCAAACACATCATGCGTCTCCATGGGGTCCCTGTCAATATTGTTTCGGACAGAGGGGTACAATTTGTTTCATTGTTTTGGAGAGCCTTCTGTATGAAGTTGGGGATTGATCTGTCCTTCTCCTCTGCCTTCCATCCTGAATGCAATGGTCAAACGGAGAGGACTAATCAATCTCTAGAACAATACTTAAGGTGTTTTGTCTCTGACTGTCAATATGATTGGGTCTCATTCATTCCCCTCGCCGAATTTTCCCTTAATAACCGGGTCAGTAACTCGTCAGGGGTCTCTCCCTTTTTCTGTAATTTTGGGTTTAATCCACGGTTCTCCTCCGTTTCACCTGGTAGTTCCAACAATCCCGAGGTAGAGGTCGTTCATCGGGAACTGTGCACAGTCTGGGCCCAGGTTCAGAAGAACCTAGAGGCGTCCCAGAGCGTACAAAAAACTCAGGCTGATAGAAAACGTTCTGCTAACCCCCTGTTTATGGTCGGGGATCTGGTGTGGTTGTCGTCTAGGAACTTGCGTCTCAAGGTTCCGTCCAAGAAGTTTGCTCCCCGGTTTATTGGGCCGTATAAGGTCATTGAGGTCCTCAATCCTGTCTCCTTCCGGCTGGAGTTACCCCCGTCTTTTCGTATACACGACGTGTTTCATGCCTCCCTCCTTAAACGCTGCTCCCCGTCCTTGGCTCCCTCGAGGAGACCTCCTGTTCCCGTCCTCACCCCTGAGGGGGTGGAATTCGAGGTGGCCAGGATTGTGGACAGCAAGATGGTCCAAGGCTCCCTCCAGTACCTGGTCCATTGGAGAGGTTACGGGCCCGAGGAGAGGACTTGGGTACCCGCCCGGGATGTTCACGCTGGGGTATTGGTCAGGAGGTTCCACCTGCGTTTCCCCAGTAAGCCAGGTCCACTTAGAAAGGGTCCGGTGGCCCCTCATAAAAGGGGGGGTACTGTAAAGGATCTGCCAGGCACAGCTTCGGGGTTAACTCCCTTAATTAATCAGTCAGCACCTGAATCTACATCCCTGAGACTGACTCCAGCTTCCACCACTCAGGCTGGCAGGCTTAGGAGTGGGAGAGCCTATCGCAGCCTGGCCAGACTCGGCTAGCTCCCGCCCTCTGTCTATTTATACCTGCAGTTCCTGTTCCTCCTTGCTTGTTATTCTCTTTCATGTGGTTTCCTGGCCCAGCTACAGCTCCTTCTATTTTGTTCCTGCTCCATACAGACCCTGGCTTACTGACTACTCTTCTGCTCTTCGTTTGGTACCTCGCACACTCCTGGCTTGACTCGGCTCGTTCACCACTCTGGTTGCTCACGGTGTTGCCGTGGGCAACTGCCCCTTTCCCTTGCTTGTATTCCCTTGTATGTTTGTCGTGTTTGTCGTGCACTTACTGAGTGCAGGGACCGCCGCCCAGTTGTACCCCGTCGCCTAGGGCGGGTCGTTGCAAGTAGGCAGGGACAGAGTGGCGGGTAGATTAGGGCTCACTTGTCCGTTTCCCTACCCCCGGTCATTACAGAAACACAGAACAAAGGGAAACGGGGCAGTTGCCCACGGCAACACCGTGAGCAACAAGAGTAGTAAACGAGCCGAGTGAAACCAGGAGAGTACGAGGTGCCAAACGCAGAGCAGGAGATTAGTGAACAAGACGAGTCAAACCAGGAGTGTACGTGGTACCAAACGCAGAGCAGAAGAGTAGTCAGTAAGCCAGGGTCAATACGGAGCAGGGACAAGTAGTTCAAGAAGCTGCAGCAGGGCCAGGAAACCAACAGAGAAGAATCACAAGCAAGGAGGAACAGGAAAGGCAGGTATAAATAGACAGAGGGCGGGAGCTAGCTCCGTCTGGCCAGGCTGTGATAGGCTCTCCCACTCCTAAGCCTGCCATCCTGAGTGGTGGAAGATGGAGTCAGTCTCACAGACATAGAAGCAGGTGCAGACTGATTACCTATGGGCGTGGATACAGAAGCTGTGCCTGGCAGATCCTTAACAGTACCCCCCCTTTTATGAGGGGCCACCGGACCCTTTCTAGATGGACCTGGTTTATTGGGGAAACGAAGGTGGAACCTCCTGACCAATACCCCAGCGTGAACATCCCGGGCGGGTACCCAAGTCCTCTCCTCAGGCCCGTATCCTCTCCAATGGACCAGGTACTGGAGGGAGCCTTGGACCATCCTGCTGTCCACAATCTTGGCCACCTCGAATTCTACCCCCTCAGGGGTGAGAACGGGGACAGGAGGTTTCCTCGAGGGAGCCAAGTACGGGGAGCAGCGTTTAAGGAGGTAGGCATGAAACACGTTGTGTACTTGAAAAGATGGGGGCAACTACAGTCGGAAGGAGACAGGATTGAGGACTTCAATGACCTTGTACGGCCCTATAAACGGGGAGCAGACTTCTTGGACGGGACTTTAAGGTGCAAGTTCTTAGACGATAGCCACACCAGATCCCCGACCATAAACAAGGGGTTAGCAGAACGTCTTCTATCTGCCTGAGTTTTTTGTATGCTCTGGGACGCCTCTAGGTTCTTCTGAACCTGGGCCCAGACTGTGCACAGTTCCCGATGAACGACCTCTACCTCGGGATTGTGGAACTACCAGGTGAAACGGAGGAGAACCGTGGATTAAACCCAAAATTACAGAAAAAGGGGGAGACCCCTGACGAGTTACTGACCCGGTTATTAAGGGAAAATTTGGCGAGGGGAATGAATGAGACCCAATCATATTGACAGTCAGAGATAAAACACCTTTAATATTGTTCTAGAGACTGATTAGTCCTCTCGGTTTGGCGATTAGTTTCAGGATGGAAGGCAGAGGAGAAGGACAGATCAATCTCCAACTTTTTACAGAAGGCTCTCCAAAACAAAGAAACAAATTGTACACCTCTATCAGAAACAATATTGACAGGGACCCCATGGAGACGCAGGATGTGTTTGACAAACAAGGTAGCTAACGTCTTAGCATTGGGTAGTTTTTTGAGGGGCACAAAGTGGCACATCTTACTGAAGCGGTCTACTACAACCCACACCACCGACTTGCCTTGAGATGGAGGCAAATCGGTGATAAAATCCCTGGAGATATGGGTCCAAGGTCTCTGGGGAATGGGCAAAGAACGTAGCAAGCCCGCTGGTCGGGACCTGGGAGTCTTGGACCTAGCACAAACCGCACAAGCGGCGACGTAGGCCTTAACGTCTTTAGGCAAACCAGGCCACCAATAGTTTCTGGCAATGAGGTGCTTGGTACCCAGGATGCCTGGATGACCAGATAGTGCGGAGTCATGATTTTCCTTAAGTACCCTTAGCCGGAATTGCAGGGGAACAAACAGCTTGTTCTCAGGAAGGTTCCCGGGAGCTGAACCTTGATCAGCCGCAATTTCAGAGACTAAATCAGAATCAATAGAGGAAATGATTATACCTGGAGGCAAAATACAAGCAGGATCTTCCTCCGAAGGAGGGCTGGCCATGAAGCTACGCGATAGTAGTTCAAATAACTAATTGATTAACAATAATTTTGTATTGTATCAAATTTGAAAGTAATGCGGCCCGTCAACTTCCCATTTTTTCTATATGCGGCCCACTTACCCGGCCGAGTTTGGTATCAAAGAGGCTGGCATTATTGGCGAAGATGTCAGGCAAGTATTAGCTGAATGCTTATAGGAACTCCAAACCGATAGAGTGCCTTTCAAAAGAGGATTTTTAATGGATTTTAAATCCCTATGATCTGGTAGCCATAATAATCTCAAGGAATCCCCCCCCCCCCCCCCCCCCACAGAGCCATTGTCTCTGCTGACATGCACCAATTTAATTCCCCTGGAGATATCAAATCAGACCATCTCTGTAAATGGATGGCCCTGTAGTACACCTCCACATCCGGCAGCCCTAATCGTCCTCCATCCCTCCTCTGTGATACCATTTTATAGGACAAGCGCGGCCTACGCTAATTCCACAAAAAGGATGAAAAAAGACGTTTCACTGTTAGAAAGAAACTTTTTTGAAGGTGAATCGGGACCATGGACACCACATATAAGAGAATCGGCAATATATACTTCTGTAAGAGGTTTTTCCGTCCCATCCAGGACATGAAGGGTATGTGGTAAGAAGTAAGTTGCATTGACTATTTTTTGAAAAGCGGTTGCTAATTTAGGTTATAAAGATCCGGCAGCTGACTAGGTATTTGAACTCCTAAATATTTAATAGAGTGAATGGGCCAGGAAAAGGGAGAGTTGTTTTTTAAACCCTGTGCAACAGTAGATGACAGGAATATGTTAAGTATTTCAGACTTTATATAATTTATTTTGAAATTAGAGATACCCCCATATTCGTCAAAAATATTTTGGAGCCTTGGCAAGGCCTGTTGTGGGTTAGTGACCAGTAGAAGTATGTCATCTGCAAAGGCAGCCACCAAGTGTGTATGCTCCCCTATCTGCAGACCTTTAATTACAGAATCATACCTGATCTTTTGTAGGAGTGTCAAAACAAAGAGAGTAGGTGACAGTGGGCAACCCTGTCTGGTTCCATTCGCTATGGAGAAGGAGGAGGACAAAACACAATTAACCCGTATCCGAGCGTATGGCTCATTATATAGCGAGAATATTGCTGTTACAAATTGCTGCAGAAAAAGAAACTTGTCTAAGGCTGGGTTTACACAGAGTTTTTTGCAGGTGGAAATTCTGCCTCAAAATTCCATTTGGAAGTTTGAGGCAGATTTTCCTCTCCCTGCTCGCCGATTTTTGCGGCGTTTTTCGCCCGCGGCCATTGAGCGCCGCGGGCATAAAACTCAGCGATATACGCTTTCTCTGCCTCCCATTGATGTCAATGGGAGGTCAGAGGCGTAAACGCCCTAAGATAGGGCATGTCTCTTCTCTCTCCCATGAGACGGTTTTACCGCTCGCGGGAAAAAGACTCCTCCGCCTCCCTTGAAATCAATGGGAGGCATTTTCGGGCCGTTTTTGACGAGTTTTGCGGTGCAGTTTCTGCGTCAAAAAACTTGTCAAAAAACTCTGTGTGAACCCAGCCTTAAGCCTCATTCACACGACAGGGTCCGAGTGTCGGCCGTTTTCCCGGCCGTTTTGCATCCATTTTGCATCCGTTCCTATTCCGTTCCGGGCCGTGTTGCCGTTCTTAACGCCCGATTTTGACCCGTTTTGCATCTATTTTTTTCCCTGTCCATTTTAAAATCGGATTAATTTCATTTCAATTTGTTGCCACACACAGCCCTCTGTAGATAATGCCACAGCCCCCCTGGTAGGTAATGCCACCCAGCCCCCTGCAGGTAATGCCACCCAGCTCCCTGCAGGTAATGCCACCCAGCCCCCTGTAGGTAATGCCACACAGCCCCCTGCAGGTAATGCCACCCAGCCCCCTGTAGGTAATGCCACCCAGACCCCTGCAGGTAATGCCACCCAGCCCCCTGTAAGTAATGCCACCCAGCCCTCTGCAGGTAATGCCACCCAGCCCTCTGCAGGTAATGCCACCCAGCCCTCTTCAGGTAATGCCACCCAGCCCCCGGCAGATAATGCCACCCAGCCCCCTGTATGTAATGCCACCTAGCCCTCTGTAGGTAATGCCACCCAGCCCTCTTCAGGTAATGCCACCCAGCCCCCGGCAGGTTCTGCCACCCAGCCCCCGGCAGGAAATGCCACCAAGCTCCCTGTATGTAATGCCACCAAGTCCCCTGTAGGTAATGCCACACAGCCCCCTGTAGGTTGCACCCATCCCCCCCTTCCAGGAGAAGTCATTGACTTCAATGTCCATATATGGACAGTGTAGTCACTGACTTCTTCTGTAGCGGAATCCCCGGCCACAGAGTCGGTGATTCCGCTTCAGAAGTGAGTGACGTCACTGTGTCCATATATGGACAGTATAGTCACTCACTTCTATTGTAGCGGAATCCCCGGCCATAGGGTCGGGGATTCCGCTTCAGAAGTGAGTGACGTCGCTGTGTCCATATATGGACAGTGTAGTCACTCACTTCTCCTGTAGCGGAATCCCCAGCCACAGGGTCGGGGATTCCGCTTCAGAAGTGAGTGACGTCGCTGTGTCCATATATGGACAGTGTAGTCACTCACTTCTTCTGTAGCAGAATCCCCAATCCCCAATCCTCCTACAGGGAGCAAAAAAAGACCCTCCTCCTCACATGCACTCTGCACTGTGAGGAGGAGGAGGAGGAGGAGACATAACGTGAGCGACGGAATACATGGCCATCACTCGGGACACATTCCGGTGATGGCCGTGTATTACCCGGCCCCATAGACTTCTATGGCAGCCGGGCGGCCGGGTAAACGGCCGAAAATAGGGCATGTCCCATTTTTTGACGCCCAGGTTTCCCGGGCCGTCAAAAAATTGTTTGTGTGAATAGCCCCATTAGGGGTCTATTGTTCCTACTGCAGACGTTTGACGGCCGATTTATGAACGGCCGTCACCCAGCCGGGAAACCCTGTCGTGTGAATAAGGGCTTATACATGTTTCATGAAATCACAAGCCACTCCGTCGAAAGCTTTTTCAACATCCGTTCCCACTAGTATCAATGGTGTTTTAGAGTGGTTAGCATAGTGGATAGAATTCAGCAATCTCATAGCGTCAGGTCTGCCCTCCCCCCCACGAACCCCATCTGATCGGGATTGATGAGTTTAGGTAGAAAGTTACCAGTTCGAAGCGCCAGAAGTTTAGCCCAAATCTTTAGATCAAGGTTTAGTAAAGAAATCGGTCTATAACTAGCACAAAGAGAAGCATCTTTCCCCTCTTTCGGTATTATGGTTATGAACACTTCCAAGGATTGTCTCAAAAAAGGAGCGCCCTGTAAGGGTATGTTCACACTGCCTATTTTCTGACATTTTTTGGGCCATAAACGCCTGAAAAATCGGAAGCAGAATGCTTCCAAACATCTGCCCATTGATTTCAATGGGAAAACGGCGTTCTGTTCCGACTAAGCATTTTTCGCTGCGTTTTTTTTACGCGTAAAAAAACTACTGCGAAAAAGAAGTGCAGGACACTTCTTGGGACATTTTGGAGCTGTTTTCCATAGACTCTATTGAAAAAAGCTCCAAAAACAGCCGTAAAAAACGAAGCGAACATCGCGAGTGGCACAAAAAACGTCTGAAAATCAGGAGCTGTTTTCTCTTGAAAACAGCTCCGTATTTTGAGATGTTTTTGACTCTGCGTGTGAACATACCCTAAGAGTGCATTACACATGTGAGTTAGGTGTGGTTTTGTTTATATACTGACATTTTCTGTAATAGGTAAGATGGAAGCCGTCTGGGCCTAGACTTTTATCCAGTGGGAAGGAAGAAACAACACTTTTAAAGGGAAGGTGTCACGAAAAAATTTATTTTTATATAATATTGCTTTTAGTATGATATTAAAATACATTTTATTTATTTGTGTTCTTGTGTTGTACTTTTTACTTTTTTCTTACTTTTACTTCTCTATGGGGGCTGCCATTTTTTTTTCATCTCTGTATGTGTCGATTAACGACACATACAGAGATGGAATACGGCACATACATCCCCATAAAGAATGCAAACGGGAGCCGTTCCATTCAAGCATTGCATGCGCCGCTCCCACACAGACCAAAAGGAAGGTCTTTGGCAGAGTGAATTTTCATGTGGCCGGACAGTAAGATGACGACTTTCGGTCGCGGTTTCCGGCTATATGTTCAAGGCAGCGAAGACGCAAGGTATAGGAGCGGAGGCGGCAGCGGCAGCAGGAGCAGGTAAGTTATGCTTGTGTATGTGATGCGTGTATTATGTTCGTCTATGTTCGTGTTATACTGTCTGATTACCACTGCATCTAATCCTCCTACACTGTGCATTCGCTCAGAAAATGGCGGCACACAGTGTAGGAGGTTTGAAGATTCAACCTCTCCTTCTCCTGGCACTAGCCAGAATAAGGGAGGGGGGATTGTGTGAGGACACTAGAGCGAGTGTGTCTACCCCAAATTTGCAGCATAAAGCAATGAGGTTGCTTTACCACATTGCCAATGCTGCAATTTTGGGAATTACTCCCTCTAGTGACCAGCACATGGAAATGTTATAAATTAGAATCTAATTTATAATATTTCCTGACTTGTGAAAAAATTAAAAAAATTAAAACAATGTGTAATCACTTATATACTTAGGGTATGTGCACACACACTAATTACGGATGTAATTCGGGCGTTTTTGCCCCGAATTACGTCCGAAAATAGCGCCTCAATAGCGTTGACAAACATCTGCCCATTGAAAGCAATATTCAATTTGTATGTTCACACGAGGCGTATATTTACGCGCCGCTGTCAAATGACGGCGTGTAAATAGACGCCCGCGTCAAAGAAGTGACCTGTCACTTCTTTGGCCATAATTGGAGCCGTTATTCATTGACTCCAATGAATAGCAGCGCCAATTACGTCCGTAATTGACGCGGCGTTCAAGCGCCTGCACATGCCGTTACGGCTGAAATTACGGGGATGTTTTCAGGCGGAAACATCCCCGTAATTTCAGCCGTTACGGACGCTGTCGTGTGAACATACCCTAACTGTTTAACTGGAAAAAAAAAAAATTCTAGCGCCACATTCCCTTTAATCTCTTCAATAGTGATAGGTCGCATAAGCGCTTCCGACTCCTCTAGGGATAGAACAGGTAAATCAATTGACTCCAAAAGTTTTAATATTTGTGTGCCCCTCTGAGCACATTGAGCCAGACACATCTTCTTTCATATTATAAAGGGAGGAATAGAATGAAGTGTTACTCCTTGGCTATATCAGATGTGGAGGTGCACAAAGCGCCACCAGCCCCCTTAAGTCGGGAGACGAAGGATTTTTCCTTTTTTTTTTATAACCCCTTCCCCCTGCTTGCATTCTGGGCCCTAATGACCAAGCCATTTTTTACGTTTTTCCATTGTCACATTCGAAGAGCTATAACTTTTTTATTTTTGCGTCGACATAGCTGTATACGGTCTTGTTTTTTGCGGAACAAGTTGTACTTTTTAATAGCACCATTTTGGGGTACATATAATTTATTCATTAACTTTTATTAACTTTTTTTGGGGGGGATAGAAGAAAACCTGAAATTTCGCCACTCTTTTTTTGCGTCCTAAATCTGCGTCGTCTACCGCTCTACCATCAGTGGAGCAATATTGTGCAATAAGAGAGAAAGGTATCCCTTTATGTAATGCAATGGATACTCCTCGCGATGCAGAGCTATCCGAACCAGAGTGGAACCATTTATTGAAGTAATGAGTTGGCAATTTGGTATCTTTTCTTCTTTAAAATGTGTTTCTTAAAAAACACTATAGAGGCCTTCTCTTTTTTTAACAGCGTCAATACATGGTTCCGCTTATTAAGGGAGTTCAAACCAATTACATTATACGAAACTATATTAATTTCAGCCATAATATCGCAGAGTTGTCAGTAATATTTTAGAGATTGTCATGAATAAAAGGGGGTGGGAAAGCGAGGTAACACAGAGGACATACAGGGAAAAAGAACTTATGTACATAACAAAAAGAGAATGCAGCCAGAGACCAAGAATCAAACCTCTGTCAGGAAGCCCTCGACTATCAGACCCTGGGGGAAAGCAAATTTACCTGGTTCAAGTATAGCACGTCACCAGTTATCGTGGTAAAAACATCATGAATATAGCATTAGGGTAACCACTACTGAACCAAGACTGTGATAAAGAGTGTGGGGAACGGACAAACATTTACCCTGAACTGATACCTGACCTAGAACAACTATATCAATATACATATTGTTAAGGCACAATATAATATCAGAATGAAGAAGAAAATCTTATGCATTATATGAGGGAATTCCCAAGCAACTAGGGTATACCCTTATTTTTTTTACGCAACAATAATGCATAGACATTAAATGAACCACATGAGATATCAACAAAGGAAGGTTTTACTCAAGTATAGTCCTTATCTTCAATTCTTGCTTGAGCTTTCTTGGGCCTAGGAGATCTCAGCTTTCCCGCCGTCACCCATGGAGTGAGCTGTGGTAGATTCGGCAGATGTAGGTCTGTATGAGCAGGCATCCAAGAGGGAATATCCATAGGAGCAATACCCAGTTTTTCCTAGGCATCTTGCAAATCTTCGGGTGTATGTATTACGAGTCTTTTACCATTTTTCAATATGGCTAGACCAAATTATATGAGATCCGCATGTCCTGTAGTTTGAAAAGTAAGGGACGCATCATTCTGCGCTTCGACAGAGTGGATGCCGCTACATCTTGAAATAGCTGAACCTTCACACCTTTCAACAAAATATCTGCACGTGCTTTGTTAGCTTGTAAGATGGCTGATGTGTCCACCAGGCTAAGTAATCCACAGACAACGTCTCTAGGAGGGGCTGACCCTTTCGGTGCAGGACGCAATGCTTTGTGAATCCTCTCAATAACAATGGCGGAAGCTCGTTCTTGACCCGGCAGGTCCGCAAATATCTGCATAGCCACCGCGTGTAATGCCTCAGATGAAAAAGGATTCAGGTATGCCGATGAATCTGACGTTCTTTCGCCTGCTTCTATTTTCCTGATCTTCCAGGAGAGTCATCGCACGATTGAGTTGAAGCTCTTGCTGTTGTACCTTGTGGCTCAATGAGTCATAGAAGCTGACCGAGTCCCTGACCATAGACTCCAAATGCTCCACGCGGTTGCCAATATGGCGGACGTCCGCCTTGATGTCTGAGAGGTCCTTCATCATCGGCGTAAGTGCTTACAAGATAGTTTTCTTAAGGTAAGCCCGAGAAATCAGGGCTTTCTCACTGCGCAAGGCAGTAGAAGCAGTCTCCTGATCACTAACCTCCTCAGAGTCGTCTTCCGGTCTTGTCTCTGGGATGGCGTGCGGCGCCATTTTAGGTTGGCGGGCCTGGCTCTGAGACGGTTTCATTTTTAAGAATGTGTCCAGATCGGCTTGACCTTTGTGGGTTTTCAACATCCCCTGTTGTTCCCTTGTATCGTTCTTGCCAATTTTGACCATTTCGGTCGTTGTGCCTTGCTATTTCAGTGATCCTGGGTCGTGTGTGTGAGGAGCTGAAGAACTAAGCTGCCATCACTCTCTGCGGTCACGCTCTGCCCCCTGGGTTTCCTTCTTTGTGATGCTTTGCCAGGCCTTAACTGCAGCTGTCTTCAGTTGTTGCTTGTTTGTGGGTCTTTATGCCTTAAATTTTGTCTTAAGCAAGTGAAATGCATGCTCGATCGGGTTGAGACCGGGAGATTGACTTGGCCATTGCAGAATATTCCACTTCTTTGCCTTACAAAAACTCCTGGGTTGCTTTCACAGTATGTTTTCGGTCATTGTCCAACTGTACTGTGAAACGACGTCCAATCAACCTTGCTGCATTTGGTTGAATCTGAGCAGAAAGTATATCCCTTAACAATTCAGTATTCATCGGGCTGTTTCTGTCTTCAGTCACAACATCAATAAACACTAGTGACCCAGTGCCTTTGGCAGCCATGCTTGCCCATGCCATCACACTGCCTCCACCATGTTTTACAGAGGATGTGGTTGGTTTGGATCATGAGCCGTTCCAAGCCTTCTCCATACTTTCTTCCTCCCATCATTTTGGAACAGGTTGATCTTAGTTTCATCTGTCCAAAGAATACTGTTCCAGAACTGGGCTGGCTTCTTTACATGTTGTTTGGCAAAGTCTAATCTGGCCTTTCTATTTTCGAGGCTGATTAATTGTTTGCACCTTGTGGTGAACCCTCTGTATTTGCTCTCATGAAGTCCTCTCTTTATGATAGACTTAGATACTGATACACCTACTTCCAGGAGAGTGTTCTTCACTTGGGTAGATGTTGTGAAGCGGTTTTTCTTCACCATGGAAAGGATTCTGCGATCATCCACCACTGTTGTCCTTCGTGGACGTCCACGCCTATTGTAGTTCACGAGATCACCAGTGCGCTCTTTTTTTTTCAAGATAGTATCAAACTGTTGATTTAGCCACTCTTAACATTTGTGCTCTTTCTCTCTGATGGATTTCTTTATTTTTTTCAGCCTAACGATGGTCTGTTTCACTTGCATTGAGAGCTCCTTTGACCTCATGTTGTGGGTTCACAGCAACAGCTTCCAAATGCAAATGCCACACCTGGAATCAACTCCAGACCTTTTACCTGCTTAATTGATGATGGATAAATGAGGGAATAGCCCATGCAGCCCATTAAATAGCGTTTAAGATAATTGTCCAATTACCTTTGGTCCCTTTAAAAAGAGGCAGCTACACATTAAAGAGCTGTAATTCCTAAACCCTTCCTCAAATTAGGATGTGAATACCCTCAAATTAAAGCTGAGAGTCTGCACTTAAAGCCCATATTGATTATATAACTGTATATTCAATATGTTTTGGTAAACAGCTAAAATGCCAAAATTTGTGTCACCGTCCAAATAATTCTGGACCTAACTGTAATTTGTGCGCGTGTATGTATATGTGTGTGTATGTGTGTGTGTGTGTGTGTATATGTGTGTATATATATATATATATATATATATATATATATATATGTGTATATATATATATATATATATATATATATATATATATATATATATATATATATATATATATATATATATATATATATATATACACTACCGTTCAAAAGTTTAGGGTCACTTAGAAATTTCCTTATTTTTGAAAGAGAAGCACAGTTTTTTTCAATGAAGATAACATTAAATTAATCAGAAATACACTCTATACATTGTTAATGTGCTAAATGAC
Source organism: Rhinoderma darwinii (assembly GCF_050947455.1). Taxonomy (NCBI): domain Eukaryota; kingdom Metazoa; phylum Chordata; class Amphibia; order Anura; family Rhinodermatidae; genus Rhinoderma; species Rhinoderma darwinii. Next base: position 180,688,118 of record NC_134687.1, on the reverse strand, counting down.
TATTCTAGCTGCAAACGTCTGGTTTTTAATGCAATATCTACATAGGTGTATAGAGGCCCATTTCCAGCAACCATCACTCCAGTGTTCTAATGGTACATTGTGTTTGCTAACTGTGTTAGAAGGCTAATGGATGATTAGAAAACACTTGAAAACCCTTGTGCAATTATGTTAGCACCGCTGTAAACAATTTTGCTGTTTAGAGGAGCTATAAAACTGACCTTCCTTTGAGCTAGTTGAGAATCTGGAGCATTACATTTGTGGGTTCGATTAAACTCTCAAAATGGCTAGAAAAAGAGAGCTTTCATGTGAAACTTGACAGTCTATTCTCGATCTTAGAAACGAAGGCTATTCCATGCGAGAAATTGCCGAAAAACTGAAGATTTCCTACAACGGTGTGTACTACTCCCTTCAGAAGACAGCACACACAGGCTCTAACCAGAGTAGAAAGAGAAGTGGGAGGCCCCGCTGCACAACTGAGCAACAAGACAAGTACATTAGAGTCTCTAGTTTGAGAAATAGACGCCTCACAGGTCCTCAACTGGCAGCTTCATTAAATAGTACCCGCAAAACGCCAGTGTCAACGTCTACAGTGAAGAGGCGACTCTGGGATGCAGGCCTTCAGGGCAGAGTGGCAAAGAAAAAGCCATATCTGAGATTGGCTAATAAAAGGAAAAGATTAATATGGGCAAAAGCACACAGACATTGGACAGAGGAAGATTGGAAAAAAGTGTTATGGACAGACGAATCGAAGTTTGAGGTGTTTGGATCACACAGAAGAACATTTGTGAGACGCAGAACAACTGAAAAGATGCTGGAAGAGTGCCTGACGCCATCTGTCAAGCATGGTCGAGGTAATGTGATGGTCTGGGGTTGCTTTGGTGCTGGTAAAGTGGGAGATTTGTACAAGGTAAATGGGATTTTGAATAAGGAAGGCTATCACTCCATTTTGCAACGCCATGCCATACCCTGTGGACAGCGCTTGATTGGAGCCAATTTCATCCTACAACAGGACAATGACCCAAAGCACACCTCCAAATTATGCAAGAACTATTTAGGGAAGAAGCAGGCAGCTGGTATTCTATCTGTAATGGAGTATCCAGCGCAGTCACCAGATCTCAACCCCATAGAGCGGTTGTGGGAGCAGCTTGACCGTATGGTACGCAAGAAGTGCCCATGAAGCCAATCAAACTTGTGGGAGGGGCTTCTGGAAGCATGGGGTGAAATTTCTCCAGATTACCTCAGCAAATTAACAGCTAGAACGGCAAAGGTCTGCAATGCTGTAATTGCTGCAAATGGAGTATTCTTTGACTAAAGCAAAGTTTGAAGGAGAAAATTATTATTTCAAATAAAAATCATTATTTCTAACCTTGTCAATGTCTTGACTATATTTTCTAGTCATTTTGCAACTCATTCGATAAATATATGTGTGAGTTTTCATGGAAAACACAAACACAAAATTGTCTGGGTGACCCCAAACTTTTGAACGGTAGTGTATATATCAAAATGTGTTCTCTTGCACAGACAGAACGTGTGTGCTTGACAAGAACAAAGCAATAGACTGCTACCTAAAACTTTATTTTTTGGTTTTTATAGAACGATTCCCTGACACTAACAAACCCTAATACTAGCTAAGATGCTGCTCTATCTAAACTTGTTTTTTTTTATATATATATTTATTTTCTTTTTGTTTTTTTGTTTTTATAGAATGAGTGGACTTTCCTGACACTAAACCTAACTTGGGCAAGGGTTCCTAACACTAAACCTAACTAGATTTTACGTTAACTTCCCTGACATTAAACCTAACTACGGCATTTTTTACGGTCGTTTTTGGAGCTGTTTTTTTATAGAGTCTATGGAAAAACAGCTCCAGAAACGGCTGAAGAAGTGACATGCACTTCTTTTTCGCAGCCGTTTTTTTCACGGCCTGTCGGAACAGAATGCTGTTTTTCACATTGAAATCAATGGGCAGATATTTGGAGGCGTTCTGCCTTCGATTTTTCAGCCGTTTTTCAGGACGTTTACGGCCCGAAAAACGGCTGAAAACACTACGTGTGCACATACCCTAATGTATATCATTGTAATGTTATAGTTTTTGGGTAGGCAATTAAGCCCACTGTTGCTCAGATTTGCCACATGAGCTGCAACGTTCCAAACGTTGTTGCTCAGATTCTGACTACAAGCCAGAGGCAGACACAGATGGCATAGGGCCCCTGTGCAAGAACAGTATATAAGCGTCTTGCTCTGCATTAGCTCACTGTATCTCCTCTGTCTAACCATTCACCAGTAATTGTGAGCTATTAAATGCACTAGCTCAGTCTCTTACATGAAATCTAATAAATAATAGAAAGCTAATAGCTGCTTTTAGGCCGGGTTCCCATGTAGCATAAACGCTGTGGAAATTCCGCAATGGAATTCTGTGCGGAAATTCCGCACCATTTACATAGGAGCAAAGTGGATGAGATTTACAAAATCCGCAGAAAAAACCTGCAGCGCAAACGTTAATAAATTGACCTGCGGTACAGAATTTAAATCTAAATTTAAATGTTTGAATTCAATGGGGATACAAAACCCACAATAGAAAGCCATGTGTTGCGACTTTTACGGCAGAAAAATAAAATCATACCTACCCAAACCTCACTCCTTCGTCCTGCAGTCCGGCCTCCTGGGATGACGTTGCATCCCATGTGACTGCTGCAGCCAATCACAGGCTGCAGCACCACATGGGCTGCAACGTCATCTCGGGAGGCCGGACTAGGTGCAGAGAAGAGGGGGGGTAATTCAGATCGAAAAATCGCACGAAAATGAGGTGCGGTTTTTCCTATGGAAGGTGCTGTGTGTTCCAGGTCGGTTACGCTGCACAGTTTTTACGCAACGTATCCGACCGTGGGAACCCGGCCTTAAAGTAACAGTGGGCCGCCTTACCTACTGGGCCTTTGTGCAGCTGTAATATGTGGGTAATGCATTCCCAAAATGAAAAGAGAAAACGTGTATTTACTGTTGTCATTGTGTTTCACGCCCCTTGTGGCAATGTATTTTCGTCATCTGTCAAGTCTTGTTGAACTTATATGTTGTGGTGTTGCTTCTGTCTTCTTTATCCCTCTACTAGGTGGCACTTGGCTAGTTGATCTGTCCACTGAAGGCGTTGTGTACATATTTCATATTGTTGCGTTTATTGACTGTTTTCAAACAGGTGCTCTTTTTGTGCCAGGATATATGGACCAGATGCCATTTTAAAGGCTGCATTTGCCAATCTGTAACACATTGGTCTTTGTTCTACTACACAATTAAGAGTGGTCTTGCATTAGTTCTATATAGCTTAATGGTGGGCCCCAAAATAAATTTCCTCTGGTGGGCCCAAGGTACTCCAGTCCGACACTGCTACCAAGTCAGTGTTCAGGGGGAAGATTGGGAGTAAATCTGGACTGCGCTATACTAAAAGCTGCTGTAATGTGTGTGGCTCGTTGGAGAGCTGTGTGACAAGCTGTGTTGATGAAAATCAAGATGAAATGGAGCAGAGAGTGAAATACACTGTGCCGTGTTTTGACAAATTGAGAGGTTTTGGCATCGACTCCGTGAACAAGATCGTTCAGGTAATATTTATACACTGATGATCCCTGCTATGGCCTGGCATGTCTGAATGCCTTGAGTACTTGCAGGCTGGGGAGCTAACCAAGTTCACCCTGATCATGGACCAAAGGGGACTTGGGGTGCCTGTATTACTAGGGCCTAGTGGCCAGTGGAGTCAGAGGTTCAGCCCGACGTTTTTACGAGTTAGAGGCCCGCTTTTCCAACAAAGGTGCTGTGGGATGCTAGGGAGGAAGCGGGAGCTGCCGCTGCTACTGTTGCTCCTGTTTCGGACAGGAGGATCAAAGGCAAGAGAGGTCTGTGTTTTTGCGCTATAACGATGTAGCATGGCTATGTTGCGTTCTGACGCTGGGGAAGGTGCTTGTGCTACAAAATTGGTGGTGTTACCGCCAAGCCAGAGTTCAGTGTTTAAGTGGAAGATTGGGAGTGAACCTGGACTGTGCTATACTGAGAGAGAGCTGCTGTAGAGAGTTGGAGACCTGTGTGGCAAGCTGTGCGGTCTTTGGACCTGGAGTGAGTTGCTGGTGATGGACAGGAGCCCATGGTTGTATGTAATATTTGTGTGAGTGGCGGTGGGTACAGCCTTCCAAATTGTCAGGCCTTTATCAGGGATGACCGCGCTTGGCACTGTCCAGGACAAGCAAGCCAACTATTCAGCAATTATCTACGTGCCTAAATCATGTCTAAGGCTGGTTCCTCTCATTTTGAGACAAACTGTCTGTATTTTCCCTGCTTTAGACGGTTGTGCTGAAATTCCGGCAAAGTAAAGTTCAGTTGGCAACCAATCTCCTGCTTCATACCATCGCCAGAACAGGGGACTGTAAGCCACCCAGGTCCACCTTACATGCCCACTGCTACAAGCCTTATGTCAAATGTTATATTCACTAATTTACCCTTCAAATAATAATAATGCAGCTGATGAAATATTCTTGGCAAACAATGTATTATCAGCATGAAGCCCAGAATGACACACTTTGCGTACAGTGGAAATGAACATTGCCAAAATATTAAACAAGCAGAGGAAATTAAAAGGCTGCCTAGGACACAGTACTTGGGGTTGAGGTAAAAGTTTGGGGAGTGGCACGTACTCACACGGGAAACTGCAAGCATAAAACTGAACAGAATCAGAGTGCAGAACATTACGCAGAAATAACAAACACTGCAACTGGCATCACCATGAACACTGCCGGAAAGGTATACCATCGCCATTTTATTACTGCTATACTGTCTGGCATGCTGCTCTTTCCTAGGATAGTTATTTGCCTTTTAATAATATATATATATTTTTTATTATATGGGTTACATGCAGATAATTGAATTGTTAGGTTCGAGGTAACACTAATTTAAAACTTTCCCATGTATAAACATTTTAAAATTACATATATAGAGAAAGAGAGAATTGCCAGATTTACAAGTCTGGAAGAAAAAATATAGCCTTGATGTAGGAAATAACATTGTTTTAATCAGGCGTTTGTAAATGCTGTAACCTAATATACTTTATTTATTACCAGCTTCAAGGCCGCTTTATAGAGCTTGCCGAATTAATTCCATAATTCTGCCCATTCTGAGGGCTATGCTAATGTTGTACTTTGCGTTATGCTAATGAATAAAAGACTAAATAGAAAGAAACTTGTTTGGTATGCACAATATATTACATTTATGATATGACATGGATAAAATATAGGAAAGCGTTGTTATTTTTTTTTGTCAATTATTTGTAAGTGAAATATTACTTTTGGATTTACTTACCGTATATATTTTCAAATAATATGATATCTTCATAAATACTTGTGAATAACATTAAATGTAAGTTTTTGACAAAACTAGAACTCCCAATGTGCCCGGACAGGTAGAAGCTGCTAGAGCATGCTGAGAGTTGTAACTGGTGGATAAGATCTTATACTGCTAATAGTGGCAGCCGCGTATTTACGAAAATGTCCACAGGGAAAACGGTTACATAAGATTTCTGTGCTGACATAACTAGTCATTAATTTATGGGCATTGTCCATGTACATCATAACATTAAGATAATTATATGAAACATCATCTAAAATAATGGTTGTGTTTTGAAGGTTATTAAATGCAAGGCTGCTGTTGCTTGGGAACCTTATAAGCCCCTAAGCATTGAAGATATTGAAGTGGCTCCACCAAAGGCTCATGAAGTTAGAGTAAAGGTAACAGAACTAAAATTCAAATGTCTCATATGTCTTGCTGGGAAAATGCTGTAATGTACATTATGCAAATATGTGGATGTACTTTTAAGTATTTAAGTATCTCAGGTGAAACTGGTTTAAGGCCAAGATCACACACATAGTTTTGGTGCAGTTTTTGTCTCAGTTTGTTTTTCAGCCAAACACAAGAGTGGACGCAAAAGAAAGGAGATGCATCAGTCTTTTCTTTATACATTTCCTTCCTATTGGATCCACTTCTGGTTTTGGCTGAGAAAATTGAGCCAAAAACTGTTTCAAAACTGTGTTATCCTGGCCTAAGGATATATTGGAACATGCACTTATGGTTAACAAAAGAAAAATAATAATAAAACAAACTGGTAACTGACACAGTCTCTAAATGAAGCAAAAACAGTACAGTGCACATATTTGATATTCCAGATCTTTCCATAATTTCATGCTGGTATCAATTATTTAAATTGGACACGATAAAGAGTTGTTTAGTAGAGCAGCGATCCATTACTTCGAAAATCAACAGTATCTAATTGTGCAAACAAATTACATATTAATAACATTAATAACCACCTTAGGACGCAGCTCATTCTGACCTTGAGGACACAGAGAATTTTAGTTTTTGCCTCATTGCATTCTGAGACTTTTTTTGTGTTTATATTTGTCTTTCAATTAAGTGTGTATATGTGGTATATGTATATATAAATACCCTTTTTTTATGTGCATAAAATGTGTTGCATAAAAAGGATTTGTAGTATTTTTAAAAAAAAAATATTTCGTAGTTCTCTGAACATTTTAATGGGAAACATCCCGTAAAAAATCTGTATAAACTTCTCACACAGTGTTTCAACAGTGGTTGATACTGAGAGGAATCAGTGTATAATAAGCGCATATGTACTATACTTTCGCCTCCCCTTGAAAAAGTTCAGTATTCTCATAGACATGGACAAATTGTAGCATTCTATGGGTAAGGTATCATGTACACGGCTGTATCACATCTCCATTTTGGAAGAAACTATAATAGGGCTTCCGTAGAATGGCAGGCTTCTAGTGTAATTACGGACCCATTCATTTCTATTGGTCACGAACACCTTACAGTATTTTTACTGATGTGTGTTCGTGCTGAAAAAATTATAGAATCTGTCCTATTCTTGTCAGTAATTACGTCAAGAAGTCTATGGGAGCTTCCGTAAATATGGACAGTATATGGATGTGCATCCGTATGCCGTCCGTATTTACGGAAGCGTTGCTATGCAACATGCTGATTACATAATTTGCATCCTCCCTCTGCTTTACCCATCCGTATATACGGATGGAATACGGAAGCAATACGGACCGTATTTATAGACAAACTTCCGTATACATGGATGAAATATGGATGCCTACGGATCCGTATTTACGGACAGTATTTCTGGATAAATAAAAATACGGTCGTGTGCATGGGGCCTGTATCTCTGTATGCCTTCAATGTCATACGTGGCATGCTTCATCGTACTCTATACGTACTAAAATATTCTCGATTTGGCATTGCTAAAGGTGTTGCACAGGGCTCTACCGTGTACATAAGCTCTGAGTAGATCACGTATTAATGTATGCTGTTGCTTTTATCCCAAACCCTGCCCCAACAGGCTTCTTGGCGATGGGCTGAAATTTTGTAAAGGATGAGGTGTCGCCCAGCTGCACTCTTTTTGGATGCCATATTCCCCCCCATTATGCACTCAGTAGTACAGACTTGCAGGATGCGCAGGTGGAAAAAGCAAGTTCACGCTGGAGTTTTTGCACACAACAGTGACATAACCATCAAACTTACGTAAACAAATAACTGCTCCCGAGTAGTGCACAATATGCTGGTACTTGTCGTTTCACTCCTCCTGGTAGAGTAACATTCAGACCCCCAGGCTCCAATTTAGGAAGAGATATAATTAGATTCAGGCAGTCTAATCCTGTTGTAGCACATTAACGTACACACTGGCTGAGCTGTGTAGATCTGTCCCTCTTTACCCTGAAAATGGCACCAAAACTGGTGGTATGGGAGACAAGAGGGGTCTAAAAGAATTTTAATAATTCTGCTTATATTTCAGGATTTTTTTTTGTCTTGAGCACCATTTATTTCACAATTTATTACACCCCTTAACAACCAGTTAAAGAAATATATTTATACTCCAATATATATTAAAAAACAAGTTTTCTATTATGTCAGTAGAAGGAAGTATGGCTTTTCAGTTACCCTTTATGGATAAAACAAACGTTTTATGTAAATCTGTATAAACTTGTTCAGGACTAGACATCGTTTAGCCATTTTTTAGCATGCGTTAGTTACATGGCTATCATTTTTTAATTTGTTAGATTAGCAACGTGATTTTTGCAAATCTTTTTCATAGACTATGCAGGTTTCTTTTTTTATCATGTTTATACACATCCTTTTTGCTATTTTAGCATTTTTAGGCTTGTAGTTTGAAAATAATAGTAAAAAAATACTGACTGCTGGGCACCCAACATTTAGCTGCCCGATCGCTAGGGCAGTCGGCTAAAATCCGCACCATCGATACACTATGGTGCGGGTTTTAAGGCCCTTGACTTCCGGCTGTATAAATACAGAAAAAAGTATCCGCCACACAAACGGTAGTTGAGATTTTTTTATTTATCTTAATGCCAGTGGCGGAGTGTAACATTTCGGTCTTAATGACCTTCTTCAGCCACTGAGTTGTGCTGGGGACTGTTGTGTGAGCGCTAGGTCTAGTGAAAGCGGCTGGCGCCATAATCAGCGGCCAGCCACTTTCACTAGACCTAGCGCTCACACAACAGTCCCCAGAACAACTCAATGCCGGAAGAAGGTCATTAAGTCTGAAACGTTACACTCCGCCACTGCCATTAAGATAAATTAAAAAATCTCAACTACCGTTTACGTGCCAGATACTTTTTTCTGTATTTATACAGCCGGCAGTCAAGGGCACTCCACCACTGGCATTAAGATAAATAAAAATTAAAAATCTCAACTTCAGTTTGTGTGCCGGATACTTTTTTCTAATTCGGAATTGGGTTGGGCCTCCATCCGTGCACCACCCCGAGCTGATGCTATCTGAACCTCCAAATATAGGCTGTATAAATACAGTGGATGTCAGCAACCAGTTGAAGAAATATATTTATACTCCAATATATATTAAAAAACAAGTTTTCTATTATGTCAGTAGAAGGAAGTATGGCTTTTCAGTTGTCATTTATGGATAAAACAAGAATAGATCTGAGTTAGAGAGCTGGGTTCTTTTCCCACACAGTGAGTTCACACCACATTTAAACACTATGTAAGCGGTTTGAAAGCGATATACACCGGGAAAAGGGCTGGCACATGTGCTGAACGTATCCATAGAGCCCCATTGACCCGACGTGTACAAAGTGTCCTTTTAGCATATTTCGGGAAGGTATGTTAGTATACTTTTTTTAAATTTATTTTACTGTATAGAATAGCGAAGTTAAAGGGTTATTCCCAACTCCTTTATTAATTAATTATTTATTTAGGCAATTAATTTATATATGAAAAAAGTAGTATTTTGCACCCTTTGTAGTCATTCACCTCTCAATACTTCTCATGGCACCTTTTGTTTTCCCTGCAATTCGTACCCAGGCATTTCCTGAAATGTGGGCATGTTGCTTACCCATCTCACTCTTCGCCAACATCTCTGTGCTCGCTCCAGATGCTGCTATCATAAACTTCTGATAGCATCATCGGGCTCACAACGACCTCTGTGCTGATTGTAAACGGCTACTGTGCAAGCCCTGGAGCCATCTTTTACAAATAATATGACCAGCAGGGGATTGCAGCCTCAAAGGGAATCTGGGAATCTAGCCACCAGAGGCAGGGGGAACTGCGCAAGCGCAACAGGAGATTGTAAACTGTGGAGGTGGTCGTTTCCATAGGAATGACCACCGTAACAAACAAGACGGAGTAGGGTCCATAGCTGCAAAACGCTGCGCTACAGAAAGAAGATATTTAGAGATATTAATAAATTTACGCTTCAAGACACTTGGACATAAAAGTATATATTGGGAATAACCCTTTAACTGTGCTATCGCATACAGTAGAAAAATATACACTACGTGGTATATGTTTTCTCTCAATGGGACCCCCTTGATGATGTAAACTACTGTAGTCGTATGCACAGGCATAGCTATAGGGGTAGGATGTAGCAGTTGCAGCCGGGCCCTGGTTCCTGAAGAACCCCAAATGGCGCTCTGCCCCATAAGTAGTACCAGTATTATAAATGGCAAATGTCAGATAAACGGCCCTTTTCCAAAATTTTAATTGGGGCCCAGGACCTTAAATTAAAGCCTCTGGTCGTATACCAGAGCTGTGACCCCCATCTATCAGACATTTATATATCCCGTGGATATGTCATAAATGTCTAAGGTGGGTATAATCCATTAACCCCTTCCCGTCGTAAACAGCTTTCAGATTTTCATTTTCGTTTTTTCCTCTCCACATTCCAGAAGCCATAGCGTCTTTATTTTTCCATCGATTTAGTACTATGAGGGCTTGATTTTTGCAGGACAAGTTGTAGTTTTTCGTAGCACCATTTATTTTGCCATATAACGTACTAGGAAACGGGAAAAAAAATATTTGTGGGGTGGAAAATGAAAAAAACAGCGATTCATCCATGTTTTTTTGCACGCCGTTTTTACGGAATTCACTGTGCAATTAAAACAACATGTTAACTTTATTCTGTGGGTCAATACGATTACGGCGATACCAAATATATATAGTTTTTTCTATATTTTACTACTTTTACATGTAAAAACCTAAGTGTAAAAAAGAAAATTTATTCTGTGTCGCCAAATGAGAGCCCCAACTTTTTTATTTTTCCATCGATTAAGTTGTATGAGGGCATATTTTTTGCGGCATAAGCTGTAGTTTTAATAATACCATTTTGGTGTACATGCGACAGTTTGATCGCTTTTTATTTAATTTTTTGTGGTAGATGAGGTGACAAAAAAATAGAGATTCTGGCGTTTACAATTTTTTTTTTTTTACGGCGCTCACCGTGCGGGTTAAATAATGATATATTGTAATAGTTCAGACTTTTGCGGACGCGGCGATACCAATTATGTGTATTTTTTTTTTTTACTATGCTCTATGGGGGAAATGGGAAAAGGGGGGTTTTTGGAACTTTTAATATTTTTTATTTTTTTTTACACCAAAATTTTTTTTATTTAACTCATTTTTACTTTTTTTATTGGTCCCCCTAGGGGACTTCAACCAGCGATCGTTAGATCGCTTGTATGATATACTGCAATACTAATGTATTGCAGTATATCGTGATTCTGAAAGTCATCTATTAAGCCCGTCAAGAGGCAGGGCTTAATAGGTGTGCAAAGATGGCCGACCTTGGGGCGTTCATTAAGCCCCCAGGCAGCCATAGCAACCATCTCCCCCCCCCCCCGCAATTGCGTTGCGGGGGGCGCGATGAGCTGTTAGAGGGGATCGCCCCCCTCTTTCTGATGATATAAATGCTGCGGTCAGTATTGACCGCAGCATTTAACGAGTTAAACTAAACCGCTAGTTACTCTGAAGTGTCGGCTGTAACATACAGCCGACACCGTCATCGTATGGAGCGAGCTCACTGCGTGAGCCCGCTCCATACTTCCCCTACCCGACTTTGGCGTATGGATACGTCAAATGTCGGGAACGGGTTAATGGGGAGCCCAGTGAGTCTGCACGGCAGCAGACTTTCGCTGAGTGGGGAGGGCTTTTATGCCACATGGCCGCACAGCTTACAGGGTACAGTGACACAGAGGTAGTGTCACGAAGGGTCTGTGGACCCACTGGGCTGTGCCGCCTTGGCGGTAAGGCAGCTGGCCAACAGGGCGCAGGTCAGAGTCTATAGTTATATAGGGTACCCGTGGCAGCACGGACAGTAGCTTGGCAGGAATTAGGCAGCAGTTAGACGTCAGGTGTGGAGAAGCAGGACAGGCGTGGTATCCAGCACAGCACGACTACAGCTAAGCACGGCACTAGATCAGGATACAGGTTACAGGAACAGGAACAAGAATCACTGGGAGCAGGAAACACTAGGGGACCATTTGCATAGACAAACTATAGGGAACACAAGAACGCTCAGGCATAGAACTAGGGGGCTGGACCCCTCTTATAGTCCAGGGTACTCACGGGTCAGAGTTCGTCCATGAGGTCCGGTGCGCACGCTGCCCCTTTAAGAGCGGGCACGAGCGTGCGCACGCGCCCTTCGGGATCCGGCAGAGTGGACACGAGCGCTGGCGTCCAGCGCTTGCCGACTCGTGGCTTGCGACTGTCAGGGGGAGGTTGGAGCTCACAGCCCGCAGCCACGGACATTACAGGTAGTAGTTGTAACAAGGCCATGGGACCTGAAGAGGCTCAAAACCTCTGCCACATATGTAAGACACCTGTATTTATAAATGGTGCATGGTAGTCGGGAGTGGTCTGTTACAGATTTTGCATTGGGACCCAGGAACTTCAAGTCACGTCTCTGGGTAAAATCTACTTTTCGCTGTACATTATGGAAGAGTAATGACTTTTAGCTTCTACAGTGAAGTTTTAAACATAAACAGAGCCTGAAAACAGCACACAAAGAGTGATTCATGTGATGTGTCCTCAAATGAACTGAAGCTAACTGAAATGGCAAATATTGAATTGTGCCAGATTTTTTTTTTCCTGCTGCTGAGCGTTTTTTAAAGGGTAATTGACTATGAAATGGTGCAAATTTAGGATTTCGAATATATTCTGATAAATGACTTTACACAATGCACATATTTACTTTGCTTATTGTACGATCAGCAATCCTGATATCAATAGTAGTAACCATGCTATGGTGTAATTGCCATACTGTCCATTTGCATTTTGTTGATGAGATACTGATGTGAATTTAAAATAACTGCAGTATAATTCCTTTGAGGCCTCATTTACACGAGCGTGTGCGTTTTGCGCACGCAAAAAAACGCTGCGTTTTGCGTGCGCAAAAGGCAATTGACAGCTCCGTGTGTCATCCGTGTATGATGCGCGGCTGCGTGATTTTCGCGCAGCCGCCATCATAGAGATGAGGTAGTCGACGGCCGTCACTGTCCAAGGTGCTGAAAGAGCTAACTGATCGGCAGTAACTCTTTCAGCACCCTCGACAGTGAATGCCGATCACAATCTACACCAACCTGTGAATAAAAAAAGACGTTCACACTTACCATGAACTGCCTGCTTCCTCCAGTCCGGTCTCCCGGCCGTTGCCTTGGTGACGCGTCCCTCTCTTGTCATCCGGCCCCACCTCCCAGGATGACGCGGCAGGCCATGAGACCGCTGCAGCCTGTGATTGGCTGCAGCCTGTGCTTGGCCTGTGATTGGCTGCAGCTGTCACTTGGCCTGAATTGTCATCCCGGGAGGTCGGACTGGAGGAAGAAGCCGGGAGTTATCGGTAAGTCAGAACTTCTTTTTTTTTTTACACGTATATGTATATTGTGATCGAAAGTCACTGTCCATGGTGCTGAAACAGTTTAAGTCTTTCAGCACCGTGGGCAGTGACTGTCTCCTGACGTCGCGTACCCGAACATTTTTTGCCGGGTTCGGTTAAAACGAGTTCGGCCGAACCCGGTGAAGTTCGGTGCGCTCATCTCTAATTTGACACTCCGTTTGGATGTTTGTAACCAGAAAAGCACGTGGTGCTTTTCTGTTTACATTCATCCTTTTGACAGCTCTTGCGTGATTTTCGCGCATGCAACGCAGGACCGTCAGTGTGGCATGCGTTGTTTTCACGCACCCATTGAAGTCAATGGGTGCGTGTTGCGTGAAAAACGCAAGAATATAGAACATGTCGTGAGTTTTACGCAACGCACTCACGCTGCGCAAAATTCACGCATCGTCTAAACAGCCCCATAGACTATTATAGGTGCGTACGACACGCGTGAAAAGCACGCGCGTCGCACGCGCGTATAATACGCTCGTGTAAATGAGGCCTTAAGGTCGGGTTCCCACGGGTTAGATATGCTGCGTAAAACTATGCAGCGTACCCGACCTGGAACCTGCAGCACATTCCGTCCATTAAACTTTGCTGCTAATGTAAATGCTGCGGAATCACACGCTGTCAAACGCGGCAGAAATATCTGCGAATGAAAATCCGTTTCATACTTCTGAATGGGGTCGTTTCTGCAGCATGGATTTCTGCAAGTCAATTCAGACTTAGGGCTTATTCACACGAACGTTGTATACGTTAGTGTGACGGCCGTTAAAACAATGGCCTTCACAAGGATGCATGTATTTCAATGGGGCCGTTCACACAGCTGTTGTTTTAATGGACCGTGTGAAGGGTCCATTGAAGGATAGAACATGTCCTATTTTCTTCTATTTTTACAGATCCCTCAATAGACTCAAGTCTATGAGGGATCCGTGAAAATTGGTCCCGCACGAGTGCATCTTGGACATGAAAAACTTTCCTTTTCACGTCCGAGTTTGCAATCGTTCTTGTGAATAACCCCTTATGGAACTGATTATCAGTCACAGAAAATTTTTGCCACGTGTGACTACACCCTTAGGCCATGTTTACTCGTAGAATAAACACTTCTGAATTTCCATACAGAAATTATGCAGCGTTTACTTTATGTGGTAATAACTTTGGAATACTTTTACTTATCCAAGCGATTCTGAACTTTTTTCTCGTGACATATTGTACTTTGTTAGTGAAAAAATTTGGTTGATAAATTCTATATTTATTTGAAGAAAAACACCAAAATTTGGAGAAAATGTGCAAACATTTAAATGTAAATGTATTTCCTGTAAAACAGATAGTAATAGCAAACAAAATAGTTACTAGATAACATTTCCCATATGTCTACTTTATGTTGGTATCGTTTTATGAACGTCCTTTTATTTTTCTAGGACGTTACAAGGCTTAGAACTTTAGCAGCAATTTCTTACATTTTCAAGAAAATTTCAAAAGGCTATTTTTACAGGGACCAGTTCAGTTCTGAAGTGGCTTTTTAGGGCCTTATAGGTTATAAAATCCCCGTAAATCATCCAATTTTAAAAACTGCACCCTCAAAGTATTCAAAACAGCATTCAGAAAGTGTCTTAAACCTTTAGGCATTTCACAGGAATTAAAGCAAAGTAGAGGTGAAATTTATAGAAGTGAAATGGGTCCGGCACATGATGTAGTAAAATCACTTTTGCTTTATTGATAACACATTTAAAATAAGATGGATAAAAACCCTGGGTGAAAAAAGCTAGGTGAAATTTACAAATTAAATTTTTTTGGGCAAAATTAATTTGTAATAATTTTTTTTCAGTAACACAGGAAGTTTTACCAGAGAAACACAACTCAATAATTATTGCCCAGTTTTCAGAAATATCCCACACGTTGCCATAGTGTCCTATTAGACTGAAAAACAGGCTTCCGAAGAAAAAGGAGCACCTAGTGGATTTTGGGGCATTCTTTTTTTTTAGAATATATTTTAGGCACCATGTCAGGTTCGAAGAGGTCTTGTGTTGCCAAAACAGTGGAAACCCCCCAAAAGTGACTCCATTTTGAAAACTACACCCCTCAAGGATTTTTTTTTAGGGGTATAGTTAGCATTTTAACCCCACAGGTTTTTTTGCAGAATTTAGTGGAGTTAGGCCGTGAAAATGAAAACCAACATTTTCACTAAAATGTTACATTTTTTCATTTTCCCAAGTGATAAAGGAGAAAAAACACCCCAACATTTGTAAAGCAATTTCTTCCTAGTACAGCAATACCCCATATGTGGTTACACGTTTTTTCATTAGAAATTAATTAACCCTTTCAGGACTGTTCAATTTTTTGCGTTTTCATAACTTTTTTATTTTTCTATCAATAGTGGTGTGAGGGCTTATTTTTTGCGGGAGGATTTGAAGTTTCTATTGACTACATTTAAATTACCATAGCATGTACTGGGAAACTGAAAATAAAATTATTTGCATGCTGAAATTGGAAAAAACTGATTCCTCCATTGTTTTTTAGGTTTCGTTTTTATGGCTCTCACCATGTGGTAAAAACGACAACTTATTCCGTGGCTCAATATAATTACGGTGATACCAAATTTATATAGGTTTTTTTTAATATATTTTACTACTTTTACAAAGAAAAAAATATTTGTTAAAAAATTGTTAAAAAGTCATAACCTTTAAATTTTTTGGTCAATTGGGCCGTGTGAGGGCTTATTTTTGGCAGGGCAAGCCATAGATTTTATTGATTTTAGGTACGTACATTCAACTTTTTGATCACTTTTAGACGAGATTCACACGAACGTGTACGTTTTGCGCGCACAAAAAACGCAGCGTTTTGCTCGCGTTGCAGTTCCGTGTGTCATAAGTGTTTGGTGCGTGGCTGCGTGATTTTCGCGCATATGCCATCCTTATGACACGCAGTTTTGAGGTTTAGAAACTGCAATGCAAGAGGTGCTTTTATTTTTTCCTTCATTTATTTAACAACTGTAGCGCAAATCATGCGCGACACATGGAAGTGCTTCCGTGTGCTGTGCGCGATTTTCACGCACCCATTGACTTCAATGGGTGCGTGAAGCGCGAAAAACGCTCAAGTATAGGACATGTCGTGAGTTTTACGCAGCGGACATACGCTGCGTGAAAATCACGGATTGTCTGCACTGCCTTAGGCCTTATAGGTCTGCTCTCCTTGATCCAATTCTGGCTTTAGTTAAAAAAATGCATGCAAAAACTGCAGCAAGTCTGCACTGTGTGAACAAGGCCTTAGGCTGGGTTCCCATGTAGCGTAAATGCTGCGGAATTTCTGCAACGGAATTATGTGCGGAAATTCCGCAGCATTTACAATAGCAGCAAAGTGAATGAGATTTAGAAATGTCCACGCTGCAAAAAAAATTCACAAAAGTAGTGCGGAAAGTGTTCTGCGGTGAGTTTTTCAATTCCGCAGCATGTCAATTTATGCTGCGTGTTCTGTGCGGAGATGCTGCGTGTTTGGCCCTAAGGTATGTTCACACGCCCTATTTACAGCTGTCAAACGACGACGCGTAAATGACAGGTCGTCGGCACAGTACGTCGGCAAACCCATTCAAATGAATGGGCAGATGTTTGCCGACGTATTGGAGCCCTATTTTCAGACGTAAAACGAGGCATAATACGCCTCGTTTACGTCTGAAAATAGGTCGTGTGAACCCAGCCTAAGCATGATTGACGTTGTTCTGCTGTTTCTGCCTGCCGTATTTCATCTACTCTTTCCCTTTCAGTCAATAAATAACTTTCATTATCTTGGCGCATGCATTCATAATTCTCTCTAGCTGATTCCAATCGTCGTTGATATTGGTCTTCGTTTTCGAGAGCTCTGGCATAGTTGTGACATTTGCGATCAGCGGTTAATCGCGCTTCACGTTCTTCACTACTTTCAAGCTCTCGAGAGGCCGCTGTGTGAGCTCTCTGACAACGCAAGCGAGATTCTCTGTTGGTGAAAGTTTCAGACTCGCATGACGATGCATTTTCGCTCCCGGTCAGAAGATAGTCGCGCTTCACGTTCCTCGTTACTCTCCAGAGACTGAGAGGCCGCCATGCGAGCACGCTGTGTACTTAGCCGAGACTCACACTGGGTAGAAGTTTCTGATGCGCGAGTTCTGGCCTGACGTTCTTGAGCTGCAGTAAGTGTCGCCTCATGATCTTCCTCAGATTCTTGAGACCTAAGTAGTCTGCAATATTGAGAAAAATGTGATCTTTTTCTGGAAGGCATTTACTCTCTTGAGACCGAGAGGCAGCTGTCCGAGCCCTTTGAGACAACCAATCAGATTACAGTTTTTGAGGCAGCTAGGTGCATGAAATCAGCGAGCGGATTGGTTGCTTTATCTTTCTTCTATGTGTAATATACAGGATTATGTGACAATAAATAGCATTATAAGTGACAGCCAGCACGGTTTTACTAAGGACAGAAGTTGTCAAACTAACCTAATCTGTTTTTATGAAGAGGTGAGCAGAAGTCTAGACAGAGGGGCCGCTGTGGATTTAGTGTTTTTGGACTTTGCAAAGGCATTTGACACTGTCCCCCATAGACGCCTAATGGGTAAATTAAGGACTATAGGTTTAGAAAATATAGTTTGTAATTGGATTGAGAATTGGCTTAAGGACCGTATCCAGAGAGTTGTGGTCAATGATTCCTACTCTGAATGGTCCCCAGTTATAAGTGGTGTACCCCAGGGTTCAGTGCTGGGACCACTATTATTCAACTTATTTATTAATGATATAGAGGATGGGATTAATAGCACTATTTCTATTTTTGCAGATGACACCAAGCTATGTAATATAGTTCAGTCTATGGAAGATGTTCATGAATTACAGGCAGATTTAAACAAACTAAGTGTTTGGGCGTCCACTTGGCAGATGAAGTTTAATGTAGATAAATGTAAAGTTATGCATCTGGGTACCAACAACCTGCATGCATCATATGTCCTAGGGGGAGCTACACTGGCGGATTCACTTGTTGAGAAGGATCTGGGTGTACTTGTAAATCATAAACTCAATAACAGCATGCAGTGTCAATCAGCTGCTTCAAAGGCCAGCAGGATATTGTCGTGTATTAAAAGAGGCATGGACTCGCGGGACAGGGATGTAATATTACCACTTTACAAAGCATTAGTGAGGCCTCATCTAGAATATGCAGTTCAGTTCTTGGCTCCAGTTCATAGAAAGGATGCCCTGGAGTTGGAAAAAATACAAAGAAGAGCAACGAAGCTAATTAGGGGCATGGAGAATTTAAGTTATGAGGAAAGATTGAAAGAATTAAACCTTTTTAGCCTTGAAAAAAGACGACTAAGGGGGGACATGATTAACTTATATAAATATATTAATGGCACATACAAAAAATATGGTGAAATCCTGTTCCTTGTAAAACCCCCTCAAAAAACAAGGGGGCACTCCCTCCGTCTGGAGAAAAAAAAGGTTCAAGCTGCAGAGGCGACAAGGCTTCTTTACAGTGAGAACTGTGAATCTATGGAATAGTCTACCGCAGGAGCTGGTCACAGCAGGGACAGTAGATGGCTTTAAAAAAGGGTTAGATAATTTCCTAGCACAAAAAAATATTAGCTCCTATGTGTAGAAATTTTTCCTTCCCTTTTCCCTTCCCTTGGTTGAACTTGATGGACATGTGTCTTTTTTCAGCCGTACTAACTATGTAACTATGTAACTATGTAATATCCAATACCGACAAATGTTGGAACTGTTGTCCATAGCAACCAATCAGATTATAGTTTAGATTCTTGTGAGGCAGCTAGGAGAATGAAAGCAGCAACCTGATTGGCTATTTTTATCTCCCTTCTATGTGTAAGAACTAAAATAAACAAATGTTGGAACTTTTGTCCATAGCAACCAATCAGATTGTAGTTTCCATTCTTGTGAGGCAGCAGGTGAATGATGGCAGCGATCTGATTGGTTGCTATATCTCCTTACTATGTGTAAACATCAATGTAGAGAAATGTTGGAGCTGTTGTCCATAACAACCAATCAGATTACAGTTCTTTTTTTCTGAGGCAGCTTGGACAATGAAAGCAGAAACCTGATTGGTAGTTATATGTGCCTCCGATGCATAAAAAAAATAATATAGACGAAAGTTGGAGTTGTTGTCCTTAGCAACCAATCAGATCACATCTGTAATTTGTCTGAGGCAGCTTGAAAAATTTGCAGCAATCTGATTGATTGCAACCTCCCTTATATAACAATCAGTATAGATGAAATTTGGAGCAGTTGCCCATAGCAACCTACTGGTGTCTATTTTTCCAAGACAATACAAAATGAAAGTAAAAATGTGATTGGTTGCCATGGTTTCCATGTGTTTGCTGTTGTTGTTGTTGTTGTTGTTGTTGTACTAATGCAATATAAATAAATTTTTGAAAATATTAAATTTGCATTTCTTCTGATTGAGTCAACCGATTGCGAAGAAATAAAAACTAAATGTTACTTCAAGTTGACCCCTATGTTTTTCTAAAAACTCCATCCGAATTGGGTCAGTAGTTTTTACGTGATGCGTGCACAAACAAACAGACAAAAATTCCAAAAATGATCTTAATGCATTCTATCACTTATCCTTCATCCCCCCCAATTATTTTTTTGTGCAAATGTACAGACACGCAAACGTTACAGTTTTATTATATGTAGAGAATAATCGGTACTGAATTTTGTATATAGAGTAAAAAAAAAAGTATTTAAAGGGTAACTAAACGTTTGACAAACTTCTGACATGTCATAGTTACGTCAGAAGTTTTAATTGGTAGGGGTCTGAGCACTGAGACCCCCAATAATCGGTAAAATGAAGCACCAGAAGCGCTCGTATGACCGTTCAGCCGCTTCGTTTCTGTTCAGCTTTTTCCGGAAAGCCGATGTATCGGAGTACGGGCTCATAGACTTTCTGTTGAGCCTTTGCCCCGATACATTGATTTTCAAGAAAAAGCCGAACAGACACGAAGCGGCTGAGCGCTCACACGAGCGCTTCTGCAGCTTCGTTTTAGCTAAATTGTGGAGGTCTCAGTGCACGAACCCCCACCAATCAAAACATCTGACAGATCACTATGACATGTCAGAAGTTTCTCAAACATTTAGTTACTCTTTAAGGCCCCATGCACACGACCGTAAAAAACCTCAGTTTTTGCGTACCCATTCACTTCCATTGAACGTGGACACCTTTCCCTATCGCTACGGATGAGTGTCCGTTCCGCAGAACTGTGCCGGAAATTATGGAGCATGCCCGTTCTTGGTCCGCAATTGCGGCACGGACTCTTCCATAGAAATCTATGGTGGAAGCCAAAATTGCGGATGGCTTCGGAGGTGTGTCCGCAAATATGGATAGCCATCCGCGAATACAGAAGTGTTGCTAAGCGACACAAAGGGGATCTCCCATCAACCAGGCCTCTTTTTTTGCGGATCCGTATATACGGATGTAATACGGATGCACTAAGGACCATATTTGCGGATACCATTCAGCAGAAATGGATACGTTGCTGATGATTTGCTGATGACTATAAAGCAATACGGAACCGTATTTACGGTCAGTATTTGCGGATACGGTCGTGTGCATGGGGCCTAAGGCCCCATGCAAACGAACGTGCTTTTGCGGCCGCAATTCTCCCAAAAATCCACGGGAGAATTGCGGCCCCATTCATTTCTATGGGGCCATGCACACGACCGTAGTTTTTATGGTCCGTGCACGGCCCGGGAGCCCGCTCCGCAGAAAGAACGGACGTGTCTTATTACGGCCGTGTTCTGCGGTCCGGGCTCATTAAAAATAATGGCCGTGGCCATGTGCACGGCCCACGATTTACGGGCAGCTTGCGGCTGACAGTCTGCAGCCGGCCGACCCGAAAATCACGACCGTGCACATCGCTACAGTCGTGTGCATGAGGCCTAAGGGTGTGCGTTCATTTTACAGTTTTACAAATAAGATTCAGATATTGTAAAGTGTGATGTCAAACAAACATTTTTCTGTATTTGGCCAGTCTGTGCTAAAGGGTTTTAAGCATTGTGAAATATTTTGTATTTCTCATTTTACACAGATTATTTCTTCTGGCATTTGCGGATCTGATAGCAGTGCACTTAATGGAATAGTAGAAACCAAGTTCCCAGTGATTTTGGGTCATGAAGCTGTTGGAATTGTTGAAAGTATAGGTGATGGAGTCACACAAGTTAAACCAGGTGAGTCTGAAGTAATCGGAATCATTGTATTATAGCTAAGGGTTCATTTACATGCATGTGTTTTTACCACAATTTGGTGCGTTTTTTTATGCGGTTACGGTGCAAAACACAATTGTATTGTGGTATGGCCTTTGAATTAGACCGTGAGGACATGGCTGGTACTTCCGTCAGGGGCCCGGCCACAATGCTGAAAAGGGGCCCTCCCGACTCAGGACCTCAGCGTTAGTTGCTTGGAGAAAGGAACAGGCCCTACAATGTAATGGGGCACGTTTCTTTCTTTGAATTAATGAACGCATGGGCCCTGTTTACAAATTCCTAATGCTGGTCATAGTGGAGTACAGTAGGTGATGTATAGGGGCCGGGCCCCCCATAACATATCTATGTGAGAGGAGTTGGTAAAGATGCTGCATAGTGCAGTACAGTAGGTGATGTATAGTGGCCGGGCCCTCATATCACATCTATGTGAGAGGAGTTGGTAAAGATGCTGCATAGTGGAGTACAGTAGGTGATGTATAGGGGCCGGGCCTCCCATATCATATCTAAGTGAGAGCAGTGGGTAAAGATGCTGCATAGTGGAGTACAGTAGGTGATGTATAGGGGCCGGGCCCCCATATCACATCTTTGTGAGAGGAGTTGGTAAAGATGCTGCATAGTGGAGTACAGTAGGTGATGTATAGGGGCCGGGCCCTCATATCACATCTATGTGAGAGGAGTTGGTAAAGATGCTGCATAGTGGAGTACAGTAGGTGATGTATAGGGGTCGGGCCCTCATATCACATCTATGTGAGAGGAGTTGGTAAAGATGCTGCATAGTGGAGTACAGTAGGTGATGTATAGGGGCCGGGCCCCCATATCACATCTTTGTGAGAGGAGTTGGTAAAGATGCTGCATAGTGGAGTACAGTAGGTGATGTATAGGGGCCGGGCCCTCATATCACATCTATGTGAGAGGAGTTGGTAAAGATGCTGCATAGTGGAGTACAGTAGGTGATGTATAGGGGCCGGGCCCTCATATCACATCTATGTGAGAGGAGTTGGTAAAGATGCTGCATAGTGGAGTACAGTAGGTGATGTATAGGGGCCGGGCCCTCATATCACATCTATGTGAGAGGAGTTGGTAAAGATTCTGCATAGTGGAGTACAGTAGGTGATGTATAGGGGCCGGGCCCTCATATCACATCTATGTGAGAGGAGTTGGTAAAGATGCTGCATTAGCAGCATTAAAGCAGACACTGCCTGAAAGCCCACCCACCAGTCAGGTCCATCTACATAGACGGTTGAACCCTTCAGGCTGGTGGGTGGGTCTTCTCCATGCTCCATCACATCTTTCCTTACCCCTTTTTTCAATTTCCTTACGTTTTCTTGCCATCATAATTGGAGCAAAACTTGCGCAGTCTTAAAAATTGAGGCAAGAGCGCCACATTTGTGCCGTTACTATGAAAATCGCATAAAATATATGGTACAACACAAGAAAACAGCGTCAGGCTATATTCTCACAGTACAGTCAATTGAAGGTTTTGTTGTTTTTTTTTCAACGACTCTTGCAAAAATTGGATCGCATTGTGTGAATAGACCCTTAGGCACTTTAGAAATGGCTAATTTGTCTCAGATTTTCAGTGCAAATTGCGCAATGCAAATCCACTGCAAATTACACTACAATTCATGTGAGTGGGGTTTTCAAAACCCCATGCATATGCAGCAGAATAAAACCTTCATGGAATTTAGCATTCTACTGTTTGTTTTGGTTTTTTTGTTTGTTTTTTAAATCTGCAGCATGCCTATGAGGTTATGGAATCGGGGCACATTTCACCCATTACATTGCAAAGGGTTAAACAGCTGCAAAATCTGAATTTACCCTAAGCCCCACACGTGTCGAATTTGACATGGATTCCGTCGACCATGCACATCCAATGCATGTGAATAAGGTTTGCGCAACCATAACAAAAATCTGAGTACATCTTTTTTCTTCAATTCAGCCAATTTATTTTAGCTGAATCAAAGGCATCAGCCGGTCACTACCTGCTCCATAGTCCATTCAGTGTAGTCGACATCCGTGCCAAAACAGTTACCACGTATAAACATACGTGCCATACTTTCCATTGCCCCCATTGGTAATTTGGAGTCCCAGACTACTTGGCTGTATGGGGCCCAGAAATTCCCGATGGCAGCAGGTTTTGCGCCAGCATTTCTGTGGGGGGAATTTATTACGCACTCTACATGTTGCAATTTATGCAAAAACTGAGTTTGACTAGAAAACCCATTTAAGAATGACTGAAAATGATAAGACTTCCTTTTTATTTTTTGATAGGTGATAAAGTTATCCCACTGTTTGTCCCGCAATGTGGATTGTGCAGAGCTTGCAAAAGCCCAAACGGTAACCTGTGTGAAAAAAATGAGTAAGTCTATTTTATATAAGATGTTTATACAACGTTCACTTGATGTTAGCTTTTTAATAAATGTTCCTTACTCTTCTTGATTTATGTCTTTTGATGACTGAAGACCGAAGCACTTTGGCTGTGCCCTTATATATACTGTGAAAAGCTACTGTATGATTTAAAATAGTATAATATACTGGTTGTGCAGACTTGGCTAAAATACAGGAACGGCCATTTAACAGAGCTCTTAGATAATTAGAGAATTAGGAGAAAGATTCATGAACCATTGTTTCATCCCTAATAAGATTTATAATCTGGTGGTCCAAATACCCACTATATCTCTATGATGAAATGCTGAGCCCTCTTTTTTCTATAAAAAGTAAGAAATAGTGTCCAAATGCTCCATTGTCCCCTGTTTGTATCCATGAATCCCAAGGGGGGGGGGGGGCACCACCTATTAGAATCATACAGTATGTCTGGAATCACAGTTTCTGTTAAAGTTTGTGCCACAGCCAGGAGCGGATCCAAGAGAAAGGATAAGTATAAAAGAAGCTTCTTTCTATTTTATCCACTCCTTTGTTTGGCTCAAAAAACGGCCGTGAAAACTAGATATGTGATTCCAGCCTAAGAAAAGCATTAAAAAAAGATGCTTGAGGCGATTCTAGAGCTCTCACAAGGTTTTAAAATATTAGGACTTTGTTAAAGGGGTATTAGGGTTTCAGCAAATAAAGTTTTAATTTTCCATGGTTTTCACAACCTGTTATTGAATGAGAAGCTGCGTTATTTACTTCCAAAGATTGAAGAACCTCAAGTGATCATTACATGAGCAGGAAAGATTTTCATCCTTTTGAAATAAACAATAAAGCATCTTATTTGATGAATACAAGCAGAAATTTTGAGAACCGTGGTGAATTGATATAGAAAGTATATTAGAACATTTTATAACTTTTTTCATTGTACAATAAATAAGCTTCATTTGATGAAACCTGAATACCCCTTTTTAAATATAAATTTTTCAGCCAATTATTAGTTATTTGTCTATGTTTTATGTTCTTACCTAATAGGTTTGCTGCCAAAACAGGAATGATGTTTGATGGAACAAGCAGGTTCACCTGTAAAGGCAAACAAATTTATCATTTTGCAAGCACAAGTACATTTTCTGAATACACCGTTGTGAGTGACATTTGTATTGCCAAAGTGGATTCTCGCGCCCCTGCTGAAGTTTGTCTTATAGGCTGTGGATTTGCAACTGGATATGGTGCAGCTGTAAACACTGCTGGGGTAGGAATTTTCATATATTATTGTTGGTTCATAAAAAGGTTTGTAAGCTGCGTGAACCGGACAAACATGCCAACAGGGCACTCTTTTAGCATACAACTGCTGCCCTATAGAAGCCTATGGGTCCCGTACAGTATATGTCTCGATGCGTGCTTGTTTTTGTTTATTTCATTTAGGCGTATAATGTGTATCTGTATGGAGGAAACCCAGGGAAAGAAAAGAAGAAGGCTGGGGAAGGCTACATGATACAACCCCCTCCCCTGTACATCAGCAGATTATGACAGTAAATTTCTCTGGATAATTGGTTAATTTAGCTAGATGTGTGCTAGATGTGTGCTGCCATACACATGACTCTACAGTGTGCATGAGCACTATGACATTTGGGTCCTTCAACACTTGCCGAATGGAACTATCGTTTTGCCCCGCATCCAATTAGCACTTAAGTTAGCTGTTTAAATCCCCGGTCACTCTGGTGCTCCCCATCCATCTGTTTACTGTGCTGCAGCGATGTCGACACACGTGACCGCTGCAGCCACTGCTGAGGTCAGAGATTGGCTGTAGCGTTAACCTGTGTCGACGCGACATTATCGCTGCAACTCGGTAAACATAGACTGGCGGTGAGTACCGAAGCGGCCGGGATTTAACAGGTAAGTTATGCTTCTTTTATTATTTGAATTTGGAATTCCCCCCCCCCCCCCATGTGCCCATTTTTTTGAAGATGTAATGCGAGAAATTTAAAGTGATATAAGAAGAAAACATGAACCCACTTACTCTTTGTCTCCTGATTAATATCCATTTCTAATACCATTGTGTTTAAAAGTATCTACTTATTTCCCTCTTCTCAGGTGACAAAGGGTTCTACCTGTGCTGTTTTTGGCTTGGGTGGTGTTGGCTTTTCAGCAATAATAGGATGCAAAGATGCAGGAGCCTCACGAATCATTGGAATAGGTTCACATAAAGATAAATTTCCAATAGCCAAACAACTGGGAGCCACTGAGTGCATATGTCCAAAGGACTATGATAAACCCATTCAGGAGGTAATTTGTGAGATGACTAATGGAGGAGTGGATTTTTCCATTGAATGTGCAGGACGCACTGAAACCATGGTAAGAGAATAATAATGTGACGTGGAAGTGAATACTATAGTTGTGGAATACTTTGTATTTATGTTCTGTACTCATGGATAGAGATGAGCGAATTTCCCGAAATTTGTTTTGGGGCCAATTCTATTATTCAATTAGATTCAGTGCAAATAACCTTGCCATGAATCGCAAGTTCCCCAATTGCCATGTCGGACTCTGTCTACTAGGACTGTACACATCTTGGATACAGTCCTAAAAACATCAATGGAGTCAAACAGGGCATTCGGGGCACTTGTGACTTAACCCCTAAAATAAAATAAAAAATAGCTTACTCACCACCCCTGGTCTTCCATGGTTGTCACGTCCTTGCTGAACTCTTTAGATAACTGCTGCTGCAATGTGTACCTGGTGGCCCTGTGCAGCGGTCACATGAGACAAAACAACTTTATCTCAGGAGGCCGCCAGGGAAGTGTCGCATCAGCGGTCATATGGGGCAAAACAATGTCCTCTCAGTAGGCTGGCAAAGATGCATCACTACAGGAGACCTGGTGAGCATGGTGGGTTTTTTGTGTGTTCTCTTCTCCCCTCTTCCTTTTTTAACCTGTAAAAAGTTGATTGTCATTTTTGCCAATTTGTGCACCGTGAACCCCAAAAGTTTCGGATTTTGCCCCATTCTAAACTTTTTGGAAATTTGGATAGAATCAGAATAGCTTAGAATTGATTCGCTCATCTCTTTTCAGGGGCCATTACAAGATAAGAACAACTATTTCTTAAAGGTCAAATCAATTCTTACACTAATCTCATTTTCTTTTAGATGACTGCTCTTGAATGTACTTACTGCAGCAATGGAGTTACTGTAGTGCTTGGTGTAGCAGCTCCAAAGGAAAAACTTTCATTGCATCCGGGTTTGCTTCTCACAGGGCGGACATTGAAAGGATCTATATTTGGAGGTAGGATATTGCAAAATTCAAAGACATCAAAAAGTCATGTTTTTTTTTAGATTTAATTTTGTTAGTTAAAGGAGTTGTTTCAACTGTCTGAATACTGCAGATCTAGCTCTCAAGACCCTCGGCAAACAGTTAAATAGCCATTCAAATATTACGAGGGTGGCCCGAGTCTGCCAGTGCCAGAGCCACTGCTTTTGTTAATCACTCTCCTCTCTGGCTAATATAGGCAGGGGCATGTGAGGGGGGGGGGGTTTCAGTTGCCCAGTAACCCGTCACCTTCGGTACTGTATAATTATTTTTTGAAGGGATACTGACAGTGCTTGATAGGGCCTTGGGAAGCTGTTAAGGCCAGGTTCCCACGGGTTGGATACACTGTGTAAAAACTGGTCAGCGTATCCGACCTGGAACCCACAGTACATTCCGTCCGAAAAATCACTCCACATTGTGGTGCAGTTTCTCGGACGGAATTTCAGCAGTGCTTGAAAATAAAAAAAAAACGTTGATGCTTTCCCCCTCCCTCTTCTCTGCGCGTAGTCCGGCCTCCTTGGATGACGTTGCAGGCCATGTGACGCTGCAGCTTGTAATTGGCTGCAGTGGTCACATAGGATGAAACGTCATCCCAGGAGGCTGGTTTGCAGGAAGAAGGAGAGCGTTCTGGGTAAGTATGATTTTTTTTGTAGAGTTGCAATTTTAGCAGCGTAATCGCTGCAATTAAGCCACAAAAGTCGCTACACTTGGCTTTCTGTTGCGGGTTTTGCATCCCCATTGAATTCAATGGGGAAAACCCGCAACAGAAAATCAACAAAAATGCAGCATACATTTTCATGCTGTGGAATTAAATTTACCGCAGATCAATTTATTAACATTTAAAAAAAACGCAGCGTGGACATGAGATTTTCTAAGACTGTATGCATATAGCCCCAATGTACCCCTACTAGTCTCCTCCCCATTATCTCGGAATCAATTAACCACCGACACATACATTTCTTTGAAAGTGGGGTTGACCCGGGGGTCGGCCACAGCTTTATTAATACAATATAAAATTAAATAAAAATTTTCAACAATTATAACTCTAAATGACCTTAACAAAGGTCAATAACCAACCTGTATGCCTGCCTATCCCAAGGACATGTAGGTAACTCCCCTTCTAATACCGCCCGCTGTGACATAAAACAACCATAACACCAAATACATCACCAAGACACCAACGTGCCATACACAGTAACCAAACGTCTCCTCTCTTTTGCATTCACTTGTAACCCATCTTTTTTTTTTGCATATTCATCATACTTTTGGGTTTCTTTTTTTTAAATGTTTTTTTTCTTTTTTTTTTTTTATAAACGTAAAAGAGACATATAAACATATACATATATACATTTTGACAGTACACAGCCGATCAACTTATACAAAAAACACCAACATAACATGAGGGAGGGAGGGAATTTTCAGCCAAAGAGGCCGCACCCTAGGTACGAGGACCTATATCCCTACCCTATTACCATAACCACACCCCCTTTCCTGCCCTAACACTCCCCCCACAGAGAAGGGGAGGGGAGGGAGACTCGCCCTAAGGTTAACCCCTTCCCAGCAACAGTCCCTGGCTCATCGGTTAGGCACCTGTGAGCCTTCATGTCTCATCCACTTTGCTGCTATTTAAAATGCTGCAGAATTTCCGCACACAGTTCCGTTGCGGAAATTCTGCAGCGATTATGCTACTTGGGAACCCGGCCTATAAATACCTTTGTTTAGCCTTTTTAGTAGCAGCATAAGTTTGAAATAGAAGTTTTAATCCGGCATGTGCCATCTGGGTGTTCCCTAACACTTAAGTCACCTCGGCTCTTAGCAGTAAGTGCTTCACAACTACTCCCCTCTGATTTTGAGTGACATCTGTAGCGGTCTCCTGGATGGATGCTACAGCCATTACTCAAGATGGGAGTTGTTTTTGAGCGCTGCATAGAGCCGCAGCCTGTGTCTCTCCTCTTCCTCTTGTTGTGGTCCGGTGGTGGCCGATGTCTGTGCATGGCAGCTGAGCAGCTTGTCAGGGTGTGGCGGGGAACAGTGTACTACTAGTAGCACATCCAAATTAAAATTAAACCTTATTGGAGAAGTGCTGCTATTATTTACGTACTACATATTTCTTGCCTTTAAATAATATTTTTACTCCTCCTCTATAGGATATACTAGGGACACTTACAGGGACAAGTCCCTGCTTTGCTGTAGGGACAATATTTAATCCCCTTTTTCACCATGCCCCTGCTACCCACTGGTTTTTATGCACCAGTAGTGGTCTGCATGTATGTAACCCGCAGTGAACCCAAGGGGCGACAAATAACTATTCATCTGGAACCTGCAGAAGAAGGCACTGTAATTGGAGAGGCTATTTCCGAGGAAGGACATTTGGCCCAGACAGAAAGGGGGTGTGTGAAGTGTTTCCAGTCAGTGCATATGTGGGGAGATTTGTTCCAGAGTTGGCCTATGTGAGCTGTCTGCAGAGAAGCTTTCTATAGAGGAGCAGGCCAGTGAGAACCCTAAGTAGAAACAGACCAAGAACTAAGGAAATGAGGCGGCCAGACACCATGGGATCGAAGCGGGATTCAGTGCCAGAGTGAGGTCTCCAGCGAAACAGGGGCTGCATCGCAAAATGTCCGGAGTTCATACAGAAAAGAGCACCTGGTGTCTTGAGAGCATAGTACAGAGGAAGGTAAAGGGAGCCAACTCCCAGACTATATTCTGAGGCCTGAGTTGTCCTGTTGAACTATTCTGATATTTATCCTCAGTTTAATTGAAAGAGACCGTTGTGATACAAAGAGTGGCTTCCCAAAGCATTGCAGTGTTATGGTTGTCACTATTTCTGGAAACAAAGGACTGACTAAATAAACATTCAAGCTGTTGCTGCGGCACTGTTAGGCCCCATGCACACGAACGTGTTTTTGCGTCCGCAATTCCCCCGCAAATCCACGGGAGAATTGCGGACCCATTCATTTCTATGGGCCCATACACACTATCCGTGTTTTCACGGGTCTCCGCATGTCCGCAAATCCGTGCCGCAGAAACTCAGGACATGTCTTATTACGGCCCGCAAATTCGATGCGGACATGACCATAGAAGTCAATGGGCCCGTGGAAAATGCGGGTACACCTCCGTGTGTCAACCGCAGTTTGCGGATTTGCGGAAGTGTTACTATGCGACGACCGGGAATGAGTTCTGTCGTCATCCTGTTTTACCGAGGCTTTTTTTTTTATCCGCATTTTGCGGATTACATACGGATGAACTGCGGATTACATACGGATGAACTGCGGAGGACATTTCACGGAACACGGTCCTGGAATTTGCGGACCAGAAAAACACTACGGTCGTGTGCATGAGGCCTTAAAGTTTGCTGCATTCACTTCAGTAAAGAAAGAGTTCATCACAACTGCCTAGTCATTTGTCATTCATCTACCTGCACCTTACATGCAAATATCCACTAGCCTAGCCCTTTATATTAGAGCCTCTAATTTAAAGGGTTAGACTAGTGGATATGTCGCAATCTATATGGTAGAAAGAACATGGCGAAAAAAACTTTAAAAAGTACACATTTGGAAACCCTCCTTAAAAACTCCTGCGTTTGCCCTTGATGGCAAAACTTCTTTAAGTTAAACACATGAGCTTCATTGCAGGGTGGGATTTTTTTATCCATATTTCTCCCCACATTAGTTATGTACATGTAAGTTGGAAGTGTTGTCAAGTCAATAACTGTGAATTTTCCAGATTTTCCTTTTCAGAACTAAAACATTTTTAAATGCATTTTGACTTCCTAAATTCATTTTTTTAACAATTTACAAAATAAATATTTGTTAAATGTTGAAACTTCTTTATGCTTTATTTCTTATTCTCTTCTATTCATACCACGTCCGTGGTTTATGTTCGGCTTCTAAATTGAATAAATAAAATCTCCTGACATATACACCGATAGATTTTAATAGCCAAAAGACCGACCTTGTAGCATATGCTTGGATGGTATACTTCAGAATACCGTTGCCTCAACTAAATTAAAAAGCACAGTAAACTATGCTTTTTAACCCTTTACAGCCCCATGACGTATATGTACATCATAGCAGGAGGGGGGAGTATGGGGCGGGCTCACAAGCTGCTCTATACGCTGCGGGCATCAGCTGTATATTACTTCTGCAGCTCACCCCAATCGCCAGGATCAGAGATTACTTTGATCACGATGACGCGGTCAATGGCAAGGTTTTAGGGAAAGGGAGGCCCCCTCTGTCATCCCATCTGTCCTGATAAATTGTCATGCCATGTCTGCCATGTTAGTACTCCTATTAAGCCCTGCCATGCATAAGTAGTGCAGTATATCGTACCAGCGATAAAAGAATCACATGTTCAAATACCCAAGCAGGACTAAAAAAAAAGGAAAATAGATTTAATAAAGTTTTTATTATATTCAAAACAAAATATATGAAGGGTTCTAAAAACTCCCAATTTCCAATTTTTCCATAATATAATGTAAACAATAAAAAAACATAATTACTTTTGCTGCTTACGTAAAAGTCCAAACTATTACAATATAACGTTATTTATCCCACAATGTGAATGGCGTGAAAAAAAAATTATTTATTTGTCATCTCATCTCCCCTAAAATGAAAGTTATAAAATCGCATTTATCCTAACATGGTACCAATAAAAGCTACAGCTCGCCCCACAAAAAACAAGCCCTCACAACGCTCCATCGATGGAAAAATAAAGAAGGGTCTCCAGAAATTGTTATAATTTAAAAAAAGTAATAAAGCATAAAAAAAGACGATGAAAAACTGACATCACCGTAATCGTATTGACCTGCAGAATAAAGTTAACATGTAATTTATCTACGGGGCCCCATGAAATCAAAGACCAAAGAACTATAGGGAAATTGCTGGTTTATTTTCCCATTCTACTTAAAGGGGTTGCTCTGATTATGTTGCGCTGGTTATGATATTTTAACCCCTTCCCGCTCCTTGACGTACTATTACGTCATGGCAGCTCTATCGTTCGCGCTCCATGCCGTAATAGTACGTCTTGCAGTTAGAACAGCGGTGCGCGCGCCCGGCGCGTTCATGCGCTGTGATAGCTGCTGTTTCTGACAGCAGGCTATCACGGCATAATGGGACGGGACAATTTACTATGGTCCCGCCTCGCCGATCGCCGCTATTGGCTAGTCAGTGAGTAACTAGCCAATAGCAGCGATCGGTCTCATTCAGCACAGCAG
This sequence comes from Rhinoderma darwinii, assembly GCF_050947455.1. Classification (NCBI taxonomy): domain Eukaryota; kingdom Metazoa; phylum Chordata; class Amphibia; order Anura; family Rhinodermatidae; genus Rhinoderma; species Rhinoderma darwinii. The sequence goes on along the minus strand of NC_134687.1, from coordinate 180,655,772 downwards.
TGCTCGAGCCCGGCGTTCCTGAGCTGTGAAAGCTGCTGTTTCTGACAGCATGCTATCACAGCATAATGTGCCGGGACCATTTACTATGGTCCCGCCTCGCCGATCGCCGCTATTGGCTAGTCAGTGAGTAACTAGCCAATATCAGCGATCGGTCTCATTGAGCACAGCGGTGCGCGCGCTCGGCGCGTTCATGAGCTGTGATAGCTGCTGTTTCTGACAGCAGGCTATCACAGCATAATGGGCCGGGACCATTTACTATGGTCCCGCCTCGCCGATCGCCGCTATTGGCTAGTCAGTGAGTAACTAGCCAATAGCAGCGATCATTCTCGTCACTTCCTCTCTCTGACCTCACATCCTGCTGCAACCGCCCTGAACGCCCTGTTGGAGTTAGCGAGGCGTTGAGATCGGTTGTGAGCAGAGAGTCAGAGAGAAAAGAAGTGAAAAAAAGTGAAAAAAAGTTTCTAAAACAACGTTTTTTTTGCTTCCCACCACCCCATCCACTACCCACTCCTGTTCCCTTCCTCTTTGAGTTCTACCCACGTTTTTTGGTCAGTGATCTCCTATCACTGACCACTTTTCAGTCTTCAGGACCACATTTCTTGGTCCCTGGGGATTTTTTTTTCATTTTTTTCTATATAAAACATAAAACAAAAAAAAAAATATAAAAAGAAAAAAAAGAAACAAAAAAAAATAGTTAGTTTAGCCAATTTTGAAAATTTAACTGGTTAGTTTAGTATTAGGGTTAGTTAGTGTCAGGGAACCGTCAAAAAGCGTAGTTAGGTATAGTGTCAGGGAATTTAGCGTCAGGAATCGGTCACCGTAGATAGGCTTAGCGTTAGGGATCCATCACCGTAGTTAGGTTTAGCGTCAGGGAAGCTCGGAATAATTAGATAGGTTTAGTGTCAGGCACCCGTCACCGTAGTTAGGTTTAGTGTCAGGGAAGCTTGAAATAATCTAGATAGGTTTAGTGTCAGGGAATCGTCGCCGTAGTAAGGTTTAGCGTTAGGGAAGTCCACATAAAATTTAGTTAGGTTTAGTGTTAGGAACCCTCGCCCTAGTTAGCTTTAGTGTCAGGGAAGTCCACTTGCTCTCTAAAAACAAAACACATTTGTGCTATCCTATTGCTCCCAGTTAGGGATTTATTTTTTTGCTGTATATAAATTTTGTCTTAGCACAACAAGCATGTCCCAACGGACATTTACTGCTGAAGAGGCGTATGCATTTCTGGCCTCCGACACAGACTCGTCGGATGGCGATACACTATTTTATTTGTCTACCTCCTCATCCAGCGATGAAGAGGAGGGACCCCCTAGGAGACGCCCCAGGACCACCACCATAGTAGAAATCCCTGAGAGAAGTGACCCCACAACAAGTGATACCCCTGAGCGAAGTGACCCCATTTGGACGCCCACACCAGACCATTATGAACCCCAAATCCCTGAGTACACGGGCAGCCCAGGGATCAAATTTAACACGGCAGGGTTCAGTGAGATGGACTTTTTCAAGTTCTTCTTCACTGATAACTTTATAGAGCTAATGGTCACCCAGACTAATTTATATGCCCAACAGTATATCACCAAGAACCCCAACTCATTTTATGCCCAATCCCAGAGGTGGACTCCTGTAGACGCAGCAGAGTTGGGCAAGTTCTGGGGACTGCTCTTGAACATGGGGCTTCTAAAAAAGCCATCCATTAGGACCTACTGGAGCACGGACATCCTATACCACACCCCGATGTACCGTATGGCCATGTCCAGGATGCGTTATGAGGCAATACTTCGCTTCCTACATTATGCCGATAATGAGCAGTGCCCACCCCGAGATGACCCCAGTTTTGACCGTTTATATAAACTGAGACCCTTATTAGACCATATCAGTGCCCGGTTTGCCCAAGCATACACCCCCGAGAAGTGTATTTCCATTGATGAGTCCCTGGTACATTTTAAAGGGAGGCTTCAATTCCGCCAGTACCTGCCAAGTAAGAGGGCAAGGTATGGCGTGAAGTTGTATAAGCTGTGCGAGAGTGCATCAGGGTATACATATAAATTCAGGATATATGAAGGGAAGGACAGCAGTATTCAGCCCCCAGAATGCCCCCCCTTACTGGGAATTAACGCAAAAATTGTGTGGGATTTGGTGCACCCACTGCTGGACCAGGGTTACCACCTCTACCTGGATAATTTTTATACCAGCGTCCCGCTCTTCAAGTGCCTCGCTTCCAGAAGGACTGCGGCATGCGGCACTGCTAGAAAAAATCTTAGAGGCCTCCCTAAAACACTGCTTGGGCAAACACTCAGAAGGGGTGAGAGCAGGGCACATTCTAGTAGCAACATATTGTGTGTCAAGTACAAGGACAAGAGAGATGTCCTTGTATTGACAACAATACACGGCCACACCAGTACCCATGTACCTGTACGAGGTACCAGTACAGAGACCCCCAAACCAGATTGCATCCTGGACTACAATAGGTACATGGGAGGGGTGGACTTGTCAGATCAAGTCCTGAAGCCCTACAGCGCTACGCGGAAATCGAGGGTGTGGTATAAGAAGCTGGTCGTGCACATCATACAGATGGCATTGTACAATGCGTACGTGCTACGTCGATGTGCAGGCCAGAGGGGAACTTTCCTGGAATTTCAAGAGGTGGTTATAAAGAACCTAATTTTTGGCGACCAGGAAGGAGGGGCACCCAGTACTTCTGGAAGCGGGGCCACACGCATCGTACCAGGGCAACACTTTCCAGGAGAAGTTCCCCAAACTGGCAAGAAGGGAAAAAGTCAAAAGAGGTGCAAAGTGTGCTATAAGAGGGGGATAAGGAAGGACACAACATACCAATGCGACACGTGTCCCGAAAAACCAGGGCTCTGTATGAAAGATTGTTTTAAAATTTACCATACATCCCTTGATTTTTAATTTACCCTGATGCACTCCGCACAGCTTATTCCCCTCATCTTTCCCTTTTGAGCCCTGCCATGTGCCCAAGCAGCAAATAACAGCCACATGTAGGGTATTGCCGTACCCGGGAGAACCCACATTACAATTTATGGGGTGTATGTCTCCAGTGGCACATGCTGGGCACAATATATCAGACACTGAAATGGCATATATGCATAGGAAATTGCAAATCTCACTTTGCACCATCTGCTGCGCATTACCTTTTACACAATAACTGTGGGGTCAAAATGCTCACTACACCACTAGATGAATGTCTTAAGGGGTGTAGTTTTTAAAATGGGGTCACTTCTCGGGGGTTTCAACTGTACTGGTACCTCAGGGGCTTCTGCCTACATGACTTAGCACCAGAAAAGCTCCAGTAGGCTAAATGGTGGTCCTTCCCTTCTGAGCCCTGTCGTGTGCCCAGGCAGCTAATAACAGCCACATGTAGGGTATTGCCGTACCCGGGAGAACCCACATTACAATTTATGGGGTGTATGTCTCCAGTGGCACATGCTGGGCACAATATATCAGACACTGAAATGGCATATATGTATAGGAAATTGCAAATCTCACTTTGCACCATCTGCTGCGCATTACCTTTTACACAATAACTGTGGGGTCAAAATGCTCACTACACCACTAGATGAATGTCTTAAGGGGTGTAGTTTTTAAAATGGGGTCACTTCTCGGGGGTTTCAACTGTACTGGTACCTCAGGGGTTCTGCCTACATGACTTAGCACCAGAAAAGCTCCAGTAGGCTAAATGGTGGTCCTTCCCTTCTGAGCCCTGTCGTGTGCCCAGGCAGCTAATAACAGCCACATGTAGGGTATTGCCGTACCCGGGAGAACCCACATTACAATTTATGGGGTGTATGTCTCCAGTGGCACATGCTGGGCACAATATATCAGACACTGAAATGGCATATATGTATAGGAAATTGCAAATCTCACTTTGCACCATCTGCTGCGCATTACCTTTTACACAATAACTGTGGGGTCAAAATGCTCACTACACCACTAGATGAATGTCTTAAGGGGTGTAGTTTTTAAAATGGGGTCACTTCTCGGGGGTTTCAACTGTACTGGTACCTCAGGGGCTTCTGCATACATGACTTAGCACAAGAAAAGCTCCAGTAGGCCAAATGGTGGTCCTTTCCTTCTGAGTCCTGCCATGGGCCCAAACATCAGTTTATCACCACAAATGGGGTATTGCCGCACTCAGGACAAATTGGGCAACAAAATGGGGTGTTTTATTCCTTGAGAAAATAAGAAATTTTGAACAAAAATTACATCTTAATGGAAAAAATATCATTTTTTTAATTCACAGCCCAATTCAAATAGGTGCTGTGAAAAAACGGTGTGGTCAAAATGCTAACAACAACCATAAATGAATTCCTTGAGGGGTCTAGTTTCCAAAATGGGGTCACTTTTGGTGGGTTTCCATTGCTTTCATACCTCTGGGGCTCTGCAAATGCGACATGGAACCCGAAAACCAATCCAGCAAAATCTGGACTCCAACAAACACATAGCGCTCCTTTCCTTCTGAGTCCTCCCATGGGCCCAAACGGCAGTTTATCACCACAAATGGGGTATTGCCGCACTCAGGACAAATTGGACAACAAAATGGGGTGTTTTATTCCTTGAGAAAATAAGAAATTTTGAACAAAAATTACATCTTAATGGAAAAAATATCATTTTTTTAATTCACAGCCCAATTCAAATAGGTGCTGTGAAAAAACGGTGTGGTCAAAATGCTAACAACAACCATAAATGAATTCCTTGAGGGGTCTAGTTTCCAAAATGGGGTCACTTTTGGTGGGTTTCCATTGCTTTCATACCTCTGGGGCTCTGCAAATGCGACATGGAACCCGAAAACCAATCCAGCAAAATCTGGACTCCAACAAACACATAGCGCTCCTTTCCTTCTGAGTCCTCCCATGGGCCCAAACGGCAGTTTATCACCACAAATGGGGTATTGCCGCACTCAGGACAAATTGGGCAACAAAATGGGGTGTTTTATTCCTTGTGAAAATAAGAAATTTTGAACAAAAATTACATCTTAATGGAAAAAATATCATTTTTTTAATTTCACAGCCCAATTCAAATAGGTGCTGTGAAAAAACGGTGTGGTCAAAATGATAACAACAACCATAAATGAATTCCTTGAGGGGTCTAGTTTCCAAAATGGGGTCACTTTTGGTGGGTTTCCATTGCTTTCATACCTCTGGGGCTCTGCAAATGCGACATGGAACCCGAAAACCAATCCAGCAAAATTTGGACTCCAACAAACACATAGCGCTCCTTTCCTTCTGAGTCCTCCCATGGGCCCAAACGACAGTTTATCACCACAAATGGGGTATTGCCGCACTAAGGACAAATTGGGCAACAAAATGGGGTGTTTTATTCCTTGTGAAAATAAGAAATTTTGAACAAAAATTACATCTTAATGGAAAAAATATCATTTTTTTAATTTCACAGCCCAATTCAAATAGGTGCTGTGAAAAAACGGTGTGGTCAAAATGATAACAACAACCATAAATGAATTCCTTGAGGGGTCTAGTTTCCAAAATGGGGTCACTTTTGGTGTGTTTCCATTGCTTTCATACCTCTGGGGCTCTGCAAATGCGACATGGAACCCGAAAACCAATCCAGCAAAATCTGGACTCCAACAAACACATAGCGCTCCTTTCCTTCTGAGTCCTCCCATGGGCCCAAACGGCAGTTTATCACCACAAATGGGGTATTGCCGCACTAAGGACAAATTGGGCAACAAAATGGGGTGTTTTATTCCTTGTGAAAATAAGAAATTTTGAACAAAAATTACATCTTAATGGAAAAAATATCATTTTTTTAATTTCACAGCCCAATTCAAATAGGTGCTGTGAAAAAACGGTGTGGTCAAAATGATAACAACAACCATAAATGAATTCCTTGAGGGGTCTAGTTTCCAAAATGGGGTCACTTCTGGTGGGTTTCCATTGCTTTCATACCTCTGGGGCTCTGCAAATGCGACATGGAACCCGAAAACCAATCCAGCAAAATCTGGACTCCAACAAACACATAGCGCTCCTTTCCTTCTGAGTCCTCCCATGGGCCCAAACGGCAGTTTATCACCACAAATGGGGTATTGCCGCACTAAGGACAAATTGGGCAACAAAATGGGGTGTTTTATTCCTTGTGAAAATAAGAAATTTTGAACAAAAATTACATCTTAATGGAAAAAATATCATTTTTTTAATTTCACAGCCCAATTCAAATAGGTGCTGTGAAAAAACGGTGTGGTCAAAATGATAACAACAACCATAAATGAATTCCTTGAGGGGTCTAGTTTCCAAAATGGGGTCACTTCTGGTGGGTTTCCATTGCTTTCATACCTCTGGGGCTCTGCAAATGCGACATGGAACCCGAAAACCAATCCAGCAAAATCTGGACTCCAACAAACACATAGCGCTCCTTTCCTTCTGAGTCCTCCCATGGGCCCAAACGGCAGTTTATCACCACAAATGGGGTATTGCCGCACTAAGGACAAATTGGGCAACAAAATGGGGTGTTTTATTCCTTGTGAAAATAAGAAATTTTGAACAAAAATTACATCTTAATAGAAAAAATATCATTTTTTTAATTTCACAGCCCAATTCAAATAGGTGCTGTGAAAAAACGGTGTGGTCAAAATGATAACAACAACCATAAATGAATTCCTTGAGGGGTCTAGTTTCCAAAATGGGGTCACTTCTGGTGGGTTTCCATTGCTTTCATACCTCAACACCTCTTCAAACCTGGCATGCTGCCTAAAATATATTCTAATAAAAAAGAGGCCTCAAAATGCACTAGGTGCTTCTTTGCTTCTGGGGCTTGTGTTTTATTCCACGAGCGCACTAGAGCCACATGTGGGACATTTCTAAAAACTGCAGAATCTGGACAATACATATTTAGTAGTATTTCTCTGGTAAAACCTTCTGTGTTACAGAAAAAAATGGAATAATATTGAAATTCAGCAAGAAAAATGAAATTTGCAAATTTCACCTCCACTTTGCTTTAATTCCTGTGAAATGCCTGAAGGGTTAAAAAACTTTCTAAATGCTGTTTTGAATACTTTGAGGGGTCTAGTTTTTAAAATGGGGTGTTTTATGGGGGTTTCTAATACATAGGCCCCTCAAAGCCACTTCAGAACTCAAGAGGTACCTTAAAAAAAAGGCTTTTGAAATTTTCTTAAAAATATGAGAAATTGCTGTTTATGTTCTAAGCCTTGTAACGTCCAAGAAAAATAAAAGAATGTTCAAAAAACGATGCCAATCTAAAGTAGACATATGGGAAATGTGAACTAGTAACTATTTTGGGTGGTATAACCGTCTGTTTTACAAGCAGATGCATTTAAATTCTGAAAAATGCAATTTTTTCTAAATTTTCTCTAAATTTTGCAATTTTTCACCAATAAACACTGAATATATCGACCAAATTTTACCACGAACATGAAGCCCAAAGTGTCACGAGAAAACAATCTCAGAATCGCTTGGATAGGTTTAAGCATTCCGACGTTATTACCACATAAAGTGAAATATGTCAGATTTGAAAAATGGGCTCTGAGCCTTAAGGCCAAAACTAGGCTGCGTCCTTAAGGGGTTAATAGATTTTTACAGCGCTGGCCGCGGACCAGAAATTTAGTGGCACAGTCTAACTTCATGACGACACGACTCGTCGTCATGTGACCGGCCCCTCTGTACGCTATGTAGCAGTAGTACAGCGATTACATAGCGTACAGTGCGGGGGGATCAGAATGTATATTAGCAGTATACTCACATACTACAGTGAGTAGGCTGCTATTAATTTTCGGTCCCCACACAACCTATCCAAGCGATTCTGAGATTGTTTTCTCGTCAGACATTGGGCTTTATGTTAGTGGTAAAATTTGGTCAATATATTAAGTGTTTATTTGTGAAAAATAGCAAAATTTTGAGAAAATTTGGAAAAAATTTAATTTTTCTGAATTTAAATGCATCTGCTTTTAAGACAGAGGGTTATGCCACCCTAAATAGTTACTAGTTCACATTTCCCATATGTCTACTATATGTTGGCATCATTTTTTTGAACATTCCTTTATTTTTCTAGGATGTTACAAGGCTTATAACATAAGCAGCAATTTCTCATATTTTGAATAAAATTTCAAAAGCCACTTTCTTTTAGGTACCAGTTCAGTTCTGAAGTGGCTTTGCGGGGCCTATATATTAGAAACCCCCATAAAACACCCCTTTAGGTGTTTCACAGGAATTTAAGCAGAGTAGAGGTGAAATTTACAAATTTCAATTTTTTTTTTGTCAGAAAATTCTATTTATTCCATTTTTTTCTGTAAAACAGAAGGGTTTACCAGAGAAACTCATCTCAATACTTATTTCCCAGATTCTTCAGTTTTTAGAGATATCACACATGTGGCTCTAGTGTGGTAATGGACTGAAGCACCGGCCTCCAAAGCAAAGGAGCACCTAGTGGATTTTGAGGCCTCCTTTTTGTTAGATTATATTTTAGGACCATGTCCGGTTTGAAGAGGACTTGTGGTGCCAAAACAGTGGAAACCCCCAAAGTGACCCCACTTGGCAAACTACACCTCTCAAGGAATTTATCGAGGGGTATCGTGAGCATTTAGACCATACGTTTTTTGTTTTTTTTTGCTGCATTTTGTGAAATTAGGCTGTGAAATTGAAAATAACATATTTTTACGATAAAAGTTACAAAATTTAAATTTTTACAAGGAATACAGGAGAATAAACACCCCAACATTTGAAAAGCAATTTCTTCCGATTACGGCAATAACCCACATGTGTTAAAAAAAAACTGCTGGTTGGACAAACGGCAGGGCTCAGAAAGGCAGGAGCGCGATTTGGCATGTAGATTTTGCTGGATTGGTTTCCGGGGCGCCATGACGCATTTGCAGAGCTTCTGAGGTACCAGTACAGGGGAAACCCCTTAAAAGTGACACCATTTTGGAAACTAGACCCCTTGAGGAATTCAATGTAGTTTTCATGGGGTGCATGCGACTTTTTTATGAGCATTTATTATATTTTTTAGGAGGCATGGTGGCTTTAAAATAGCAATTATGCTATGGTTTTTTATTCCTTTTTTTTACAACGTTCACTGTGCACTATAAATGACATATTCACTTTATTCTGCGTGGCGATACGATTATGGCGATACCATATGTTTATAGTTTTTTTATGTCTTATGGCGTTTGCACGATAAAATACTTTTTACAAAAAATCATTTACTTTTGGTGTTGCCATATTCTAAGAGCCATAACTTTTTTATTTTTCCATCAAGAAAGCCGTGTGATGGCTTGGTTTTTTGCGTTAAGAACTGTAGTTTCGATCAGTACCATGTTTAGGTACATGCAACTTTTTAATCTCTTTTTTATTCCATTTTTTGGAAGGTGAAGTGACCAAGAAATTGTGATTCTGGTATGGTTTATTATTATTATTTTTTACGGCATTCACCGTGCGGGATAAATAATGAAATACTTTTGTAGTTCAGGTTGTTATGGACGCAGGGATACCAATTATGTATAGTTTATTTATTTTATTTATATTTTTAATAAAAAGGGTCTGCTAAGGGAACTTTTATTTTTTTATTTTTATACAACTTATTTTTACTTTTTTTATTTTGTCCCACTAGGAGACTTGAGGGCAGTAGGCCCTGATTGCAATTCTAATACACTGTGCTACGAGTGCTACTCGCTGACAGCAAGCATAGTGGGTCCTGACTTTGTCAGGACTTACTAGGCTTCCGTAGATGGCATAGCCGGAGGCCATTGTTAGGCCTCCGGATGCCGTAGCAACCATGGCCGCCCGCTGTCATGTAGCGGAACGTCGATGGTGGTTTAACCCCTAAGAAGCCGCGATCGCTATTGAACGCGGCTTCTAAGGGATTAATCAGCGGGGACACCACGATCGGTTCCCGCTGAAGGAGCTGCGGCAACTGCTGTACGAGACAACAGTTGTCACAGCTCATAAAAGTGCAGAGAGGGGGAGCGGAAGGGCGGTTATTCCCAAGACCTACTATTAGGTCACATAGTGTGAACGCTCTAGTTAGCGTGACCTAATAGTAGGTCATAGAGCGTTAAGGGGTTAAGCTATAATTAATGGGGCCAATAAATTTTAAAAAAATTGCCCACAAAAAACCAAGCCCTCATACGGCTATGTCGAAATAAAATAGATTAAATGGATCTTGGAAGGCGGGGAAAAAACGCCAAAACATTTTTAAACATTTGGCTATTGCCAGTATCGCGGTATGCAAGTTTCCTTTACATGGAAAAAAATGCCTATGTGGGAGCTTCAAAATGTAGCAATAGGCATAAATCGTATATATTCTAGTGTTAATCATTACTCCAGAATACATGACTAAAAACAATATTTTTTGCCTAGGCTATAAGGGTCCCGATGTCACAGAACTGGTACTAGATTATATGAATAAAAAAATCAATATTGACTATTTGGTTAGCAAGAAGTTAACCCTCGACAAAATCAATGAAGCATTTGAACTGTTGCGCAGTGGGAAAGGGTAAGTACATGCATATGCTGTAAATATTGAAATATATATATATATATATATATATATATATATATATATATATATATAGAATTATTTGGACAGTGACACAAGTTTTGGCATTTTAGCGGTTTACCAAAACATATTGAATATACAGTTATATAATCAATATGGGCTGAAAGTGCATACTCTCAGATTTAATTTGAGGGTATTCACATCCTAATTTGAGGAAGGGATTAGGAATTACAGCTCTTTAATATGTAGCTGCCTCTTTTTCAAGGGACCAAAGGTAATTGGACAATTATCTCAAAAGCTATTTAATGGGCTGCATGGGCAAATCCATCATCAATTAAGCAGGTAAATTGTCTGGGGTTGATTCCGGGTGTGGCGTGTGCGTATGGAAGCTGTTGCTGTAAATCCACAACATGAGGTTAAAGGAGCTCTCAATGCAAGTGAAACAGACCATCATTAGGCTGGAAAAAAATGAAGAAATCCATCAGAGAGATAGCACAAATGTTAGGAGTGGCCAAATCAACAATTTGGTACATTCTTGAAAAAAAAAGAGTGCACTGGTGAACTTGTGAACTCCAAAAGGCCTGAACATCCACAGAAGACAACAGTGGTGGATGATCTCAGAATCCTTTCCATGGTGTAGAAAAACCCCTTCACAACAACTACCCAAGTAAAGAACTCTCTCCTGGAAGTAGGTGTATCAGTATCTAAGTCTACCATAAAGAGAAGACTTCAGGAAAGCAAATATAAAAGGGTTCACCACAAGGTGCAAACCATTAATCAAGAAGCCAGCCCAGTTCTCGAACAGCATTTTTTGGAGAAATGAAACTAAGATCAACCTGTACCAGAATGATGGGAGAAAGAAAGTATAAAGAGGGCTTGGAACGGCTCATGATCCAAAGCACACCACATCCTCTGTAAAACATGGTGGAGGCAGTGTGATGGCATGGGCATCAGTGGCGTAACTACCGCGGTAGCAGCAGTAGCGGCTGCTACGGGGCCCGGGGCTTGAGGGGGCCCGGTGGCGCCGCTAGCAGCCGTTATGGCTACTACAGCGGTAGCGTCGCTACTGTGGGGCCCGCGACGCCGAGACTTACACAGGCCCTCTCATGCCTGTAGGTGTCGCTAGCACCGGAGGGGGCCCCAGTGCTAGCGGCAGCCAAATACATGTATTAGCACTGAATGGCCGGGCATGTTCCGTGCCTGACCATCCAGTGCCTTACAATGACACTGATTGGCTAGCGGCGCGATGACATCATCGCGCCGCTTCCATGCTTAGAAGGTGCTGATTGGCGGGGCAAGTCATTCTGCCCCGCCAATCAGCGTCATTGGAGGACGCTCGTTCAGCTCCTGCAGACATGCTCAGAAGAGAGCATGTCTGCATCGCCAGTGAACAGCGTGGGAACCGGAGAATGTGAGTATGTCAAGTTTTTGTTTTTTCCCCCTCATAAAAATGTGAATGGCATTATCTATAGTGGGGGGGGGGGGGGGTCATCTTTATGTGGGCTATTATATATAGGGTTCTATATGTGGGGCAGTAGCTACAGGGGGGTCTATATGTGGGGCAGTAGCTACAGGGGGGGTCTATATGTGGGGGTGTGGGCCACTATATACAGGGGGCTCTATATGTGGGCCATTATATACAGGGGGCTCTATATGTGGGCCACTATATACAGGGGGGGTCTATATGTTGGCCACTATATACAGGGGGCTCTATATGTGAGCCATTATATACAGGGGGCTCTATATGTGGGCCACTATATACAGGGGGGGGTCTATATGTGGGCCACTATATACAGGGGGGTCTATATGTGGGCCACTATATACAGGGGTGGGTTACCTGTGGGGCACTAGCAACAGGGTGGCTATATGTAGTGCACAGTCTACAGGGGTGGGCTATATGTGGGACACTATATACAGGGGGAGCTATATGTGAGACACTATGTACAGAGGTGGGCTATACGTGGAGCAAGAACTATAGGGGAAGCTATATGTAGGGCAGCACCGTGGCTCAGTGGTTAGCACTATTGCCTTGCAGCTCTGGAGTCCATATGTGGGCACTATCTATAGGGGCTTCTATGTAGGTCACTATCTACAGGGGCCACGTTGTGTGTTTGTGACAGTTATATTTAGATGTGTTGAGAATTTTAACTTTGTTTACAGGTGCAGAAATGTTTTAAAAGTGAGAAGCTGAAGACATCTGAACGGAAAACTGCAGAAATGGGTCATGGCCGGTAGAAATCCATCATAGATGTCTGAACCGGAGGGAGAAGAAAAGAACTAGAATCTGAGACGTCACCGGTGAGTCACTTAATGTAAATGTTTATTCTGCCTCTAATCAGTAATGTAGTCACTGTATGATCTGCAGCGAGATGATGGTGATAGGATTTTTTTTGTGAAACCGCATCTCCCAGCATATCCTTATCATTGTTCAGGCCATGCTGGGAGCTGTAGTTTTACGCCGTACAAACCTATACGCAGTGGCGTAACTACCGCTATAGCAGCCGTAGCGACTTCTACAGGGCCTGCAGCATGAGGGGGCCCGTGCCACCCGCCGGCACGGCCCCCTCCCATGGCAGCAGGCTCCGCTAGCAGCCGCTATGGCTGCTACAGCACGACGCCACTGAAGGGGTTGTTCCTACATAAGACATGTATCCCCTAATCACAGGATAGGGGATACATGTGTGATCGCTGGCAGCGATGAGGAGAACGGGGGACCGAAAGTCCCCCCTAAGTTCTCCATGACAAACCTCGGACTTCCGGGGTCTGTGTCGGCAGCTCCGTAGAAATGAATGGAGCGCCGGTCGCGCTTGTGCGCATGCGTGACTAGCGCTCCTTTCATTTTTATTGAACTGCGCAGACGCCGGAAGTCCGAGGTTAGTCATGGAGAACTTCGGGGGACTTTCGGTCCCCCATTCTCCTTATCGCTGCCAGCGATCACACATGTATCCCCTATCCTGTGGATAGGGGATGCATGTCTTTTGTAGGACAAACTATAGGCCGTTTTTTTTGGAGGGGGGGGTACATTGCGTTATCTACAGAGGGGTTCTGTATGGCATTTTCTAAAGGGGGGGCTGTATGGCATTCTCTATAGGGGGGACTGTATGGCGTTATCTACAGGGGGGCTGTATGGCGTTATCTACAGAGGGGGTCTGTATGGCGTTATCTACAGGGGGGCTGTATGGCGTTATATGCAGGGGGCTGTGTATGGTGCTATCTATAGGGGGGCGCTGTGTGGTGGAATCTATAGGGAGGCACTATCTACAAAGGGGGGGGGGTTGCGTGATACCCAGCAGAGGGGGGGCCCTAGTCAAAAGTTTGCTATGGGGCCCAGTCTTTCCTAGTTACGCCCCTGATGGGCATGCATGGCTGCCAAAGGCACTGAGTCACTAGTGTTTATTGATGATGTGACTGAAGACAAAAGCAGCCGGATGAATTCTGAAGTGTTCAGGGATATACTTTCTGCTCAGATTCAACCAAATGCAGCAAGGTTGATTGACCGTCGCTTCACAGTACAGATGGACAATGACCCAAAACATACTGCGAAAGCATCCCAGGAGTTTTTTAAGGCAAAGAAGTGGAATATTCTGCAATGGCCAAGTCAATCACTAGATCTCAATCAAACATGCATTTTACTCGCTTAAGACAATACTTTAGGCAGAAAGACCCACAAACAAGCAACAACTGAAGACAGCTGCAGTAAAGGTCTGGCAAAGCATCACAAAGGAGGAAACCCAGCGTTTGGTGATGTTCATGGGTTCCAGACTTCAGGCAGTCATTGCCTGCAAAGGATTCTTTACAAAGTATTAAAAGAAACCATTTTATTTATGGTAATGTTAATTTGTCCAATTACTTTTGAGCCCCTGAAGTGAGGAGGCTGTGTAGAAAAATGGTTGCAATGCCTAAATGTTTCACAGGATATTTTTGTTCAACCCCTTGAATTAAACCTGAAAGTCTACACTTCAATTGCATCTCAGTTGTTTCATTTCAAATCAAATGTGGTGGCATGCGGAGCCCAAATCATGAAGATTGTGTCACTGTCCAAATAATTGTGGACCTAACTGTAACTCCTGCGTTGGTCAGTTTCCAAGAGCGTGTCTCGAGATACAACAAACCTAGATATCATTCCTTGTTTATGGATGATCAAACTAATGTGTACAGGTCCTTCTCAATGAATTTGAATATCATCAATAAGTTAATTTATTTAAAGAGGCTCTGTCACCAGATTTTGCAACCCCTATCTGCTATTGCAGCAGATAGGCGCTGCAATGTAGATTACAGTAACGTTTTTCATTTTAAAAAAACGAGCATTTTTGGCCAAGTTATGGCCATTTTTGTATTTATGCAAATGAGGCTTGCAAAAGTACAACTGGGCGTGTTGAAAAGTAAAAGTACAACTGGGCGTGTATTATGTGCGTACATGGGGCGTGTTTCCTACTTTTACTAGCTGGGCGTTCTGATGAGAAGTATCATCCACTTCTCTTCAGAACGCCCAGCTTCTGGCAGTGCAGATCTGTGACGTCACTCCCAGGTCCTGCATCGTGTCGGCCACATCGGCACCAGAGGCTACAGTTGATTCTGCAGCAGCATCAGCGTTTGCAGGTAAGTAGCTACATCGATTTACCTGCAAACGCCGATGCTGCTGCAGAATCATCTGTAGCCTCTGGTGCCGATGTGTCCTCGCTCGTCTGACACGATGCAGGACCTGGGGAAATGACGTCACAGCGTGATCTCTCGAGAACACGGCTGTGTCTGCACTGCCAGAAGCTGGGCGTTGTGAAGAGAAGTGGATGATACTTCTCATCAGAACGCCCAGCTAGTAAAAGTAGTAAACACGCCCCGATGTACGCACATAATACACGCCCAGTTGTACTTTTACTTTTCAACACGCCCAGTTGTACTTTTGCAAGCCTCATTTGCATAAATACAAAAATAGCCATAACTTGGCCAAAAATGCTCGTTTTTTAAAAATAAAAACGTTACTGTAATCTACATTGCAGCGCCTATCTGCTGTAATAGCAGATAGGGGTTGCAAAATCTGGTGACAGAGCCTCTTTAAGTAATTCAATTCAAAAAGTGAAAATCATATATTATATAGATTCATTACACACAGTGATCTATTTCCAGCATTTTTTTCTTTTAATGTTGAAGATTATGGCTAACAGTTAATGAGGGTAAGCCACAAAAGGACACTGCTAAAGAAGCTGGCTGTTCACAGAGCGCTGTTGTAATGGCAGGAAGGAGGTGAAGGGAAAGTGAGCCCTAATCTACCCACCGCCCTGTCCCTGCCTACTTGCAACGACCCGCCCTAGGCGACGGGGTACAACTGGGCGGCGGTCCCTACGCTGTCTAAGTGCACGGGAGAACAAACAGGGAACACGCAAGGGAAGGGGCAGTAGCCCACGGAACGCCGCAAGGAAACGGAGCGGTGAATGAGTAGTCAGGACCAGGATAAAGTGGAGTATACCCAAGTGAGCACGGAGGAGGAAGCAAGCCAGAGGCAAAGCAAAGCAGGTTAAGCAGAACAGCAGCAAGGCAGAAGCACGGCAGAAGCAGGCTGGAGCAAGCAGCAGTGGGGCCAGGAATCCAAAAGAATTACAAGCACTGAGGAGGAGAACACGGCAGGTAATAAAGGACAGGGGGCGGAGCTAACTCCGACTGACCAGGCCGCGATAGGCTCTCCCACTCCTGAGCCTGCCACCCTGGTTGGTGGGAGATGGTGTCAGTCGAACAGGTCTGGCCTCAGGTGTGGATTGATTAATCCCAGGAGTATACCTAGACGTAGTACCTGGCAGATCCCTAACAGTACTCCCCCTTTTATGAGGGGCCACCGGACCCTTACTAAGAGGACCCGGTTTAGTAGGGAAGAGAAGGTGGAACCTCCTGATCAATACCCCAGCGTGAACATCACGGGCAGGTACCCAAGTCCTCTCCTCCGGCCCGTATCCTCTCCAATGGACCAGGTACTGGAGGGAGCCCTGGACCATCCTACTGTCCATAATCTTGGCCACCTCGAATTCCACCCCCTCAGGGGTGAGAACAGGAATAGGAGGTTTTCCTCGAGGGGGACCAGGACGGGGAGCAGCGTTTAAGGAGGGAGGCATGGAAGACGTCATGTATGCGAAAGGATGGGGGCAGCTCCAGACGGAAGGATACAGGGTTGAGGACTTCAATGATCTTATAAGGTCCAATAAATCGGGGAGCAAACTTCCTGGACGGGACCTTAAGGCGCAAGTTCCTGGACGACAACCAGACCAAATCCCCGACGACAAACCGGGGGTTAGCAGAACGTCTACTATCCGCCTGAATCTTTTGTGCGCTCTGGGACGCCTCTAGGTTCTTCTGAACCTGGGCCCAGACAGTGCACAGTTCCCGATGAACATCCTCTACCTCAGGATTATTGGAACAACCAGGGGAAACGGAGGAGAACCTTGGGTTAAACCCGAAATTACAGAAAAACGGGGAGACCCCTGACGAGTTACTGACCCGGTTATTCAGGGAAAATTCAGCAAGGGGAAGGAATGAGACCCAATCGAATTGACAGTCAGAGATGAAACACCTTAAATATTGTTCCAGGGATTGGTTAGTCCTTTCCGTTTGGTCATAAGTTTCGGGATGGAAGGCGGAGGAGAAGGACGGATCAATCTCCAACTTTTTACAAAAGGCTCTCCAAAATAAGGAAACAAATTGTACCCCTCTGTCAGAAACGA
The DNA here is from genome assembly GCF_050947455.1 of Rhinoderma darwinii. NCBI lineage: Eukaryota > Metazoa > Chordata > Amphibia > Anura > Rhinodermatidae > Rhinoderma > Rhinoderma darwinii. Next base: position 180,638,580 of record NC_134687.1, on the reverse strand, counting down.
TATTGACTGGGGCCCCATGGAGACGCAGGATGTGTTTCACAAACAAAGAAGCTAACGTCTTGGCGTTAGGTAGCTTCTTAAGGGGCACAAAGTGGCACATCTTGCTGAAGTGGTCTACTACCACCCACACCACTGACTTGCCCTGAGATGGAGGCAAATCGGTGATAAAATCCATGGAGATATGGGTCCAAGGTCTCTGGGGAATGGGCAAGGAACGTAGTAGGCCCGCAGGTCGGGACCTAGGGGTTTTGGACCTAGCGCAAACCTCACAAGCGGCGACGTAAGCCCTAACGTCTTTAGGCAACCCAGGCCACCAATAGTTTCTGGTAATGAGGTGTTTGGTGCACAAGATGCCAGGATGACAAGATAGAGCGGAGTCATGGTTTTCCCTGAGTACCCTTTGCCGGTATTGCAGGGGAACAAACAGTTTGTCCCCAGGGACGTTCCCGGGAGCTGCACCCTGATCAGCCGCGATATCAGAAGCTAAATCAGAATCCGTGGCAGAAACGATTATACCAGGGGGTAAAATACCAGCAGGATCCTTCTCGGAAGGAGGATTGGCCATGAAACTACGTGACAGGGCATCAGCCTTAATATTCTTGGACCCAGCCCTATAGGTAACCAAGAAATTAAATCTGGTAAAGAATAGTGCCCACCGAGCTTGTCTAGGATTAAGCCTCCGGGCCGATTCTAGGAAAACCAGATTTTTGTGATCCGTAAGGACCATTACCTGGTGTCTGGCCCCCTCCAGGAAGTGCCGCCACTCTTCAAAAGCCCATTTAATGGCTAGAAGTTTGCGGTTGCCAATATCATAGTTACTCTCCGTGGGCGAAAACTTCCTAGAGAAGTAAGCACAGGGGCGGAGATGGGTGAGGGAGCTGGTACCCTGGGACAAGACGGCCCCCACTCCCACCTCGGATGCGTCAACCTCCACAATAAATGGCTCCTCTTGGTTGGGCTGAATCAGCACGGGGGCCGAGATAAAGCACTTCTTGAGGGTCTCAAAGGCCTCAGGGGGCCAACGGAGGACATCATCACCCTTGCGAGTAAGGTCCGTAAGAGGCTTAGCGACGACCGAGAAGTTGGCAATAAATCTCCTGTAATAGTTGGCGAACCCTAAAAAACACTGTAACGCCTTAAGGGACGCAGGTTGGACCCATTCCGCCACAGCCTGAACCTTGGCAGGGTCCATGCGGAATTCATGAGGAGTGAGGATTTGCCCTAAAAATGGTATCTCCTGTACCCCAAAGACACATTTTTCAGTCTTAGCAAACAGATTATTCTCCCGAAGGACCTGGAGCACCTTCCTGACATGCTCCACGTGGGAGGACCAGTCCTTGGAAAACACCAGTATGTCATCAAGGTACACAACAAGAAAATTACCCAGGTAATCTCTCAGGATTTCATTAATAAAATTCTGGAAGACAGCAGGGGCATTACACAACCCAAAGGGCATGACCAGGTATTCGAAATGACCCTCGGGTGTGTTGAACGCAGTTTTCCACTCATCCCCCTCTTTGATGCGGATAAGGTTATATGCCCCCCGTAGATCGAACTTAGAAAACCATTGGGCTCCCTGAACCTGATTAAAAAGATCCGGAATCAAAGGAAGTGGGTACTGGTTCCTTACGGTGACCTTATTCAGGTTACGATAATCAATGCACGGCCTAAGACCACCATCCTTCTTCCCCACGAAGAAGAAGCCAGCACCTACAGGAGAAGTCGAGGGGCGAATGAAACCCTTGGCCAGGCATTCTTGGATATACACCCTCATAGCTTCACGTTCAGGACATGAAAGATTAAATATCCTACCCTTAGGAAGCTTGGCACCAGGCACCAAATCGATGGCGCAATCGTAATCTCTATGGGGGGGCAACACCTCGGAGGCCTCCTTAGAAAACACATCGGCGAAGTCCTGAACAAACTCAGGAAGCGTGTTTACCTCCTCCCGGGGAGAAATAGAGTTAACAGAAAGACATGACATAAGACATTCACTACCCCATTTGGTGAGATCCCCAGTATTCCAATCAAACGTGGGATTATGCAACTGCAACCAGGGAAGACCTAATACCAGATCAGACGATAATCCCTGCATCACCAGTACAGAGCACTGCTCCAAATGCATGGAGCCAACCAGGAGTTCAAAAACAGGAGTATGCTGAGTAAAATAACCATTAGCAAGGGGAGTTGAGTCGATACCTACTACAGGGATAGGATAAGGTAAATCAATAAATGGCATCTTTAGAGACATAGCAAATTCCACAGACATGATATTAGCAGATGAGCCAGAATCCACGAAAGCACTGCCCGTGGCAGACCGGCCAGCAAACGAGACCTGAAAGGGAAGCAAAATTTTATTGCGTTTCACATTAACGGGAAATACCTGTGCGCCCAAGTGACCTCCCCGATGATCACTTAGGCGCGGAAGTTTTCCGGCTTTTTATTCTTGCGCCTGGGACAGGTGTTCAGAAGATGCTTGTCGTCCCCACAGTAGAAGCAGAGACCATTCATTCTGCGAAACTCCCTACGTTGTCGAGGGGACATGGAGGCCCCGAGTTGCATAGGTACCTCCAAGTCCTCCGTGGAGGGGCGAGGAGACGGGACCTCGGGGGGGATCGCAGAAAAGTCAGAGGGGAGCACATGGAAGCGTTCAAGCTGACGTTCCCTGAGACGTCGGTCAAGTCGTACTGCTAGGGCCATAACCTGGTCAAGGGAGTCAGAAGAGGGGTAGCTAACCAGCAGATCCTTCAGGGCGTCAGATAATCCTAACCTAAACTGGCACCTTAGGGCCGGATCGTTCCACCGAGAAGCTACGCACCACTTTCTAAAATCAGAGCAGTATTCCTCATCCGGTCTCCTACCCTGACGTAAGGTCACCAGCTGACTCTCGGCTAAAGCAGTCCTGTCAGTCTCGTCGTAAATGAGTCAGAGGGCAGAGAAAAAACGATCAACAGAGGAAAGTTCAGGGGCGTCAGGAGCCAAGGAGAAGGCCCACTCTTGGGGCCCTTCCTGGAGTCGGGATATGATGATACCCACCCGCTGGTTCTCGGAACCTGAGGAGTGGGGTTTTAGGCGGAGATACAGTCTGCAACTCTCCCGGAAGGAGAGAAACGTCTTACGGTCCCCTGAGAACCGGTCAGGTAACTTGAGGTCGGGTTCTAGAGGTGAGGTGAGGGGAACTACTAAGGCAGCGTCACCCTGGTTGACCCTCTGGGCCAGGGCCTGGACCTGTAGGGAGAGGCCCTGCATCTGCTGGGTCAGGGTCTCAAGGGTAGACTAGGTATGGGCTTGTAATTATGTAATGGCAGGAAGGAGGTGAAGGGAAAGTGAGCCCTAATCTACCCACCGCCCTGTCCCTGCCTACTTGCAACGACCCGCCCTAGGCAACGGGGTACAACTGGGCGGCGGTACCTACGCTGTCTAAGTGCACGGGAGAATAAACAGGGAACACGCAAGGGAAGGGGCAGTAGCCCACGGAACGCCGCGAGGAAACGGAGCGGTGAATGAGTAGTCAGGGCCAGGATAAAGTGGAGTATACCCAAGTGAGCACGGAGGAGGAAGCAAGCCAGAGGCAAAGCAAAGCAGGTTAAGCAGAACAGCAGCAAGGCAGAAGCACGGCAGAAGCAGGCTGGAGCAAGCAGCAGTGGGGCCAGGAATCCAAAAGAATTACAAGCACTGAGGAGGAGAACACGGCAGGTAGTAAAGGACAGGGGGCGGAGCTAACTCCGACTGCCAGGCCGCGATAGGCTCTCCCACTCCTGAGCCTGCCACCCTGGTTGGTGGGAGATGGTGTCAGTCGAACAGGTCTGGCCTCAGGTGTGGATTGATTAATCCCAGGAGTATACCTAGACGTAGTACCTGGCAGATCCCTAACAGCTGTAGCCAAGCATATTAATGGATAGTTGAGTGGAAGGAAAAAGTGTGGTAGAAAAGGTGCACAAGCAACAGGGATAACCACAGCCAGGATCATCAAGAAAAGGCCATTCAAGAATCTGGGGGAGATTCACAGCGAGTGGACTGCGGCTTGAGTCAGTGCTTCAAGAGCCACCACACACAGACGTATGCAGGACATGGGCTACAACTGTCGCAGTCGAGACACTCATAACCCAAGAATAATGTCAGAAGCGCCTTACCTGGGCTAAGGAGAAAAAGGACTGGTCTGTTGCTCAGCGGTCCAAAGTCCTGTTTTCAGATGAAAGTAAATTTTGCATTTCATTTGGAAAACAAGGTCCCAGATTCTGGAGGAAGAGTGGAGAGGCATTAATCCAAGTTGCTTGCGGTCCAGTGTGAAGTTTCCACAGACAGTGATGGTTTGGGGAGCTGGTGTTGGTCCGCTGTGTTACATCAAGTCCAGAGTCAACGCAGCCGTCTACCAGGAATTTTAGAGCACTTCATGCTTCCCTCTGCTGACAAGCTTTATGGAGATGCTGATTGCATTTTCCAGCAGGACTTGGCACCTGCCCACACTGCCAAAAGTACAAATACCTGGTTTAATAACCACAGTATCACTCTGCTTGATTGGCCAGCAAACTCACCTGACCTAAACCTAGGTCTATTGGGTATTGTCAAGAGGAAGATGAGAGACACCAGACCCAACAATGCAGACGAGCTGAAGGTCACTATCAAAGCAACCTGGGCTTCCATAACCCCTCAGCAGTCCCACAGGATGATCGCCTCCATGCCACACTGCATTGATGCAGTAATTCATGCAAAAGGAGCTTGACCAAGTATTGAGTGCATATACTGTACAGACTTTTCAGTAAGACAGCATTTCAGTATTAAAAATAGCTTTGAAATTGGGCTTATATAATATTGAAATTTTCTCAGAGACTAAATTTTGGGTTTTCATTAACTGTTAGTCATAATCTTCAACATTAAAAGAAACAAATGCTGGAAATAGATCACTCTGTGTGTAATGAATCTATATAATATAAGAGCTCCACTTTTTGAATAGAATTACTGAAATAAATTAACTTTTTCATGATATTCAAATTTATTGAGAAGCACTTGTATGTATTATACGGTATTAAAACATCAGATGCTCTCTTCAATAATAACTTCATTGGTAAACACCCAGAGAACCCCTCTAACAATAGTAACATCAATTGTTACATAGATGTACAATCTATAATTATTTTCCCATCTTTTTACTTTAGGGTTCGGAGTATTGTGATATTCTAATCACACTGCAAGCGGATATATTGAACCAGACTACGGTGTCTTCCTTCTTCAGTTGAATTTCTGGCTTTGTTTTAATAATATAGTAGTAATACTCTGTATATGGAAAGTCATTGTTATATCTGATTGGTGTGTCATGTTTTCTAGACCTGGTGGTAGACACAGCTTATGAAATATATGCTAACTTCAACTGCTATGCTAATGACAACTGTTTAATGAATAAAATCGACTCAAATTAAATGTTATGTTTTTCTTTATACTGATTTAAAATAAAATAAGTTCCCCTAGCTCAGGCACACACATTTCAAGAAACTACCATTTTCCCCATTGTTTTTAGACAGTGAACATTGTATATTGTGCTGTACACTTGAGACAAATATACAGGTGACCAGCCATGCGATTTCTCAACTTTCATTTTATTTTGATCACACCTCACCTCCATATTGAGGATAAAGAATTTTTCCAAGACGTCCCTCATGACAGCACGACAGGAGGTTGCCCTACTAACCTCTATAGGGACAGGAAGACAGAGGTTAAAAGGCCCCTCCCACCACCCACTCGCCAGTGTTCTTCCTGTCCCTACAGAGGCCAGGTGCAGAGAGAAGAATTCCACTTCCTGGAAAATACAAGGAGGCAAGGGGCGAGATCGGGGAGTTAAAACTTCTTCTTACCCTATAATATGCCTAAGCTAATACCTCTCACGGGAGAGATCCCTTAGGTTCCCAAACCCCGGGTGCTAACCTTAATCGGTCCATCGGGATCCTAAGCTGGAGTCCATAGCAGTCCAGGGTTCGGGGGAATCACTCACTGAGTGTCGTCATCATCATCCTCTGTACTGCTGCTGATTTTTTATATTTTTTTAGCAGTTGCACTAGTTTTGTACCTAAATTGACTGCACCAATTCACTGTGTGCACCCTGCGGCTGCTGAGCACTGATCAGTGACCGACATCACTGTTGGCATCTGTGCTCAGTTTTTGGCGCAGATTTTTTATTTTTTTCCCTTTTTTTTTTTTAAGCACCATCTTTTTGTGTGAGCCCTGCGGCCACTGAGTGCTCAGTCTATAATCAGCCTCAGTGGTAATTTGTTGATGCAGGTTTTTTTTGCCCTTTTTTTTTTTTCCTCAAACCTGTAAAAAAAAATATAAAAAAAACGTATACTTAGGTGTAGTTAGTACCTGCATAGGTGGGCGTTAGAGTAGCGGACGTTTACTGATGTTTGTTTACTGATGTCCATTTTCTAAAAAAAGCAGGAGTTTTAGCTATCTATTTTTTCTAGTTTTAGAGTCAATTTAAAGCATTATAGTTAGTGTCAGTTAGTGACGGACATTCAGGTTTTTCTTTAACTGAAGTTCGGTCACTTCATTTTTTATAGCGTAGTGACAGTTTTAGTATAAATTGAGTTATAGTTAGCGTCAGTTAGTGACGGACATTGGCCACTAAATTTTTTATAGTGTAGTGACGATTTTTTTTTACAGTTGTTTTCCAGTGTTAGGGTTAATTTGTTAGTGTCAGGTAGTCAGGAATTTTTTACAGTTTTATATTAAGACGTTCAGTAAATTTCTTTCTCCTAATTTTTATCTTATTCCTTTCTTCTTTTTCTTCTCTTCTTTTCCTTTTTTTTTTTCCTTTGAAATTTCATATACACACGTAACAGTACAACACACATAGCCACCTCTATAAAAATAAATTGAGTATTACACGTGTTGAAGCACTACATACCCCCGTAATAAAAATGTTCCAATCACCCCAAAGGGTCTATTCAGCCCAGGAGGCATACGCCATCCTGGCCTCTGACAATGATTCGGCCAGCGAGAGAGAAGAGGATATTGCCCCATTCCTCTTGTTCTCCTCCTCATCATCCTCATCCAGTGATGAGGAACCCCTGCAAAGGCACCCCTGAACATCAGCTGAGTCAACCTCTCAAATGAGTGATACCATGTGGAACCCATCCCCTGAGAATTATGAAAATTTCATAAGCAGCTCAGGAATTTGGTTTCAGACTGCAGACTTCTGGTGGCCCAGACAAATTTATGCGCCCAGCAATTTTTTAGCCCAAAACCCCACGTCATCATTTGCTAGGTGGTCCCCTGTAGAGGCAGCAGAGATGATGCAATTTTGGGACCTTGTGCTACATATGGGCCCAGTAAAAAAGCCGGAGATTAGGCCCATGACCGCCCGAACCACACATCATTTTAAAAAAAAACACATTGCAGCGCGCTAGCGCCGCTAATTCGGTCGGAGGGGCGGGCTGAGAGGGAATAGGGCCACACCGTCCGCCCTGCTGCCTCTCTGAGGGGGCGGCGGTGCAACTGAAACCAGCCGCCGCCATCCCCTCTTGCACTAATTGTACCTGCGTCTATAGAAGGCAGGTACAATTACATGCATAAGCACTGAATGGGCGGGTACATTCCGTGCCCGACCATTCAGCGCCTTACAATGACGCTGATTGGCAGGAGAGAATGAGTTGTCCCGCCAATCGGCGCCTTTCAATCGGCGCGGAGGAAGTCATTCTGCCCTGCCAATCAACGATGGTAGCGGCACGATGACGTCATCGCACCGCTTCCATTGTTGAAGGGAGCTGATTGACGGGGCATCTCATTCTGCCCTGCCAATCAGCGCCTTTCAGCGACGCAAGCGGCGCGATGGCGACACTCAGCCCCAGCAGACCTGCTCAGAAGAGAGCAGGCCTGCATTGACACAGGACGCCACGGGAGCGGGATCAAGGTGAGTATGTCAATTTTGTTGTTTTCAACTAAAAAGTGTGGGCGACATTATCTACTTTATACATATGTTGATGACGCATACAAAACGCACAAAAAAACGCAAAATAAATGTGTTTTGTATGCATCATCAACATATGTATAAAGTTTTCTCCATCGTGCCCTGGATACCTCGTGTGCACGTCCCTCTTACTGATCGGCGTACTCTTTATGATTGATATAAGTGAACAATATTGTTATGCTGATATCTTCCAGAACCCTAGTTTCTAAGTGCATTATAAATGCGATGATCACTTACTCTTCTATTGCACTTACCCAGCGTATTCTTTCCCAGCATGTGTAAACATCCGCTTTTGGATCTCCAGGGCTACCAGGGACGCTTTGTCGTCCAGTTCACTCTGATTGGCTAGCAGAAAGGAGGCTCGCCTCTATCCGGAAACGTCATGAGTGACGTGTTTACTCGGGATTGGTGGCTGGTCGGAGCTACGTCAGTGGAGGAGGAGGGATCAAGCCCTTCAAAAGTCCGGAGCTTCGCCGGCGCGTGTGCAGGCCATTGTAATAGAGTGGTGCACCCGCCGGGAGGTATAATCTGCACAAAAACCGTGCTAACCGGCACAAATATTTTTAAACCTTAATCCTTGATGATGTATCACGTGTACCTGTGATACTGAAACGCGTAGGATTAATCTATCACCAAGTGGCTTCAGTGTTGTATACAATAAGGGGAGATCTCGGTCTGGAAATAGAATCTTCAATAGACCATCTCTATCTCTGACCACCTGTCTGAGCCTGTTATATTTGTATTTGGGCTTGAAGAGCTAATTTTAACAATTTACCAATAAAATTTACCTTTTAATCGTTCTAATCAGGCAGTGAATCTGCCTGGCAGTTATACATGGCAGTTAGACAAGGTAAGCTGTGTGGACTAAGCAAACAAATTTGCATACATTATAAAGAATACTATACAATTTGTATCTGTTTCCTACCAACAAACCATCGCAACATGTTTGCTGCCTCACTCATCATTGTAGCTGTTGTTGGTTTACAAGCCTACCGCCCATTTCACCCTTTAGAAAATTCAGTCCACTAAAGGCCAACTCTCCTTCCTTTGCCTACAGCTCCCATGCACTATTCACTTTGTTGAATCACCTTAACCCATCTCATCCCACTGCTCAACACAAAGGTCGCTCTCATAAATCAAAGAACAATCTCCTGTCTCTTTCCATTCTCCTATTACTAGCTGCAGGGGACATCTCTCCCAACCCTGGTCCTCCCTTTTCTTCTGCAAAGCTCAACCACTTACCTGCCACACATAGAAACCCTGCAAATCTCCTCAACATTTCTTGTATGCCTTCTCCTGTCTCTTTTAACCGTGCGCTCTGGAATTCGCGGTCCGTGGGCAACAAACTCACCTTTATTCATGACTTATTCCTTTCTAACTCTCTCAACCTTATGGCTCTCACAGAAACATGGCTACACCTGTCTGACACTTTCCCCTGCTGCTCTATCTCATGGTGGTCTCCACTTCTCTCATACCCCCAGACCTTGAGAACAGGCAGGGTGGAGGAGTAGGTATACTTCTCTCCCCACACTGTACTTTTCAGGTCATTCCCCCTGTTCCCTCACTCACATTCCCCTCCTTTGAAGTCCACACCCTCAGACTCTTTTATTATTATTATTATTATTATTATTATTATTATTATTATTATTATTAGAAATATAATGTTCTCCGTGTGTGGTGGAGGAGTGCTTTTGTCCATATCTTTCTTCTTTGTTTTGACTATTATAAAGTCTTTGTGATTTGGAATACACAGAGGATGTCTCTATGTTCAGCTATGTGATTCTATTCATTTCTAGGCATATGTTTATTCTCTGTATGCTTCTTATACCGCAGACACCATGTTTATACTGTTTGCTTTTATATCGTTCTTTCAAATAATATACCCTGCTGGATATCGTTTATTGACTTCCTGTGTCAATTCTCACTTTACCATTTGCATATGTAAAATGTGTATTGTATATCCAACTTCTATTGTAATTGAATAAATTCATTTGAAACATAAATAACTAACTTGAGGGGTGTAGTTTCCAAAATTGAGTCACTTTTGGGGGGTTTCCATTGTTTTGGCCATTCAGGGGCTTTGCAAAAGTGACATGGGCTCCGCAAAGCTTTTCAGCTAAATTTGAACTCTAAATGGCGCTCTTTTCCTTCTGAGCCCTGCTGTCTGTCAAAACAGCCGTTTATGACCACATATGGGGTATTATTGTACTCGAGAGAAACTGATCTACAAATGTTGTGGTGCTTTTTCACCTTTAATTTTCTTTCAAATATATTTTTATTTATTTTTTTTCTCCAATAACGTACACGATAAAGCAGTGGCGTAACTACCGCCGTATCAGCAGTAGCGGCTGCTACGGGGCCCGCGGCATGAGGGGGCCCGTGTCGCCCGCCGGCACGGGCCCCCACCATGGCCGCAGGCTCCGCTAGCAGCCGCTATGGCGGCTATAGCGGGACGCCATTAAACAAAAGATATGTATCCCCTATCCACAGGACAGGGGATACATGTGTGATCGCTGGCAGCGATAAGGAGAACGGGGGACTGAAAGTCCCCTGAAGTTCTCATCACAAACCTCAGACTTCCGGGGTCTGTGTCGGCAGCTCCGGAGAAATGAATGGAGCGCCGGTCCCGCTTGTGCGCATGCGTGACCAGCGCTCCTTTAATTTTTATTGAGCTGCCGACACAGACGCCGGAAGTCAGAGGTGAGTGATGGAGAACTTGGGGGACTTTCAGTCCCCCGTTCTCCCTATCAATGCCAGCGATCACACATGTATCCCCTATCCTGTGGATAGGGGATACATGTCTTTTATTAGGACACACTGTAGGTCACATTTTTTTGGGGAGGGGGGGGACACTGTATGGCGTTCCCTACAGGGGGGACGACGCTGTATGGCGTTATCTAAAGGGGGGCACTGTATGGCGTTCCCTACAGGAGGGGGGACGCTGTATGGCGTTCCCTACAGGGGGGGACGCTGTATGGCGTTCCCTACAGGGGGGGGACGCTGTATGGCGTTCCCTACAGGGGGGGACGCTGTATGGCGTTCCCTACAGGGGGGGCTGTATGGCGTTCCCTACAGGGGGGGCTGTATGGCGTTCCCTACAGGGGGGCTGTATGGCGTTCCCTACAGGGGGGGCTGTATGGCGTTCCCTACAGACCCCCCCTGTAGGGAACGCCATACAGACTCCCTGTAGATAACGGCATACAGCCCCCCCTCTAGATAACGCCATACAACCCCCTCTGTAGATAGCGCCATACAGTCCCCCCTGTAGATAGCGCCATACAGTCCCCCCTGTAGATAGCGCCAGACAGTCCCCCCTGTAGATAACGCCATACAGCCCCCCTGTAGATAACGCCATACAGCCCGCTCTGTAGATAGCGCCATACAGCCCCCTCTGTAGATATCTACAAAGGGGGCTGTATGGCGTTATCTACAGGGGGGCTGTATGGCGTTATCAAAAGGGGGGGTTTGTAAAAAAGGCACTATCTACAAGGGGGGGGGTTGTGTGACACCCGGGGGAGGGGGGGCCCCAGTCAAAAGTTTGCTATGGGGCCCAGTCTTTCCTAGTTACGCCTGTTATAGTATAAATATACATATATAATGTATTTGGGACCATAAGGAGTGAAATGTTATAAAGGAGAACATGTATTACAATATAAGGGTATTTTAGAAAGGTTAAGAGAAGAAATAGTTTGCAGATGATCTGCCGTCCCTTGAAATTGCAAACAGATGGAGGTCAATCGCTTGACCACCCCCCCTAAGCATAAAGGAAACCTAAGGGAATACCTGGTGCGCCACCAATGAGCTTTTATGGGAAAGGAAGCTGTAAGGCTAGAATATACAGATGACTCATATGTTATGGAATGTTCTTTGTTCGTCTGATGCTATAAGTATGAACGTTTGTAGTTCAATAAATTAGAAGTATTTTACCTTGAGAAACGTCTCAGTGTATCTGTTACTTCTCCGAGCAGCTCGTCCTACCTATCGATTTGAACCTGCATGGAGATCAAGGCGTAACGTGACCCAAGTTGCGATCACAGAAATTGGCGCCCGAACAAAGACTTGACCAGAAGGACGGCACCCCACCCAGGGGATCTCCCGGGACTTGAGTGGCGACCTCCCAGACGAAGGAACGTGCAGACCACTGCTGCAGCAAGGTAAGAAGACTTAATTCTTACAAACTCTGCTCTGCACCTTCCTGTCTGGTAGGTCACCTTCCCGGTAGTACTCCTGAGGAATAGAGGGGCCACATGAGGGTATTTTTAGTGTAAAAATCTGGTCAAGTCTAAAATAAATCCTACCCTCAGGATAAAGTGCCTGATCTCCATGACAGTATTTGTATGAATGTTGTAGAAACCCAGTTTTGTGTCACAAATGCATTTTAGAATAAGGAAATTGTTTTTGGAAAAAAATTCCGATAATCCGGCAAATTACCAGAAACATGTGTACATGCTTCAGGTGACTATGGGGATTATGATAGGCTAAATTTTAGCCCGGAAATCGAAAATTTTGTGCAGTCCAATAATCCGGCAAAATACCGAGAACGTGTGTACACGATTGGAATACTTGCGGGGATTATCATGCGCTGATTTTCAGCTCAAAATTCCAGAATTTTCTGCAGTCCGATAAACCGGCATGTCAAATGAACAGCTTGATTTTACGTTTGCCTTGTTATTTGGATTAGGAATATTTGTCATATTACTCTTATGGTGCGGAGGGCACGTACTCGAGTGGTGTCTCAGACGAAGAAAGTAAGCTAGTTATAAAAGGACTGTAAAAGGAAGATTCTCTGGCCAGAGTAGAAAGTAAGTACGGAAACTAGAAACTGTCTAAAATAGATGAGAATAGAAGTCATCTGTCAGTAGCTAAAATCTGTAACAAAATAAGTAAGTACGGAAACTAGAAACTGTCTAAAATAGATGAGAATAGAATTCATCTGTCAGTAGCTAAAATCTGTAACAAAATACGGGTGTGCCTAAGGCCACCACTTACAGTCACAAGATGGGAAACTTGGTTACCCTCTTTAAAAAGAAGTTTCGAGGGGATAAGTAACTGTCTCAAATAGGTGAGAAAGGAATTCACCTATCAGGAAAATTACCCCCTACATAACTTAGGGTCTGCCCATAGGCGACCACTTATAACTAGGCAACAATGGGGAACTTGGTGTCCCTATTACGAGATGAGCACCCACAAGGACTGACAGCCAAACAGGTAGTGGCGGAAAGAGAGGGAAAGGATGTGACAAAAGGAACGAATCAGTTAATGAAGGCATGTGGAATGGGAAAAGCGGGAAGATTAGATCCGGAAAAATGGAATGAATGTTGTGACACAAAACGTGGATGGTTGAAAGATAAAAAGTTACAGGGGAAAGCAGAAGCATGGAGAAAAGTGTCAGAAGAAGTAGTACGAGGAGGTTTCAGGGAAACAGAATGTAAAGATAAGTTTTACTACACTTGTTATAATGAAGGTGGTAAACAAGGAAAGGAAAAAGCAAGTAGCCCACCGGGGTATGGGGTAGTCACGATGCAGGGACCAGGGGGATGGACGTGTAGAGTGTGTGGTCAGCAGAATCAAGCATGGAGGGATACTTGTTTTGCATGTGGGGCAGCAAGACCAGGAGGGCAAAATCCCCTAGGGATATATCCAGTGGTACCAAAAATGAGTAGCACAAACCCCTTTGCCCCCTCACCTCAACAAGTACCAGAACCATATAAACAAACAATAGGGTTGGCCCCTGTAGTGTTGGCAGGAATAACCCCAGTAACAGGAGGAGCCGAGGGCTCAACGGATGAAAGAGTAGAAACTAGAGCGTATAGAGAGAAAAGGGAAAAAGAGGAGGCAGAAGAGAAAGAGGAAAGGGAAAGACATCAGCGTAATATGGATCAGGCAGAAGCAGCAAGGAAGCTTCCCGAGTCAAAAGATACGACGCAAGCATTAGAAAACGTGGGAAAAAGGTTACAAGTGTTGACAGACCTGTTTGCGACTGAAGCTGACAAGAATTTTAATAAAGATAAGGAACATAAATATAAGCCATGGAACCCTAGGGATGCGTTGACTTTAGTTCAGAAAGCCCCCGACCCGGAGACAGAGCCTGTCCCTTTTTGGAGATATATAGAACAAATTCAGAAAATGTATTCAGCAACATGGGAAGACTTAGTGCAGCTCATACATACCAAAATGGGAATCTATAGCTCTACAGTCATGGATGATTTGGATCCCCCGGTAGGAGGGAATTAGGCTCAGACAGAGCCATCGGGGCAGAACATGGTGGATCAATTGAAAGAATGGGCAGTGAAAAAGCAGGCAGAGCTAGGACTTAACCTGACAGACCTTACGCAAGATGGAAGTGAAACAGTGGAGAAATTTTACGCTAGACTCCAGACAAGCTGGAAAAATATGGGATACAGAAGAGACAACCAACTAGATACTAGACTACTGACAAACTGTTTTGTAGACGGGCTAAAACGACACATAAAAGACGCATTGTTAGTAGCTAGACCCGAGTACCGAAGTTTGGCCCCAGGAGACCTATTAAAAATAGCATAAGGTATAGAGCAGGGTCAAAAAGCACAAGGACAAAGAAAGAAACAAGTTGTTGGTGCTGGAGTATACCAGTCTCAGTACCAGCAACAGGAACAGGCACAAAGGCCATTACGAAAAGATATAACTTGCTATAATTGTCGGAAGCAAGGACACATAGCCAGGAACTGTAGAGGTCCAAAACGCCCACGACAGTTCCTGCAAGTGGAGGGCGCGCAGCCTACGGCACCTCTGCAGACACAACAAATGCAAACATATCAGGCATAGGACAGTGGCAATCCCGACGAAGGGGTAGTAACACAGATACAAGTAGTTTCCTTAGGTCCCGCTCCTACGGTCCCGTTAAAGATAAACGGAGGTCCCTCCATACCCTTCCTTATAGATACGGGAGCAGCCATGACTGTCATCAAAACCCAATTACTTCCTTCCGAGATGTTGTCCCCAGATTATCAAGAATGTGTGGGTGTGGGAGGAGTTGTGGTGAAAAATCAAATAAGTAAACCTGTCACACTCCAATTTGGACCACACAGCTCGCTCGTTACTAGGTTGGTCACTTGTGATACTACTCCCGCTTGCTTGGTGCTGACCTGTTACAAAAATTACAGGCCACCATCGAGTATTTGCCGGATGGGACGGTAAAACTATGTGGCCAGCTGAATGAGGAGGAGGTGTGTTTTGTAGCGGCTTGTGACACCAATCCATAGGAGTACCTCTACGCAAGCATATGTCCAAGCATATACTCCCACAGAGCAAGAACAATGTTTGAAATATGTACCACACAAGTTGTGGTCAAAAAGTCCTACAGATGTAGGCATACTGCCAGTACCCCCGGTAGAGGTCAAACTGAAACCCAATCATCCACTACCTCAAAAGAAACAATACCCCCTCAGCCAAGCCCAATCAGATGCTATAACCAGTAGCATCAGGGACTTCCTACAAGCAGGAGTACTAAGGGAAATAGTGTCCCCATGTAACACTCCCTTATACCCTGTTAAAAAGAAATCAGAAAAAGGCCAAACTGCAAAATATAGGATGGTCCAAGACCTGAGGGCAGTAAATGCGGCAACAGTTTTTAACACACCGATAGTGCCAAATCCCCATGTACTATTGGCTCAGATCCCAGCAGCATCTTCGCATTTCACGGTGGTGGATCTGGCAAATGCCTTCTTCTCAGTCCCATTGCACCCAGATAGTCAGTATCTTTTTGCTTTCACACATGAGGGAAAACAGTATGCATGGACTGTTTTGCCCCAGGGAGCACATAACTCTCCAAGTACCTATACGGCCGCAATGCAGTCGGTACTTGCAGAATGGGTGCCTCCCGAGGAAATAGTATTATTACAGTATGTTGATGATCTACTCCTTTGCTGTCCCTCCCAACAAGAGTGCGCAGAGGCTTCTGTGTAACTCCTCACGTTCCTAGCTAACCATGGCTGCAAAGCATCAAAAGACAAGTTGCAGTTTTGTTGCACACAAGTGGTAATTTTGGGACATTGTGTGGCTCAAGGCACACGACACCTTACTCCTGATAGGGTTCAAGCCATTACTCTATTGCCATTGCCCACGTCATTAAACACCCTCATGACATTCCTGGGTCTTGTATCCTATTGCAGGCCCTGGATCAGATCAGCATCGATCCTCATGCAGCCCCTGTATGATTGCCTAAAAAGTCAGCCATTCGGACTCACCCCAGAAGCTGAAGAGAATTTTCATAGCCTTAAATTAGTAGTACAAACAGCTCCAGCCCTTGGTACTCCAGACTATGACAAACCCTTCAGGTTGTACTGTACTGAACAAAATGGACATGCCACTGCAGTTCTCACACAAAGTCATGGACCACAGCAGCGCCCGGTAGCATATTATTCAGCTAGACTAGACCCTGTGGCCCGAGGTTCCCCATCATGTGTGAGAGCTATCATTGCTGTAAATTCAATGTTAAACAAGGCCTCAGATTTGGTCCTGGCATTTCCAGTCCAAGTTTTTGCACCACATGATATTACTGCTATTCTTACTCAAGTACAGCTGAAGCACTTGTCAACAGCAAGACATTTGAGATTAACCTGTGCACTTCTTCTTCCTGAGCAGGTTACTTTACACCGCTGTACTACATTGAACCCAGCTACCTTACTGCCTTTGGAGCAAGGGGGAGAAGACGTAGGTAAAGTATGGTCACAATTTTAGCCTGAAACTGATGAACATGATTGTATGGCCCTTATGGCCCAGGAAACAGTGGGGTTTGCACATGTAAAAGATACCCCACTCCAAAACCCAGACCTAATACTCTTTGTGGATGGTTCAAGGTATTTTGTAGAAGGATCTTTTCTTACAGGATATGCAGTAACCACCGAAGATGTAGTCCTAGAAGCAGCCTCCTTACCAGCGTCCCGCTCAGCACAAGAAGCGGAGCTTAAAGGGATCCTGTCATCAACATCTTACCTGTTAAACTCGCCTGACCCCTCAATGGCCGCAGCTGTCTAGAGTTCGTTCCTGTTCTCTTCTTTCCTGAAGTCCTCCTCTGTCAGTAAATATCATCGTTTAAACTCTTCCCGCCTTTTATGGTAATTATTTTTCCCTCTGGGATGCAGCTTCTTAACCCAGCCCACCGTTGCCACCTGTCTGGCCCTGACTGGCTAAGGAGCTGTCAATCAAAAAGAAGGAGGTGGAGTCCACTCTGAGACGCTGGAGGAATGAAAATCTGACTCTTTTCAGATGAAGATTTGACTCTTTTCTGCTCATTTGCATATGGTGTGGGACCACTGAAAAACGGAATACTAAAGATACAGAGCTTACGTAGAACATATTTATAGCTTAGATGACAATGATTTTTCACCCACTTTCACCAGGTATTGCTGGCTTTATAGCTAAAAAGCTGGTGACAGGTTCCCTTTAAGGCCCTGGCAGCAGCATGCCAACATGCAGAAGGAAAGACAGCAAATATATACACTGACTCTCGATATGCTTTTGGCATTGCACATGACTATGGCCCTATATGGAAGGCTAGACAGTTTTTGACCTCTGCAGGTACACCTGTAAAGAATGCAGACTTTGTAAAATACTTGATGGAGACCCTGATGTTACCCACAGAAGTAGCAGTAGTAAAAATTAAAGCTCACACTAAGGTGAGTTCACCAGAGACAAAAGGAAATGCTTTGGCAGACCAAGCCGCAAAAGCAGCAGCCTTAAAGCCAGTAGGTCCAGTAACAGTTATGATGTACCAACATCCTGAAGACTCCGTGGTCAACATCAGCCCCACAATACTACAAAATCTGCAAAACCAAATATCCAAAGAAGAAATAACTAGATGGCAGAATCAGGGAGCTACCCTGAGAGCGGATGGACTATGGCAACAACAAAATTAGCTGTGTCTGCCACAAACAATGTTCCCTATAATGGCACAGGTAACGCATGGACAGACACACCAGTCAAAAACAGCAATGATGGACTTGGTTAACAAAACCTGGTATGCTCCAGGGTTTAGCACTGTAGCGAGTAAGTTTGTATAAGGGTGTATGGTATGTGCCACCAATAACGTGGGGAGAACAGTGAAAGTGGCACAAAAACACACCCCAAAGCCAATTTACCCATTCCAGAGACTGCAGATAGACTATATTCAATTACCAAAAGTCGGTACCTATGAGTATGTGCTTGTTTGTATTGATCTCTTTTCAGGATGGCCAGAAGCATTTCCAGTAACCAAAGCTACAGCCGTAGCCACAGCAAAGAAACTGATCAACGAGGTGGTGTGCAGATATGGAGTTCCAGAGGTGATCGAGAGCGACAGAGGAACTCATTTTACGGGTGAAATCATGAACCATGTGTTGTCAGCTCTAGGCATAAGTCAAGCCCTACATACACCATACTATCCACAGAGCAGTGGGAAGGTTGAGAGACTAAATGGGACTCTCAAATTGAAAATCCAAAAAGCAATGGTAGAAACCGGGAAACCATGGACCGAGTGTCTACCATTAGCCTTGTTCTCAGTAAGATACACTCCAACAAAAAGAACAGGTCTCAGCCCATATGAGATCTTATTTGGATCGGCTCCCAGATTAGGATGTTATTTTCCACAGGTGCTCCAAATGCAGTATGGTAGACTAACAGATTATGTATCAACGCTGAACAAACAATTGACCAAGGTGCATGCACAAGTCTTTGCTTCCATTCCAGATCCTGATTCAGTTGAAGGGACGCATAAGTTAGAACCGGGAGATTGGGTGGTCGTTAAGAGACACGTGAGGAAAAGTCTAGACCCAAGATTTGACGGACCGTTTCAAGTCCTACTCACAACAAGCACCTCAGTGAAGCTCGAAGGAAAGGCAACCTGGATTCACGCCAGTCATTGTAAAAAGGTTCTTGAGCCAGAAGAATGAAGATCTTTGCGGTTGTTGCGGCGGTTGTTGCGTGTGCTCTTGTACAAAAAGGCAGAACTGCTACTCCTGTACACGTAATCAGTACAGAATCACTGGAACAGTTCAGGACAGGGTGGGCGAATGCCACAGTGGATAGAAAGCAGGGTAACTACACCTGTAAGGCCAATGCCCCGTGTTATACTACAAATGTGACTACAACCGAAGGGACTTGGAAAAAAGGACCACATGGAGGGACTGTGTACCTTCACATAGACAAAACAGCCAACATTAGCATACAAGAAGAGACGCCGGGGCTGTTGCTTTGTTGTTATGAACCAGATTTACAGTATCTACAGAAATATACAACCAGTAAAAAATAGAAACAAAATGATAAATAAGACTTATGAAAGATGCAACAAGGAGAGGCTCAACTCTACGATTGTAATAAAAGAAACTGATGGGATGATATTATGTATGAATAATAGCGAAATAAGAAATAGAATATATTTTGTATTCTTGATAACAATTTTAAGAGATAGTTTTAAGCCACATATAACAGTACAAAGTCTGGAAAGAATCCCACACACTTGTAAGAGCGCTGTAACCCAACAGCAGAAAAAGAATGTACACTTCAATATTTCCTTCCCTGAATCCCCCAGCTGTCATAGACAAAAAAGAGAATGGTATGACACGCTATTAGGAGGGGTAGGAACGGGATTAGGAGTATTGAATGGTATACAGTTAGAAACAGTTATGAACAAATTAAACTCAGTGGGAGATGACACATCTACTGCATTAAGGATAGGTGTGTCATGGTTACCTACTACCTTTGACTTACAGCAAAAAGGGTTAGCTATAGATGAACTGTTTCTAAATGTTTTTAATGAAAGTATGCTAACCGAATATAGAACATTACAGAATGTATCAACTTTTGTAAATTGAACAGTATGTACGCTTAAAACGATGTGGCAACAAGAACAGATGAATAATTTTAAGAATAAATTGTTTAGTAGTCATGTTAGGCAATGGACAGACATTCTGCCCATAGGAAAGAGAAATGATACGTGGTTATTGTTACAGCCTGAGTATACTGAGTGTACACCTAAATGGTGTGCAGGAAGACTAATAGCATTTAATGTGAAAAATCCTACTCTATTATGCAAATTTATTGTTATGCCAATGGTAATGATTGATCCGGTGACATTATTAGGACAATATTGGATGCCGGAAATGAAAGGAACACACATAGATTCTCAAAATAAGACAAGGAATATAGATTTGTGCCAATTAACAGAGCAAGGATATGTATGTAATCAACAGTCAGGGATATATGAACCCTGTCTAATGCAGCACCAGGATAATGTATGCGCACTCACTATAATCCCAGAAGCTAACCTACAGGTTTATATTGAAGTAGGTCCACAGCATGTATGTTTAATAACTAACAACAAGCAGACCCTTAGCCAGTTTAAACTCACAGGACCATTTTCAGGATGTCTATACAATGTGACGCATTTGACTTGGGGGAACCAAACTATAGTGTTCCTGCCTACTTTAGAAGAAATAATGTCCACTATATGGGTACCTGAACCTTTGCCCTATGGAAATTTTAGTTTATCTTTAGACGAATTGAAAAAGGTGTTACAACGATCAGGAGAAGTTGAAAAACTAATCCAAGCCCATAATGTAACTCTAAGTAGGGTGAAAATATTGGCTACAATAGCAGCTAGGGAAGTGATACATTTGTCATCAGCAATTAAAGATGCTAGTGCCCATCACTGGTATGACGTTTTTACAGGATTCTCACCTACAGCTACTAAAATATTACATGTGCTTTTCCAACCATTGATTTGTTTAATGATATTATTTGTATTGCTTACATGTTTTAATTGTTATGCAGTTTGTAAAATAAGGGAAGCATTCAATCAGAGGCCTATACATTATGATGAAAGAATGTTGTGATATTACCCCACCTACATACCTGTGTGAATCAAGTGAAGAAATGGATCGAAGCCTTGCTATCCGGAGATAGAAGTAGCATTGGAATTTAGGTGTTGGTAAAATCACAAAAGGAGGGATTGTTATGGTATAAATATACATATATAATGTATTTGGGACCATAAGGAGTGAAATGTTATAAAGGAGAACATGTATTACAATATAAGGGTATTTTAGAAAGGTTAAGAGAAGAAATAGTTTGCAGATGATCTGCCGTCCCTTGAAATTGCAAACAGATGGAGGTCAATCGCTTGACCACCCCCCCTAAGCATAAAGGAAACCTAAGGGAATACCTGGTGCGCCACCAATGAGCTTTTATGGGAAAGGAAGCTGTAAGGCTAGAATATACAGATGACTCATATGTTATGGAATGTTCTTTGTTCGTCTGATGCTATAAGTATGAACGTTTGTAGTTCAATAAATTAGAAGTATTTTACCTTGAGAAACGTCTCAGTGTATCTGTTACTTCTCCGAGCAGCTCGTCCTACCTATCGATTTGAACCTGCATGGAGATCAAGGCGTAACGTGACCCAAGTTGCGATCACACGCCCCTGCGATAAAGGTAGTCATGTTTTGCAAGTTCTTCAAAATAATTGCATATCTCAATAAACATACATATGCAACGGAATAAACATATTGTATTGAACAGTTACTGCATAAACTTTCAGAAAGACATATCAAATCATAAAAGCAATTTTCCAGTACATGTACACCTCTAAAGAATTTCAGAAATAGGTAGGTGATAAGTATGAGGGTAAACAAACGGCCCGCCCTATTTACATGCTGTGCCATTGAATTAATATTTATCCCCTGAGCCTGATGTATACTACTGTATATATAATACCCCCTTACGGTCCCCTGCCCGTCCTGAAGATGCAGATACAGTTTTAATCCGGGAGAAAATAATTGATAAAACAGAAATTTGCAAGATGACGTTGATTAACTGAGCTCAATTTAGATTTTGATTATTTTTCTATTAATTGACCAGCCCTAGGATGAACTCCATGTTATGTAGCGATACACCTAGAGGGACCAAAGCAATTCTTAAATATATGTGATATTTCAATAGGGCTAAATGTAATGTCTAATTCTTTTTCCCAGGCCTGAATATAAGGCAAATGAGGAAAGTCTGTCTTTAAAATAAGATTTTTATAAAGTTTAGAGGAGAGTTTAGGAACAGGTTGTGTCACAGTCATCAATTGTTCAAACCATGTAAGATCTCTTAGAAAAGAACCTTGCTTCGAATGTTTTCTGAAATTCAATAATATTTGAGAATTGTGTAAGTGATTAATAGAAGTTACAGGAAATATGATTCGAAACTGTTCGAACGGGGGTAGGGTTCCATCTTGTATTATGTCCTCAATTGTCACGGTCTGTACGTATGTGGACCCACTAGGCCGCACCGCCGTAGCGGTGAGGCAGCTGGCCAAACAGAGCACCCCAGCAATACAAAGACCCGCACTAGGGTACCTGAATAGTCCAGACAGTAGCCGAGGCTTTGGCACGGGTGGAGGTGGGTGCAGCAGGTTACACCAGATGTGGCAGATGACAGCAGGTGCCGCAGGTTGCGCCAGACGTGGCGGATCACACTGGACGTGGAAGATGACACTGAACGTGACAGATGACAGCAGATGCCGTGAAACCCGATTCCAACACTACAGGCTCAGGAACAAGAACACAGCACGGGATACAGGATACAGGTAACAGGGCACGGGTAACAACAGGAACGGGATAACACTAAGGGACCATTTGCAAGACTGACATGGGATAAGCTAACAATGCTCAGGCAAGGATCAGAAGGGCAGGGCCCTATTTATATTCCAGGGATTCATGGGCAGGTGACGATGATGACTCCCATTTGTGCGCGCTGGCCCTTTAAGACCAGCCACGAGCGTGCGGGCGCACCCTACGGGACACAGTGGACTGGAGCAGAAGTGAGCACTGGCGTCTCCTAGGAAGGAGATGCGAGCCAGCGCTCTAAGATCCATGGCTGTGGCCGCCGGGTGGGAGTAAACCCGACGGTCCATGGCCATGGATGCTACAGTATCCCCCTCTTGCGCCCCTCTTCTTCGTGCCAGAGCGAGACAGGAACTTCTTAATGAGATCAGGGGCACTGAGGTTCTCCCCCGGCTCCCAGGACCTCTCCTCAGGACCAAACCCTCTCCAGTCCACCAAATAGAAAGTCATTCCTCCTACCCGTTTGCAGTCCAGGATCTCCCTCACCTCAAACATATCAAATGAACCGCTGGGAGCAATTGCGGGACTGGGAGTCTTATTGTAGTTGGGGATTCTGAGGGTAGGAGGCAGCCGAAGCTTATAGAAGCCAGGGTTTATCTGTTACAATACCTCAAAAGGTCCAAGGAACCTGGGAGCAAACTTGTATGAAGGCACCTTTAAACGAACGTTCCGTGAGGACAGCCAGACTTTGGTACCTGGAAGATACTGAGGCGGCTCTCTTCTTTTTCTATCCGCTTTTTGCTTCATGAGATTGACTGCCAGCAAAATAGAGGACCGGGTCTGTTGCCATATTTGCAGATAGTCCCCAAATGCAGAGTCAGCAGCGGGTACCTGAGAAGTAGTCGACACAGGAAGAGGAACTCTAGGATGTTGACTGTATACAATGTAGAATGGTGTAGAAGTGGTGGACTCACTCGTGTGGTTGTTATACGAGAACTCGGCCCATGGAAGAAGCTGTACCCAGTTGTCATGCTGCAAGGAGATGAAGTGGCAGAGATAATTCTTCATGATCTGGTTAATCCTCTCGACCATTGGACTATAGGTGACAGACTGAGGAAAAGTCCAATCTCACATCCAGGAGCTTGGGCACGATGTGAAGGGGCAAGCCATGCAAGCGGAAGATGTGCTGAATGAAGAAACTCGCCAGTCGAGTAGCCGAAGTTAAGCCGGTCAGCGGTAGTGCCATCTTTGAGATCCGGTCCACCACCACCCAGACAGTGTTGCATCCTGCTGAGGGTGGAAGGTCTGTGACAAAGTCCATCGCAATGTGCTGCCATGGGGCATTTGGTACAGGAAGAGGTTGGAGCAGGCCAGCAGGCTTGGAGCGAGTAACCTTGTTAGAAGCACACATCGTGCAGGAAGAGACAAAGTCCACAACATCTTTGGGGAGCGTGGGCCACCAGAAGTGACGAACAATCAGGTCTCGGGTCTTACGAACCCCGGTGTGCTCAGCCAGTTTAGCGCTGAGTCCCAGCGGAGAATTCTTCTCCTGTCTGCCAACCGAACAAAAGTCCTCCACGGAGGGAAGTCTCTAACCTGCAAAGGATGGGCAGTGACAATGCAGGACGGGTCTATGATTCTTTGAAGGGACTCCACCGTGTCATGCGTCTCAAATGACCTGGACAGGGCATCGGCCCTCACATTCTTGTCAGCGAGACAGTAGTGGGTGTTGAACGCCGTCTTCCACTCGTCCCCTTGACGGATTCGGATCAAATTATAAGCCCCACGCAAGTCTAATTTTGAAAAAATCCTAGCTCCTCGTATATGGTCAAAGAGTTTGGATATAAGTGGCAACGGGTATTTGTTCCCAACTGTGATCTGATTGAGACCACGGTAGTCAATGCAGGGTCGAAGAGATCCATCTTTCTTTTTAACGAAGAAGAAACTGGCCCCGGCCGAAGAGGAAGACTTTCGTACGAGACCCCTCTCCAAATTCTCCTTCATATAGGCCGACATGGATAGAGTCTCTGGCAAGGAGAGATGCTATACCCATCCACGGGGGAGAGAGGCATTTGGAACCAGTTCAATGGGGCAGTCAAAAGTCTGATGTGGAGGCAGCATCTCAGCCTCCCTCTTGCTGAAGACATCTGCAAACTGAGCAAAATAGCGAGGCAGTCCTGCCAGTGACTGAGTCAGAGGAGGCTGGACAGGATGAATCTGCAACAGACAGCGGCCGAGGCACTTGGAGCCCAATTGGAGAACCTCTCCGGAACTCCAATCCAGGACTGGGGCATGCAGTCGAAGCCAAGGCAGGCCCAGCATAACAGGATTGATTGCTTTGAGCAAAACAAGAAATTAAATTAGTTC
This sequence comes from Rhinoderma darwinii, assembly GCF_050947455.1. Taxonomy (NCBI): domain Eukaryota; kingdom Metazoa; phylum Chordata; class Amphibia; order Anura; family Rhinodermatidae; genus Rhinoderma; species Rhinoderma darwinii. Next base: position 180,613,692 of record NC_134687.1, on the reverse strand, counting down.
AGAATGAAGGGCTCCAACTTGGAGCTTCAGCGACTTGGTCTTAGATACGATCGGATCAGGCAGAGGCAGTCCATTCACTGGGGCAACAGCCAGAGATGTCTCCAGGGGAACTGTAGGCAACTGGAGATGATCCACTAGCTCCTTTTGGATGAAGTTTGCCGCGGACCCGGAGTCCAGATAGGCAGAAACCCGATGCATCCTCTCGCTGGATGCTATGGTCACAGGAATGGCCAACTTGGAACAGAATGCTTTATTTGGTACCGTAGCACCTAGGGTTTACTCTCCAACCAATCCTAGGCACTGGGGTCTCTCTGGCCTCTGGGGACACAAACGCACAATATGGCCTCCGAGACAGCAATACAGACAAAACCCAGAAGTGCATCTGCGTTGTCTCTCCTGGGTAGACAATTTGACTCAGTCTATCTGTATAGGATCCTCTGGTAGGACGACGGAGGAGGATAGTAGGAATTGTTGGAAACTAGAATCCAGCCTAGGAAATCCTCTCTCCCAGAGAACCTCTTGGGAACGCTCCCGGATCCTCATGTCAACACAAGTGGCTAATAGGATGAGATCGTCCAGGGTAGGTGGCAGATCATGAGTGGCCAGCTCGTCTTTAATCCCAGAAGACAGTCTCTTCTAGAATGTGGCCACCAAAGCCTCTTTGTTCCAAGTTAATTCATCAGCCAGGGTACGAAACTGTATGGCATACTCACCCACGGAGAGGTCTCCCTGGTGTAGGGTCAGCAGGGATGCGGCAGCAGAGGAAACTCTCCCAGGTTCCTCAAATATCGAACGGAAAGTACGTAAAAAGCACTGCAAGTCACAGGTCTCTGGTCCCTGATGTTCCCACAGAGGATTTGCCCATTGCCAGTAAGGAGAGAGATGATGAAGGCGATCCTGGCATCATCAGAAGAGAAGGCACTGGCATGTAGTCTGATGTGGATCTGGCACTGATTCAGGAATCCCCGGCAGGCCCTCGTGTCTCCGTCACAGCGAGGAGGTAGCGGCAATAAGCATAAGGGATCGGCGCTGGTACAGATAGGAAGTGCAGCAGGAGGAACAGCAGGAATGGGTGCGTTGACGAATGTGGTTAGAGCAACCAGCTGATGAGCAATGGCGTTCACCGACAGGAGGAGTTGGTCTTGCCGTGACTGGAGGTCTTGCATCTCTGCCAGCATTGCTTGTGTCATCAAGGTCTCAGGTTGACCAGCGGGGTCCATGGCCTGAGCGTACTGTCCCGGTCTGTGGTTATGTGGATCCACTAGGCCGCACAGCCTTAGCGGGCAGGCAGCTGGCCAAACAATAGAGCACCTAGGGTACGTGAATAGTCCAAACAGTAGCTGAGGCTTTGGCACAGATGGAGGTGGGTGCAGCAGGTTACGCCAGACGTGGCGGATGACAAGCAGGTGCCACAGGTTGTGCCAGACATCGCGGATCACACTGAACATGGAAGATGTCACTGGACATGGCAGATGACAGCAGATGCAGTGAAACACGACTCCAACACTACAGGCTCAGGAACAAGAACACAGCACGGGATACAGGATACAGGTAACAGGGCACGGGTAACAACAGGAACTGGATAACACTAAGGGACCATTTGCAAGACTGACATGGGATAAACTAACAATGCTCAGGCAAGGATCGGAAGGGCAGGGCCCTTTTTATAGTCCAGGGAATCATGGGCAGTTGATGATGATGACTCCGATTTGTGTGCGTGCTGGCCCTTTAAGACTGGGCACGAGCGTGCGTGTGCACCCTACGGGACACAGCGGACCGGAGCGGAAGTGAGCACTGGCGTCTCCTAGGAAGGAGATACGAGCCAGCGCTCACAGATCCATGGCTGCGGCCGTCGGGGGGGGGGTGAGTATACCCGACGGTCCGCGGCCATGGACGCTGCACCAGTCACTCTCCCTCCCAAAGAAGATTGTAAGGCAGAATCATAGCATCTCCTAAACCTAATAAGTTACTAACTTTCATTATCGGAGAAGGTTTAGAACTTGTTTTCATTGTGTCAGACAGTATTTTCCACACACATATGGTTGCTTTTGTCAATAAATGTACTCTGTGTATATTGCCCTCTGAGTTATTATAGTGAAAAAGTGCTTGTGTTAATAAAGACTCAAATATTTCCTCTTCCACCGATAGATACATCTTAGGTGTAGAATGATTATGCCATTCGATAGATCTGCCTAGTTGAATTGCTTGATAATAAACCTGTTAGTAAAATGAGTAAAATGTATCCCTCCCAGATGTTTCGGTCGAGTCAAGGTAGTTAAGGCTAAACGATGCCCCTTCCCATTCTATATATAATTCAATAGCAGCAATCTGGGGTAAATAAATAGGCATAGACTGCATTAGATATGTCAGTTTAGGTATAAAGAGCATCTTTAGTAAATTGCTCCTACCTATCCAAGAAACATATGGGTGATTCCATGTTTTTATAATCGTTGAGATTTGGTCTAACAGTGGTGTATAATTGAGAGCAAACCAAGAATACGGGGTTGCAGAAATCTGCAAGCCCAGATATTTTATATAGGTGGAAGACCAGGGAAATTGAGATACGGTCTGGGCTGCAAGTATCATCTGAGGAGTACATGTGATGTTAAGTGCTGTAGATTTAACCAGATTAATCTTAAAGTTTGAGAGGTTATGAAAATGGTCAAATATATCTGACATTATAGGGAAAGATCTGTCAGGGTTTGTTGTAATAATGAAGAGATAATGTTTTCCTTTAGTTTTTGTGGAACTGAAACAAAATTAGCTAAACCTACATTTTACTGGAAAAAAATGTAGATTTAAATTTTCACAGCCTACTTCCAAAAATTTCTGCAAAAAACCTGTTGGGTCAAAATGCTCACTATAACCCTAGATAAATTCCTTGAGGGGTATAGTTTCCCAAATGTAGTCACTTTTGGGGGGTTTCCAATGTATTCGCCACTGAGGGTCTTTGCAAATGTAACATGGCCTCCGCAAACCATTACAGATAAATTTAAAATGCAAATGGTGCTTCTTTCCTTATGAGCCTTGCCGTGTGTCCAAACAGCCATTTATTACCACATATGGGGTATTGTTGTACCCGGGAGAATCTGCTCTACAAATGTTGGGGTGCTTTTTCTCCTTTAGTTTTTGTGCAAGTGAATAAAAATGAGCTAAACCTACATTTTACTGGTAAAAATGTAGATTTTCATTTTCACAGCCTACATCCAATAATTTCTTCAAAAAAAACCTGTGGTGTCAAAATGCTCACTATACCCCTAAATAATTTCTTGAAGGGTGTAGTTTCTAAAATGGGGTCACATTTTGGGGATTTCCACTGTTTTGTCCCCTCAGGGGCTTAATTTGAGCTCCAAATGTCAAATGGCACTCCTTCCGTTTTGAGCCGTAGCGTGTGTCCAAATGGCTGTTTATGACCCCATATGAGGTACTGTTGTACTCGGTGAGAAATTGCTCTACAAATGTACGGGTGCTTTTTCTCCTTCAGTTCTTGTGAAAATGGGGCAAAAAATTTGCTAAACCTACATTTCATTGAAAATAATGTCGAATTTTATTTTCACGGCCTAATTCCAATAATAACTGCAAAAAACCTGTGAGGTCAAAATGCTCACTATACCACTAAATAATTTCCTTGTAGTTTCCAAAATGGGGTCACTTTTATGGGGTTTTTACTGGTTTTGTCCCCTGGTGCTTCTTCGCTTCTGAGCCCTGCCGTGTGTCCAAACAGCCGTTTATGAATAATTTCCTTGAGGGGTGTAGGTTCCAAATAAGATTCACTTTTGGGGTGTTTCCTTTATTTTGGTACCACAAGACTTCTTCAAACCTGACATGGTGCCTAAAATATAATGTAATAAAATCCACTAGGTGCTCCTTTGCTTCTGGAGCCCTGTGCTTTAGTACATAAGCGCACTAGGGCCACATGTGAGATATTTCTAAAAACTGCAGAATTTGGGCAGTAAATATAGAGTTGCAATTTTCTGGTAAAACATTCTGAGTTACAGAAAAAAATGGATTAAAAATGAATTTCTGCAAATTAAAATGAAATTTTTCAATTTTACCCCTAATTTGCTTTAATTCTTGTGAAAAGCCTAAAGGGTTAATAAACTTCTAAATTCTATTTTGAATACTTTTAGGGGTGTCGTTTTTAAAATGGGGTGTGTTATGGGGGTTTATATTGTATAGGCCCCTCAAAGCCACTTCAGAACTGAACTGGTCCCTGTAAAAATAACCTTTTGACATTTTCTTGAAAATATGAGAAATTTCTGCAAAAGTGCTAAGCCTTGTAACGTTCTAGAAAAATAAAAGGCTGTTCAAAAAATTATGCCAATTTAAAGTCGACATATGGGAAATTTTAATGAACAACTATTTTATGTGGTATAACTATCTGTCTTACATGCAGATACATTTAAATGTATAAATATGCAAATTTTTGCAATTTTTCTCAAAATTTAGGTGTTTTTCACAAATAAATACTGAATTTATCGACCAAATTTTACCAGTAACATAAAGTCCAATGTGTCACGATAAAATATTCTCTGAATTGCTTGGACAGGTAAAAGCATTCCAAAGTCATTACCACATAAAGTGAGACATGTCAGATTTGAAAAATGAGGCTCTGTAAGGATGGTCAAAAGTGGCTGCAGCGGGAAGGGGTTAAAGGATCCCATGGATCGTAAGGCAAATGGACTGCTTAATAGAGCTTAATAATCATCTTCCGCCTTAATCTCTACCAACATTGCAGCCACGCCGGTCGCAAGTTTGATGTTCATCTGGTTGAATCAACTCAAAAATCATTTAGTGATAAAAACTTCCAGACAAGAAATATTAGATTCCCTACCCTTACTCAAAATGGTGACTGGATTTCTGGCAGACGCATCAGCCGAATCAGTTAGATTTGCTGCTGGGAACGAAGCCCTGTCAAACTCCTCTAGAAGAGCGTTGTGACTTGTCGACGGGAGATCCAAATATTTCTTTTTCTGGATCCCTGATGTTTGGTCCTGGATAACATGTTGGAGAATGCAACGGACAAGAAAAAAGGATTTCTGGAGGAAAGACTCAAGAAGATTGCCCAGTTTCTGAGATTTTGGCAACAACCGAGCTATAGAGGGAAAGGGAAGTCGGGTTGCTGGAGTTGCCCCAAAGGTGGAAGGGGATTTACCCCAACAATTCCTTTCCTTTCACTAAACAATGATGCCAGAAGTGTAGGGAGGAACTTCTACACTTCTATACCAGCTGGACCAAGATAACTCAGAATGTCTGTGAATGTCTATAGTCTTATGTGGAGAGAAATATGATAGGTAAAGTAAAAGTACGATATTATGTGAATAGTGCAGGGATTTACCTTAGTCAATGTATGATCCTGTATGGATGGAGCATTCATATGGTGGCTGACCGCTGTTGTTCGACAGTATTTTCTATTTATGTCTCGATGTAGGGTCACATGTGTTGCCTTGTGGTGCTTGGAACGCACAAGTGGAACGCAACGTGACCGGAAGTGGTTGTAGGACCGGAAGTGGTTGTAGGACCGGAAGTGGTAATCGGGCTGTGCTGAGTGCTGCTAACACATGGCTAATTAAAATATCGCCGTTGATTGGATTGTGAGGATAAACACAGCGCTGGGGACACATTTTGTTGTAAAGGTAAGATGATGTGTGTGCACTAGGGAATATATAGGTGATTACTGAATGTAAGAAAGAACACATGTTATGTTTAGGTGATTACTGAATGTAAGAAAGAACACATGTTATGTTTAGGTGATTACTGAATGTAAGAAAGAACACATGTTATGTTTAGGTGATTATTGAATGTAAGAAAGTACACATGTTATGTTTAGGTGATTATTGAATGTAAGAAAGTACACGTTATGTTTAGGTAGTAAAAGGACAGTAATGAAGAAATAGGTATATATAGAGTATAGCGTTAGTAGATAGGAGGTTAATGAACAGGCTAATGTGGAAGAGAATCATGTCAAGTAGAAAGGATACATGGTGCTGAAGAATATCCTGTATGGATCCTGAGACCTTGGATGATGTTATTAAGTCTGTAATAAAATGGCAGTAATTAGTATCATTTGCATAATTATGGACTGAATGTTATGAGTTGCTAAGACTACATATATATATATAAGTAGATCCTAAAGGTAGATAAAATCATTGATTAATATCTAGCGGCGAGTATTGAATATGTTACAAGAAGCTGCTGATTTCATATTCCCTATAGAGTCCCTTGGGATGCAGTGTCTGTAGCGTGTGGATCCAGTATGCCTCTCTCCGATTCAGTGTAAGTATTCTGTTTCCCCCTCTCCTGGGGATGGGTATGTGTTCTAGTACCTGGAAATGTAATTGAGATATATTGTGTTTTGTTGTGTTCAATGAAGTGGGCAGGAATGGGAAGGAGTGTATTGCCGCAGCGTATGGTGGATTTGTGCTGTTTAATGCGGTCACATATTCGTTGTGTGGTTTCTCCCACATAGGCTAGGCCACAGGGACATCTAATGATGTATATCACATAGTTGCTGTTGCAATCCAATGATGGAGGTCTTTGTCCCGTTTTTGCTCATGATTTCATTTACTGCTTTGATGCCCTTTTCATGTGTGATGGAGTTATATAAACTACATACATGCATGTTCTAATATCTGTAATATGCATTCCACGTGACAAAATTATTTTCTTTTCTTTTTTTGACTATTTGTAACCTATGACAAATAGTACCTATTGTACTCAATTACTTAATATTCTACTTTGCCTTCTCCATGTTACTGATGACATTCTGTACCAGCTGAACTTATACTTCTATAATATATGTTTGTGAATTCTATAGTGCCTGAGGAAGGTCATGGTATTGACCAAAACGTCGCACTGTCATTGGCTATAAATACTGTGTAATAAATTATTTATCTGCAAAAGAATTTCCACTTTGGTGTGCATAGTGCTTTTTCTCCATTGGATCGGGTTGGGACCCTACTTATGCACCCACGCCTTAAAATAGTGCTATCCGAACCTTGCTACAAAGATACAGCCTTTCGTAGAAACCAATAAATAATTCTGCCTTCTTTTTATCCAGATCCCAAAAAAATCAACAAGAACAAAGATTCCACACCTTGAATGTTAGGCGCGCGGCACGCCATTACCTTGAAAAAACATCCCCTTGGAGGCAAGATCAGAACCTGTTCATCTTGTTTGGGAGGAAGAACAAGGGAAAGAAAGCTTCAAAGAGCTCTTTAGCAAGATGGGTAAATTTTACCATACAGGACGCCTACAGCTCCCAAGGATTTTGTCCTCCTCCAGGCATAAAAGCTCACTCAACAAGAGCAGTTTCATTCTCTTGTGCAGAAAGAAGAGAAGCCTCTATGGATCAGATTTGCAGGGCTGCCACATGGTCGAACTACCATGCCTTCTGCAGACATTATACTAGATGTACTGTCAAATACGGATCTAAGCTTTGGATGGAAAGTCAATCAAGCCATAGTCCCTCCCTGAGCATTGTAATTTGGTACTGCTTCTGTAATCTGCAATGCTGTCATGAGGAACATCCTGAAAAGTGGGAATTAGTCCTACCGGTAATTGGTTTTCCAGGAGTCCATCGTGTCGGCACCCATACATTCCCTCCCATGATTTAATTTCTGATAATGTGCTGTTAACATGTCAGATATTATCCCTAAAAATATAATAGGGTTGCATCCATACTGGTGTAGTAATTGAAAAACACTGGTGAGTGGGTGGTGGGAGGGGGCTTTTAACCTATCTATCTTCCTGCCCCTATAGGGGTCAACAGGGCAACCTCCTATGGTGCTGTCATGATGGACTGCTGCAAAACCAATTAGCGCTAGGACTAATTCCCACTTTCCATGCTTCCCTCTGGTGCTCAGATTCCTGTTCCTGCTGCTGCTGAGCAAACAACTTGAAAATAGAGGCAATTCACCACTAAGACTGACCAACAACCAAGAAAGCTTAGGTGTTTTGAGTGGGAGCGTGTAAGGGCAGCTAATCCCTCTAGGCTCCACATCTACTCCCTGCGTCTCCCCTGTCCCTCATGTAGTATTTTTTTTTTCCTCTCCCAGTGTGTCACCTTTTGTCTGTGTCCATTATTGCTAGTTGGTTGGAGGTAGGAATTGGTAGTGGTGGTGCTATTTTGTGGACAGACTAAAAATGCTGCTGCCAGTTAATTCACCACTTTATGCATTTTCAACTGTACATCCATTATAGCAGCGCTTTCCCCCTTAGATGCCGTGGTGAATAATAATTTTGGCATCTAGGTGGTTAGACAGAGGGTGGGGGCTCAAGTCCTTTTATTGACCGTACCAAAATAAAGCATACTGTGGCACTTATAGACTGTTACAAAAAGGGCACAAGTAGTTTGTTGCATTTTGCGTAAGGCCAGTGAAGGGTCAGAATAGGGTGAAAGGTTGCAGCCAGCCACTGCAAGGACCTGCCCTGCAGAAATAAAAGAAAGGAGCACGGTGCAGCCAGGCAGGGGCGATCACATAAGAATCTGGTCGGTATTGTATGAGTCAATACCTATAAGCTCCAAGCCAGACAGAAAACCTGTTTCAGCAATAACTTCCATATATATCAACACTGGAAATAGAATACCTATCAAGACATATATAGACAATAAATCTAGAATATGAATTACCAGTAGTACAAATATAGCACTAGCCCATATATAAAAAAATATATTTACTAGAATATATAATAAAAACACATGTAGACCATCACACAAAATATAAAAAACAACACATAATAAAAATTGGTAGTGGTATGAGGGGTCACAATGCATCACATTACATATATATGTGAAAGGCGGTATAATATATAGACAGACACTGTACAAAAAAACACCTCTTAAATTACCATTATACAGACATGTAAACACTAAATAGGGAGTATAGGTAAAGAAGTGAAAACACGATGAGAGATCCAAAATCATCTTAAATATCAACCCATATTTTGCATGTTTGCCCCTCAATAAGACAAGCCACAGACCACAACCAAACACCCCCGACACACGTTTCGCCGTCAGCTTTTTCAAGTGGTAATGGTCAGTGAGGAGTCTTGGGCTTTAAATAGGAGGAACAGAATCATATGTTCCAATCAGAAAGTGCCCTGTGTATCACAACCAGGTGTAGTATAAACGAGTTATATTAGTTTAAGATACCTTGTGAGCAGCTCACATGTAAAAACATGCAGCGCTGCCCTGATCATATCCCCCCGGAAAAAAGCAGGGAGGCGGAGGACACAGGGCAGTGAATACACAGCATACAAGCGCTTGCGGCCATTTTAAGAAAGGGCATAATTGCCAGAATAATACATACCAGTTGATCTTGTTAGCACAGCGCCGCCATTATCTCGTCACCTCGGAAGAGCAGGGAGGCGGGCACCACTTATCCATGCATATACGCGTCTCCACGCTGCGCCGGGGGGAGGGGAGCAGGGCAGCGCATACACAACACACAAACGCTTGCGGCCATTTTAAGAAAGGGCAAAGTTGCCAGGATAATACATACTAGTTGATCCCATTAGCACAGCGTCGCCATGATCTCATCATCCCGGAAATGCAGGGAGGCGGGCATCACAAATCCATACATACCCACGTCTCCACGCTGTGTCGGGAGGAGTGGAGCAATACGGCGTCTACATGTTACAAAGGTACATACGGCCATATTGCGTAAGGGCAAGATTTGCCCATAGTATACATATTGAACTCTCCATACCAACGTAAATGTCAACCACTATAAATCAAGATAAGGGAGGAACACAATATGTCACAGACAAATATAAATAGAGGTTTTATAGAATGTTTAAGGGACATGTAAAAATTAATTAAACCACATATATCAAAATGAATCTATTGAAAAAACATCATCTATATCAATATAATATTTGTGTATAGAAATATATCATCATAACTATATATGAATACATCGAGGATCCTCAACTCAGAGAATCTTCCATATAGTCGTAAAAAGAATATAAATATAATAATAATATAAAGTAAAAATTAAAAATTATTAAAGTGAATCAAAAGAAAATATATATAAAGTAAATACACCCAAAACGTGACCACACGTGGATAAGTGCCAGTGAAAACTTAATATACAAACCTCCACCTCTGTAAAAAAAGATTTCATTAGAATCCACATAATATACAAAGTATGGACATTATAAAAAGTCCATTAGATATACGGATAAATATAATATTAGAACAACCTCCTGTAGATTATATGTGTATCTAGTAACAAATGTGATATACGAGGCCAGCACTCATGCCTCAATGTTGCTAAATACACACATCTACACCGTGTTCCAAATTATTATGCACATTGGTTTTAAGTGTCATAAACATTTAATTATTCGTTTTTCAATTAAACTCATGGATGGTATTGTGTCTTAGGGCTCTTTGGATCATTGTAATCAATCTCAGACACCTGTGATAATTAGTTTGCCAGGTGTGCCCAATCAAAGGAAAACTACTTAAGAAGGATGTTCAACATTATTAAGCAGGCCACAGGTTTCAAGCAATATGGGAAAGAAAAAGGATCTCTCTGCTGCCGAAAAGCGTGAAATAGTGCAATACCTTGGACAAGGTATGAAAACATTGGCTATTTCAAGAAAACTTAAGCGTGATCATCGTACTGTGAAAAGATTTGTGGCTGATTCAGAGCACAGACGGGTTTGTTCAGATAAAGGCATAATGAGGAAGGTTTCTGCCAGACAAATTAATAGGATTAGGAGAGCAGCTGCTAAAATGCCATTGCAAAGCAGTAAACAGGTATTTGAAGCCGCTGGTGCCTCTGGAGTCCCGCGAACTCAAGGTGTAGGATCCTCCAGAGGTTTGCAAGTGTGCATAAAGCTATTATTCGGCCACCCCTAAACAATGCTCACAAGCAGAAACGGTTGCAGTGGGCTCAGAAATACATCAAGACTAATTTTCAAACCGTGTTGTTTACTGATGAGTGCCGTGCAACCCTGGATGGTCCAGATGGATGGAGTAGTGGATGGTTGGTGAATGGCCACCATGTCCCAACAAGGCTGCGACATCAGCAAGGAGGTGGCGGAGTCATGTTTTGGGCTGAATCATGGGGAGAGAGCTGGTAGGCCCCTTTAGGGTCCCTAACGGTGTGAAAATGACCTCTGCAAAGTACGTAGAGTTTATGACTGATCACTTTCTTCCGTGGTACAAAAAGAAGAACCGTGCCTTCCGTAGAAAAATTATATTCATGCATGACAATGCACCATCTCATGCTGCAAAGAATACCTCTGTGTCATTGGCTGCTATGGGCATAAAAGGAGAGAAACTCATGGTGTGGCGCCATGATCCCCTGACCTCAACCCTATTGAGAACCTTTGGAGCATCCTCAAGCAAAATATCTATGACGGTGGGAGGCAGTTCACTACAAAACAGAAGCTCTGGGAGGTTATTCTGACATCCTGCAAAGATATTCAAGCAGAGACTGTCCAAATACTCACAAATTCAATGGATGCAAGAATTGTGAAGGTGATATCAAAGAAGGGGTCCTATGTTAACATGTAACTTGGCCTGTTAGGTTTTTTTTGATTGAAAGAGCTTTTGATTTCTGTAAATATGACCTCCTGATGCTGCAAATTCAGCAAATTATCATTTTAGTTCTCTTTACAACCTTTAAAATGTTTTGATCTCTGTTGTGCATAATAATTTGAAACAGTGCATTTTGAGTTTTTTACTTCTAAAAAAAAATCTGTTATCATTAGGAGATTTGTTCAATAAAATTTGCATTATACTCCAACGGTTGATGGCTTGAAGATTATACTGACTGTCATTTGCATCGACTATTTAGTAAAATCAGCGAAAAATAACGTTTGCATAATAATTTGGAATGCGGTGTATAAAGTGCAAAATTAGTGCATATTTTAATATTGGATATATAAATATCCACCATATTTGTAATTCATGCATGACACAATTTGAATAGCCATAAATAGACCATAAACTAAATTTTAAGAAATATGTATCCAAGGTGCATATAAAGTTAGTATGTTTTTGCCCAAAAGAAAGAAAAGAACCCTTGAAAAAGCTGACGAGAAAAATATATATGTACCTCTAATACATCACATACAGCAATGTTACAAACCCAAAAATAGAAATACAATAGACCACATCACATGTTGCAACAATTCAAGGCCAAAAATAACAATTGTATTGTATGAGGTAGTGGAGGCTCAACGGTGACCCACACAGGCAGGGACGGCGTTAGGAGGGGGCAAACTAGGGAATTGCCAAGGGCCCCCCTCCTCCTAGGGCTCCGGGCCTGCCAGTGGCTGCTACGGGGCCAGCACCGCCTGGCCCATAACATTCATGGGCCGGGCGGCATGGGCCCCCTCATGCATGGTGGTGTCGCTAGCACCGGGGTTCCTTACGGAACGGAGACAAACAGAAACCATTTGCAGCGGAAACATTGCCATTGAAATTAATGGTATTGCAAACGGAAGCTATAGTTTCCGTTTGGTTTGCGTTAATGGGTTCCCCTGTAAGGTGTGACGGAAGCCATCAATGGAACCACCGATGCAGATGTGAACAGGCCCTATTTCAGCATTTGGGACCCCACTTTTAACCTTGCCCAGGACCACACTTTGTCTAAAACCGGCCCTGCACACAGGCAGGCAGTGGTCACAGTCATGTGTTCTACCGCTTCTAAACAGGGGGAACTCCCACAGGGTCGAGGTTTCCAACCTCAGCATCTTTGGTCCCTTTGCAGATTTTCACTTAAATATTTACAAGACTTATTCCTCAATAAAGAAGATTGTACAGCACCCTCTTGGTGGCATCCTTACTGCACGCAGTCTGTAGACCTGTTTACAACTGATCTGCTGGAAATACATAAGCAATCAAATTAAGTAAGAATTTTTTTGCAGTTAAGATGTGATCCAGAATTCATTTTAAGCCATTTATTGGACCTTGTCATTAGGACAGATTGCCTTTAGGTTAGTGAATCTTTACAATGAAGGGTTAATGGGCTCAGTGGCTCTTTTAGATGACTAATAGTGGGATTAGAGGAAGCTAGTCCCTCTCCTATTTCTTAGTAGTCTATTCTACAGAAAAGTCATGTGACCTCTTCTGATGAATGGCTGAGTGGGTTCAAGGAAGAAGGGCCATAAGTGGCAAATTTATTTCAATCTCCTGCTTAGCACATTGGGAGGCTATGTATTTTTTCCATTTGTACCCACTTATACAGCAATACCTTTATTACTGTAAAGGACTCTGATCGAGAGGCAGATGGACACTGTGTGGATCCAAATCATGATCCACATCCTGTATTAATTGATTCAAGCCATTTAGGTTGCAAAAATTGATGTCCCTAAATTTTCCTTTGACGACGCTGAACCATCAGAGAGAGAGACAGAAAATGCAATCATGGATTCTATGGAGTAGCTGTGATGCAATCCTTAGATCCTGTTCACATCAGTCCAGGTTCTGTTCATCGATTCCGTTAAACCTTTCAGTCAGAGGAAACGATGAACGGAAAGCCCAATGGTAACTATCGCTTCCGTTTGCATTACTATTGATTTAAATGGTAATGCTTCCGTTGCAATTGGCTTTCGTTTGTGTACATTTTTTTAAAGAAACAATAGTGCTGTCGACTGCGATATTGTTTCCGTGAAAAAACAAAAACTTTACAGAATGGAAATAAACTGAAATGGATACATTACCGTTTAAATCAATGGTAATGCAAACAGAAGCAATAGTTTCCGTTCGGCTTTCCATTCATCAGTTTCTCTGATGCAAAGGTTGCTCTCTTTTGGCTTGCTAAACAAGTGGTTTGTATATCAAGTGGAGTTACAAAACCGGAGTTAAAAAGAGGAGTTAAAGCCCCTGTAAGTACTCTTCTTTTCTTTTACTTTAACAATTGTTCACAGTTTTTTTGTAAATGGGATAATGGACAGCAAGATTGGAGGTTTTCTTCAGTGCACAGTTTTCCCTATGTATGCACGACTGGTGCCGGAGTTCCAGGGTGAATACCTCTGTGGCAGATGTGAGCATGTTGTTCGCCTGGAAGCTCACATTAGAGATCTGGAGGAGCAAAATGCAACACTGAGGGCGATAGACAATCTTGAGCGTAGCATGCTGCTGACTGAACAAGCAGTTAGTGGGGTAGAACTGGAGGGTGAAGACATGGGTCAGCAGGATCAGGCAAGTAGCTGGATTAATGTAGTTAGGGGCAGTAGAAAGGGGTCAAAGAAAAGGAAGGCCAATCCTGTTTCTGATATTCCAAGCAAAATTGCTAAGTTGGGTGATGATGCGAGGGTGTCGGTTTCAGAAATGGCAGACCTAGTGGATACTGATCTCCCTAACAGCCGGGAGAAAAGCCCAGCTAGTAAGGCTGGAAATGCAGGTAAGGCAAGACAATTGGTAGTTGTAGGGGATTCTATTATCAGGAAGACAGATAGAATAATTTGTCACCAAGACAGCCTCAACCGAATGGTTTGCTGTCTCCCTGGTGCCAGGGTTCGGTATGTGGTGGAACGGGTGGATAAATTACTGGGAGGGGCTGGTGATCCAGCTGTCGCGGTCCATGTAGGTACCAACGACAGAATAAATGGTAGGTGGAGGAGCCTTAAGAATAATTTTAAAGAACTAGGCTACATGCTGAAGGGAAGGACCTCCAAGATTGTATTCTCAGGAATACTGCCTGTGCCAAGCGCATCACAGGAAAGGCAGCGGGAGCTAAGGGAGTTAAATGCATGGCTTAAGTCTTGGTGTAGAGGAGAAGGCTTTGGGTTCCTAGAGTACTGGGATGACTTTTCATTGGGGTACAAACTGTATTCTGCAGATGATTTGCACCTAAATGGAAGGGGTCCGCTGTGCTGGGGGAGAGAATTCTAGCTGGGGTGGCGGAGTATTTAAACTAGGGCTGAGGAGGGAGGTCAATGTAGAAAAAAAAGGGGTAGTCAGGTTAAAGAGGGGTCAGACTATATTGGTGTAGGGAGAAACAGACTGTGGGCAGAGGACTAGAGAACAGGATAGGGAGATCCTTTTGTTACAAAACAGCAATGAAAATGAAAATAAAGATGCCCAAATAATTTAAAATAATCACATTTCTGATAATGAAAGTGAAAAACTGAAAGGCAAGTTAAAGTGTATGTTCACAAATGCCAGAAGTCTAGCAAGCAAAATGGGGGAGCTGGAGGCCTTGGTACTGGAGGAACATATTGATATAGTTGGTGTTGCTGAAACATGGCTAGACTCTTCACATGACTGGGCTGTAAAGGATTATGAGGCCTCCTTTTTATTAGGTACCATGTCCGGTTTGAAGAGGTTTTATGGTGCCAAAACAGTGGAAACCCCCCAAAAGTGACCCTATTTTGGCAACTAGACCCTTTGAGGAATTCATTGTAGTTTTCATGGGGTGCATGCGACTTTTTGATCAGTTTTTATTCTATTTTTAAGAGTCGTGGTGACTAAAAAACAGCAATTCTACTATTATTTCTTTATTCTATTTGTTTTTACAGCGTTCACATTGCGCTATAAATGACATATTCACTGTATTCTGCGGGGCGATACGATTACGGCGATACCAGATGTTTATAGTTTTTTTTTATGTCTTATGGCGTTTGCACAATAAAATACTTTTTGTATAAAATCATTTACTTCTTGTGTTGCCTTATTCTAAGAGCCATAACTTTTTTATGTTTCCATCAAGAAAGCCGTGCGAGGACTTATTTTTTGCGTAACGAACTGTAGTTTCGATCATTACCATTTTTAGGTACATGCGACTTTTTGATCTCTTTTTATTCCATTTTTTGTGAAGTGAAGTAACCAAAAAATTGTGATTCTGGTTCGGTTTATTATTACTTTCTTTTACGGCGTTCACCGCGCGGGATAAATAACTAAATACTTTTGTAGTTCAGGCCGTTACGGACGCGGCGATACCAATTATTTATAGTTTATTTATTTATTTTTATTAATAATAAAGGACTGATAAGGGAAAAGGGGGGATTTTTACTTTTGTTACTTTTAATACTTTTAATTTCTTATTTTTACACAACTTTTTTTTTACTGTTTTTAAGTTTATTACTTTGTCCCACTAGGGGACTTGAGGGCAGGAGGTCCTGAACGCTATTATAATACACTGCACTACATGCGTAGTGCAGTGTATTAGAGCTGTCAGCTACTCACTGACAGCAAGCATAGTGGGTCCTGACTTAGTCAGGACCCACTAGGCTTCCGTAGATCGCATTGCTATTGTGTAGCAAGATGACGATGATAGCTTAACCCCTAAGAAGCCTCGATCGCTATTCAGCGGGGACACAGCGATCGGTCCCTGCTGAAGGAGCTGCGGCAACTGCTGTAGGAGACAGCAGCAGTCACAGCTCCTGTATGTGTCGGGAAGACGTCCAAAATGGCCGTTCCTCCCGTTCAGGCGAAATGGCCGAAATGACCGTTCAAGCGAAAACAGCTCCTGAATGTCAGAAGTTTTTGCAAGTACATTGCGTTTTTCGCGGCGTCTTTTACGGACGTTATTGGACTGTTTTTCAAAGGTGTCAATGAAAAACGTCTCCAAAAAGTCCCAAGAAGTGACATGCACTTCTTTGACACGGGCGTATTTTTACGCGCCGTCTTTTGACAGCGACGCGTAAAATTACACCTCGTCTGAACAGAACATCGTAAAACCCATTGCAAGCAGTGGGCAGATGTTTGTAGACGTAATGGAGCCGTCTTTTCAGGCTTAATTCGAGGCGTAAATTATGTCTGAAAATAGGCCGTGTGAACATACCCTAACTATGTAACCCACCAACGGAACCCGAACGCTGGTGTGAACAGGCCCTTAGGATTGTAACTTCGTTCAGTGATAACTGATTTAATTATTTAATTTTTTTATTTAGTTTGGTATTTGTTTAATTTTACGTTAGGTAATAGATTTTTTATATTG
Source organism: Rhinoderma darwinii (assembly GCF_050947455.1). Lineage (NCBI taxonomy): Eukaryota > Metazoa > Chordata > Amphibia > Anura > Rhinodermatidae > Rhinoderma > Rhinoderma darwinii. The sequence goes on along the minus strand of NC_134687.1, from coordinate 180,596,788 downwards.
AACATGATATACATTGTACCCAATAACAAAACTGTATGATGTAAGCTCCACAATTTGGAGCGCTGTATAAAAAAAAACTCTGACCACTATAAATATATAAAGAAACTAATCAATGCAGAATGATGGATGTAATACGGACATGACGTTAAAATGTGGACAGTCACCCTAATATAAAGCATGGTTTTCTTAACACCTTATTGAACTATTTCTTCTGTGCGACATGATAATTCACACTGTTAAGATAACTCAGTTTTACCTGCAGTACTATGGAAAACCACATGTAAATGAATTTGTGCGAAATGTCAAAATTGTCCCCATTATAGCTGTATTATGCAACAAACGAGACCTTTCTTTTACTGATGATAAAAGTCATGCACAGGTCATGTAAAGTTAAATTATAAATTTCTCAGGATGCATTAAGCTAAGATCACATTCTGTTTCAATGTGCAGTGAACCAGATAACCAAATACTTATCATTGTTAACAAGCCCTTGTCTTTTGTTGTTCTCCTCTTCTGTTTTCGTTCCTCCCATTATTTCCTGAGCTCTTGGATTTCAATAAATTAATCTGATAAACAAAAGAATGGAGCATAATAGCTAAATAGGGTTATACCAGTTTTTCAGTTCTCTTGGTAAGTATATGAAAAAATATGTATATACCAATTTCAATTATATAATGAAGGTCTCTAAGGTATGTTCACACGGTCTATTTTCAGCCGTAAATGTCCCAAAAAACGGCTGAAAAATCGGGAGCAGAACGCCTTCAAACATCTGCTCATTGATTTAAATGGGAAATACGGCATTCCGTGCAAGAAGAGGCCGTACTGCAGACAAAAGAACAGAATAAGGGGAGGCCTCCATGACTGAAATAGATGGGAGGGGTAACGAGTTGGATTGGCCTATGGGGGTGGGGGATAAGCTAGTGGGAGGGCTAGTAAAAAAAGGGGTGGGGGGAAGTAAGGGGATGTACCTTTTCCTGTGCTTTCTCTCCCTCTCTTCGCCAGGACCCTGAAGCAGGAACATGTCCTTCCCCTCCTCTGCTTCTGTGATGTCGGATGCTGAGGTGCTGCAGCAGCTGTTGGCCGCGGCTGCTTCCAGGGAGCCGGGTTGGCTACAGCGGGAGATTGCGGCGCTGATTGCGGGCCTGGCGTCAGCTGATGTACGGGACGCATCGGAGGCTCGGGGCGCAGGCCAGGAGCGCTCCCCTGCAGCATCAGCTCCTTCGATGCAGGAGCTGCCGGAGGTGAGAACGCGTCGCTGGCGGGGGACAGGCGGGCGAGGAGAGCCTGTCTCCCCGATGACGCCGGATGCAGCCGGCACTTCCAGTGTAAAGTGCACCACGAGGCGCTCGCGACCTCCGGCTCGGCTGAGTCCGGAGGTGATCCCGCGGGCAGGGCGCTGCAGGAGGAGCCCCTCTGTGGACCCTTCAAGCCGGTCTGTGGTGCAGACGCCTGCTGCTTCGCGTGCCGGTCCTGGGAGGAATCCCAGAATGCGGCGGCGCCCGGTGGCGACGTCCACAAGATGGAGGCCTTCACTTCCGGCCACCCCTCCTCCTTCGTCCAGACGGGGCGGAAGTTTATCGGCGGCCCTGCATGGCGAGGTTCCAGCCAGATGGCCGGCTGGATCAGACAAAGAGATGACCGTCGGCGAAGGTGTCGGTGATCGACATCTGCGGTCGGTGGTGTGCGTGCCAGACAACAGGCACCAGGGGGCCGGTGCTTCAGCACAGCAGAGAGGAGTCGAGTGCCGTCAGGATGATGCTCCTTCCAGGAGCTGGAATTCCCCGTGCACACATTGTCAATGCGGACAACGCCACAGCGGGACTGGAGCATTTGATGATGGTGAGCGGCGGGCCTCTGCACGTGGACATGCGGGTCCGGCTGATGGGTACACAGCCCCTGGGCAGCCTGGTGAGTTGACTCCTACGTTACCTTTTCCTGCGTTATTAATGTCGGGTGTCGGGGTGGATGTAGTGGGGGCAGGGTGTTCTGGGGTTCCTGCGTCGCAAGCGCGTGGGGATGGGGATAATCTGGCGGACTTAGTGGGTTGTTTAAAAGAGTTAGTGGGGCGGTTAGGGGAGACACGCCCCCCGCGCAGGCGGTTGCGTCCCCGGTTGCGGTTTGGACGGATCAACATACTAGCGCCCAAATCCTGGGTACGGGAGTTATATCACCTGGGGAGGTGGGGGATGCGGTAGCGGTCTCGGTGCAGACGGAGTCGCCGAAAGAGGTGGATAGGGTGCGTTTAGATGATTGTGCACGGGGTGAGGTTTATGTGTGTTACGAGGGCCCGTTGGGAGCCCATTTGAAACAGGAGGTTAGAGAGCGTATTTGGAAAGACGAGTATGTTGAAATTTTTTCCCTTCTGCCTTTGGAAAAGTTTAATTTGGATAAGGTTAAGCTCGACGAAACTAAGAAGGATGAGGAGGAGAAGAGACGGTATCGGTTAATCCCGAAAACATTCGTCAATTGGTTGCAGGCTTTCGCGATATTGGCAAGTGTTATTGGGGAGAAGGCGCCGGACAATTGCTCGGCGCTGTTTTGCTACTTAGACGCGGTAGGGGAGGCTCATAGGGTTTATGGGGGTCAGGCGTGGTTCCTGTACGATGAACAATTTCATCAACGAAAGGCAGTGCGGCCAAACATCCGGTGGGACCACAAGGACATAGCCTTGTGGTTGAAGGTAACTGCGTTGTACAAGCAGGGTCAGTCCTTTCCCGGGAGCGGGAGCGGGGCGGGAACCTCGGCTCAGGCAGGGCAGGCGTCGGGCTCCAAGTTTGGAACATGTTGGCAATTCAATGAAGGCCAATGTAAATTCGGAGCCACATGTAAGTTTAAGCATGTCTGTTCCCATTGTAGCGGTCAGTCACATGGGGCGGCAAAATGCTTTAAAAAAGGGCGCCGACAAGGGGGAACAAGTGGGTCCTCTGGTCATGGGGGTGACGCCAGTGATGGTCAGAAAGATGGCCCCCTATCTAAGTAGATACCCCAACAAGGAAGGTGCGTTGCTGCTCAGTTCAGGTTTTAGTTCGGGTTTTATTATTCCACCCACGCCTCACGCGGTCCCTTTTACGCAGCGCAACTTGCGGTCGGCTTATCAGCATGCAGGGCTAGTATCAGAAAAACTTAAGAAAGAGGTGGAGCTGGGCAGAATGGCGGGCCCCTTCACATCGGTTCCGGTGCCGGATTTGGTAGTGTCACCCTTGGGCGTGGTGCTAAAGCGGGAACCGAACAAGTTCCGTCTGATACACCACTTGTCGTTTCCAAAAGGGTTGTCGGTTAATGATGGGATAGATCCTGACTTGTGTTCGGTCGTCTATACGTCATTTGATGCGGCGGTAGAGCTGGTATGCGGGTACGGATGGGGGGCCTTAATGGCAAAGACTGACATCGAGGCAGCTTTTCGTTTGCTGCCGGTGCACCCTGACAGCCAGCGGCTTTTGGGGTGTTACTGGAACGGGGGATATTTTGTTGATCGTTGCCTGCCAATGGGCTGTTCTGTGTCGTGTGCGTATTTCGAGGTTTTTAGTTCCTTTTTAGAGTGGGTTGTTAGGAGTGTTGCGGTTATACATTATCTCGATGACTTTTTGTGTGTCGGTCCGGCGGGTTCGGGAATGTGCGCGAACTTGCTGGAGATGGTTACGTGGGTGTCCCGGGAATTTGGGGTCCCTTTGGCGGCTGACGTCATCCATTTGTTTTTTAGGGATTGCTATAGATTCGGTGAAAATGGAATGTAGATTGCCGGAGGATAAGCTGGTGGCTTTGCGGTTGGAGGTGCACAGAGTGTGTCGGCTTAAAAAGATCACGTTACGGGAGTTACAGTCGCTGTTGGGGAAGTTAAACTTTGCCTGCCGCATCATGCCGATGGGTAGGGTGTTTTGCCGTCGGTTGTCAGCTGCGACGGCGGGGGTTAAGGAGCCACATCATTTTATCAGGTTGGTTGCTGATCACCGAGAGGATTTGCAAGGATGGCTTCATTTCCTGTCTACATACAATGGGCGCTCCTTATGAATGTCTCAGGCGTTGGAGAGTTTCGATATGGAGTTGTTCACGGATGCGTCGGGAGCGGTGGGTTTTGGAGCGTTCTTTGGAGGTACGTGGCCGGCCTCATGGGTGGAGGCGGGTTTGACGCGTAACTTGGCCCTGCTCGAACTATTTCCCATCGTGGTGGCAGTCACCATTTGGGGGGATAGGTTCCGGGACAAAAAAGTTCGCTTTCATTGCGACAATATGGGGGTTGTTATGGCAATAAACAATGTGTCAGCGTCGTCTCCTCCGGTTATTCGCTTGTTAAGAAAGTTGGTGCTTACTTGTCTGCAGTTGAATGCGTGGGTAGTGGCGGTGCATGTACCGGGGGTGGAAAATTGTATCGCTGACGCGCTTTCTCGCTCACAGTGGGGTCGTTTTCGTCAGTTGGTGACGGACGCGGACTTGACTGGGATGGACTGTCCCACTCATCTTTGGGAGCTGGTGTACGGGCTGCCGGTGCCTTGATTGAACGATCCCTAGCCAGATCGACGTGGGCAGCATATTCCGCTGGATGGCGTCAGTAGGAAGAGTGGATTAGGTCACTGGGGGATGTGGTGTCTGACAATGACAGGATTCTTGCGGTGCTGTTTTGGCTGGGGGAGGCATTTTCTGCGGGTTGCACGGTTGCCAAGGTCAATCGCTTTATGGTGGCCATTGCTTTTGGTTTGAAGCTCCGGGGCTTGGTGGACGTCACAAAGCATTTCTTAGTGAGCCAAGCATTGCGGGGTTTGAGAAAAGGTGTGGTGGTACGGGACAGGAGGCGTCCGGTGTCATTTCAGTTGCTTTGTGAGTTGGGCGATGTGGTGTGGCAGGTGTGTAAATCACCTTCTGAGAGTAAGCTGTTTCGTTTGGCTTTTTCCTTTGCCTTTTTCGGGGCTTTCCGGGTGGGGGAGCTGGTGTCCCCTAGTGTGTCTACGCCGGGAGGTGTGAGGCAGAATGATGTGGATGTGTATGAGGATAGAGTGGAGATAGTGCTTCGTTATTCCAAAACTGATCAATTGGGTAGGGGAAGGAGGTTGGTGTTGTTCGCTTTGCTGGGGAAGGCGGTATGTCCGGTTTCCTGCCTCAGGGAGTTTTTGGCGGGCGCAGTTATTTCAGATTCTCCGATACTTCGGCATTCGGATGGTACTTTCCTGTCGCGTTTTCCGTTTGTGGCAGTGTTTAAAAAGTGTTTGGTGGCATGTCAGGTGCGGAACAGTACCCGTCTCATTCCTTTCGGATAGGAGCGGCGACGGAAGCTGTAAGGTGGGGTTTGGACGACGCCTGGGTGCAGCGTATCGGGCGCTGGGAGTCAGCGCGGTTTCGCTCGTATGTTCTTCCTCATATGCTGTAATATATGTATTTCTGCATTACTGATCTGGGTGTGTGCGTTCCCGCCTGTGATGTGGTGTTGTGTGCAAGGGTGAATGGTGTGCGAGTATGTTTTTCCTTTGTTTTACAGGCCCTCCTCCTTGTTTGGTGTGGATCATGGGGCATTTTTATGTGTACTGGGGTGCCATACGGGCGGATGTACGGCCCGACGGCAGACAGCTCAGGATTCCGCGGGAAGCAGCGATTTTGCGATGGATGGGTTTCCGTGGTATGACCTGGGGCAGGGTGTTACAGGAGTTTAACACTTTTGTGCTGTTGGACAGGGTACTGGGGGTGCTGGTTTTACATGTGGGAGGGAATGATTTGGGCTTACGCCCTTTTCGGGAACTAGTGCGGGACGTCAAACATGACCTGTTGTGCTTGTGGTCATCACATCCCCAACTGGTGACTGTATGGTCGGAGATCGTCCCGAGAAAAAGTTGGCGGTGGGCCTGCTCCGTGGAGAAGGTCAATAAGGCTCGGATTAAGGCCAACAGGGCCATATCTGGTTTTGTGGCACGGAGTGGGGGAGTGGCTGTGCGGCATTGGGATTTGGAGGCTGGGACAGGCAATTATTGGAGGGAAGATGGAGTGCACTTGAATGACGTGGGAATTGATATGTGGAGTCTGGCCCTGTCTGAAGGGATTGAAAGAGCGGTGGGCGTGTGGAGGAGCTCACAGGCTTGAGGTGGTCAAAGCCTATGTCTCTTTGGCGGGGGGGAGTCCTTGAAGTAGGTCGAAAAATGTGGTGGGCGGGAATGCATCACGGGATGCACCCCCCAATTTTGTTGGAAATCGGCTTCTTAGGGTGTTACCCCTTTTGAAGGCTGTGACAAATATGGTGGAGGTCATCTGCAAAAAGGTAATCGGTGCCCCCGAGCCGGGTTACGGCTGGGGGTAAGGTATTGGTGGGCAGATGGCCTGTAAATACAAAATTATTGGTGGCTTCAAGGACTTGCCCCTGTCATTCTTTTGTTGACCCGGAGAGGGTCATATGGTTAAGTATGTTATGTTGAATTCCTCGGAGGGGAATTCAAAAAGTTATGTTATATGGTTATTTAAAAAGTTATGGTTATTTATGATAATAATAAACGGCTGCTGTGGCCATTAAATTCCAACTCTGTTTCAGTGTCTGCTTTATAAAAGGGAATTAAAGTGGGGTACACGACTCGACTTATTTGAGTCATGTCACTTGTTGAGCCGTTTTTGGAGCCGATTTTCATTGACTCAATAGAAAAATAGCTCCAAAAACGGCTGTAACAAACGCAGCGAAAAATGCTAGTTTGATTAAAAAACGGAGCCCCTGCTTCGCTGCGGGACAACTGTCCCGTACTGTAATCATGCTTTCAGTACGGGACAGTAGTTCCACAGAGAGGCAGACACTCCTAGCGTTGTACATAACTATGATGCTAGGAGCCCGGCTCCCTGCAGTGTGTTCGGTCCGGGACTTGCGGTCGAAATACGTTCCGTCCATTACGGACGTAACATGCTCGTGTGAATCCAGCCTTATAAGGATATATGTGGCATACACACTGTTGTGGGGACATCTGTGGCTGATACACTATAATGAAGATATATGTGGCATACACACTGTTGTGGGGATATCTGTGGCTTATATACTGTTAGGGTATGTGCACACACACTAATTACGTCCGTAATTGACGGACGTATTTCGGCCGCAAGTCCCGGACCGAACACAGTGCAGGGAGCCGGGCTCCTAGCATCATGTTTTCAGTACGGGACAGTTGTCCTGCAGCGAGGCAGGGACTCCTAGCGTCGTACATAAGTATGATGCTAGGAGCCCGGCTCCCTGCACTGTGTTCGGTCCGGTACTTGCGGCCGAAATACGTCCGTCAATTACGGACGTAATTAGTGTGTGTGCACATACCCTTATAGGGATATCCATACACACTGTTATAGGGATATCCATGGCATACACAATGTTGTGGGGACATCTGTGGCTGATGCACTATTATGAGAATATCTGATATACTGTTATAGGGATATCCGTGGCAGACAAACTGTTGTGGGGACATCTCTGGCAGACACACTGTTGTGGGGACATGTTTGGCTGATACACTGTTATGAAGCATCTATGACTGACAGTTTTTTTTTAAATTCTTTTTTAACAAAAGATTTTTAAAGTATACATCACACAATAAGGGAAGGGCGAAGAGCGATATCTGGGGAGGACCCTGCAGCTTTGAGGGTCTGTAAATCACAAGGTAATTTAAACAATGGGGGATAGAGCACGCAGGCTCTAGACATTACAAGATTACCAGTAGAGAAAGTGAAAACAGTAAGAAGATAAAGGAAGAAAACAAAAACAGCCCACTATCCTCCACACCCCAGGGGCATCTCGGGTAATGCCGGAAGGGGAAAAAAAATATGAGTAAGGCCGGATTCACACGAGTGTGTGCGTTTTGCGCACGCAAAAAAATGCTGCGTTTTGCGTGCGCAAAAAGGCACTTAACAGCTCCGTGTGTCATGATCATATGGTACGCGGCTGCGTGCTTTTCGCACAGCCGCCATCATTATGACACTTCGTTTGTATGTTTGTAAACAGAAAAGCACGTGGTGCTTTTCTGTTTACATTCATAGTTTGACAGCTGTTGCGCGAATGACGCACGTCCCACGGAAGTGTTTCCGTGGGGCATGCGTGATTTTCACGCACCCATTGACTTCAATGGGTGCGTGATGCGCGAACAACGCACAAATATAGGACATGTCGTGAGTTTTTCGCAGCGGACTCACGCTGCTCAAAAATCACAGACTGTCTGTACTGCCCCATAGACTAACATAGGTCCGTAAGACACGCGTGAAAATCACACGCATTGCCGTACGTATTACACGTTCGTCTAAACATTCCCTAAGAATAAGGCATCAATGAACCATTATAGTTTAGTATTCCACAGAATCCTGGTACGCTATCCACTGATGCTCGGTAGGGAGAAACACTGCATGTCGGCTAATATTTTGAGAAGTAAGGTCTTCCTTGCTCCATAGGTTCCCCACTTTTTAAAACCGAAGCTTAAGAAAAGGGGACTCTGAATATCTCTACGGAGCCAGATGCCAGTGCGTGCAGCATTAACAAGATGTCTCAGGATAAAATTCTGTAGGATTTCATGGGAATGTCACAGAAGGTGTGGAGTATGGTTCCCTCAGCATGTTGGCAATGCCAACAGTGTGGCAAGATGGTGGATGTTATGGCATGTAACGTGCTTGGGACTCGATACTATCTAAAGAGAATTTTATAGCTTACCTCCTGAATATGACTAGAGATAGAGGAGCCATGGGCTAGACGTTATATTCTTACAATTTGAGTTTCAGAGAAGGTTGAGGTTCTCCTCCCATTTGATAATGCTGGGACAGTGGGGCATAATTTGAGGACAGAGGAGTATGGAGGTGGGGGAGAGTGTTTGAAGTGATGCAGTGGATTCGCTCTCCAAGAGCCAAGGGGACACGGATTGTTAATATTGTTCAGAGAGACCAGAGAAGGCCATGAGCTGTTTGAAAATGGAGTGCCGAATGCTAGGTATGAACACAGGATTACCCAAGATAGAGAACATAGGAGACAGACAAAATATGGCCTCTAGGGAATGTCTATTTCATCACCTCAAACATAGGTGAGATGCTAACATTACTACAGTGTCCTGATAATGAATACACGTGACCATCCAGCCTGGACGTCATGTGTACTCAGAATCCTGACACTTCTGACTCTTTTCTGTGAGATTCCAGCAACGGATACTAAATCTTGCGAGATCACGGAGCTAAACGAGATTTGGTTTCACTTGCCGGAATCTCACAAAAAAAGAGTCAGAAGTGTCAGGATTCTGAGTACACATGATGTCCAGGCTGGATTTCATGTGTATTCATTATCAGGAAACTGTAGTAATGTTAGGGCTTGTGTATGAGGCTGCACATAGCGATATAACTATATCGCTAGTGCAGTGTAAATGAATGGAGAGGAGTGCATGATGCCGATTGGTCAGCGTCATGCACTCCTCTGTACAACGCCCACTTGGTTGAAAGTAAAAGTACGCCCACTTGGGCATTAAGAAAGCTCATTAGCATAAACTAAAATCGCTCCTAATGTTGTGAAAAAAGATCGTTTTTTTAAATAAAAAGCATTACTGTCACCTACATTACAGCGCCGATCTCCTTATGTAGGAGACAGGGCACTTATAATGTGGTGACAGAGTCTCTTTAAGCCACTGGTCCTGCCAGTGGCTGCTAATAACATGGCAGGCATATACTAAATAACACAGAATGAAAGTACCAACCAACATGAAAGATGCACAGGGAAGACAGTTCAATTTAAACAGGGCAGTATCACCCCCTGACACTCCCCCAATCACTCATGTTTGCATGAGTTTACATATTTTTACTGATTTTGTTGCGTCTTGTGCTGCGATTTTTGCATTGTGGCAATAGTGCGCCATTTTTGTAGCGATTTATGTAATCACGACCAAAATGATGCGGTTTTGCCGCGATTGCGAAAATCGCAGCAAAACCGTGCCATTTGTACCACAATTACAAAATCGCAGCAAAAATGGCGTGGTATTGCCACGATTTTGAAAATTGCGGCACAAAAACACAATTAAATCCATAAGCCACTGACAGGCTTAACCTTTGTAGGACAATTATGGTCAGTTCACACGTTGTTTAAATACTGTGGTTTTTACTGTGGCAGCAAAGTGGATGAGATAAAACAACTCTCATCCACACGTTGCATAAATACTGAGCGGAAAAATCACTCGGAATTTTATTACGCAGCATATCAATTGTATTTGCATAAACGCTGCTTATTTGTTGTGGGTTTTCCCCATTGAATTCAGTAGTTGTGTTTTTTTGTGGCGGGTTCGCAGTGATTCTGCTGCAAAAAACGCAACTCAGATAAAAAAAAATCTCATATTTACACAGTCTGTGTTCCTCTCTCCAGCGCTGCCCCCTGGGATGATGTTTCATCCCATGTGACCGCTGCAGCCAATCACAGACTGTAGCGGCGGTCACATGGGATGAAACATCATCCCAGGAGGCCTGCCTGGGTGACGTCAGAGGACCGGCCTCCTGCAATCACGCTTCATCCCATGTGACCACCACTGTAGCCAAACACAGGCTGCAGCGGTCTCCTGGGATGAAACATCAGTTTGGTGCGGTTTTACGCACGCAATTTTCTGCGGCACACAGGTCGGATACTCTGCGTGCTTTTTAAAAGCACATAGTGTATCCACCTTGGCGGCGTAGGGAATTTCGGGCGAAAAACGCACTAAATTGTGGTGCAGTTTTTCGGTCAGAACGTCTGCTGCAGAAAACTGCACATTTGAAAAAACAAACACGTACCTACCCTCTGACGTCCTGCAGACCAGCCTCCTGGGATGACGTTTCCTGTGATTGGCTGCAGCGGTCACATGGGATGAAACGTCATCCCTGGAGACCGGCCTGGACGGAGAAGCACAGAATTCTGAGTAAGGCCGGGTTCCCACATAGGGTAAACGCTGCGGAATTTCCGCAACGAAAGTGTGTGCGGAAATTCTGCAGCATTTACAGTAACAGCAAAGTGGATGAGATTTAGAAAGTCTGCAGCGTAAACGCTCATAAATTGCGTTTTCATCGATTTTCTGCTGCGGGTTCTCCCCATTGAATTCAATGGGGATGCAAAACCTGCAACAGAAAGCCAAGTGTTGTGACTTTTGCAGGGTATGCGCAGCATTTACGCTGCAAAAATCGCAACGCAGGAAAAAAACAAACGTACTTACCCAGAACGCCCTCCTTCTTCATGCAGTCCGGCCTCCTGGGATGACTTGTTTCCCATGTGACCGCTGCAGCCAATCACAGGCTGCAGTGTCACATGGCCTGAAACGTCATCCAGGGAGGCCGGAGAGGACATCAGAGGAGGGAGGGGGTAAGTATGTGCACTTAATTACGGAGCGGAATTTCCGTCTGAAAAATCGCACCACAATGTGGTGTGATTTTTCGGACGGAAAGTCCTGCAGGTTCCAGGTCGGACGCGCTGCGTGATTTCTATGCAGCGTATCGATCCCGTGGGAACCCGGCCTAAGTATAAGATTTTTTTTTGGAGGGCGGAATCTCAGTTTTTCCGCTGCAAAAAACGCAACATCTGCTATTTTGTTGCGTGGGTTCTACCTCTCCATTGAATTCAAGGGGGGAAACCCGCAACAAAGAAGCAGCTATAACACAAATACCATTGACATGCTACAAATGTAAAAAAAACGCACCGCAGGTCAATTTCTGAGCGATTTTTCCACTTATTTACGCAGCGTGTGGATGAGATTTGTTCAAGTCCACTTTGCTGCTACTGTATTATGCTGCGGATTTTCTGCAACAAAATCTGCAGCATTTACGCTATGTGTGAACTTACCCTAGCTGTGAGTTGAAAATACAGTATCTTAGCTCATTTATTTCCTGACATGACAAAAGTTTATATAAACGTATCCTAGGGCCATATTCATACATCGGGGATTCTTTCAGGATTTACTATAGGTGTGGATTTTGCGGCTAAATCCACACAGAATCCGCCAACATTCCACCAGTAATGCAGTATTTTTTTTACCTTATTCACAGCCTCAGGACAAAAGCCGAAAAACCATGGTTTAGGGCCGGTTCACATAACGTTTTGGTTTTCATTTGGTCTTTCCGTTCATCTGTTCCGTCAGAGAAACAGATGTACGAAAAGACAAACGTAAAGTATAATTTCCGTTTGCATTACCATTAATTTCAATGGTATTTTTTGGTTTCAGTTTGCCTCCATTTTTGTTATGTTGACGGAAACTATATTGAAATCAATGGTAATTCAAACAGAAACTATACTTTCCATTTGTCTTTCCGTTCATCTGTTTCTCTGACGGAACAGATGAACGGAAAGATCAAGCGGAACGCAAACATGATGTGAACAATCTCTTATTCATTGAATTACAAAGGGGTTAATCCGCGGCAGAAATCCTACTTTAGATGCAGATTTGCCTATGGCAAATCTGTGCCACGTGAACATGGTCTACGGCCATGTTTATATGTTCAAAACCCCAAGTATACTGTATGTAATATAAAAAGCCAAGTCGAAATCAGGGCCGGCTGCAGTTGTTTAAATCCACAACATGCCTTTTATATTGCAGAATTGCTGCACAGTTTCACAGCAGATTTCACTCTTTGCATTGCACTTGCCACAAATCTGTGGCAAAGTTTGCGTGTGACAGATGCAGATTTTGGCATGGATTTGTTGCGGATTTACAACATACTCACAGAAAAATCCTCTGCCCATGACCCCCTGCACTATGTCTGTCAGCAATTACTGTAGTATCTGGGACCTATGTAGTTTGAAACTACAGGTGAAACTACACGAATCACTGTTACTACAGTAACTTCTCAATATAATTACCGTCCTCACTCCTAAATCGGGACCTCTTCGGCTCCAAGCACAGTCATGGGTCCTGACGCCGTTCAGTGTCAGTAAATTGTATACTTGGTGCACATAACGTTCCATACCTCCCAACCGTCCCGATTCCGGCAGGACAGTCCCGGTTTCTCACTGCTGTCCCGCCATCCCGGCCGGTCATCAAAATGTCCCGCTGGGCGCTGCGTCAAAACAGCTGATCGCTGCTGACTGCAGCAGCGATCAGAAGAAGGCAGGAGTCTTGCGGCGGTGTTCTCACTGGTATCGATGACGGCCCGGGAGTGGACCAGTCCAGTCACCTGACCTGTCACCTGACCTGTCATGTGACCTCACCGGTCAGGTGACTGGACTGGTCCACTCCCGGGCTCGCATTGACACCAGTGAGAACGCCGCCGCAAGACTCCTGCCTTCTTCTGACGGTGAGTGAAAGCAGTGTGCATGTGAGGAGGAGGAGGAGGAGGGTCTTTTTTTGCTCCCTGTAGGAGTCGGAATCCCAAATCCCCGGCCAGGGATTGGGGATTCCGCTACAGGAGAAGTGAGTGACTACACTGTCCATATATGGAAACAGTGACGTCACTCACTTCTGAAGCGCAATCCCCGACCCTGTGGCCAGGGATTCCGCTACAGAAGAAGTGAGTGACCAAACTGTCCATATATGGACACAGTGATGTCACTCACTTCTGAAGCGGAATCCCTGACCCTGTGGCTGGGAATTCCTCTCCAGGAGAAGTCAGTGACTACACTGTCCATATATGGACATTGAAGTCAGTGACTTCTCCTGGCAGGGGGGGGGGGATGGGTGCAACCTACAGGGGGCTGTGTGGCATTACCTACAGCGGACTTGGTGGCATTACATACAGGGAGCTGGGTGGCATTACCTACAGGGGGCTGGGTGGCATTACCTGCAGGGGGCTGGGTGGCATTAAATACAGGGGGCTGGATGACATTACCTGCCAGGGGCTGGGTGGCATTACCTGCAGAGGGCTGGGTGGCATTACCTGCAGGGGGCTGGGTGACATTGCATACAGGGGGCTGGGTGGCATTACCTTCAGGGGGCTGGGTGGCATTACCTTCAGGGGGCTGGGTGGCATTACATACAGGGGGCTGGGTGGCATTACATACAGGGGGCTGGGTGGCATTACCTGCAGGGGGCTGTGTGGCATTACCTACAGGGGGCTGGGTGGCATTACCTACAGGGGGCTGGGTGGCATTACCTGCAGGGGTCTGTGTGGCATTACCTACAGGGGGCTGGGTGGCATTACCTACCAGGGGGGCTATGGCATTATCTACAGAGGGAAGTGTGTGGCAACAAATTTAGGCGGAATTCACACGACAGGGTTTCTCAGCCTGGTCCCCCGTTCTCCTTATCGCTGCCAGCGATCACACATGTATCCCCTATCCTGTGGATAGGGGATACATGTCTTTTGTTTAATGGCAGAGCAGGGAGATACCTCCCTGCTCTGCCGTAGTGTTCAGTGGCGTCGCGCTGTAGTAGCCATAGCGGCTGCTAGAGGAGCCTCCGGGCATGGTGGGGGCCCGTGCCGGCGGGCGACACGGGCCCCCTCATGCCGCGGGCCCCATAGCAGCCGCTACGGCTGCTACAGCGGTAGTTACGCCACTGGGGGGGGGGCTGTATCTGGAGCTATCTACAGGGGGCTGTATTTGGAACTATCTACAGGGGGGCTGTGTGTGGAGCAATCTACAGGGGGGCTGTGTGTGGAGCAATCTACAGGGGGGCTGTATCTGGTGCTATGTACAGGGGGGGCTGTATCTGGAGCTATCTACAGGGGAGGCTGTGTGTGGCACTATCTACAGGGGGGCTGTGTGTGGAGCGATCTATAGGGGGCTCTGGCAGATGATTTTTCCATTGACCGGTAGCAGAGTTACACAACTGGAAAAAAAAAATCCCCATCATGTAACTCTGCTACCTGTCAATTGAAAAGTCATCCCCGGCCGGGGATTGGGGATTCCGCTACAGGAGAAGTGAGTGACTACACTGTCCATATATGGAAACAGTGACGTCACTCACTTCTGAAGCGCAATCCCCGACCCTGTGGCCAGGGATTCCGCTACAGAAGAAGTGAGTGACCAAACTGTCCATATATGGACACAGTGACGTCACTCACTTCTGAAGCGGAATCCCTGACCCTGTGGCTGGGAATTCCTCTCCAGGAGAAGTCAGTGACTACACTGTCCATATATGGACATTGAAGTCAGTGACTTCTCCTGGCAGGGGGGGGGGGTGGGTGCAACCTACAGGGGGCTGTGTGGCATTACCTACAGCGGACTTGGTGGCATTACATACAGGGAGCTGGGTGGCATTACCTACAGGGGGCTGGGTGGCATTACCTGCAGGGGGCTGGGTGGCATTAAATACAGGGGGCTGGATGACATTACCTGCCAGGGGCTGGGTGGCATTACCTGCAGAGGGCTGGGTGGCATTACCTGCAGGGGGCTGGGTGACATTGCATACAGGGGGCTGGGTGGCATTACCTTCAGGGGGCTGGGTGGCATTACCTTCAGGGGGCTGGGTGGCATTACATACAGGGGGCTGGGTGGCATTACATACAGGGGGCTGGGTGGCATTACCTACAGGGGGCTGGGTGGCATTACCTGCAGGGGTCTGTGTGGCATTACCTACAGGGGGCTGGGTGGCATTACCTACCAGGGGGGCTATGGCATTATCTACAGAGGGAAGTGTGTGGCAACAAATTTAGGCGGAATTCACACGACAGGGTTTCTCAGCCGGGTCCCCCGTTCTCCTTATCGCTGCCAGCGATCACACATGTATCCCCTATCCTGTGGATAGGGGATACATGTCTTTTGTTTAATGGCAGAGCAGGGAGATACCTCCCTGCTCTGCCGTAGTGTTCAGTGGCGTCGCGCTGTAGTAGCCATAGCGGCTGCTAGAGGAGCCTCCGGGCATGGTGGGGGCCCGTGCCGGCGGGCGACACGGGCCCCCTCATGCCGCGGGCCCCATAGCAGCCGCTACGGCTGCTACAGCGGTAGTTACGCCACTGGGGGGGGCTGTATCTGGAGCTATCTACAGGGGGCTGTATCTGGAACTATCTACAGGGGGGCTGTGTGTGGAGCAATCTACAGGGGGGCTGTGTGTGGAGCAATCTACAGGGGGGCTGTATCTGGTGCTATGTACAGGGGGGGCTGTATCTGGAGCTATCTACAGGGGAGGCTGTGTGTGGCACTATCTACAGGGGGGCTGTGTGTGGAGCGATCTATAGGGGGCTCTGGCAGATGATTTTTCCATTGACCGGTAGCAGAGTTACACAACTGGAAAAAAAAAATCCCCATCATGTAACTCTGCTACCTGTCAATTGAAAAGTCATCCACCACAGGGTCTCCCTCTTGACTTTCATTGTTCTCTGCTTTTTGGTTTGTCCTGCAGCTGCCGTCGTGATGAGCAAATGTTACCCAAGATAGGAAAAGTAACATAAAGACCACATAACCGGATCCATAATATCTGTGATATCCAGACAGTCCAGAGTTCCGCAGTGAGAATGTGCACGTGTTATTTCCAGAAGGATCTGGCCGCGATTTGATGTGTTTATGCCGGATATTGTACCGGTTATGGTAACATGCTGATCGGTAGGTGTCTGACAGCTCGGACCACCACCGTTTACAAGAACGGGGAGCCCGAAGTTGCCCGAACCCCAAGTTAGAACCGAGCGGCAGGTCGCTCATGTTTTCTGCCACTCCATTCATTCTCTACGGCAGCGCCGGAAAAAGCCGAACACTGTACTCGGCTATCTCTGGTGCTCCCATAGAGAATGAATGGAGAGGCAGTGCGCATGAGCAACCTGCCGCTCGGTTCAAACTTGGGATTTGGGCAAATTCGGGCTCCCCTTTCTCGTAAACGGTGGGGGTCCGAGCTGTCGGACACCTGCCGATCAGCAAGTTGCTCCTTACCCTGCGGATAGGGGGTAACTTGTTGTAAACGAAATACCCCTTAACAAGGTGTTTGACAGCCGCGCCTAACATAGTGCCAGCGCGGTTGTTGGCCATGTCGCGACCGTGTCAGGGCCGCTTTGTGTGGCCTTACCCTTAGGAAATTAATATGATTTTTTTTTTTAAAGCACTATATTTATATTTTTATTTATGTTTAGGATGCATTAAGAAAAATGACTCTACTTGGGAATAACCCTTTAATCTGTGTACAATCTGGACATTGTATTCAACTATTTGGATTCACTCATTTCTCTATCTGAGCCCTGTATCTAATATTTATTGGGACATTCCAGACACATTATGACTAATATTATTTTGGCACTTTGCGGCACTAATTATTTTGGCACTGTATGGTAATATTTAGTATATGACATTTCCGTGAGAACTGTGAATCTATGGACTAGCCTACCGCTGGAGCTGGTCACAGCAGGGACAGTAGATGGCTTTAAAAAAGGGTTAGATAATTTCCTAGAACAAAAAAATATTAGCTCCTATGTGTAGAAATGTTTCCTTCCCTTTTCCCGTACCTTGGTTGAACTTGATGGACATGTGTCTTTTTTCAGCCGTACTAACTATGTAACTTTGTACTATGTAACTATGTAACAAGGCACAGTGTCCAAGTAGTTAACTGCTCTACAGAATTGCTATAAAAGGGAACATTGCTGCACAGAGTAAATACTAGTGATATTTTGTCTATTACAAGTATAGAAACGTAATTGAAAGCTTAGGAGAACGGGGGATCTGAATATAACATGCACAACATCATGGTACATGTTATTTTATTAAGATAGACAGACTTTGGCCCCATGCACACGAACATGTTTTTGCGGTCCCATTCACTTCTATGGGCCCATGCACACGACCGTGGTTTCCGCGGTCCGTGCATTGCCCGGAAGCCTGGACCGCAAAAAGATAGGACAGGTCTTATTACGGCCTGTTTTGCGGTCCAGGCTCATTGAAATTAATGCACACGGCCAAGTGCACGGCCCGCGGTTAACACTCCGTGGCCGCCCGAGCTGCTAATCACGGGCCGTGCACACCACTGCGGTCCTGTGCATGAGCCCTTAGATTTTAGTAATCTTGGAAAATAAAATAATAATAATAATTAAAAAAAATTATAGACGGCAGTTTTTACTTTGTGTTGTCTAAGTCTGCCACCTTGTGGGAATTATATTATATTACATATTCATTACTTGTGCCGTGACGAGCACATTTAGTCTTAGACATAATTATATATAAAAAGTTGTTCTCAACTGCACTAAGTATATTTAGCAAAAAGGTAAAACAGTCATAAGAACTTGATCCAACTTATTCAATTCTGTTAACAGAAGGGGGTTCTATTAATTCTATTGGGCTCTTGGAGAATTGTTATTAGTTAAACATTTTGTATTATTTTTTCATTGTACAAAAAAAAGTTGTCTGGGAAAAACCATTAATAACCATTAAATATAAATATTAAATACAAACCACTATTATTTAATATTAAGGTTTGTACATGTATAAGGTACTAAAAGTTCTATTTTAAATCCACTGTGACCCCTATGATGTGCCATCATCTCTAAACATCATAGTCATTAGTGGGTAATACACAGGGGTGAACCTAGTCCCTTTGCTGTCTGAGGCGAACTTCAGAACCAAATCTATCCGAGTAACCCCAGCCAGACTTTTTGACTTTCTGCAGAGTTCAGCGGTCCAGCGCGTAAGGCATGATGCAGTGACGTCATCAGCGAGCTCTTGGACTGTTGTAGACCGCAGGCCTAACTAGGCTGTGGCCTGTGAGAGAAAATGGTATGGCAGGGTGCCAACGGCCCAGGGCTGGCTGGCAAATTGTAGCTTGGGGGCAAGTACACAGCACTGGCCCAAGTGTAGCGGCCCATTTTGGGGCCACACTGCAATAGCTGAGTTTGCCACCCCCCCCCCCCCCCTAACACCACCCATATAGAACTGCTACATGTCAATGAAAAAATCTTCCACCAGAGGAAAAAATGTTTCACGATGGTGGAGTAAAAGAAAGCTTCGCCTGAGCCTTGGAGAAGGTACTCCACCATGGGGAAACATTTTTCCCTCTGGCGAATGACTTTTCAATTTACAGGTAGCAGAGTTACATGAAGGGGAATTATTTTTCATTGACCTTTAGTTTCTATTGCGTTGCAGGAGAGAAAGAAAGTAGAATTTTTTTTCATTTTTATACAATTTTTGTTTTCTCGGAAGGTTCCAATGGACCGTTTTGACTTCGTCATAGATACATTGGACTACTTTGATGATCTAAAAAATAGTTTATTTTTTAAAAGAAAGTGGTGAAAGCGGGTTGTGTGAGGGAGTTTTTATTTCAATTAAATAAATGTTTCTTATGTCTGTGTTTTTTTAATACTTTATTACCACCAGTGTAATGGCCGCTATCTGATTGACAGCATCTATTACTAAGGCTGGGGCTTAGTATTAACCTGTAGTATTAACAATAAGCCCTGCCTGGTACCCCTGATAGCGGTGGGTACAGGGGTAACAATGTGTGGGTTAGTGCTAGCCTTTTTAGTGGTTAACACTAAGTCTTGCCTGGTACCCCTGATAGCAGTGGGTACAGGGGTAATAATGTGGGGGTTAGTGCTAGCCTTCTTACTGGTTAACACTAAGCCTTGCCTGGTACCCCTGATAGCGGTGGGTACAGGGGTAATAATGTGGGGGTTAGTGCTAGCCTTTTTACTGGCTAACACTAAGCCCTGCCTTAGTAATGGACGCTGTCAGACAGCGGCCTGTACGAAGACGGTAATGAAGTATATAAAAAAAAAGACATAAAAAACTATTTTTTTAATTGAAATAAAAACTCCCCCACAAAACCCTCTGACCATTCTATTTTTAAAAAAAATGTAGATCATCGACGTAATCCAACAAATCTATGATGTTGTCGAAATGGTTCAGCGGAACCTGCAAATCAAAAAACATAACCAGTATGAAAAATTAAAAATCTCATACTCACCTACAGCGGACTTCTGTCTTTTCTTCTCCCCTGCGTGCAATAGAAACAAGGGGCCAATTAGCTGTAGTTATTTTTGTGGCACACAGGAACTAGAGATTCGGCAGAAATATTAATCGTTATTAATAATTCTTACGCATCTGGGAGGTCACGTGCACCAGAAAATGCTGATACAGGGACTCCTAAAGTGACAGAAGATTCCCTGTATTTGCTATGAGCCCGGGGTTGCTAGCAGTCACATTGAAGTGTTAGATAAGGGTGTGGGGCAGGAGTAGGTGGCAATTCACATGACCACGGGATAACAGAGCTCGTCCACTTCAAAACAACTTTCCACCTAACCTCCCCCTTTTTACCGTCTACCCCCATTTGACCCCATGGCCCCGCCTTGTTCCATACCCCTTACCCCTTCCAGTAAACACACGAGACAGTGGGTTGGAAAAATTCGGCCACAGCAGCCATTTTATTAACATATTTACATGAACATACAACAGAGCTTTATAAATAACATCACGAGGAAAGGGAAGTCCTTGGAGCTACAAAACTTTGGCGCCGAACTGCCCACCTGTACAGCTACTTACCTCCAGCCGTCTCCCTACAGGCTCAGGGGCACCTTTCTAATCCGCAGTTGGCTTGCCAAGTATGGAAAACCACTCCCCGGGACACCACCCAGCAGGAGGCCAAAATACGCCCATACCCATGAGCAATTATGTACTTGTAAGGGACCATAACTCTGATGAATCCCCCACTTCAAATTACCACCAACTCTAAGGACCCCCAATTCACCACGCAAACATACTTAAACCACCTTTAAGTATGAGAGCCCCCACCATCCAGCAGCGCGCGCTCAATACCTTCCTGAATACGCAAAGCCCAGAGGTCAATGCCCACCGCATTTAGATGTACGCCATCACCCAACCCAAATTTTCCCTGGCCATCCTCGAAATCATAATGCCCAACGAAAAACCCCCCACTTTTTACCACAAAACTGGAAACCGCTCGATTGACCTTAACTCGGGCCTTGTTTATGCGCGCCACTGAACGCGCATGTCTCCATACACTGCGAGGTACAATTTCGGACCATATCACCTTCACTTTAGGAAAACAGGCCCAAAGCCGGAGAAGATCATACTTGACATCCCTGATCAGCTCTCTAAAAGGACGAGTCCCTAAATCGTTACCCCCCCACATGGAGGACCAGCACATCAGGTGCCCGATCCAAATGAGCATAACGATGAAAATCAGGCAAAACCCGACTCCACACCATACCTCGCGTGCCTAGACAACGTATCACCACCGCTGATCTCTGGAACCCCAATTGTCGTCCGCCTAGAATGTAAGAAGAGAACAAGGATGACAGATTATCATGGAACAAAGTTAGGGGGGGCGCGGCTACGATCACACAAACTGAGGACGCACATACGACTTATACCTCACGGAATTCCAACGACCTATGCGCTTCACCACCTCAGGCCCCAGGCCCAAAGAAGCCGCCTCCGTAGCCGCACCAATACGAAAAGAATGGGGAGAATAAATAGCCCCATCCAAACCTAACACCTCTAAACACTTACGGAAAACACAAGTGAATTGACAACGTGACAAGAACGAACCATCTTCATGACATAACAGCGGACCCCCACTACTCCTTTTTAGGGCCACGTACCTCGCAAAGCAACTCACCGGGCACATCCCTGCCCCGACCACCGCCCCTAGCACAACCCGTTTTGCCCTTGCCACCCTGATCCGTCTTTGAACGCCTCCTCACCCCCCAATACATCCTCCGACTGCAATCCCCCCACTCTCCTTTTACTGGGAGCTACTAATTCACCCACCCGCAAAGCCCCAAAAAACGCCCAAGAAAAAGCCAATTGAAACAAAGATACTTCAAAAACCGAAAAACACACCCCTACCGACACTTCCCCTAACCGTTCCAAAAGTGCAAAAGAAACTGGGCGACGGCCGTCCGGCCAACCCCCACCTTTCCGAAACCCCTTCAAGGCTTGGACAATCAAGAAATCCTTAGTCAGGTCCCTAGAACCCCTTAGTTTAAAACCAAAGGCCAAAGCTGAAATAAAGCGATTCACTTTAGATACCGACCAGCCCTCCACCGATACCTGACCCAGAAACCCCAATAAAGCCACCACCTGATCCTCCAACGAGCTGACTTCGGGCAAACCTGCTAACCACGATCCCCAGTCCTTCCACGCCGCGTCGTACGGCAACCATGTACCAGGCGCTAGAGAGGACTTGATCAAACCACCTGCTGCTCGTAAACCAAGTCCCAAAGCCGCTCCGGGAACGGGATCCCTTCCATATCCGCTTCTGGTGCCAACAGACAAAACCGCTCCCACTGTAGGTGAGAGAGAGAATCCGCAATAACATTATGCTTGCCAACACCACCCCCATGTTATCACAATGGAACCGCACTTTGCTATTCTGAAACCGCTCACCCCAGATCTCCACTGCAACCACTATCGGGAAAAGTTCCAGAAGGGCCAGATTACGCACCAGGCCCAATGATACCCATTCCTCCGGCCACTGACCCACACACTATTGTCCTTTACAATATATATTTTCCGAATCCCACACTACTCGAGGCATCCGTAAACAATTCCCATTGAACATTATCCACCACTGGCGAAATAAGTAACGACTTCCCATTATACAACTGTAGAAACTCCCTCCAAACTGCCAAATCGTCCCGATGCTCCCTTGTCAACCGCACAAAATGGTGTGGGGCTCTAACTCCCGCCGTCGCTGATGCCAATCTCCTACAAAAAATTCTGCCCATGGGCATTATACGACAAGGGAAATTAAGTTTCCCCAACAACGATTGCAACTCGCGCAGCTTAATTTTACGAAGCCGGCTAGTTCTGTTCACCTCCAACCGCAGCACCTCCAATTTGTCACTAGGAAGGCGGCATTCCATTGCCACCGAATCCAAGGTAATTCCAAGAAAAACTATACAAGTTCTGGGCCCTTCAGTCTTTTCCGGGGATAGCGGAACCCCAAAACGATGAGCCACCTACTGGATTGCACCCAGCAAATTAGTGCACATCTCCGAACAGGATGGGCCGATGCAAAGAAAGTCATCCAAATAATGTATGACCGACTCTAACCCCGCCACCTCGCAAATTACCCATTCCAGGAAAGAACTGAAGGCCTCGAAATAGGCGCAAGAAACGTAGCAACCCATTGGGAGACACCGATCCATATAGTAAGCCCCGTTCCAGTAACACCCTAACAGACGCTGACTATCTAAGTGAACTGGGAGGAGACGAAAAGTCGCTTCATTATCGGTCTTAGCCATAAGGGCCCCAGCACTATACCGCCGCACACACTCTACCGCTGCATCAAATGACGTGTATACCACCGAGCACAGCTCGGGGGCAATGCCATCATTAACTGACAACCCACGTGGGTGTGACAAGTGATAGATGAGCCGGAATTTATTTGGCTCCTTCTTCGGTACTACCCCTAGTGGTGATACCACCAGATCCGGTACTGGAAAAGACAAAAAAGGACCCGCCATACGCCCTAACCTAACCTCTTTACACAACTTGTCCGACACCACCTCTGGATATTCCATCGCCGAGCGCAAATTCCGCACAGAAAAAGGCACCACGTGAGCAGGGAAGGAATCTCAAAACCAAACTGAAAACCGCGTAACAACAAAACCCCTTTTTCCTTGTCCGGAAACCTATTTAGGTAGGGCTCCATCTCTACCCACCTCACTGGCGTCAGACCCATGGCTACCATCACCCCCTCTTCCTTTTCCTTTTTTGAAACATTTGGCGGACCCGTGAGAAGTTCCGCCGCAGGAGGAACAGGAATGCTTGAACTTACATCCCGCCCCAAACTTGCATTGGCAGTCATTAAATTGCCAGCACAAACCCAACCGCCCTTCTGACCCTCCACCCGCTTGCCCAGATTGTCCCGAGGGGCCGGCCACCCCAGCCCCTCCCCCTGGAAAGGACTTCCCGAACTTAGCCGAGGCCATCACCTTTAACCAGAGGCCAATGTCTTTATTACCCCATCTAATACTGGGATGAATCGCCTTTCTTTTCCGAAACTGTTCGTCATTCAGTAGCCAGGTCTGGCCACCATAAGACCTATACGCTTCGCCTATAGCATCCATATACCCGAAAAGGGCGGAACAATTTTCCGGCGCCTTCTCCCCTACAACACTTGCCAGAATGGCAAAAGCCTGCAGCCAGTTCACGAATGTCTGAGGGATTAAACAATATCTACGCTTCTCCTCCTCCTCTTTCTTACTCTCCCACCTTTTTCCTTTATCTAAGTTAAATTTCTCCAAGGGAAGAAGCGAGAAGATTTCGACCTATTCATCTTCCCAAATCTTTTCTTTAACCTCAGGTTTCAAATGTGCACCCAACAAACCCTCAAACCAAACGTACACCTCACCTTTTGCTTTATCATCCAATCTCACCCTATCCACGTCTTTATCCTTATCAGTCTGTACCGCAATTATAACCCCCCCCAACCTCAGCTAGGGGGACCACCCCTGGGGGGTGCACCACTTCTACTACCCCACCCGACGCAGGGACCCACGCCGCGACCGGGGAAGGAGCTGGCAACCTCCCCCCTTCACAACGCGCGAGCAACGCTTTTACACAACCAAGCAATTCCTGCACTTCTCCCCCCCACTAACTGTAGACACTACCCCACTACTATCAACATCCCTAACTATCCCCCCCTGGGAACCCCCACCAGCCCCCGGGGATGTAAATATAGCTGGAAAGGTATGAAAAGGTGAGAATGACTCACCAGGCTGCGTGGGCGCTCACTTCCCACCAGCCGGGGCGAAGGGACCCCCACGACGAACATCCTCCATCGGCACTACTCCATCCTCGACCGCATCCGGACATCTGGGACCTGACGTCCCACCGCAGGCGCTATAGCCGTGTCCACAAGCCTGGACCTCTGAGTTCCCTCGCGTTGTCTAGGGCCACCCCGGCATCCCCCCTCCATCAGCCTCATCCTCCCCCGACCTCCGCTGCACCACCGCCGATTGCGGCCTGCGTACCCGACCAGGGCCTTCATCCAGGTGACAGGCGGGCCGTCCGACTGGTACCTCGACAGATCGGCCCGCCGCAGCTCCACGAGGTGTTGACCTCGAGACGGGAGGCTGTCCCTCCAGCCTGGGATCCTGTCCTCCTCTCTCCGTAGGGCCCGACAGGCGACCGGGATTCCTCACAGACCAGGACCTCCGCCCCCTAGCGGTGGAAGCGGAAGCCCGGCCCGAAGGGTCCCAAGAGGGGCTTCCAAGCCTGCGCCGGGCCCTGGGTAATGCGTCCAGGCTAAGGCGCTCTGGAGGCCGCGCCCGCCGCGACCACCTGAGGGGGGATGTCGTCACCTCCTCCGATGCCCGCGGTGCAGCAGCAGACATCCCCGCCGTCTCTTCCAGCCCTGCAGACAGCTCCCGCTCCCATTCCACAGGACCAGTCCGACCGAGCTCCTCCTCCAGCCAGGCCATGCCACGCTCCGCCACCGCCAACCGCACCTGCTCCAGCAAAGCCTGCATCTCACCACAGGTCAGTCCCCGGAATAAGGGCTAACCGTTTTTCTGAATGAATGGCGCAAACCCGGCGCTCATTCCCCTGTATGCCCTCCATAACCTCGCCCCCTCAAGACCACCCCTCCCCTTTTCCTTCCTCCCCCTCTTCACCTGAACTTTTGACCTCCTCCTTTCTTGCCTGCAACCCTGGTCATGTCTGCCTCCCCCTACCATTTCATGTTGTGTCCGGCCATTTCTTGTCTTGCATTCACAGCACGCAGGGCCTGGCAACTCATATCAATTGATAGACAACTCCTGCGATGACTGCAGTTGCTGCCGATCTTAAATAAAATGGTGCCTGTCTTCCCCCTAGCAGAGAGGGTCACTGTGAATCATGCATGCCACAGAGCATGCACAGTTCAAAGCTAGAACGACTGCAGAATAGGAGATAAGGTCGGCTCACATGCATACTTTCTTATGTCCTTGTTGCGCCATATAGCACCTTTGCATGTGTCATGCAGAAACACATACACAGATGCTAATAAAGATAGCTGCCCCCATCTTTATTAGTACAAACATATGAATAAATACAGTTACATTAGGAAACATATTAAAAAGGTTAGAAAAAAAAATAGACCGATAACTTAAAACACACACACAAAAAAAAACACCTTTCCTTTAAAGTGAAATTAAGCTTTGATCATTGGGGGTCTTAGCACCCCCGACCGCTAAATTGAAACTGCAGAAGCGCTCAGGTGAGCGATGTGCCGCTTCGTTTCTTATCAGCTTTTGTGTGTGTGTGCAGGGCCAGCGTCAGCACTTGGCGAACCTGGGCAAGTCCCGGGGCCCACTACACTTGGGGGGGCCCACTCGGCAGCCGGGTGCTGACGCTGCCGTCGTCACAGCATCACTGTCCTTATATGGACAGTGATGTAAGGAGGAGAGAAGGAGTCCCAGGCAGAGCACTAGCAGCTCTGCTCCGGGACTCCGTCTCTGGGGAAGCTCCTAACATCACTATCCATATATGGACAGTGTTGTCCCAGGCAGTGGCATAGCAATAGGGGTCGCAACTACGACCGGGCCCCTAAGCTTGGGGGGCCCATTGCCACACAGCGCTGACCGCGCTGGTTCCGCTTCCAACTTAATGTGCGTCCGCAGGACGCACATTCAGTTGGCTTTAATGCTAGAGCCTTGCTCCAGCATTCACTGTGCCTTGAGTGTCTAGGCGCAGGCAGGAGCGATGTAGTGACGCCACTGCGTCTGTCTGCACCGAGTCACTCACAGCAAAGTATAGAGGAGGAGAAGGATCTCCTCCACCCATCATGGGAACGGGAATAGGTAAGTAATTATGTTGGGGACAGCTATGGGGGGCATTATACTGGGGGGTATTTATGGGGTCTGTCGGACAAGGCAGCAGGGCACAGTCGTGCGCAGGGGTCTGGTGGTGCTGGGGAGGGGTAGGGGGCCCAAGCTGATTTCTTGCACCAGGGCCCATGAGCCTTTAGCTATGCCCCTGGTCCCAGGCAGAGTGCTAGTAGTGCTTTGGCCAGGACTATGGCTCTGGGGTTGCCCATGACAACACTGTCCATATATGGACAGTGACATCAGGGGCTTCTCCTGAAGCGGAATCCCCAGGAAGAGCATCAGCAATGCCCTGGCAGGGGATTCCCCTTCTAGATGGAACCCCAAAGGCACTACCTACAGGGAGGTGGGCTGTGTGGCACTACTAGGGAGGGTTGCTGTGTGGCACTACCAGGGAGGTGGGCTGTGTGGCACTACCAGGGAGGGGGGCTGTGTGGCACTACCTGGGGGGCTGTGTGGCACTACCTGGGAGGGGGGGCTGTGCGGCACTATCTACAGAGGGCACTAAATTCATGGGGGTACAAACTGGGGGCCTAAATTCTATATGGGGGTATAAATAGCGCCTAATGTTTATATGGGGATTCAAAGTGACATTTTCTGCCATTTTACTGCCGCCGTGAGTTCCCCCTCAAAGGGGCCTACTAAGTTGGTGTCGCCCAAGGGCCCACATAAACATGGAGCCGGCCCTGTGTGTGTGTTATAGATATATATATGCACACACACACACACACACACACACACACACACACACACATACATAAATTACTCACACTATGGCCTCATGCACACGACCGCACTGGTTTGTTCTGCATTCGTGTGTCATTAGAAATCACGGATTCACAACAATTCACCAGTATTGGTGAATACGCAAATCCGGAACGTAAAATTACTTGTCTTAAGTTTTTGATCCATTCATTTATATGCCCCCACACGGATCCATCATAGGGCCATATAAATGAATGGATCTGCAATTTATCCGCAAGAAATGGTCGTGTGCATGAGGCCATACTGTACATACATACATACCACACACACTCAAATATATATATACAGTGAAGGAAATAAGTATTTGATCGCTTGCTGATTTTGTAAGTTTGCCTACTGTCAAAGACATGAACAGTCTAGAATTTTTAGGCTAGGTTAATTTTACCAGTGAGAGATAGATTATATAAAAAAAAAAAAAAGAAAATCACATTGTCAAAAGTATATATATTTATTTGCATTGTGCACAGAGAAATAAGTATTTGATCCCTTTGGCAAACAAGACTTAATACTTGGTGGCAAAACCCTTGTTGGCAAGCACAGCAGTCAGATGTTTTTTGTAGTTGATGATGAGGTTTGCACACATGTTAGATGGAATTTTGGCCCACTCCTCTTTGCAGATCACCTGTAAATCATTAAGATTTCGAGGCTGTCGCTTGGCAACTCGGATCTTCAGCTCCCTCCATAAGTTTTCGATGGGATTAAGGTCTGGAGACTGGCTAGGCCACTCCATGACCTTAATGTGCTTCTTTGAGCCACTCCTTTGTTGCCTTGGCTGTATGTTTCGGGTCATTGTCGTGCTGGAAGACCCAGCCACAAGCCATTTTTAATGTCCTGGTGGAGGGAAGGAGGTTGTCACTCAGGATTTGACAGTACATGGCTCCATCCATTCTCCCATTGATGCGGTGAAGTAGTTCTGTGCCCTTAGCAGAGAAACACCCCCAAAACATAATGTTTCCACCTCCATGATTGACAGTGGGGACGGTGTTCTTTGGGTCATAGGCAGCATTTCTCTTCCTCCAAACACGGCGAGTTGAGTTAATGCCAAAGAGCTCAATTTTAGTCTCATCTGACCACACCACCTTCTCCCAATCACTCTCAGAATCATCCAGATGTTCATTTGCAAACTTCAGACGGGCCTGTACATGTGCCTTCTTGAGCAGGGGGACCTTGCGGGCACTGAAGAATTTTAATCCATTACTGCATAATGTGTTACCAATGGTTTTCTTGGTGACTGTGGTCCCAGCTGCCTTGAGATCATTAACAAGTTCCCCCCGTGTAGTTTTCGGATGAGCTCTTACCTTCCTCAGGATCAAGGATACCCCACGAGGAGAGATTTTGCATGGAGCCCCAGATCGATGTCGATTGACAGTCATTTTGTATGTCTTCCATTTTCTTTCTGTAATGTCCGTGGCTGCGGGCTGTCAGCTCCAGCCTCCCGCTGACAGCCGCAGCCACGAGTCGGCAAGCGCTGGCCCCAGCCTCCTCCTCAGGAGACGCCAGCGCTTGCATCCACTCACTTCCGCCGGAGCCCGCAGGGTGCGCGCGCACGCTCGTCCCCGCTCTTAAAGGGGCAGCGCGCGCACCCGACATCTTGAACGACATTTGACCCGTGAGTACCCTGGGCTATAAGAGGGGTCCAGCCCCCTAGTTCGATGCCTGAGCGTTGTTCGTTTTCCCAGTCTGTCTTGCAAATGGTCCCTTAGTGTTTCCCGTTCCTGTTGTTACCCGTACCTTGTTCCCCGTTCCTGTTTCCTGTGCTTTGCCCTAGTATCTAGTCGTGCCACGTCCTGTGTCATCTGCCACGTCCAGAGGAATCTGCCACATCCCGTGTCATCTGCCACGTCCGGAGGAATCCGCCACGTCCTGTGTCATCTCCCACGTCCGGAGGAATCCGCCACGTCCTGTGTCATCTGCCACGTCCGGAGGAATCCGCCACGTCCAGAGGAATCCGCCACGTCCGGAGAAATCCACCACGTCCTGTGTTATCTGCCACATCCGGAGGAATCCGCCACGTCTGGCGCAACTTGCGGCTCCTGTGTTATCCGCCACGTTTGGCGCCATCTGCTGCACCCATCTCATCTGTGCCAGAGCTGCGGCCACCATCTGGACTATTCAGGTACCCTTGTGCGGGACATTGTATTTCTGGGGTGTCCTGTTGTTTGGCCAGCTGCCTCCCCGCTGCGGCGATACGGCCTAGTGGGTCCACTAACCCGCTTCGTGACAGTACGCTCAGGCCATGGACCCCGCTGGTCAACCTGAGATGTTGACTACACAAGTCATGCTGGCTGAGATGGAGGATCTCCAGTCACGACAAGACCAGCTCCTCCTGTCGGTGAACGCCATAGCCCATCGGCTACACCTCCTGTCTGTACCGGTACCAACCCCCTGTGTTTCTTGCCGCTACCTCCACGCTATGACGGAGATCCGAGGTCCTGCAGGGGATTTTTGAATCAGTGTCTGATCCATTTCAGACTACATGCCAGGTCCTTCTGCTCGGATCGCCTTTATCATCTCTCTCCTTACCGGCAAAGCCCTGGCATGGGCCAATCCTCTGTGGGAACATCAGGGACCTGAGACCCGGGACTTGCAGTGTTTCTTACGGACCTTCCGCTCGATCTTTGAGGAACCCGGAAGAGTTTCTTCGGCTGCTGCATCCCTGCTAACCCTACACCAGGGAGACCTCTCCGTGGGCGAGTATGCCATTCAGTTCCGTATCCTGGCTGCTGAATTGACCTGGAACAACGAGGCTTTGGTGGCTACATTCTGGCAGGGACTGTCTTCAGGGATCAAGGATGAGCTGGCTGCTCGCGATCTGCCATCTACCCTGGACGATCTTATCCTACTCGCCTCCCGCGTCGACATGAGGATCCGGGAACGTTCCCAAGAGGTTCTCCGGGAGAGAGAACTTCCTAGGCTGGATTCTGCTGTCCCGCAATCCTTCTCAGTCGTCCCACCAGAGTACCCGATGCAGAGTAATTATGTTAAATTGTCTACCCAGGAGAGACAACACAGACGCACTTCTGGACTTTGTTTGTATTGCGGCCATGGAGGCCATATTGTGCGTCTGTGCCCCCAGAGGCCGGAGAGACCCCATTGCCTGGGATTGGTTGGAGAGACAACATTAGGTGGAACAGAATCTAACAGAGGATTCGCTTCCAAACTGACTATTCCTGTGACCCTGGTATCCGGCGACAGGACGCATCAAGTCTCTGCCTATCTTGCTGCAAATTTCATCCAGAAAGAGCTTGTGGATCATCTTCAGCTGCCCACAGTTCCCCTGGAGACATCTTTGGCTGTGGCCTCAGTTAATGGACTGCCTCTGCCTGATCCCATTATCTCTAAAACCAAGCCGTTGAAGCTCCAGGTTGGAGTACTTCACTCTGAATTTATTTCATTCCTTGTTTTACCCAAGGCCATCAATCCTGTTCTGCTGGGCCTGCCTTGGCTTCGACTTCATGCCCCAGTCCTGGACTGGAATTCTGGAGAGGTTCTTCAATGGGGCTCCAAGTGCCATGGTCGTTGTCTGTTGCAGATCCATCCTGTCAAGCCTTCTCTGCCTTAGTCGCTGTCGGGACTGCCTCCCCATTTTGCTCAGTATGCAGATGTTTTCAGCAAAAAGGAGGCTGAGACGCTGCCTCCACATTGCACCTATGACTGCCCCATTGAACTGGTTCCTAATGCCTCTCTTCCCCGTGGACGGGTATATCCTCTCTCCTTGCCTGAGTCTCTATCCATGTCGGCCTATATAAAGGAGAATCTGGAGAGGGGTTTTATACGAAAATCTTCCTCCCCGGCCAAGGCTGGATTCTTCTTCGTTAAAAAGAAGGATGGATCCCTTCGTCCCTGCATTGACTACAGAGGCCTCAACCTGATCACAGTTAAGAACAAATACCCGTTGCCACTCATCTCTGATCTATTTGATCGTATACGTGGGGCCAAAATTTTTTCTAAGCTAGACCTGCGTGGGGCTTACAATCTAGTCCGGATTTGCCGGGGTGACGAATGGAAGACGGCATTTAACACCCGGGACGGGCACTACGAATACCTGGTGATGCCCTTCGGACTGTGTAACGCTCCAGCAGTGTTTCAGGAGTTCGTTAACGACATCTTCCGAGATCTACTCTATGTCTGTGTTGTTGTTTATCTCAATGATATTTTGATTTTCTCCCCAGATCAGACGACTCATCGGAGGCATGTTCGTCAGGTTCTACTACGATTGAGGGAGAATCATTTATACGCCAAGCTGGAGAAGTGCGTCTTTGAGAAGAGTTCTCTGCCCTTCCTGGGCTACATCATCTCGGATCAAGGCCTCAAGATGGATCCTGAGAAAGTGAAGGCTGTCCTGGAGTGGCCACGTCCCCAAGGCTTAAGGGCCATACAGCGGATCCTGGGATTCGCCAATTTCTACCGGCAGTTTATTCCTAACTTCTCTTCTCTGACGTCTCCCATCTCGACCCTTACCAAGAAGGTAACGCGGGACGGTAGTGGAGCGCAAACAGAAAACGGGTGAAGAACAGCGACCACCTGGCTTGACGAGGATTAAGTCTTTGAGCGGACTGAAGGTAAGTGAGGTTCTTGTGGTCGGTGAAGATCATGATGGGGTGAGCAGCACCCTCCTGAAGATGTCTCCACTCCTCCAGAGCCAATTTGATGGCCAGCACCTCCCGATCTCCAATGGAGTAATTGCGCTCAGCAGGGGAAAACAGTCTAGAGTAGTAGCCACATACTACAGCCTTTCCTTTGGAGCTCCTCTGGAACAGAAGTGCACCTGCACCGACAGAGGAAGCGTCCACTTCCAGTGAGAACTGCCGAGATACGTCAGGGTGATGGAGGATCGAGGCTGAAGTGAAGGCACTCTTCAGGCTATTAAATGCAGACTCTGCCTCTGGAGTCCACACGTTTCCCGTTCCTGTTGTTACCCGTACCTTGTTCCCCGTTCCTGTTTCCCGTGCTTTGCCCTAGTATCTAGTCGTTCCACGTCCTGTGTCATCTGCCAAGTCCAGAGGAATCTGCCACGTCGCGTGTCATCTGCCACGTCCGGAGGAATCCGTCGCGTCCTGTGTCATCTGCCACGTCCGGAGGAATCCGCCACGTCCAGAGGAATCCGCCACATCCGGAGGAATCCACCACGTCCTGTGTTATCTGCCACATCCGGAGAAATCCGCCACGTCTGGCGCAACTTGCGGCTCCTGTGTTATCCGCCACGTTTGGCGCCATCTGCTGCACCCATCTCATCTGTGCCAGAGCTGCGGCCACCATCTGGATTATTCAGGTACCCTTGTGCAGGACATTGTATTTCTGGGGTGTCCAGTTGTTTGGCCAGCTGCCTCCCCGCTGCGGCGGTACGGCCTAGTGGGTCCACTAACCCGCTTCGTGACACTTACTATTGCACCAACAGTTGTCTCCTTCTCACCCAGCATCTTACTTATGGTTTTGTAGCCCATTCCAGCCTTGTGCAGGTCTATGATCTTGTCCCTGACATCATTAGAAAGCTCTTTGGTCTTGCCCATGTTGTAGAGGTTAGAGTCAGATTAGATAATTGAGTCTGTGGACAGGAGTCTTTTATACAGGTGACCATTTAAGACAGCTGTCTTTAATGCAGGCACCAAGTTGATTTGGAGCGTGTAACTGGTCTGGAGGAGGCTGAACTCTTAATGGTTGGTAGGGGATCAAATACTTATTTCTCTGTGCACAATGCAAATAAATATATATAATTTTGACTATGTGATTTTCTTTTTTTTTTTTTATATAATCTATCTCTCACTGGTAAAATTAACCTAGCCTAAAAATTCTAGACTGTTCATGTCTTTGACAGTGGGCAAACTTACAAAATCAGCAAGGGATCAAATACTTATTTCCTTCACTGTATATATATATATATACACACACATACACACACACACACACACACTGCACAAATATATACATACGGTACAGTACATATATACATTACATACACATATTTTTATATACAGACACACACATACATTACGCAAATGCACATTACACATACATTACACACACACATACAGTACACACTACACATAACATTTACCTTTTGTGCAGGTTGCTGCCTATATGGATCTTCTCTTGATGTGCAGGGAGGCTCCAGAGAAAATCAGTAGAAGAGGTGGTGAGTCCATAACAGGATTTCACCTCAGCCTCTTCATGCCGGCAGCAGTGTAGTGCAGACACCCTGCTCACCTCCCTCTCCGTCCAGACACTAAACAGGATCATATTACAATAGTGACAGGAGAGTGGAGAGCAGTAGGGGACGAGGGACAGGAGAGTGGAGAGCAGGGGAGTTGTCAGGGGGGGGGGGGGCTATTAAGCTGGCACAGGGGAGATGTTCTTAAGGAAACAGCACATATTGCAGCTGATGATAAGTGGAGGAAACGTCGGCCAGCAGCTCTGTAATGCCGCTCCCTCTGAGACTCTGCAGGGTGCCATCTCAGGCCAGAGGCTCAACTCGCCTGATGGTAGGTGCGTCCTGGTAATACATCACTTTAGCAAGATGCACACTAAATGTCCAAATCTTGAAGCGAAAAAGAAGATCACATGGCATATGTAAAATAATAAATGCTAATCTGTAAATGGTTGTGGATCAATAAATGCATTCATGGCCTCTCATCATGGGATATTCTGAAATCCTGTAAATGTTTAATTTAATAACTAAATTATCCCACACACAGTGCCCATGTAGATATCACAAAAGTGTCCCCTCTAGATTGTGCCTATATAGCGCCACAGTGCCCATGTGGATAGCACCACAGCCCCCTTGAAGATAGCGCCACACCACACCTGTAGATTGCGCCACACACACTCCCCAGTAGATAGCGCCACACACGCCACTGTAGCTAGTGCCAGTTATTTTGGGAGGCAAAATATGACATGGTGCCTAAAATAAAATCTAATAAAAAGAAGGCCCCAAAATCCTCTAGGTGCTCCATTGCTTCTGAGGCCTGTGTTTCAGTCCATTAGCATACTAGGGCCACATGAGGGATATTTCTAAAAACTGACATTTGTAAATTTCACACACACACTTTAATTCCTGTGACATGCCTAAAGGGTTAAGAAAAGTTCTAAATTCTGTTTTGAATACTTTGAGGGGTGCAGTTTTTAAAATGGGGTGATGATTTATGAGGGTTTCTAATGTATGTACCCCTCAAAGCCACTTCAGAAATTAACTGGTCAATAGGCTTTTCAAATTTTCTTGAAAATGTGAGAAATTTCTGAGAAATTTATAAGCCACGTAACGTTCTAGAAAAATAACAGGATGTTCAAAAAACTATGCCAACATAAAGTAGGCATATGGGAAATGTTAATTAGTAACTATTTTGCGTGCTATAACTATCTGTCTTAGGGCTTATTCAGACGAACGGGATATACGTCCGTGCAACGCGCGTGATCTTCACGCATGACGCACGGACCTATATTAGTCTATGGGGCAGTGCAGACAGTTGCGTGATTTTTACGCAGCGCGAGTCCGCTGCGAAAAAGTCACGACATGTCCGTTCTTTGGGCGTATTTCGCGCATCACGCACCCACTGAAGTCAATGGGTGCGTGAAAATCACGCATGCCACACGGAGGCACTTCCATGGGACCTGCGTTTTTCACGTAACAGCTGTCAAACTATGAAGGAAAACAGAAAAGCACCACGTGCTTTTCTGTTTACAAACATCCAAACGGAGTTTAATAATGATGGCGGCTGCATGAAAATCATGCAGCCGCACAGCATACGGGGCTGCCACACGGAGCTGTCAAGTGCCTTTTGCGCATGCAAAACGCCGCGTTTTTTGCGTGCCCAAAATGCACACGCTTGTGTGAATCCGGCCTTACAAGCAGATACATGTAGAAAAATGCACATTTTTGCAAATTTTCTCAAAATTTTGGTGTTTTCACAAATAAGCAATGAATGTATTCACCATTTTACCTGTGACATAAAATACAATGTGTCACAAAAAAACGGTTTCAAATTATATTTTATAGGTAAATGCATTCCAAAGTTATTACCAAATAAACTGACACGTCTGATTTTAAAAATCAGGCTCTGTCACGAAGGTCAAAAGTGTCTGCAGCGGGAATGGGTTAATTCCAGTGGATACAATTCTGTCCAGGGTCATGTGATGGATGCCCAGGTCATGGGATTGTTCGAAAACACAGCTCTGATACACATACTGTAACGATACCAGCACCTATTTGTCCATCACATGACCATGGAAAGAATTTTATCAAATGGAAGAAAACAATGAATGTGCCTACTGAATAACAACAAGCAGATAATTTTGAAAACCATGAGCAATTAATGCAGAAAGTATATTGCAAAACTGTATAACTTTTAATTATGCAAAAAAATACCATTAATTTCCTGAAACTGGACAACCCCTTTAACCCCTTAACGCTCAGCGACGTACTATTCCGTCATGCTGACCGCCCCGTTCGCGCTCAGTGACGAAATAGTACGTCGCGCGAGTAACGGCCATTTCGGCCGTCTTCCCGACACATGCAGGAGCTGTGACAGCTGCTGTCTTGTACAGCAATTGCCGCAGCTTCTACAGCGGGGACCGATCGCTGTGTACCCGCTGATTAACCCCTTAAAAGCCGCGTTCACTAGAGGTCGCGGCTTTTTAGGGGTTAAGCTACCATCGCCGGCCTGCTACACGATAGCGGCCGGCGATGGTGACAATGGCAACCGGACACCTAACAATGGCGTCTGGCTATGCCATCGATGGAAGCCTAGTGGGTCCTGACAAAGTCAGGACCCACTATGCTTGCTGTCAGTGAGTAGATGACAGCTCTAATACACTACACTACGTATGTGTGTAAATATACCACGGTGCTGCAAATTACAATCTGAGGAGTTTATGTGAAGGTGTGAAGTGAAGGTCACTGTGCTGCCCATGACCTGTTATATCTGCAGGGGTAAAAGTTCCTTAGGACAGTAAGTGACAGTGCGTCAATTATTACCATTAACAAAAATGTCGACTGGATTAATTTTATATATATATATATATTACAACCAGCAGCGGTTTGTAGATTATACCAAGAAAACCATCCTGTATCCTGAGGAGAATAGGGACAGTTAGGACCACTCCGAAACCTTGGAAGTCCAGGTACAAAGGGGGGTTACTCATCAGGAGTAGCTCGTCTCAAGCTGGTGAAGAAATCCCAAACCCCTACCCGCCTGGTTCGAGTGGTCAGTGGTAGGTTGATAGGCAAGACTCAGGAATAGAGTAATAATATTTTTAGGGGGGACTGTCAGGGATCATTACCATGTATATTGTTTGAAAAATATTATCCTTACATATATATATATATATATATATATATATATATATATTCAGTATATTACACAAAGAGATTGGATTCATGGAGCACAAAGAGCCTGCATAACACGCCTATGGAAGACACCGCCCCCTGGAATGCAAAGAGGAGTGTGCAGAAGAATGTACAGGAGAACTTACAGCTGAGGAGCCAATGGGACTTAAGCAAGTCCCACATCTCTAGGGAGGGGCATGTGTCTTTTCTCTGTGTGTTTCTTTGTTCTGAATAAAGTTCAGTTCTCTCCTTGTCTGATCAAGGGAAGCTGTGTACCAAACATCTTTGGCTGGTTTACTTCTTTCCAGGCATGCCTTCAGCTTTCAATTTACAGAAGTGGTTATTCGGTGTGAAATACGGACCTGACACAGAGACCCCCAAACCAGACTGTATCCTGGACTACAATAGGTACATGGGAGGGGTGGACTTGTCAGATCAAGTCCTGAAGCCCTACACCGCCATGCGGTGTGGTATAAGAAGCTGGCCGTGCAGATCATTATCAAGAAACTAATCTTTAGGGACCAAGAAGGGGGCACCCAGTACTTCTGGAAGCGAGGCCACACGCATCATACCAGGGCAACAATTTCCAGAAGAAGTTCCCCAAACTGGCAAGAAGGGAAAAAGTCAAAAGAGGTGCAAAGTCTGCTATAAGAGAGGGATAAGGGAGGACACAATATATCAATGTGGCACGTGTCCCAAAAAACCAGGGCTCTGTATGAAAGTGTTTTAAAATTTACCATACATCCCTTAGATTTTTAACTTACCCTGATGCACTCAGCACAGCTTATCCCCCTCATCTTTCCCTTCTGAGCCCTGCTGTGTGCCCAGGTTGCTGATAACAGCCACATGTAAGGTATTACCGTACCCAGGAGAACCCACATTACAGTTTATGGGGTGTATATCTCTGGTGGCGCATGCTGGGCACAATATATTGTACACTGAAATGGTATAGATATATAGAAAATTGCAAATCTCACACTGCACCATCTGCTGCGCATTACCTTTTACACAATATCTGTGGGGTCAAAATGCTCACTTCACCTCTAGATGAATGTCTTAAGGGGTGTAGTTTTTAAAATGGGGTCACTTCTCGGGGGTTTCAACTGTACTGGTACCTCAGGGGCTTCTTCATACATGACTTAGCACTAGAAAAGCTCCAGTAGGCCAAATGGTGGTCCTTTCCTTCTGAGCTCTCCAATGGGCCCAAACGGCAGTTTATCACCACAAATGGGGTATTGCCGCACTTAGGATAAATTGGGCAACAAGATCATTTTGGAAAAAATAAAAAAAATTAAATTCCACAGCCCAATTCAAATACGTGCTGTAAAAAAACTGTGCCGTCAAAATGGTCACAACAACCATAAATCAATTCCTTGAGGGGTGTAGTTTCCAAAATGGGGTCACTTCTGGTGAGTTTCCATTGCTTTGATATCTCTGGGGCTCTGCAAATGCGACATGGCACCCGAAAACCAATCCAGCAAAATCTGGACTCCAACAAACACTCCTTTCAACAAGCGCTCCTTTCCTTCTGAGCCCTCCCATGGGCTTAAACGGCAGTTTATCATCACAAATGGTGGTGCGGGTATTGCCGCACTCAGAACAAATTGGGCAACAAAATGCGGCATTTTGTTCCCTGTGAAAATAAGAAATTTTGATCAAAAATGACATCTTATTGGAAAACATTTCATTTTTTTAATTTCACAGCCCAATCCAAATACGTGCTGTGAAAAAACTGTGTCGTCAAAATGGTAACAACAACCATAAATCAATTCCTTGAGGGGTGTAGTTTCCAAAATGGGGTCACTTTTGGGGGATTCCTACTGTTTTGGCACCTCAACACCTCTTCAATCCTGGCATGCTGCCTAAAATATATTCTAATAAAAAAAAGAGGCCCCAAAATGCACTAGGTGCTTCTTTGCTTCTGGGGCTTGTGTTTCAGTCCATTAGCACACTAGAGCCACATGTGGGACATTTCTAAAAACGGCAGAATCTGGACAATATATATTTAGTAGTGTTCCTCTGGTAAAACCTTCTGTGTTACAGAAAAAAAAGGAATAAAATTGAAATTCAGCAAGAAAAATTAATTTACCAAATTTCATCTCCACTTTGCTTTAATTCCTGTGAAATTCCTAAAGGTTTTAAAAACGTTCTAAATGCTGTTTTGAATACTTTGAGGGGTCTAGTTTTTAAAATGGGGTGCTTTATGGGGGTTTCTAATACATAGGCCCCTCAAAGCCCCTTCAGAACTGAACAGGTACCTTAAAAAAAGGCTTTTGAAATTTTCTTAAAAATATGAGAAATTGCTGTTTATGTTCTAAGTCTTGTAACGTCCAAGAAAAAGAAAAAAAAATGTTCAAAAAACGATGCCAATCTAAAGTAGACATAAGGGAAATGTGAACTAGTAACTATTTTGGGGGGTATAACCATCTGTTTTACAAGCAGATGCATTTAAATTCAGAAAAAATCTATTTTTTCAAAATTTTCTCAAAATGTTGCAATTTTTCAGAAATATACACTGAATATATTGAACAAATTTTGCCACTAACATAAATCCCAATGTGTCGCGAGAAAACAATCTCAGAATCGCTTGGATAGATTTAAGCATTCCGACGTTATTACCACATAAAGTGAAATATGTCAGATTTCAAAAATGGACTTATTCAGACAAACGGGAAATACGTCCGTGCAACGCGCGTGATTTTAGCGCGCGTTGCACGGACCTGTATTAGTCTATGGGCCCGTGCAGACATGTGCGTGATTTTTACTAAGTGTGAGTCCGCTGAAAAAAAGTCACGACATGTCCGTTCTTTGGGCGTTTTTCGCGCATCACGCATTAATTGAAGTCAATGGGTGCGTGAAAACCACGCATGTCGCACGGAAGCACTTTTCTGTTTACAAACATCCAAACGGAGTGCCATAATGATGGCGGCTGCGCGAAATGCACGCAGCAGCGCATCATGCTGAGGCCACACGGAGCTGTTAAATGCCTTTTGCGCAGGCAAAACGCCACGTTTTTACGTGCACAAAAACGCCACACTCGTGTGAATCCAGCCTTAGGGCTTATTCAGACGAATGTGATATACGTCCGTGCAACGCGCGTGATTTTCACGCGCCTCGCACGGACCTATATTAGTCTATGGGGCAAAACTCACGACATGTCCGTTCTTTGTTCGTATTTCGTGCATCACGCACCCATTGAAGTCAATGGGTGCGTGAAAATCACGCGCACCACACGGAAGCACTTCCGTGGGACGCGCGTGATTCGCGCAACAGCAGTAAAACTGTGAATGTAAACAGAAAAGCACCACATGCTTTTCGGTTTACAAACATCCAAACGGAGTGTCATAATGATGGCGGCTGCGCGAAAATCACGCAGCCGTGCATCATTCTGGGCTGACACACGGAGCTGTTAAGAGCCTTTTGCGAACGCAAAATGCCGCATTTTTTGCATGCGCAAAACGCACACGCTCGTGTGAATCCGGCCTGAAGGCCAAAACAAGGCTGCGTCCTTAAGGGGTTAAGGTAAACTTTAACTCCATGAAAATGTTACATAAATGTAAATGAAGACCAATAACATTTGGTTGAAACTGCTCCAACATAAGTTAAATGTTAACGTGTTTTGACAAAGCTTGAAAACGCGAGAGTGCAAACTAATAAAAGACCTTAAAAGGCTATCTGGTTGCCATGGCTCTGATTACGAATCATTACATATAAAGCATATTCTACTATACAGTACCAGGCATAAAATATTGTAAAATCGTGACAAAAAATTAGCTTAAAGGCCGTTTTACAGTTCATCCGTTAAGTAGGGCAACATATGCACACAGCAAGGAAGTAAACTTTGCTCACGGCCACAATCCAAGTCTATAAAAAACAGAAAAAGGACAATCAAGGCTCATTAGTTCAAAAACAAGATTTTATGGAGGTTAAGCCAACCTCACATGATGCAGAGATACCATTAATGCTCAGCCACTGTTACGTATAGTAGTGTGCAGGGGCTGACAATGTGTGGGGCCTCCTTTTCGCCAGCATAACTGCAACTTGTATCTTCTCATATTTAAAATGCATAATGACTGTAAAAATAATTTTTAGTAACATCCCTTGTACTAGGGCAACAAAGACATTAATGGTAACATCCCTGGTGGGCTAAGGCCTTATTCACACAAACGTTGATTCAGTAAGTGTGGCAGTTGGAGTCAGAGTCATTTGGAGAGGAGTTGGTAGCGGATAAGAGTGATACCTGGGTCCATCCATATTGGATCCAGAGACAGGCTGCCTTCATCATCAGGCCATAGTAAAGCCTGCAGGAAATAAGAAAACCGCCTTAAAGAGGCTCTGTCACCACATTATAAGTGGCCTATATTGTACATAATGGGATTGGCGCTGCAATGTAGATTACAGCAGTGTTTTTTATTTAGAAAAACGATAATTTTTGACGGAGTTATTACCTATATTAGCTTTATGCTAATGAGTTTCTCAATGGAAAACTGGGCGTGTTTTACTATATGGCCAAGTGGGTGTTGTGGAGAGAAGTGTATGACGCTGACCAATCAGCATCATACACTTCCCTCCATACATTTACACAGCACATAGCGATATAGTTATATCGCTATGTGCAGCCACATAAACACACTGTAATGTTACTGCAGTGTCATGACAATGAGTATACATTACCTCCAGCCGGGACGTGATGTGTATTCAGAATCCTGACCACTTCTGTAGCGTCTGTGTGAGACTACAGCACAGCACAGCGAGATCTCGCTGTAAATGACAGTTTACAGCGTAATCTCGCGAGACTATGCTGTAAATCACAGAGAAGTGCAAAGAAGTGGTCAGGATTCTGAATACACATCCCGTCCTGGCTGGAGGTAATGTATATTTATTGTCAGAACACTGCAGTAACGTTACAGTGTGTTTATGTGGCTGCACATAGCGATATAGCTATATCGCTATGTGCTGTATAAATTAATGGAGAGAAGTGTATGACACTGATTGGTCAGCGTCATACACTCCTCTCCACAATGCCTACTTGGCCATATAGTAAAAACACGCCCAGTGGTCCATTGAGAAACTCATTAGCATAAAGCTAATATAGGTCATAACTCCGTCAAAAATGATAGTTTTTCTAAATAAAAAACACTGCTGTAATCTACATTACAGTGCCGATCACATTATGTACAATATAGGCCACTTATAATGTGGTGACAGAGCCTCTTTAAGAGAAGGAAATGTTCTGACATCTATTGAGAGTAACAGGAATACATTCTGTGGACTGTGAACAATGTCACCAAATACACTACCGTTCAAAAGTTTGGGGTCACCCAGACAATTTTGTGTTTTCCATGAAAACTCACACTTATATTTATCAAATGAGTTGCAAAATGACTAGAAAATATAGTCAAGACATTGACAAGGTTAGAAATAATGTTTTTAATTTAAATAATAAATTTCTCCTTCAAACTTTGCTTTCGTCAAAGAATGCTCCATTTGCAGCAATTACAGCATTGCAGACCTTTGGCATTCTAGCTGTTAATTTGCTGAGGTAATCAGGAGAAATTTCACCCCATGCTTCCAGAAGGCCCTCCCACAAGTCTGATTGGCTTGATGGGCACTTCTTGCGTACCATACGGTCAAGCTGCTCCCACAACAGCTCTAGGGGGTTGAGATCTGGTGACTGCGCTGGCCACTCCATTACAGATAGACTACCAGCTGCCTGCTTCTTCCCTAAATAGTTCTTGCATAATTTGGAGGTGTGCTTTGGGTCATTGTCCTGTTGTAGGATGAAATTGGCTCCAATCAAGCGCTGTCCACAGGGTATGGCATGGCGTTGCAAAATGGAGTGATAGCCTTCCTTATTCAAAATCCCTTTTACCTTGTACAAATCTCCAACTTTACCAGCACCCAGACCATCACATTACCTCCACCATGCTTGACAGATGGCGTCAGGCACTTTTCCAGCATCTTTTCAGTTGTTCTGCATCTCACAAATGTTCTTTTGTGTGATCCAAACACCTCAAACTTCGATTTGTCTGTCCATAACACTTATTTCCAATCTTCCTCTGTCCAATGTCTGTGTGCTTTTGCCCATATTAATCTTTTCCTTTTATTAGCCAGCCTCAGATATGGCTTTTTCTTAGCCACTCTGCCGTGAAGGCCAGCATCCCCGAGTCGCCTCTTCACTGTAGACGTTGACACTGGCGTTTTGCGGGTACTATTTAATGAAGCTGCCAGTTGAGGACCTGTGAGGCGTCTGTTTCTCAAACTAGAGACTCTAATGTACTTGTCTTGTTGCTCAGTTGTGCAGCGGGGCCTCCCACTTCTCTTTATACTCTGGTGAGAGCCTGTGTATGTTGTCCTCTGAAGGGAGTAGTACACACCGTTGTAGGAAATCTTCCGTTTCTTGGCAATTTCTCGCATGGAATAGCCTTCATTTCTAAGAACAGGAATAGACTGTCGAGTTTCACATGAAAGCTCTATTTTTCTAGCCATTTTGAGAGTTTAATCGAACCCACAAATGTAATGCTCCAGATTCTCAACTAGCTCAAAGGAAGGTCAGTTTTATAGCTCCTCTAAACAGCAAAACTGTTTACAGCGGTGCTAACATAATTGCACAAGGGTTTTCAAGTGTTTTCTAATCATCCATTAGCCTTCTAACACAGTTAGCAAACACAATGTACCATTAGAACACTGGAGTGATGGTTGCTGGAAATGGGCCTCTATACACCTATGTAGATATTGCATTAAAAACCAGACGTTTGCAGCTAGAATAGTAGTTTAGCACATTAACAATGTATAGAGTGTATTTCTGATTCATTTAATGTTATCTTCATTAAAAAAAGCTGTGCTTTCATTTCAAAAATAAGGAAATTTCTAAGT
Organism: Rhinoderma darwinii; assembly: GCF_050947455.1. Taxonomy (NCBI): domain Eukaryota; kingdom Metazoa; phylum Chordata; class Amphibia; order Anura; family Rhinodermatidae; genus Rhinoderma; species Rhinoderma darwinii. The sequence goes on along the minus strand of NC_134687.1, from coordinate 180,553,230 downwards.
GACCCTAAACTTTTGAACGGTAGTGTATGTTGGTGAGACTCATCCTTCTTATATATACTTTACTACCATTACTGACAGGCTGAGAGCCATTACACAGAAGCAGAAAACTGCATTTATGGACAGATGTCTTATCGTCCCACTGAATTGACAAGGGCAGGAAGCCACAAGGAAAGCACAGAAAGAGAGAGTCCCCAGCTCCTGCATCTGGTGCTTCATCGGATTATAAGGATGGAGTTATTTGTAAGAGATGTGCCTCCATATCATATGGAAAACTGTAACCGCCATTTTATATGCAAAACTTGTGCCGCGAGCGAGCTTGTTCTACTGCCACTCTTTAGCCTCCTGTGTTATTTTGCACCCATAACATCAAGGGCACCCCAAAACACCATCAGGACAGGAGTAGACTCGGGGAGTGTCCCGGGGGAAATCAAGAGACTGCCATCCTCATTTACCAGTGCAAGCCCCCTCATTACTAGCTGTGAGCAGGCCCTGAGAGAAAGGGAAGGCCTGGTGTCCATCGTGATCCACCCTTAGAGCCGAATCAGCCACCAATTTGTTAGCCAACGCCTTTCCCCTTTCCCATCACTCCTAGGGTCACCCGCTCGCTCGTTACACATGCAGCGAGCAGATGACACTCGCGTAAGGTCTTTTCCAAAATAATCCAACGCCAATGTAAAGGATCTGCCAGACACAACTTCTGTGTCGACGCCCGTGGTTAATAAGTCTGCATCTGTCCCTAGGTCTGATAGAGTGACTCGATCTGCTACCACTCAGGCTGGTAGGCTGAGGAGTGAGAGAACCTATCACAGCCTGGCCAGATGGTTCTAGCTCCCGCCCTTGGTCTATTTATACCTTCATTTGCTGCCTGTCCTTTGCCTGTGATTCTTGTGTTTCCTGGCTCTGCTGTTCCTGCTTATACCATTTACCTCTGCTTTATATTGACCCTGCTTGACTGACTATTCTCCTGTTCTTCTTTTGTTACCGTGTACTCTCCAGGTTTGACTCGGCTCGTTCACTACTCTGTTGCTCACAGTGTTTCCGTGGGCAACTTCCCCCATTCCCTTGCTTCTGTGTTCCCTTGTCTGTTTTCTTTGTCGTTCACATAGTGAGCGTAGGGACCGTCGCCCAGTTGTACGCCGTTGCCTAGGACGGGCCGTGCAAGTAGGCAGGGACTGAGTGGCGAGTAGATTAGGGCTCACCTGTCCGTCTCCCTACCCAGACATTACAGCCAAGCTTTGATGTCTGCAAAAATAAACACTAAATTTACAATGAATCTCCATAGAAATAACTTAGGGGTGGGAAGTGCGGCGCTCCTCATACCACACAGGCAGAAGGTAAGAGACTGGGCACAAGCTATCCCCTTGAATTTAAACAAAATAGCCCATCCCTCCTAATCCCCTTTTGACAAATAGTGCATCGAGCCATTTTCCCGCTTAACTAGCTCCTCCCTATTCCCAGTCCTAGGCCCTCTCTGTAACTCATTTAGTGCCCATAAGACTGCAGGGGTGACTTATGCCAATTTTGTCTCTAAGACAACCTAACCAAAAACCTCGCACCAAAGAAATGGCATGTAGTGGGGTCCCCTATAGCAATTAAACCTAGAAACGAACCAATTGGGACATATCCCTAAAAAGAATATTGTACTCAATGTAAAAAGCACAAAAAATATCTTTATTAAATATAATGACAAAATAACACAATGATAGAAAAAGAGAAATGATACAGCATATACGGAGACATATACAGCAGGGTCAGATGTAAAAGACCGTGACCGACAGAATCAACCATACACTAATGATCACAAACACGCTCAAATAATATTGAATAATAACACAAGCCCAGGGGTGTGTAATATAAATCCCACATGTAGCAGAGTGCTATCAACTAAGAATAGCAATACAAAGGTAGCCTGTAAACTATCAAAGCCTACACAAAGTATGATAATACGTGGGAAGGGCGAGATAGCATATAGCAGCATACATATAATGATAATACGTCAGAGCCAGCACAATATATGAAAATACATAAAAAGTGCAGCTAAATGGATATGCATATAATAATGCGTTTAAAGTCAGCACGGTGCAGCTAAATGGATATGCGTATACTGCTGCATTTAAGTCAGCACAAGTGAGGAGTGCAGCTATTGACGTATATCAGGTAATATTGCAGCTCAGATAGCCAGAGAAAAATATAGCTGCCATAGCTAAACAGTATGGCCCAAGAATTAGTACAAGTTAACAAAAGCACATACACATACCCTGAGACATGTTTGGAGAGCGTGGAGGATCAGAAGAGCTGGGTGAACAAGCGCCTCGACGCGCGTTTCGCCCGATAGACCGGCTTCGTCAGGAGGCTAATTTTAAATAGTACTCCAGGGTTATAAATAGAGAAAATAAAGTTAGGCTCACCTGTGATGAGCGCAAATCGGCGCTCGGAACCCACGCCCAGTGACGCCCACATCACGGGACGCGCCGCGCGTCAGATGGAGAAACGCCGCATGATGAAAAATCACCATGGCGTCGTAGGACGCTGAGCGGCACTCCCGGATGTAAGCCACACTGCGCATGCGCAGCCGAGCGTCTGTGCAGACACCACAGGGGAGACAACATAAGACAGGACTAGAACAATAACAGTTTAGAGTGGGAAGTAACTACGAGAATGGAATAGATCAAACGGAATCTAATAATAGAGGATAGATGCAGATAAAGCAGGATGTTTATGAAAATGAAAACAATAAGATATAATGAGGAAAAGGGGGATGTGCACACGTGACAGGACAGAACTGTGCACAATAAGAAGAAGTGAAAAAATAAGCTATGATCCAATAGGTATATGAAACAAGTGAAAAAAGGGGCATGTTTATATAATAATGAATATAATACATAATGTAAAAGGTGTATTTATGGTTAAATAAAAATAATAATAAATATACATTAATGTGAATATGCAATACCAAACACCATATTAAAATAGATATATATAATACAAAAAAAAAAAAAATAGTGTCAAGTGAATACATATATATATATATAAATATATATACATAAAACAAACATAAAAAGTGAAATACATAAAGATATATGTTTAAAATAAATCAATATAATCCATCCATACTATATATCTCATTATATACAAAAAATGAATAACCAATAATATGAAACCCAATATATGATAATGAAATGGAATCCATAGTACCATCAATAAATACATACATATAGATACATTAGTGGATGTACAAAATGCTGCAAAATCAAATATACACAAAAATGGATATAAAATACTACATAGTGTATAAAAAATACATATATATATCTAAATAGAAATATATTGTTATATAATTAGTTGATGATCCATGACGCAGCACTCACTCCACATATTTGAAAAATACATATATTAACAGCAATAGCAATACAGAAAGTACACAATACATCGAAATCATATTCAATATAGGAACAACATGTGTATATCTTCTCCACTTCTGGTTTGCAATAAAGGCCATATGCGATCCTCGTAGATATATAAAGAAGTAGACCCACTCGCTGGACAGGATAAACTGCAACATACAAAAATAGATATAAAACACAAGAAAAAAACCCTAGAGAAAATAAAATTCACGCATGGTTAAAAAATTACAAGAAAGGCCTGAAACTAGTGGCTTCGTTTAAGCCAGATGGAGCTACAGTATTGAGTAACGTGATCCACTTCATCTCTTTTCTCAATAACGCCACACGTACATCCCCACCTCTACAGCCCAGAGAGATCTTGTCAATTCCACGTACCTCAAAACCCTTAGGATTACAGGAGTGGAACTCGCGAAAATGCCGTGCAACAGGCTGGAGTTTGTCGATATCCACGACATTAAATGCCGATTTAATCTTACTCACGTATTCCAGCACCCGCACCTTCAATTGCCTGGTGGTCATACCAACATAAATAAGCCCACACGGACAGGTAGCAAAGTACACCACAGCTACGGTGTTACACGTAATGTGATAGACAATTTTATAATCTTTCCTTCCGTTTGAGCTATGAAAGTTAGAGGTACGTAGAATGTATTTACAGGCAGAACAATGACCGCAGTTATACGAGCCCCAGGGAGGGCCTCTACTCCCAAACGGATTGGGGGGAGCACTAGGAATATAGTGACTCGCAGTCAGAAGGTCCTTAAGATTTTTAGACCGCCTCCAGGTAATGGAGGGATAACTGGGTAAGACCCCTGCCAGGTCGCGATCAGTGAGAAGGACCCGCCAGTGCTTTTGCAAGATATCACGAATCTCAGTCCAATGGGGGTTGAAGGTAGTGATAAATCTGACATTCTGATCTGTTTTATGTCTCTTGGGTCTACTCACCAGAAGTCCATCGCGAGTTGAGTTTTTAGCTCTGAGATAGCCTTTCTTTATGACCCTCTGACTATACCCACGACTCTTAAATCTTGCTGTAAGATCCAATGCTTGGCACTCAAAATTTCTGTCACTGGAGCAGATACGCTTTGCCCTCAAAAACTGGCCCATGGGTATGGATGTTGTAACCTTCGGATAATGGGCAGACGTAGCATGGAGGAGGGCATTTGTGGAAGTTTTTTTCCTGAAAATATCGGTAGAAATAAAACCGCTATCATCTCTGCAAATACAGATATCCAGAAAGTCAACGCGAGTTAAGCTAAACTGCCGCGTAAGTTTGATATTGATATCATTCCTATTAAGGGAATCGAGGAAAGATTCCAAGCTAGACGTGGAGCCCTGCCAGATGAATAAAATATCATCTATATACCTTGACCACAGGAGCACTGAATCATGACCCGGGGTCTGTTGCACAGTCTCCCACTCCACTCCTGTAATCCTAAGGGTTTTGAGGTACGTGGAATTGACAAGATCTCTCTGGGCTGTAGAGGTGGGGATGTACGTGTGGCGTTATTGAGAAAAGAGATGAAGTGGATCACGTTACTCAATACTGTAGCTCCATCTGGCTTAAACAAAGCCACTAGTTTCAGGCCTTTCTTGTAATTTTTTAACCATGCGTGAATTTTATTTTCTCTAGGGTTTTTTTCTTGTGTTTTATATCTATTTTTGTATGTTGCAGTTTATCCTGTCCAGCGAGTGGGTCTACTTCTTTATATATCTACGAGGATCGCATATGGCCTTTATTGCAAACCAGAAGTGGAGAAGATATACACATGTTGTTCCTATATTGAATATGATTTCGATGTATTGTGTACTTTCCGTATTGCTATTGCTGTTAATATATGTATTTTTCAAATATGTGGAGTGAGTGCTGCGTCATGGATCATCAACTAATTATATAACAATATATTTCTATTTAGATATATATATGTATTTTTTATACACTATGTAGTATTTTATATCCATTTTTGTGTATATTTGATTTTGCAGCATTTTGTACATCCACTAATGTATCTATATGTATGTCTTTATTGATGGTACTATGGATTCCATTTCATTATCATATATTGGGTTTCATATTATTGGTTATTCATTTTTTGTATATAATGAGATATATAGTATGGATGGATTATATTGATTTATTTTAAACATATATCTTTATGTATTTCACTTTTTATGTTTGTTTTATGTATATATATTTCTATATATATATATATATATATATATATATATATATATATATGTATTCACTTGACACTATTTTTTTTTTTTTTGTATTATATATATCTATTTTAATATGGTGTTTGGTATTGCATATTCACATTAATGTATATTTATTATTATTTTTATTTAACCATAAATACACCTTTTACATTATGTATTATATTCATTATTATATAAACATGCCCCTTTTTTCACTTGTTTCATATACCTATTGGATCATAGCTTATTTTTTCACTTCTTCTTATTGTGCACAGTTCTGTCCTGTCACGTGTGCACATCTCCCTTTTCCTCATTATATCTTATTGTTTTCATTTTCATAAACATCCTGCTTTATCTGCATCTATCCTCTATTATTAGATTCCGTTTGATCTATTCCATTCTCGTAGTTACTTCCCACTCTAAACTGTTATTGTTCTAGTCCTGTCTTATGTTGTCTCCCCTGTGGTGTCTGCACAGACGCTCGGCTGCGCATGCGCAGTGTGGCTTACATCCGGGAGTGCCGCTCAGCATCCTACGTCGCCATGGTGATTTTTCATCATGCGGCGTTTCTCCATCTGACGCGCGGCGCGTCCCGTGATGTGGGCCTCACTGGGCGTGGGTTCCGAGCGCCGATTTGCGCTCATCACAGGTGAGCCTAACTTTATTTTCTCTATTTATAACCCTGGAGTACTATTTAAAATTAGCCTCCTGACGAAGCCGGTCTATCGGGCGAAACGCGCGTCGTGGCGCTTGTTCACCCAGCTCTTCTGATCCTCCACACTCTCCAAACATGTCTCAGGGTATGTGTATGTGCTTTTGTTAACTTGTACTAATTCTTGGGCCATACTGTTTAGCTATGGCAGCTATATTTTTCTCTGGCTATCTGAGCTGCAATATTACCTGATATACGTTGTGATCGCAATGAGGTCACGTTACGCCTTGATCTCCATGCAGGTTCAAATCAGGTGGGGGGGGGTGCGAGCTCGGAGAAGCAAAGACACACTGAGATGTTTCTCAAGGCAAAAATACTTCTGACTTTATTTGCAGAGACACAGAGTTTATATAGTAAAAATATCATATAATTACGTGCAGACACATATACATTCTTGTGGTTTCTTTCCTCATTATTCTTATCTCTACGTACATTATTCTTATTCCTTACATCTAGTTTTTAATCCGGTGTTCTACCCATATCTATCTTGGCTGTACGCCCAGAAACAAACCATCCTGCAAACAAACCCCCTAGTTCCTGGTAGTACCCTCATAACATAATGAATTCGCAATTTCCAGTTTCTGCAGAACATCTGCAGATTATTACATTCCATAACCTTTCAATAATACCCAAAATATAGACTCGTTTATCCTTCTACCTTGAAGTAGTACATACATTACACTTATATCATTGATTATAGGTTGTTCTATACCATCACATACCCAACATATATTCTAATACATGTTCTACTCTTCAGCATTGCACTCATTGAGGCCCCAGATACATTATACATATATTTATTCCATAACAATCCCTCCTTTTGTGATTTTACCAACACCTAAATTCCAATGCTACTTCTATCTCCTGATAGCAAGGCTTCGATCCATTTCTTCACTTGATTCACACAGGTATGTAGGTGGGGTAATCTCACAACATTCTTTCATCATAATGTATAGGCCTCTGATTGAATGCTTCCCTTATTTTGCAAAATGTATAACAATTAAAACATGTAAGCAATATAAACAATATTATGAAACATATCAAGGGTTGGAATAACACATACAGTATCTTAGTGGCAGTGGGGGAAAATCCTGTAAATATGTCATACCAGTGATGGGCACTGGCATCTTTTATTGCTGACGATAAATTTATTACTTCCTTAGCTGCTATTGTAGCCAATACTTTCACTTTACTTAGAGTTACATTATGGGCTGCTATCAATTTCTTTACGTCTTTAGACTTTTGTAACACTTGTTTTAACTCTTCCAGTGGCAAACTAAAATTTCCATAGGGCAAAGGTTCAGGTACCCATACAGTGGACATTATTTCTTCTAAAGTAGGCAGGAACACTATAGTTTGGTTCCCCCAAGTCAAATGCGTCACATTGTATAGACATCCTGAAAATGGTCCTATGAGATTAAACTGGCTAAGGGTCTGCTTGTCGTTAGTTATTAAGCATACATGCTGTGGACCTACTTCAATATAAACCTGTAGGTTAGCTTCTGGGATTATAGTGAGTGCGCATACATTATCCTGGTGCTGCATTAGACAGGGTTCATATATCCCTGACTGTTGATTACATACATATCCTTGCTCTGTTAACTGGCACAAATCTATATTCCTTGTCTTATTTTGAGAATCTATGTGTGTTCCTTTCATTTCCGGCATCCAATATTGTCCTAATAATGTCACCGGATCAATCATTACCATTGGCATAACAATACATTTGCATAATAGAGTAGGATTTTTCACATTGAATGCTATTAGTCTTCCTGCGCACCATTTAGGTGTACACTCAGTATACTCAGGCTGTAACAATAACCACGTATCATTTCTCTTTCCTATGGGCAGAATGTCTGTCCATTGCCTAACATGACTACTAAACAATTTATTCTTAAAATTATTCATCTGTTCTTGTTGCCACATTGTTTTAAGCGTACATACTGTCCAATTTACAAAAGTTGATACATTCTGTAATGTTCAATATTCGGTTAGCATACTTTCATTAAAAACATTTAGAAACAGTTCATCTATAGCTAACCCTTTTTGCTGTAAGTGAAAGGTAGTAGGTAACCATGAGGCACCTATCCTTAATGCAGTAGATGTGTCGTCTCCCACTGAGTTTCATTTGTTCATAACTGTTTCTAACTGTATCCCATTCAATACTCCTAATCCCGTTCCTACCCCTCCTAATAGCGGGTCATACCATTCTCTTTTTTGTCTATGACAGCTGGGGGATTCAGGGAAGGAAATATTGAAGTGTACATTCTTTTTCTGCTGTTGGGTTACAGCGCTCTTACAAGTGTGTGGGATTCTTTCCAGACTTTGTACTGTTATATGTGGCTTAAAACTATCTCTTAAAATTGTTATCAAGAATACAAAATATATTCTATTTCTTATTTCGCTATTATTCATACATAATATCATCCCATCAGTTTCTTTTATTACAATCGTAGAGTTGAGCCTCTCCTTGTTGCATCTTTCATAAATCTTATTTATCATTTCGTTTCTATTTTTACTGGTTGTATATTTCTGTAGATACTGTAAATCTGGTTCATAACAACAAAACCACAGCCCCGGCGTCTCTTCTTGTATGCTAATGTTGGCTGTTTTGTCTATGTGAAGGTACACAGTCCCTCCATGTGGTCCTTTTTTTTTTTTTCAAGTCCCTTCGGTTGTAGTCACATTTGTAGTATAACACGGGGCATTGGCCTTACAGGTGTAGTTACCCTGCTTTCTATCCACTGTGGCATTCGCCCACCCTGTCCTGAACTGTTCCAGTGATTCTGTACTGATTACGTGTACAGGAGTAGCAGTTCTGCCTTTTTGTATAAGAGCACACGCAACAACCGCCGCAACAACCGCAAAGATCTTCATTCTTCTGGCTGAAGAACCTTTTTACAATGACTGGCGTGAATCCAGCTTGCCTTTCCTTCGAGCTTCACTGAGGTGCTTGTAACGAGCAAAACTTGAAACGGTCCGTCAAATCTTGGGTCTAGACTTTTCCTCACGTGTCTTTTGACAACGACCCAATCTCCTGGTTCTAGCTTATGCGTCCCTTCAACTGAATCAGGATCTGGAATGGAAGCAAAAACTTGTGCATGCACCTTGTTCAATTGTTTGTTCAGCGTTTATACATAATCTGTTAGTCTACCATACTGCATTTGGAGCACCTGTGGAAAATAACATCCTAATCTGGGAGCCGACCCAAATAAGATCTCATATGGGCTGAGACCTGTTCTTTTTGTGGGCGTGTATCTTACTGAGAACAAGGCTAATGGTAGACACTCGGTCCATGGTTTCCCGGTTTCTACCATTGCTTTTCGGATTTTCAATTTGAGAGTCCCATTTAGTCTCTCAACCTTCCCACTACTTTGTGGATGGTATGGTGTATGTAGGGCTTGACTTATGCCTAGAGCTGACAACACATGGTTCATGATTTCACCCGTAAAATGAGTTCCTCTGTCGCTCTCGATCATCTCTGGAACTCCATATCTGCACACCACCTCGTTGATCAGTTTCTTTGCTGTGGCTACGGCTGTAGCTTTGGTGACTGGAAAAGCTTCTGGCCATCCTGAAAAGAGATCAATACAAACAAGCACATACTCATAGGTACCGACTTTTGGTAATTGAATATAGTCTATCTGTAGTCTCTGGAATGGGTAAATTGGTCTGGGTTTTGGAGTGGGGTATCTTTCACATGTGCAAAGCCCACTGTTTCCTGGGCCATAAGGGCCATACAATCATGTTCATCAGTTTCAGGCAAAAATTGTGACCATACTTTACCTACGTCTTCTCCCCCTTGCTCCAAAGGCAGTAAGGTAGCTGCGTTCAATGTAGTACAGCGGTGTAAAGTAACCTGCTCAGGGAGAAGAAGAGCACAGGTTAATCTCAAATGTCTTGCAGTGGACAAATGCTTAGGTTGTACTTGAGTTAGAATAGCAGTAATATCATGTAGTGGAAATGCCAGGACCAAATCTGAGGCCTTGTTTAACATTGAATTTACAGCAATGATAGCTCTCACACATGATGGGGAACCTCGGGCCACAGGGTCTAGTCTAGCTGAATAACATGCTACCGGGCGCTGCTGTGGTCCATGACTTTGTGTGAGAACTGCAGTGGCATGTCCATTTTGTTCAGTATAGTACAAAGTATATGCTTGCGTAGAGGTACTCCATGGATTGGTGTCACAAGCCGCTACCAAACACAACTCCTCCTCATTCAGCTGATAATCCAGAATACTTTGAGAATCTCACTTTTATCAGGTTCTGCAAATACTTGATTAATACAAAAACAAATAAAAATAAAACATTCCCAAAAACTTTACATCAAATTAACAATGTCCAGACAAGTTTTGTTTTGCCTTCTCCCTCATCTAAATCCATAAAAACTCGTGTGAGTGACGTCACATCGCCTCCTGTGTAACTTTGCTGGAGGGGGATGGTCTCTTACACATAAACCAAAATTGTACCTGATCAGTTCCTTCACCCTTCCCCCCTTTGTGGACTCTGCGAGAGTGATGTAGCAGAGTTCAAAACTACATCTCAACATAACACTAGTTTAACCCCCTGTAATGTACAACAGCCTGAAACAAAAATGACTTTTTCCTGACAAACATTTGATCTTTACAATGACATAACTCATGTGTGAAATCAAAAATAAAACAATTGTAGTTAGTTATTCAATAAAACAGAAAATATTATCTCTGATAACATTAATTACTGCAAACCAATAAACAGTATATAAAAATAGGGAACGGTGGGGGCACATACATTTTCAAACCCCCGTGTCTCACAGTATCTGTAGTCTAATACATCTGAATTAACATCAAAACACATAAAATCTGATCACATCATAACACATAAATATCGTAACTTTTTTAACCAACAGCGCTTGCGCAAAAGAGAAGAAATGTATTTCAGTTTGTACACATTACTGATATATATATATCTCAGCAGTGCATATTGAAATCCCTTGGTCTCATCAGCCCTGCAGACTGCACCCAGTCAGCCCCCCTCCTCCTCCTCCCAAACACAGCACACTTTAGAGGGGAGGGAGGGGGGTCACAAACTCATTTCTCACAACTTCTCACAATCTTAACACTTTCAATGCCGGCAAAACAACATACGTATCTGCAATCATTCATCACACCATTGTACAGGAATTATCTACGTTAATGTTTAACAGTACAATCTGACGGCCACCATCTCTATATTATGATGACGTGTTGTTTCATCAGTGAACTAAAACTGGAACTTCTGTAAATAGAAAAGACACTACAAATGACAAAATTAACAAGGTGATTATTTCATACTGATTTGGTTGGGCCGGGCGTGGCCACATCAGGGGCAGGGGGGGGCAGCCTCTCCCATTGGAAACAGTGCGCAGGGGGTTTCCCACCAACAATGAGGACACACTCAACATGAGGTACGGACGCCATTACCGGGCGTCGGCTGGTCCTGTTTTCTAATACATACAATACATTTCTTATTCCTAACTTCCTCTTCTGCAAATCCCTCTAAAGCACTTTTCATCAACTTTCTACCTTCCAACTTCCCTTTGTTCTCCAGAATACCTTTTGCCCAATCTGCGGCTTGGAGCCGCCCTCCTCTTTTTCCCTCTGCCAGTTTTCATGCCTTGATCAGGGCAAGCAACTCTGCACTCTGTGCAGAATGTATGACAGGATCAAGGGTCTCATCATATAAGACAGAGGTGTCTGGTGGTTTGGCTGTGAAGGACTGCTTATACATTATTACATTTATCACTTTTCCTGATTCAATCTACAAAATGACACAAAGTCATACAAAATATCTATATCAGCATTTAATGTTGTGTCCATTCATTTCAAGAACAAGATTAAATTTCTTATCTCACTAGCAGCTGTTCTCCACCTCCCCCTTCTCTTGTCACACTAGTTGATTCTAAATTATACCATATGGGAATTTACTATAAGGTCACTTGCAACATTAAAACAGCTACTACTTCTATCACTTCCTTTGCTTTAAACTTTACTTTATAAAATATGAATTTCCTCTGACAACCTCCTCGTACTACTTCTTCTGACACCAGGGGCGTAGCTAGAGGCTCATGGGCCCCGATGCAAAAATTCTTACTGGGCCCCCCCCCCCCCCCGCAAACTTCTCATGGCCGACTGTCCGCTTTCAGCTGCATCGCTGGGTCTCCTAAGTGACCCAACAATGCAGCACTAGCAGCCGGGGGCGTCACTAAGGCTGGGTTCACACACACTATTTACGGACGTAATTCGGGCGTTTTAGCATTGAATTACGTCCGAAAATGCGGCTCAAAAGCGTCGGCAAACATCTGCCCATTCATTTGAATGGGTCTTACGATGTTCTGTGCCGACGGTCATTTTTTTTTACGCGTCGCTGTCAAAAGGCGGCGCGTAAAAAAGTGCCTGTCACTTCTTCAGACGTAAATGGAGCCGTTTTCCATGGACTCCATGGAAAACCAGCTTCAATTACTTCCGTAATGGACGCAGCAAAAGACGCCTGCACTTGCCATTACGGCTGAAATTACGGTGCTGTTTTCTCCTGAAAACAGCACCGTAATTTCAGCCGTAACAGACGCTGCCGTGTGAACATACCCTCAGGGCTTAAAATGTCAGGGAAATAGCCCTAATACATAGACAGCATAGCATATCTATAGCACTACGACCCTATAAACTATGGATAGGATTAGATACAGTGGCTGAGCAGACAGTATCACACATGATAGGATTAGATACAGTGGCTCAGCAGACAGTATCACACATGATCGGATTAGATATAGGGCCCAGCAGACAGTATCATACATGATTGGATTAGATACACAGCTCAGCAGACAGTATCACACATGATAGGATCAGATACACAGCTCAGCAGACTGTATCACACATGATAGGATTAGATACACAGCTCAGCAGACAGTATCACACATGATTGGATTAGATACACAGCTCAGCAGACAGTATCACACATGATTGGATTAGATACAGGGCTCAGCTCACTGACATTGCATCTCCAGCGCTGGACCCAGGATAGTGAAGAAGAATAATTTTGCTTCTGTATGTGTTACTGATTATTTTTGTGTGTTTGTGTTTTTTACAGGTTCGGTTGTTGGACTTCGGATTCGAGGACTTCAATGACGGCGTTTTTTTTATTCTCAATAAAATGGTTAATGAGGGTTGTTTTTTTATTTCAATAAAATATTTTTTCTATGTGCTTGTATCTTTTTAAACTTTATTATCACCACCTTAGTAATGGCCGCCGGCTGATTGACAACCTCCATTACTAAGGCGAGGCTTAATGTTAGCCGGTGCAGAGGCTACACTAACCCCCATTATTACCCCGGTACCCACCGCCACCAGGGGTACTGGCAAGAGCCGGGTACAAACCAGTACCCGACCATCTGTAGTGACGGGCAGGCACCGGGGTGGCCGCAGGCTGGTAGTATTAGGCTGGGGAAGGCCAAAAACAGTGGCCCTTCCCACCCTGGTAATGCTGCCTGCTGCTGCTGTGTTGTATCTGGCTGGTTATGAAAATTGGGGGGGACCCCACATCGTTCTTTCCAATTATTTTTTATTTTATTTTTAATGACGTGGGGTCCCCCCCATTTTCATAACCAGCCAGATACAATAAAGCAGCAGCAGGCAGCATTACCAGGATGGGAAGGGCCACTGTATCTGGCCTTTCCCCTCCTGATAATACCAGCCTGCGGCCACCCCAGTGGCCGACCATCACTACAGATGGTCGGGTACTGGATCTTACCCGGCTCTTCCCAGCACCCCTGGTGGCGGTGGGTACCGGGGTAATAAAGGGGGTTAGTGTTCGCCTCTGCATCGGCTAACACTAAGCCCCGCCTTAGCAATGGATGCTGTCAATCAGCCGGCGGCCATTACTAAGGCGGTAGTAGTATAGTTTAAAAAAAAAACACAAAGACATAGAAAAAATATTTTATTGAAATAAAAAAAAAACCCCACACAACCCTCATTAACCATTTTATTAATTAAAAAAAAAACTGTCATCGAAGTAGTCCTGGAATCCGCCGTAGTCCAACGACCGAACCTGTAAGAAAACACACAAGAAAAACGATTAGTAACACATGTGTTAGGGTATGTGCACACACACTTATGTACGACGCTAGGAGTCCCTGCCTCGCTGCCGGACAACTGTCCCGTACTGAAAACATGATTACAGTATGGGACAGTTGTCCTGCAGCGAGCCAGGGACTCCTAGCATCGTACATAACTATAATGCTAGGAGCCCGGCTCCCTGCACTGTGTTCGGTCCGGGACTTGCGGCCGAAATACGTCCGTCAATTACGGACGTAATTAGTGTCTGTGCACATACCCTAAGGCTTAGATACAGGGCCCATGTGTGATACTGTCTGTGGGACCCTGTATCTAAGCCTACCACAAGGTAGGCTTAGATACAGGGTCCAGCAGACAGTAATCTTATACAGTATAAGATTACTGTGTGCTGGGGCCCTGTATCTAAACCTACAGTGTGGTAGGCTTAGATACAGGGCCCAGCAGACAGGATCACGCATGGGCCATGTATCTAAGCCTACCATGTGATTGGCTTAGATACAGGGCCCAGCAGACAGGATCATGCATGGGCCATGTATCTAAGCCTACCATGTGATTGGCTTAGATACAGGGTTCAGCAGACAGGATCACACAATCTGTGATCCTGTCTCATGGGCCCCCTAAGCCTGATACATCGTAGGCTTAGGGGTTGTGCAGTCCCTAAACATTGATGGCCTATCCACAGGATAGGCCATCAATAGCTGATGTGTCGCCCGGGACCCGCAAATCAGCTGTTTTGAAGGGGCCGCAGCACTCGTACGAGAGCTGCTTCCCCTTCATTTCACTACTCGCTCACACTGTGAATCGCCGACACGGATTCAGTGTGACCGGAATGAAGTGACAGGAATGAAGGGGAGAAGCTCTCATACGAGTGCTGCGGCCCCTTCAAAACAGCTGATTGGCGGGTCCCGGGAGTCAGACCCCGCCAGTCAGGGCTAACCTTACCTTCCTCTTCGGCCGCGGCGGTAGTTCTGTAGTCTCGATGCTGTGCGCGGCGGCATAGCGCTGTGACGTCATGCGCTGCGCACAGCGCCTGACGTCAGGACCTCCGCTGCGATCCGGAACCAGGAAGGTAAGTAAAGTATGTTACTATAGTAACAGGGGCCCGCGGCCCGAGTTACTATAGTAACTTTTTATTGATGTGGTGCGGGGGGCCGTGGGCCCCCCTGGCTTCGGGGCCCGGTCGCAATTGCGACCGCTGCGACCCCTATAGCTACGCCAGTGTCTGACACTTTTCTCCATGCTTCTGCTTTCCCCTGTAACTTTTTATCTTTCAACCATCCACGTTTTGTGTCACAACATTCATTCCATTTTTCTGCGTCTAACCGTCCATGGGATTCTAGACCACATGCTTTCATTAATTATTTTTTTTTTATTTATTTATTTATTTATTCCCTGCGTTGCCTTTTTACCTTCTCTTTCTGCTACTACCTGTTTGGCGGTTTGTCCTTTGGGGTGCTCATCTCATACTCTTGTTACAGATTCTAGCTACTGACAGATGAATTCCATTCTCATCTGTTTTATACAGTTTCTAGTTTCCGTACTTACTCCTGTTACAGATTTTAGCTACTGATAGATGAATTCCATTCTCATCTATTTTAGACAGTTTCTAGCTTCCGTACTTACTCTTGTTACAGATTTTAGCTGACAGACGAATTCCATTCTCATCTGTTTTAGACAGTTTCTAATTTCCGTACTTAATAGGGACACCAGTTCCCCATTGTCTAGTTATAAGTGGTCGCCTATAGGCAGACCCTAAGTTATGTAGGGGGTAGTTTTCCTGATAGGTGAATTTCTGGATTTACGATCCCCTAGTAAGCTTACACCCTTTTAACAGGTGCTTGCTCACCCATATGCCATACCTCAAACTCTCGTTTGCCGTGACTGTTTCCCATAGCCCTGCTATGATGGAGGGGACTCTTACCCTTCTCTCTCAGTTTTTATCTTCACTAACAAACACTATGGCTATTGGCTGTTAGGGAAAGTCCCACACTACCTTTCTCACCTATTTTATACAGTTACTTATCCCCTCAAAACCCTTTTAAACCTTCTTCTACTCTGGCCAGAGAATTAAATTCCTTTTATAACTAGCTTACTTTCTTCGTCTGAGACACCACTCAAGGAGATATCCTCCACACCATAAGAGTAATATGACAAATATTCCTAATCCAAATAACAAGGCAAACGTAAAATCAAGCTATTCATTTGACATGCCGGATTATCAGATTGCAGAAAATTCTGGAATTTTGAGCTGAAAATCAGTGCATGATAATCTCTGCAAGTACCTCAATGCTGTACACACATTTTCGGCATTTTTCCGGATTATCAGATTGCACAAAATTTTCGATTTCCGGGCTTAAATTTAGCCTATCATAATCCCCATAGTCACCTGAAGCATGTACACATGTTTCTGGTAATTTGCCGGATTATCGGAAGTTTTTTTCCAAAAAACAATTTCCTTATTCTAAAATGCATTTGTGACACAAAACTGGGTTTCTACAACATTCATACAAATACTGTCATGGAGATCAGGCACTTTATCCTGAGGGTAGGATTACATATAGACTTGACCAGATTTTTACACTAAAAATACCCTCATGTGGCCCCTCTATTCCTCAGGAGTACTACCGGGAAGGTGACCTACCAGACAGGAAGGTGCAGAGCAGAGTTTGTAAGAATTAAGTCTTCTTACCTTGCTGCAGCTGTGGTCTGCCCGTTCCTTAGTCTGGAGAGTCGCCACTCTAGTCCCGGGAGATCCCCTAGGTGGGGTGCCGTCCTTCTGGTCAAGTCCCTGTTTCGGGCGCCAATTTCTGTGATCGCAATGAGGTCACGTTACGCCTTGATCTCCATGCAGGTTCAAATCAGGTGGGGGGGGGTGCGAGCTCGGAGAAGCAAAGACACACTGAGACGTTTCTCAAGGCAAAAATACTTCTGACTTTATTTGCAGAGACACAGAGTTTATATAGTAAAAATATCATATAATTACGTGCAGACACATATACATTCTTGTGGTTTCTTTCCTCATTATTCTTATCTCTACGTACATTATTCTTATTCCTTACATCTAGTTTTTAATCCGGTGTTCTACCCATATCTATCTTGGCTGTACGCCCAGAAACAAACCATCCTGCAAACAAACCCCCTAGTTCCTGGTAGTACCCTCATAACATAATGAATTCGCAATTTCCAGTTTCTGCAGAACATCTGCAGATTATTACATTCCATAACCTTTCAATAATACCCAAAATATAGACTCGTTTATCCTTCTACCTTGAAGTAGTACATACATTACACTTATATCATTGATTATAGGTTGTTCTATACCATCACATACCCAACATATATTCTAATACATGTTCTACTCTTCAGCATTGCACTCATTGAGGTCCCAGATACATTATACATATATTTATTCCATAACAACGTCAACAGCTGCACTCCTCACTTGTGCTGACTTAAATGCAGTAGTATACGCATATACATTTAGCTGCACCGTGCTGACTTTAAACGCATTATTATATGCATATCCATTTAGCTGCACTTTTTATGTATTTTCATATATTCTGCTGGCTCTGACGTATTATCATTATATGTATGCTGCTATATGCTATCTCGCCCTTCCCACGTATTATCATACTTTGTGTAGGCTTTGATAGTTTACAGGCTACCTTTGTATTGCTATTCTTAGTTGATAGCACTCTGCTACATGTGGGATTTATATTACACACCCCTGGACTTGTGTTATTATTCAATATTATTTGAGCGTGTTTGTGATCATTAGTGTATGGTTGATTCTGTCGGTCACGGTCTTTTACATCTGACCCTGCTGTATATGTCTCCGTATATGCTGTATCATTTCTCTTTTTCTATCATTGTGTTATTTTGTCATTATATTTAATAAAGATATTTTTTGTGTGGTTTTTACATTGAGTACAATATTCTTTTTAGGGATATGTCCCGATTTCGTCTCTAAGGCCTTAGATAAACCATAATTACGTAAAGACACAAGTCCATATGTTTGGTAAGTGGAGCGGTCACAGCTTGTATTAAATACCAAAATAACTATATATATATATATATATATATATATATATATATATATATATATATAAAACATTACATTTGTAAATATAATCTTTTCTGGTTGTGCACAGCCTCGTTATTGTCTATGCAGCGAGCAGGAGACCCCCACATAAGGTCTTTTCCAAAATAATCCACCGCCAAGGAGGAACTTACATATTTCTCCGACCACCCAACAACACTAATGCCTTCGCCACTCCATCCTGCAAACCAGATAAAAAATATAGGGAACGATCATTTTCTAAGTGTACCCCATCGAGCAACAATACGTTGATGTTCACCTTCTAACATACGATGCCTGATCAGGATGCCCTACAAGGGCCCTAACAAAACGAGACATTCACAAATTTAATAAACACCTCCTACACTCAATAGCAGCCCAATTTCTCGCTAGCCTCCATGCTTGCCTAGGCACTACCACAGACCAAACTAACACCCAAAAACAGATTTACATCAGACAGTAACTCACCCAACTTTACATAAAAAAGAAACTGGTTTTGGCTAAACCATACCCAATTAACATACCCAAAAATGCAATATACATATAGCACGGTGCCATTTCTGAAAAGGATATAAAAAAACAAAAAAGAAAAAAATAATCCAGAAATATATCAAAGCACTCTCAGGTAAATAGAAATTTGTAAGAAATTATTTTTATTTAAACCTCCGAATATTTCCGGATGTATAAATATATACATGAATATATTTATATATCCGGAAATATTCGGAGGTTTAAATAGAAATAATTTCTCACAAATTTCTATTTACCTGAGAGGGCTTTGATATATTTCTGGAATATTTTTTTAATTTTTGTTTTTTATACTCACCCAACTTTACCTTACATAAATAATTTCCTCCAGCGTGAACCATGATCACTGCCTGCCAGGACAGTCGTGACTCGCAGACACCACTTCCAGCAGAACTTGCGACCAACACTTCCCCCTTACCCCTATCCAGCAAAAAACGACGGTGGAAAAACCAAGGCACAAACCCCCCGGACGGTCGACAGCCTGTCGCGCCGCCCAATAAATGTAGGAATGTCCAATCAGCCAAACGCATACATCGGCTGTATCTGAAAGAAAAATACACAACATAAGAAAAAGACCCAAACCACAACCAAATCAGGACGAACCTAAAAACAGTAGCTGGAAGACTTCCATCTACCCAGCCTTCCATACTCATGCCCAACACGTCTGCTTCAGTAGCTGCACTGATTCTGAAGGAGTGTGTCCCAAATTACAACGCATCCAAACCCAAGTGATTCAAACACGACTTAAAAACAGACTTGAATTGAAAACGCATGAGCGAAACGCCTTGTTTGTGTACAAAAAGGACTGTCCCACAGACTGTACTGCTATATATGTGTCATGCCCATGGCCGCGGGCCTTCAGGCTCACTCAACTCGTGATGGCCGCAGCCATGGATCTGTGAGCGCTGGTCCCCATCTCCTCCTCAGGAGACGCCAGCGCTCACTTCCTTTTCTCCTGGCCGGGTCCTGGTGCCCGCTCGTAAAGGGCCAGCGCGCACACCTGAGTTAAAGTACAAAATTAGCCCATGAGCACCCTGGACTATAAGAGGGGCCCAGTCCCTTCCTGCCTTGCCTGAGCTTTGTTGTCGTTACCATAGTCTGTCTATGCAAATGGTCTCATAAGTGTTTTCCAGGTCCCAGTGTTTCCCGTTCCTGCTACCTGTAACCTGTATCCCATGCTATGCTGGTCAAGTGCCGTATTGAGTTGGAGTCATGCTGTGCTGAGTACTACGCCTGTTCCGCTACAACATGCCTGGTGCCTGCCTGCTGCCTAAGTC
Organism: Rhinoderma darwinii; assembly: GCF_050947455.1. NCBI lineage: Eukaryota > Metazoa > Chordata > Amphibia > Anura > Rhinodermatidae > Rhinoderma > Rhinoderma darwinii. The sequence continues at coordinate 180,532,943 of NC_134687.1, read as the reverse complement.
CCAGCTGAGCCTGTCTTGCTACTGTCTAAGCTACCACAGGTATACCTATACGACTATAGACTGTGACCTGTGTCCTGTTGGCCAGCTGCCATACCGTCAAGGCGGTACGGCCCAGTAGGTCCAAGTACGCAACACGACAATATGCATGTAACAAACGTAATGGACAATATGTCGACCTAAGCAATACCGAAATAGTCAGCCATTCGCCCCTTTGAAACTGATTCGTCTTGAACTTACGAATGCAAATTTTACCACCCCAGGAAGGACCACTACGTCTTCTGCATATAAACCCTCCAACTTCATCCTGCTAGGTGCCACTAATTCACTTATCCTTAAAGCAGCAAAGAAAGCCACAGAAAAAACTGCCTGTAATAAGCAACACTCATAATCGTTTGCGCAAACTAAGGTAACCACATGCAACTCAAAGGAAATAGGACACCTCCTATCCCTACCAACCTGCTCTTTTGACCAACCCTTCAACACCTGCCTGACTATAAAATGTTTTGTCATATCTTTGAAACCCCACAATTTTAACATGAAAGCTACACCAGACATAGCTTTTTGCGCCCAGCCACCAAAGTGCCCTTACTATGCAACCCCACTAAAAAATCCAATGTGATACGCACATGAACTTCGTCAATACCAGGAAAAGAGAACCATCCACACCAAGCCATTCATGTCAGGACTTACTATGACTCGCCCATGTGATCAGGGATCTAAGCTGTTCGTGACCACTTTTCATAAGTATGCGGGGCAAGCTGCCACTACTTCCTCCGCTCCCGGATGTAGCCTCCTGAAGAGCTGAAGCTGTGAATGGGACAATGCGTCAACCAACACGTTATTAATCCTGGGAACATGCTTGGCCCTAAACAAAATATTTAACTGTAGGCAGCGTAATACTAAGGGTATCTGCACGCACAAAATCAAAAACGTCTGAAAATACGGAGCTGTTTTCAAGGGAAAACAGCTCCTGATTTTCAGAAGTTTTTTAAGCCACTCGCGTTTTTCGCAGCGTTTTTTTAGGCCCGTTTTTGGAGCTGTTTTTCTATAGTCAATGAAAAACGGCTCAAGAAGTGACATGCACTTCTTTTTCGCGGGCGTCTTTCTACGCGCCGCTTTTTGAAAATGAGGCGTAAAAACCGCTCTGTCGGAACAGAATTCCATATTTCCCATTGAAATCAATGGGCAGATGTTTGTAGGAGTTCTGCTTCCATTTTTTCAGCCGTTTTTCGAGGCGTAAACGCCCCGAAATATGCCTGAAAACTATACGTGTGCACATACCCTAAGAGACGCAAAAGAACCAGAACCGGAAGAGATCCAGAAGACAAATCATTCACCACTTGCACTTTTGCCGTGTTATCCGTCCAAAAATGAATCCTTCTATTAGCCATGCAATTCTGCAGCAACAACAATTGGGAACAATTCCAGCAGTGTCAAATTTTTGGTGGGACCTAAACTAAACCACTCCGCCGGCCTGGTTTCCCTGCAACAACAAGTGTCAAAAATTGCAACGAAACCAATGGCGCCTACAGCAGTAAACAACTGCTAGTTATCATTTGACACCTCCTCTTCCTGCCATATAGTTCTACCGTTAAAAGATTGCAGAAAAACATGCCACACTCCCAAGTCATCTTCCATAATTTCGTCACTCTAATAAAATGATCAGGCTGCGAAGCTCCCTTCTTTGACAAGGAGAAACGTCTAGAAAAAACCTTACCTATTGGTATTACCCTACCAGCGAAAACCAATAAGCCAAACAATGACTGCAGCTGATGCAGTTTCACCTTTTTCAACACCAAAAACTGATCTATCGAAGAAACCAATCGAGCCAGTTTAAAGGGGTTTTCCCATCAGAGATATTTATGACATATCCACAGGATATGTCAATAATGTCAGTTAGACGCGGGTCCCACCTCTGGGACCCGCACCTATCTCTAGAACGGGGCCCCCTATACCCCGTTCTACTGCTCTGAGTTGTGGCTGAATCGTGTAATTTCCGACCATGAAATAAGGAAAAAGCGTAGCTCGCTGAGCAACGCTGTTTCCATAACTCCCATAGTAGTGAATGGCATTTACGGAAGCAGCCTAGCATGCGAGCTACGCTGTGTCTGTAAGTATGATTCAGTTCTATGGGACTTACGGAAACAGCGTAGCTCAGCGAGATACGCTGTTTCTGTAATTCGTGGTCAGAAATCACATGATTCAGCCACAATACAGATCAGTAGAACAGGGTTTAGGGGGCCCCGTTCTAGAGATAGGTGCGGGTCCCAGAGGTGTATATGTCATAAATCTCTCTGATAGGAAAACCCCTTTAACCTCCGGCAAAGTAAAAAAAACATCTCGACTGTACTTATTTCGATTCCTAAATTAGACAGTCGGGTCACCGGAACCTCGCCCTTTTCGGCGGAAATAGGCACACCAATCTGCAACATCAACTTACGAAATATAGTAAAAATTAATTACAAACATTCAAATCTTTCAGACCTACAAACACAAAATCGTCTAAATAATGTATTACCGAGGAAAGAACAGATTCAAATTGAACCATCCACTCTGGTGAAAACTGCTGAAGATTTCAAAATAGCTACACAAAATAAAGCAGCCCAAAGGCAAGCACATACAGTATCTACATAAAAAGATTGATAAAAAGTGATTGCCAAGAAGATGGAAACAACTTGCATGCACTGGCAACAGCCAAAAAGCAGACTCATAGCTATTGGCTAATAGCGCTCCCACACCAGCTTTCCTAACCAAAACAACTGCTTTGTCGAAAGAAGTGTAAGACACGCTGGCCTCTGCTTTAGAAATACCATCATTGACTGACTCCCCTGATAGAAAAGACAGATAATGGATTATTCCTGAATCTTTTTTGGGGATCAAACCAAGCGGAGAAACTCTAAGATTAGGCAAAGGCGGGTCTGAAAAGGGGCCCGCCATCCGGCCTAAACTAACCTCCTTTTGCAGTTTTTCCCTCGCGATCTCAACATTCTCCTACACTGATTTTAAAATGAAAACCAACACCACAGACTGAACATGTGGGATATAAAAACCATCCCTAAAACCTTCACTGAGGAAATCTGCTTCCTGCCTCTTGGGGTACTGGTCCAACCATGCCTGCATCGCGAGTACGCTCACTGGGGTTCTCTGACTGCCAGGCGACACCCGGTTTTGCAGGCTGTTTATTTCTGCGGAAGCAAGGCAGCGCTGAATGGGCCACAGCACAAATGGAGCACTCATGCCGGAACTTGCAGGAAGCAAAGAACTGGCAATGCCCTACATTGATCAACCAACACGCTCCATTCAGACGAAGAGCCGTTTCCCCGGGAGGCTGTACCGACGAAGCAGCAGTGTCGGAAAAGGGTTTCTGAGCTAAAATCAATTGTAACCATACATCATTTACCTTCGACACCCAGCCAGCGCTCGTCGTCAACGCTAACCGACAACTGAACTCTTTGTCATAGTACCTCCAAGCCGCACCACCTTGCAGCTTGTGGGGGCTAAATATTGTATCCAGATATACAAAAAGCTCGGAACCCTTTTCTGGAAACTTTAAACAGATAACATGAGAAAGAAAAGAAAAACCTGGTAACCAATTTCCAAAAGATTTTGCTACTTTTGGTTTTTTATTCGCACCCTGCTGAAATGACCTCTCTTTATCTACTGTCACCATCTCAATGGTAAGTAAAGACCAAATATCAACAAAATCATTTTTCCATTTCTATCTCCCATTTTTTGTGATAGATGTGTACCCAGCGGGGAAAACACCACAAAAAATTGAGTCCCTAAAAGTCAAACCAGGGACCACAGGCCACTCGGACTGGAAAACTACCCCCCGGGGGAAGAAACTGAACTAGTTTCCATACGATACAACACAAAATGCAAAACTGACACTAAATTGTTATTATTATCCTGTGTGGAGGAAACGTAACGTTAGCGGAGTATGCCGGGAGGCGCGTGGATTCACCTGCATCAGGCATATTGGAAACAACTATGGGTGCCTCAATCGGTGAAAACGTGACCAGAACCACCGCAGACTTGTTTCCTGTCGTTACCATTCCAGGCTGACCATGAGGAGACAGTCCAACTGCTTGGTGAGATCCTTCTTCGACCTGCTGACGAACCTTGTCTCTGCGACGTCGACCCAAACCCGTGGCAGTAGAAGAAGAGGATGAAGATGATGGCAACACTCTGCTGTTGTGACGATCTCTGCAGCGGCACCGTCTGCGACGACTCCTCTTCTACTTGTGCCAATGTGGTCATGGTGAACCTGCAGATGAAGAGCGAGTGGCAGAATTGAGAATGATATTCCTTCCCAAAGCACCATGTGACTCCTCCTAAGGCGTGCTTAAAAGAAGGGGAACTGCTCTAAAAGGGGCCATGCTATCAGAATCCCGCTGTGTATTCGCAGTGTTCACAAACTGCAGCATACCTTACTCAGTGTCCCTTTCCCCACTCACCACCACTGCTGAGTCCGCGTAGCTGCTGAAAACTGCCTGTAGCTCAGTGGCGTAACTACCGTTGTAGCAGCTGTACTGCCGCTACGAGGCCCGTTGCATGAGGGGGCCCATGCCGCCAGCCGACGCGGCCCCCCATGCCCGGTAGCACCGTTAGCAGCCGCGACGCCCGACGCCTTACATTTATGGGCTGGGCGGCACGGGCCTCCTCATGCCAAGTGGCGTCGCTAGCACCAGAGGGGGCCTTGGTGCTAGCGACAGCCACATTCATTTGTGTCTGCATCCTCTGGACGTAGATACAAATAAATATTATAGGCTGCTGCTGCCTCTCTGAGGGGGCAGTAGTGCCACTGAAACCAGCCACCACCTCCCCCACTTGCACTAATTGTACAGGCGTCTATATCACGCATGTACAAATACATGCATTAGCGCTCAAAGGCCAGGCACGTTACGTGTCCGATCATTCAGCGCCTTACAATGACCCTAATTGGCAGGGCAAAATTACTTACCCCGCCAATCAGTGCCTTTCAAAGACGCTAGCGGCACGATGATGTAATCACGCCGCTTCCTCTGTTGAAAGGCGCTGATTGACGGGGCAAGCCATTCTGTCCTGCCAATCAGCGCCTGTCAACGACGCTAGTGGTGCGATGATGTCGTTCCAGCAAACCTACTCAGAAGAGAGCAGGTCTGCATTGACACCGGGCGGCGAGGGAACGAAATCATGTATGTAAAGTTTTGTTTTTTCTAATAAAACTGTTAATGGCGTTATCTGCAGGGGGGTTCTATCTACAAGGGGGTCTATATATGGGGATGTGGAGCACTATATACAGGGGGAGATATATATAGGGCACTATATACAGGGGGCACTATCTACAAGGGGGCTATATGTGGGGCACTGTCTACAGGGGTTGGATATATGTGGGACACTATATAAAGGGGGAGCTAAATGTGAGGCACTATCTACAGAGGTGGGCTATATGTGATGCACTATCTATAGAGGGAGCTATATGTAGGGCAGCACGGTGGCTCAGTTTTTACAGGGGGCTGTTTGTGGGGCACTATCTACAGGGGATTAAATGTAGGGAACTATCTACAGAGGCTAAATGGGGGTCACTATCTACACGGGGGCTATGGGGGCACTATCTACAGGGGGCACAGTGTGTGTGTCTGTGTGTGTTTATGTGTGTCTATGTGTGTTTGTTTGTGTGTGTGTGTGTGTGTGTGTGTGTGTGTGTGTGTGTGTGTGTGTGTGTGTGTGTGTGTGTGTGTGTGTGTGTGTGTGTGTGTGTGTGTGACGCTATTATATTTAGGAGTGTTGAGAATTTTATCTTTGTTTATAGGTGCAGAAATGTTTTAAAACTAAAAAGCTGAAGACATCTGAGCGGAAAACTGCAGAAATGGGTTGTGGTTGGGAGAAGTTATCATAGAGGTCTGGACCGGATGGAGAAGAAAAAGAGAAAAATAAATAGAATCTGAGACATCAGCAGTGAGTGACTTAATGTAAATGTTTATTCTGCCTCTAATCAGTAATGTACTCACTGTATGATCTGCAGCGAGATGGTGGGTGGTTTGATTATGATACGATGTTTCTTGTGAAACAATATCTCCCAGCATATCTGTAATGACGGGGTAAGGAAACAGACAGATGAGCCCTAATCTACCCGCCACTCAGTCCCTGCCTACTTGCACGACCCGTGCTAGGCGACGGCGTACAACTGGGCGACAGTCCCCATGCTCAATACGTGCACGAGAGACAAACAGAACTGTACACAGAAGCTACGGGAAATGGGGCAGTTGCCCACGGCAACACCGTGAGCAACAAGAGTAGTGAACGAGCCGAGTCAAACCAGGAGTGTACGAGGTACCAAATGCAGAGCAGGAGAGTAGTCAGTAAAGCCAGGGTCAAAATGAAGCTGAGGTCAATGGTACAAGCAGGAACAGCAGAGCCAGGAAACCAGACAGAATCACAGGCAAAGGAAATTAAGGCATAAATAGACAGGGGGCGGGAGCTAGCTCCGTCTGGCCAGGCTGTGATAGGTTCTCCCACTCCTCAGCCTACCAGCCTGAGTGGTAGCAGATGGAGTCACTCTATCACACCTAGGAGCAGATGCAGACTGATTCATCACGGGCGTCAACACAGAAGCTGTGTCTGGCAGATCCATTACAGTACCCCCCCCCTTTTATGAGTGGCCACTGGACCCTTCCTAGGTGGACCTGGCTTATTGGGGAACCGAAGATGGAACCTCCTGAGCAATACCCCAGCGTGAACATCCCGGGCGTGTACCCAAGTCTTCTCCTCAGGCCCGTATCCTCTCCAATGGACCAGGTACTGGAGGGAGCCTTGGGCCATCCTGCTATCCACAATCTTGGCCACATCGAATTCTACCCCTTCAGGGGTGAGAACAGGGACCGGAGGTTTCCTCGAGGTAGCCAAGGACGGGGAGCAGCGTTTCAGGAGGGAGGCATGAAACACTTCGTGTATTTGAAAAGAAAGGGGTAACTCCAGCCGGAAGGAGGCAGGGTTAAGGACATCAATGACCTTGTTCGGCCCTATATACCGGGGAGCAAATTTTTTGGACAGAAATTTAAGACAGAAATTTTTTGAAGATAGCAACACCAGATCCCCGACCACAAACAAGGGGTTAGCAGAATGTCTTCTATCTGCCTGAGTCTTTTATATGCTCTGGGACGCCTCAAGGTTCTTCTGAACCTGGGCCCAGACTGTGCACAGTTCCTGATGAACTACATCTGCCTCGGGATTGTTGGAACCACCAGGTGAAACGGAGGAGAACCGTGGATTAAACCCAAAATTACAGAAAAAGGGGGAGACCCCCGACGAGTTACTGACCTGGTTATTAAGGGAAAATTCGGCAAGGGGAATGAAAGAGACCCAATCATATTGACAGTCGGAGATAAAACACCTTAAATATTGTTCTAGAAACTGATTAGTCCTCTCGGTTTGGCCATTAGTTTTAGGATGGAAGGCCGAAGAGAAGGACAGATCAATCTCCAACTTTTTACAGAAAGCTCTCCAAAACAATGAAACAAATTGTACCCCTCTGTCAGAAACACTAGTGACAGGAACCCCATGGAGACGCAGCATGGGTTTGACAAACAAGGTAGCTAAAGTCTTGGCATTGGGTAGTTTCTTGAGGGGCACAAAGTGGCAAATCTTACTAAAGCGGGCTACTACAACCCACACCACCGACTTGCCTTGAGATGGAGGCAGATCGGTGATAAAATCCATGGAAATATGGGTCCAAGGTCTCTGGGGAATGGGCAAAGAACATAGTAAGCCCGCTGGTCGGGACCTGGGAGTCTTGGACCTAGCACAAATTTCACAAGCGGCGACGTAGGCCTTAACGTCTTTAGGCAACCCAGGCCACCAATAGTTTCTAGCAATGAGGTGCTTGGTACCCAGGATGCCTGGGTGGCCAGATAGTGCAGAGTCATGATTTTCCCTGAGTACCCTTAGTCGGAATTGCAGGGGAACAAACAGCTTGTTCTCAGGAAGGTTCCCGGGAGCTGAACCTTGATCAGCCGCAATTTCGGAGACTAAGTCAGAATCAACAGAGGATATGATTATACCTGGGGGCAAAACACAAGCAGGATCTTCCTCCGAAGGAGGGCTGGCCATGAAGCTAGCGACAGTGCATCAGCTTTAATATTTTTAGACCCAGCCTTATAGGTGACCACAAAGTTAAATCTAGTAAAAAACAAAGCCCATCGAGCTTGTCTCGGGTTTAGCCTCCGGGCAGATTCTAGGAAAACCAGATTCTTGTGGTCAGTAAGGACCGTTACCTGGTGCCTAGCCCCCTCCAAGAAGTGGCGCCACTCTTCAAATGCCCATTTAATGGCTAAGAGTTCGCGGTTGCCCACGTCATAGTTACTCTCAGTGGGCGAGAACTTCCTGGAGAAGTAGGCACAGGGACGGAGATGGGTGAGGGACCTGGTACCCTGGGACAAGACAGCACCCACTCCTCCACGATGAATGGCTCCATTTGGTTAGGCTGAATCAGCACTGGGGCAGAGATAAAGCACTTCTTAAGGATCTCAAAAGCATGGACCGCCTCCGGAGGCCAGTGGAGGAGATCAGCACCTTTGCGAGTAAGATCCGTAAGAGGCTTAGAGATGACCGAGAAGTTAGCAATAAATCTCCTTTAATAATTAGCAAACCCCAGGAAGCACTGTAACGCCTTCAGGGAGGCAGGTTGGACCGATTCAGCTACAGCCTGAACCTTGGCAGGGTCCATGCGGTATTCATTAGGAGTGAGGATTTGACCCAAAAATGGTATCTCCTGCACCCCAAACACACATTTTTCGGATTTAGTAAAGAGTTTGTTTTCCCAAAGTGCCTGGAGCACCTTCCTGACATGCTCAATGTGGGAGGATCAGTCCTTGGAAAACACAAGTATGTCATCAAGGTACACTACAAGAAATACCCCCAGGTAGTGTCTTAAAATCTCATTTATGAAATTCTGGTAGACCGTGAGAGCATTACACAACCCAAAGAGCATGACGTGGTATTCGAAATGACCTTCAGGCGTGTTAAACACAGTCTTCCACTCATCCCCTTCTCTGATTCGGATAAGGTTATAAGCCCCCCAAAGATCAAACTTAGAGAACCATTGGGCCCCCTGAACCTGACTGAAGAGATCAGGAATCAAAGGAAGGGGATACTGGTTCCTTACAGTGACCTTATTCAAGTTTCGGTAATCGATGCACAGCCTAAGACCACCATCCTTCTTCCCTACGAAGAAGAAGCCAGCACCTACCGGAGAAGTAGAGGGGCGAATGTAACCCTTGCCCAGGCTTTCCTGGATATATTCTCTCATGGCCTCACGTTCGGGACAAGAGAGATTAAAAATCCTACCCTTAGGGAGCTTAGCTCCTGGTACCAAATCGATAGCGCAATCGTATTCTCTATGAGGAGATAACACTTCGGAGGCCTTTTTAGAAAAAAACATCAGGTAGAGTGTTTACCTCCTCAGGGAGAGAAATAAAATTAACAGAAAAACAGGACGTCATGCATTCATTAACCCATTTGGTAAGATCCCCAGTATTCCAGTTAAACGTGGGATTATGCATCTGCAACCAGGGAAGGCCTAAAACCAAATCGGACGATAATCCCTGCATCACCAGTACAGAGCACTGCTCCAAATGAATGGAGCCAACAATGAGTTCAAAAACAGGGGTATGCTGCGTAAAACAACCTTTAGCAAGTGGAGTGGAGTCGATACCGACAGGTCTAGGCAAATCAAACAATGGCATAGCTAGAGACATAGCAAATTCCACAGACATAATATTAGCAGAAGACCCAGAATCCACGAAGGCACTGCCGGTGGCAGACCTACCCTCAAAAGAGACCTGAAAGGGACGCAAGATCTTATTAGGTTTCATATTTACGGGAAATACCTGTGCGCCCAAGCGACCTCCCCGATGGTCACTTAGGCGCGGAAGTCTCTATGGCTGCTGATTCTTACGCCTTGGACAGTTGTTCACTTGATGCTTGTCATCCCCACATTAGAAGCAGAGACCATTCTTCCTGCAGAGCTCTCTACGTTGTTGGGGAGACACTGAGGCCCGAGTTGCATTGGTTCATCCGAGATTCCAGCGGAAGAACGAAGCAACGGAACCTCGGGAGGCATCATGGGGAAACCAGAGGAGAAGGCACAAAAACGTTCAAGTCGTCGTTCCCTCAGACGTCGGTCAAGTCGTACCACTAAAGCCATAACCCGATCTAGAGAGTCAGAAGAGGGATATCTAACTAATAGGTCTCTCAGGGCGTTCGACAGACCCAATCTAAACTGGCACCTCAAGGCAGGGTCACTCCACCGAGAAGCTACGCACCACTTCCTAAAGTCAGAAGAGTACTCCTCAAAGGGTCACTTACCATGAAGTAAGGTCACCAGCTGACTCTCGGCAAAAGGCAGTCTTGTCAGACTCGTCATAGATGAGCCCGAGAGCAGAAAAAAAAATCAACAGAGAAAAGTTCAGGGGCGTCAGGAGCCAAGGAGAAGGCCCATTCTTAGGGGCCGCCCTGGAGCCGGGACATAATTATACCCACTCGCTGGCTCTCAGAACCTGAGGAGTGGGGTCTTAATTGGAAATAGAGCCTACAACTCTCCCGAAAGGAGAAAAAAGTCTTCCGGTCCCCTGAGAACCGGTCAGGCAACTTGAGGTGGGGTTCAAGAGGTGGGGTTCAAGAGGTGAGGTGGAGGGCACTACCTGGTTAGGTTGCACCTCTGAGCTTGAGCTTGGACCTGTAGGGAGAGACCCTGCATTTGCTGAGCTAGGGTCTCAAGGGGGTCCATAGTTGTGTAGGAACCAGGGTAGAAAATGTATATGGGCCTGTGATTATGTAATGACGGGGTAAGGAGACAGACAGATGAGCCCTAATCTACCCGCCACTCAGTCCCTGCCTACTTGCACGACCCGTCCTAGGCGACGGCGTACAACTGGGCGACGGTCCCTACGCTCAATACGTGCACGAGAGACAAACAGACTAGGGGACACAGAAGCTACGGGAAATGGGGCAGTTGCCCACGGCAACTCCGTGAGCAACAAGAGTAGTGAACGAGCCGAGTCAAACCAGGAGTGTACGAGGTACCAAACGCAGAGCAGGAGAGTAGTCAGTAAAGCCAGGGTCAAAATGAAGCTGAGGTCAATAGTACAAGCAGGAACAGCAGAGCCAGGAAACCAGACAGAATCACAGGCAAAAGAAGAGCAGGAAATGAAGGTATAAATAGACAGAGGGCGGGAGCTAGCTCCGTCTGGCCAGGCTGTGATAGGTTCCCCCACTCCTCAGCCTACCAGCCTGAGTGGTAGCAGATGGAGTCACTCTATCAGACCTAGGAGCAGATGCAGACTGATTAATCACGGGCGTCGACACAGAAGCTGTGTCTGGCAGATCCTTTACAATATCCTTACCATAGTTCGGGCCATGCTGGGAGCTGTAGTTTTACACAATACAAACCTATACGGCAGGGGTTGCACTAAATTGAGCTGTATTAGTTCTGGTGCTGCATCTATGTACTGAGCTTGGCTCAGTGGCTTTATATTTGTACTGAGCTTGGTTCTTGGTCTGTATATATGTACTGAGCTTTGTTCTGGTGCTGTATATATGTACTGAGCTTGGGTCTGGTGCTGTATTTATGTACTGAGCTTTGTTCTGCTGCCGTATACGGTGAAGGAAATAAGTATTTGATCCCTTGCTGATTTTGTAAGTTTGCCCACTGTCAAAGACATGAACAGTCTAGAATTTTTAGGATAGGTTAATTTTACGGCCGCAAAAACGCCACGCTCGTGTGAATGAGGCCTGAGGGTGTAGAAAGACGGCGCATACTTGCTGTTTAAGGCCTCATTCACACGAGCGTGGCGTTTTTGCGCACGCAAAAACGCGGCGTTTTGTGTGCGCAAAAGCCACTTAACAGCTCCGTGGGGCAGCAGCATATGATGCGCGGCTGCGTGGTTTTCGCGCAGCCGCCATCATTATGACACTCCATTTGAATGTTTGTAAACAGAAAAGCACGTGGTGCTTTTCTGTTTTCATTCATCCTTTTGACAGCTGTTGCGTGAATAACGCTTGTCCCACGGAAGTGCTTCCGTGCGACATGCGTGGTTTTCACGCACCCATTGACTTCAATGGGTGCGTGATGCGCGAAAAACGCCCAAAGAACGGACATGTCGTGACTTTTTTTCAGCGGACTCACGCTGAGTAAAAATCACGGACATGTCTGCACGGCCCCATAGACTAATATAGGTCCGTGCAAAGCGCGTGCAAATCACGCGCGTTGCACGGACGTAATTCACGTTCGTCTGAATAAAGCCTAAGGGTATGTTCACATGCAGTAGCAAAATACGTCTGAAATTACGGAGCCGTTTTCAGGCGAAAACAGCTCCTGAATTTCAGACGTTTTTGCAAGTACTCGCTTTTTTCGCAGCGTTTTTTACGGACGTTATTGGAGCTGTTTCTCAATGGAGTCAATGAAAAACGGCTCCAAAAAGTCCCAAGAAGTGACATGCACTTCTTTGATGCGGGCGTATTTTTACACGCTGTCTTTTGACAGCGACGCGTAAAATTACACCTCGTCTGAACAGAACATCGTAAAACCATTGCAAGCAATGGGCAGATGTTTGCAGACGTAATGGAGCCGTCTTTTCAGGCGTAATTCGAGGCGTAAAACGCCCGAATTACGTCTGAAAATAGGCTGTGTGAACATACCCTTAGGGTATGTTCACACGACAGCGTCCGTAACGGCTGAAATTATGGGGATGTTTTCAGGAGGTAACATCCCCGTAATTTCAGCTGTAACAGCATGTGCAGGCGCTTGAACGCCGCGTCCATTACGGACGTAATTGGCGCTGCTTTTCATTGGAGTCAATGAATAACGGCTCCATTTACGCCCAAAGAAGGGACTGGTCACTTCTTTGACGCGGGCGTCTATTTACGCGCCGTCATTTGACAGCGGCGCGTAAATATATGCCTCGTGTGAACAGACAAACGTCAGCCCATTGCTTTCAATGGGCAGATGTTTGTCAACGCTATCGAGGCGCTTTTTTCGGACGTAATTCGGGGCAAAAACGCCCGAATTACGTCCGTAATTAGTGCATGCGAACATACCCTTATTGTTAAGTCATGGGTTATTAGGTCTCTCGTGTATAAGTCAAGGGCGGATCAGCTTGTGCTTATGCTGCCTACCCATATTTTCTGATTTATAATTATTTGCATATCACATTTTACTGAGTGAATTTTTATATAAACACATACATCACATTGTAATAGTCTTTATCAAATAAATAAAATAAGGAAATATAATCCTTATTCAAAGCACATTGAAGTTGTGATATTTTGTAATGAAATACCTATTGTGCAGCTTCTGGTTTTAAAGAAGTGATCTGTTCTATAAGGCTAGGCCATATTACAAGCATAGTAAGGGTATGTTCACACGTAAGTCAAAAACGAGTCAAAAACGTCTCAAAATACGGAGCTGTTTTCAAGGGAAAACAGCCCCTGATTTTCAGACGTTTTTTGAGCAACTCGCGTTTTTTCACCGCGTTTTTGGAGCTGTTTTCATTGGAGTCTATGAGAAAATGGCTCCAAAAACGTCCCAAGAAGTGTCCTGCACTTCTTTTGACGAGGCTGTAATTTTACGAGCCGTCTTTTGACAGCGACGCGTAAAATGACAGGTCGTCGGCACAGTACATCGTAAAGCCCATTGAAAGTAATGGGCAGATGTTTGCCGACGTATTGGAGCCGTTTTTTCAGACGTAATTCGTGGCGTAAAACGCCTCCATTACGTCTGAAAATAGGTTGTGTTAACCCAGCCTAAAGAACAGCTCTTTTTTCTCCTAGTCATGAGTTTATGTTATCATTTGTCATAGCAACATGTGATCCACAGCTGAACTTTCAAGTAATAAGGCACTAATTGAAGAAATCTTTTGAAACTAAATGTTGATTTATTGCATTTTAGTTATATTTTCCTTGTTTTCTGTATTAAAGTCTTACAGGCTATGTGCACTTTCGAAATAAATATATATTTTTAAAATAAAAATGTCATTGTGTTTGATGCAACTTTCAAATTTGTTTTTATTAAAAATTATTTTTACTTTTTGAGATACAGCTGCTCTGTATTCTGTATATCGTTCGCTAAAACCTGAATCCATCAGGTCTGTGGGACTGACGGGTTCAGTGTCAGCGATTTCTCTGTGTCTCTGACACGCAGGATCCACCTGTAATCGATCTATAAACTTAGATCTGATGGATAACAGGTGGATTCTGCGTGAGACACGCAGAACCCACTGAAACTGAAAAAGTCAGTCCCGCAGACCTGACGGGTACAGGATTCAACGAACGATACAGCTGCTCTGTACACAGAATACAGAGCAGCTGTATCTCAAAAAGTAAAAATAATTTTTAATAAAAACTCATTTAAAAGTTGCACCAAACACACTGACATTTTTATTAAAAAAAATCACTTTCAAATGTTTACATAGCCTTTAACCCCTTAATACCGAAGGTATTTTAAACCTTGATGACTGAGCAATTTTTTAAGTTTTTCCATTGTTGCATTCAAAGATCTATAACTTTTTTATTTTTGCGTCGACATAGCTGTATTAGGACTTTTTTTTTGCGGGACAAGTTGTATTTTATAATAGCACCCTTTTGGGGCACATATAATTTATTGATTAACTTTTAAATAACTTTTTTAGTGGGGTACTGGAAAAAAAACTGAAATGTCGCCATTTTTTTTGCGTCTTAATTCTACGCCTTTTACCGTGTGGTATAAATAACATAATAACTTTATTCAGCGGGTCATTACGATTGTGGCGATACCAAATTTATATTGGATTTTTTTATGTTTTCCTACTTTTACACAGTAAAAACACATTTTTTTCAAAATTATTTTCTTTTGTGTCGCCATATTTTAAGATACATAACGTTTTTATTTTTTGACCGATGCAGCTGTATGAGGGGTTTTTTTTGCGCGGCGACTTGTAGTCTTTATTGTTACCATTTTGGAGTAGATGCGACGGTTTGATCAGTTTTTATCAAATTCTTTTGAAGGCAGGATGAACAGAAAACAGCAATTCTGGTGTTGTTTTTTATTATATTTTTTATGGCGCTCAACAGGAGGGTTAAATAATGTAATCGTTTTATAGTTGGGTTCGTTACGGACGTGGCGATACCAAATATGAGTAACTTTTTACTTTTTTTCATAATAAAGTATTTTGTAAGGGGAAAAAGTTTTTTATTTTTATTTTTTGGGACATTTATTTATTTCAAACTTTATTAATTTTTTTAGTCCCACTAGGGGACTTTACTGTGCAATATTTTGAACACTATTATAATACACTGCAATACTTCTGTATTGCAGTGTATTATTGTCGGTCAGTGTAAAACTGACAGGCACCTGTTAGGTAATGCTTCTGGCATGGTCTAACAGGCAATTACTAAAGGCAGACCTGGGGGCCTTTGTTAGGCCCCCAGGCTGCCATAGAACCCATCGGCACCCTGCGATGCACGCGAGGATGCTAGTGGGATGAGAGAAGGAGCCCCCTCCCTCTAAAATCACTCAGATGTGGCGCTCGCTATTGAGCGCCGCATCTGAGGGGTTAAATATGATCGGAGAACACTGCTAGTGGTCTCTGATCGTTGCCCTGAAGCCCAAGGCTGTTACTAACAGCCCGGGCTTCAGCAGCACCCCGCACGATGCTGGGAAAGTTCTTCTGAAGTGCCGACGTGAAAAGGCGGCGCTTCAGAAGAACTACCCTGAACGGCCGACGTAAAAACACTATACGCAGGTCGTTAAGGGGTTAAGATTCCAAATATGTGATTTGTAGCTTACTTAAAGAGACTCTTTCAGCCCTTGGTAAATTAGTTAATGGACCATAGCTACTTTCTGACTCCTTACAACCATCATATACTTTCCCTGGATCAAATCAACATCATTCATAGTTATATTTTTGATAACTCTTAATGCTGTCTGTCGTGAGATAAATCTTTAACCCTTTATTTAATGTTGTCACAGTGAATCTGTCTTTAATACCTCTTGGGTTAGGACATTCCGTAGTTTGAGTGCTCTAACCGTAAAGAACACATTCCCGTATTAATGTGTCAATCACCTTCCATTATTTTATTCAAAATGGTATTGATTATTGGGACTCAACAGTAATTGTGATACAACATTGTTTAAGCCTTTAACAGAATTCCTAGCATCTTCATGACATTCAAAGTCCCCAGGATGGGAAAACTATTAAATGAGTCAACTTTCAATTAAGATTTGGCATTGTTATATAGGGTGCTAAATAATGAAGTTCCCATTAGAAATGACCTCTTTATTAATGTCGATTTCTGTATTATTTTTTTTGAGAAATTTAGTAAAGTCTTTAAAAATGTCCAGAGTAGTCAATTTGGAGCAAAGCATAAATTAATGCTTAGAAGTTGCGGAGTCAGATTACATTTGGTCTCATCGTAAAAATACTATGCTTTATAAAAAATGCAGCAAAATTCACAAGTGACCATTCATAACATTTCCATTCATGCCTTGTTTGTTTAAAAACATTTATTTCTTAAAATACTGTATATCAAAGCTGGAATTAAGTTTAAAAATATAACTTTATTGAGTCATTTTCAAACTTTAAACCTAGAAATTGTATAATAGCAAAAAAGAATGTAGATAAAAATGATAAAAAAAAAAAAGTAGCCTGCATTGTCTACAAAAAAAACCCCAAACAAATAAAAAAGTTATAGACATTTAACTAACGCATGGCTAAAAATGGCTAAACTGTGTCTAGTCCTGAAGGCTCAAAATAGCCCAGCCCTGAATCTGTCAAACATGGCATTGCCATAGGATGCCACAAGTGATTAACTTTCTGATCTGCTAGATCTACCCAGCACAACTGTAAGGCTTTATTCAGACGAACGTAAAATACGCGCGTGCAACGCGCGTGATTTTCACGCGCGTTGCCCGGACCTATATTAGTCTATGGGGCCGTGCAGACATGTGCGTGGTTTTTGCTCAGCGTTGCTCCGTTGCCAAAAAGGCACGACATGTCCGTTGATTCAGCGTTTTCAACGCATCACGCACCCATTGAAGTCAATGGGTGCGTGAAAACAACGCAGGGCACACGGAAGCACCTCCGTACGCACAGCGTTTTTCACGCAACACTTGTTAAGTCTATGTAAATGAGTTGAGCAGACTAGACAAAACAACTACAAACCAGGAAGTGGCTTTTCACTTTCTGAGCACATGCGCACAGTTTAAACTGACATCTGCAGCAATAGTAGTTTTTTTACCTGTAAAACCACCCAAAAACAACAAACACGGGCCAAAGTGTGAGGTAAAGTGAAATCTTGATGCAAACATGTTCTCACAGCAAGCAGGTGTTGGAGAAGGTGTCTTTTTGTAGGCTGCCCTCTCCATTACTCCACCCTCCGTTGTTTTGACGCGCGTAAAAAACGTGTTAAATACGCTATCACGCTGCCCAAACGGATGCCACACGCAACTCCAACGCAACCGAAACGGCGCGTTTTTCACGCGCGCAAAAACGCAACGTTCGTGTGAATCCAGCCTAAGTGTTATTGTGAAGTGGAAGCGTCTAAGGGGGGATTCACAGGAGCGTGTATTCGGTCCGTGCGGGCTGCGTGGTTTTCACGCGGCATGCATGGACCAATACAAGTCTATGGGGCAGTACAGACAGTCCGTGCTTTTTGTCTGCTGCGCAAAAAGCGCGAGAGGTTCAATAACTCTGCGTATTTCACGCATCACGCACCCATTGAAGTCAATGGGTGCGTGAAAATCACGCGCACCACACGGAAGCACTTCCGTGGGACGAGCGTGATTCGCGCAACAGCAGTGAAAAGGATGAATGAAAACAGAAAAGCACCACGTGCTTTTCTGTTTCCGAACATCCAAACAGAGTGTCTTTGGGATGAGCGAAGCCGGACAAGCGAACCGAACTTCACCGGGTTCGGCCGAACTCGTTTTGGCCGAACCCGGCAAAAAAATTATCGGTACGCGACGTCAGGAGATAGTTACTGTCCATGGTGCTGAAAGAGTTAAACTGTTTCAGCACCATGGACCGTGACTTCCGATCCCAATATACATGAACCTGTAGAAAAAAAAAATGAAGTTCTGACTTACCGCTAACTCCCGGCTTCTTCCTCCAGTCTGACCTCCCGGGATGACAATTAAGTCCAAGTGACAGCTCCAGCCAATCACAGGCCAAGCACAGGCTGCAGCGGTCACATGGACTGGCGCGTCATCTAGGGAGGTGGGGCCCGATGTCAAGAGAGGCGCGTCACCAAGGACGCGTCACCAAGGACGCGTCACCAAGGCAACGGCCGGGAAGTTCTCGGTAAGTACGAACTTTTTCTTTTTTTTCTACAGGTTTTGCGATATTGTGTTCGGCATTCACTGTCGAGGGTGCTGAAAGAGTTAGCTCTTTCAGAACCTTGGACAGTGACGGCCGTCGACTAGCCTCATCTCTATGATGGCGGCTGCACGAAAATCACGCAGCCGCGCATCAGACATGGATGACACACGCAGCTGTCAAATAGTTTTTGCGCGCGCAAAACACAGCGTTGTTTGCGCCCGCAAAAACGCAACGTTCGTGTGTAACTGCCCTAAGAGTAACAACAGCTCAGCCACAAAGCGCTAGATCACACAAACTCACAGAGCAGGGCCAGCACGTGACATGTAGAAATCACGTATCATCTGTTGCATCACTCACTTCAGAGTTCCAAACTGCCTCTGGAAGTGATAATAGCAAAAGAACTGTATGTTGGGAGCTCCATGAAATGGGTTTCAATGGTAGAGAAGCTGCACACAATCTTAAGGAACTGATCACACAGTGAGTCTTTTGGGAGCTGATTTTGACACAGAAACCGCGTCGGAATCAGCGTCAAAATGCGCCCAATTCTCCTCCTATTGATTTCAATAGAAGTCAGAGGCATTCTTTTTCCTGAAAGTTTTTTGTCCGCTCGCGGTAAAAAAAAGCGACATGACCTTTCTTGAGGCATTTTCCGCCGCAAAAAAACATATTGAGATCAATGAGAGACAGAAAAAAACTTGGCTGTTTTTTGACGTGGTTTTTGTCAAAAAACGTTTGCTGTTTTTTCCTGTGCCTGTTGAAGAAAGATGTAGAAAAAAAGGCCTAAAAAAAAAAAACCCATAAAAAAACACATGTGGTACAAAATCACTTTAAAAAAAACGGAGCTGATTTTTCCAGGCAGGATTTTCTGCCTGCAAAAAAAACTCATGTGCAATGCCAAGCTTCGGCTGGAGTGATATAAAGCACACCATCATTGGACTCTGGAGCAGTGGAAACATGTTCTCTGGAGTGATGTATCAGAACAACATTCCGGCCTGGGGGCCATATGTGACCCGCAATGTTGTTCTGTGCAACTCCTAACGATCGAGACAAAGACCTGCTTGTCTGTGTCCCAATAGTTCAGAAACCACACATCGGTCAAAAGTTTCAGCCAAAACTATTAGGGTATGTGCACACGATAGCTGTTATTTACGTCTGAAAAGACAGACTGTTTTCAGGAGAAAACAGGTGCCTCGTTTCAGACGTAATTGCTCCTCCTCGCATTTTGCGAGGCTTCTCTGACAGCCGTAAATTTTGAGCTGTACTTCATTGAGTTCAATGAGACTGCAAGGACCCATTATCCACTTTACCTGCCCAGGACCTTAACCATCCTTCTTTGAATTAACACACCAACACCTTCTTTATGGAAATGTGGAAGTGGCCACAGCTTTATTCTTATTTACAAACATCGGCATGAAGACATATATATATTTATTTTTCTCTCTCCTCCTGAAATGCCGATGCTCCCTGTCTCCATCAGGCATATAGGGTGCTACCTCCGTCTTCATCTGCCGTACTTTCCGCCAGCTGTGACATCTACGAAAAAACCAGAAAAACGCCAGAACAAGAATATAACCGTAGAAAAAATTTTCCAAAAACAAAACCAAAACCACCAGGGGAGGGAGGGCGGGTGTTTCTTCCACTGCAGCTTGAAGGTAAGAGGGCTTCCCGCTCCAAACCCCTGCCTTATATCTTCTTAACCACGCCCCTCTTACCCCTTGTTGACCAATCCTGGTCCTGGGCATTATTTTAAACCGTTCCATCCTTTCTTAACCCCTTGCAGTCCCTGACACTCTCCCTAGGCGCTTCAGTGTCTACAAAGAACGGCTCAAATTACGTCTGAAAGAAGTGTCCTGCACTTCTTTTGACAAGGCTGTATTTTTACGCGTCGTCGTTTGACAGCTGTCAAACGACGACGCGTAAATGACAGGTTGTCTGCACAGTACGTCGGCAAACCCATTCAAATGAATGGGCAGATGTTTGCCGACGTATTGTAGCCTTATTTTCAGACGTAAAACGAGGCATAATACGCCTCGTTTACGCCAGAAAATAGGTCGTGTGAACCCAGCCTTAGTGTGTTATGCCTGGTGCAGGTCTCAGGGGCTGGTGCACGACAGGCATTCACTCTTTGGCACTCTTTGAATCCCTCTGTCATGCACCTTTACCTCAGGCCAGTAGGCGCAACATAGCACATCAGTTTAGAAAGTTTCACTTTAAATTAACTCTATCTGGGACATTTATGGCATATTGCAGCACTTGGGAGTAGTGAAATGGGACAATGTGGCCCTTGCTACAGGAAAGGTTGTGCACCCCTAGTGTACATTGTACTCACTGCAGTCTGTGACATATACTAGTGCATATACTACCTATGTAGTAAATATTCAAATTATCAATGTCAAAGTCATTGTTGCTAGTGTCTACATAATTCTTGGCACACAACAATATTAACGTCTGTAGGATACCATTCAAGACGTTTGGCTACATCGTAAATGTAACAAAATAAAATCATATTCCCTTATAATGTGATCTAGTAGTGAGTAGGTAGGGAAGCTATGAGGTGACAGTGCAAAGGTAATAATGCCCCAGTAAACTTTATGTACACATCATTGGAAACTTGTAGAATACAAATCAAAGGAGGACCGATGCGTTCATTCATACCAGAGGATGAACTGCCAAATTATTTTTTTACAAGCAACAAAAATGGTTGAGAATTTATGACTCCTATGTCAATAAAGTTTCTATTGTTGGGATATTTCCAACTGCAGTGAAATAGATTGTAACCTTTACGCTTCATTTTCTTTTCATCTTTCAACGATCTGGTCCAGTCTAGTCTTCACTTTCCATTCAATAAGGTTAATGTCATAAATGCAATACTGTGATAATCTTTTACCATGAAAACATTTACTGATTGAAATTATTTGTGTTTTGGAGGCTGAAATATTAAACAGTCATTGTCGTTTCAACTCATTAGTACAAGTCTAGATAAGAAAAGTTCTAATATGTATCTTAGTACAGAATCAGGCTCCAGGTTTATGTGGGCCCTTGGACGACACAGACTAAGTGGGACCCTTTGCGGGGGAACAGTAAAATGGCAGAAAACTTAATTTTGTGCCCCCATATAGAAGGTAGGCCCTGTTTATGCCCCCATAAAGAAGTTAGGCTCCCAGTTTGTACCCCCATAAACTTAGTGCCCACTGTAGATAGTGCTACATAGCCCCCCTCCCTGGTAGTGTCACACAGCTCTCCTCCCTAGTAGTGCCACACAGCCCCCTCCCTGGTAGTGCCACACAGCCTCCTCCCTGGTAGTGCCACACAGCCCCTTCTCCCAGGTAGTGCCACACAGTCCCTCCTCCCAGGTAGTGCCAGACAGCCCCCCTCCCAGGTAGTGCCACACAGTCTCCCTCCCAGGTAGTGCCACACTACCCCCCCCCCTCCCAGTTAGTGCCACACAGCCCACCCTCCCAGGTAGTGCCACACAACCGCCTTCCCAGGTATTGTCACACAGCCCGCCTCCCTGGTAGTGCCACAGAGCCTCCCTCCCTGGTAGTGCCACACAGCCCCCTCCCTATAGGAAGCACATTTGGGGCTCCCTCTAGGACTGGAATCCCCAACCAGAGCATTGACGGCGCTTTGTCTGGGGATTCCGCTTCAGGGGGAGCCCCTGACTTCATTGTCCATATATGGACAGTAATGTCAGGGGCAACACCAGAGCCATAGTCCTGGGCAGAGTGCTACTAGCATTCTGCCTGGGACTCCTCCTCTGCTCCTGACATCACTGTCCATATATGGATAGTGATGTACAGAGCAGAGCTGAAGTCCCGGGCAGAGCGCTATTAAAGGCTCTATAAATAATGTATTAGTAACCAGGGCCGGCTCCAGGTTTATGTGGGCCCTTGGGCGACACAGACTTAGTAGGCCCCTTTGCGGGGGAACTCACGGCGGCAGTAAAATGGCAGAAAACGTCTCCCATATAGATGTTAGGCCCTGTTTATGCCCCCATATAGAAGTTAGGACCCCAGTTTGTACCCAAATAAATTTAGTGCCATACACCCTCCTTCCCTGTAGGTAGTGCCTTTGGGGTCCCTCTAGGAGTGGAATCCCCAGCCAGAGCTTTGCTGATGCTCTGGCTGGGGATTCCGCTTCAGGAGAAACCCCTGACGTCATTGTCCATATATGAACAGTGTTGTCATATGGGCAACCCTAGAGCCATAGTCCTGGGCAGAGCACTACTAGCACTCTTCCTGAGACTCCTTTTCTGCTCCTGACATCACTGTCCATATATGGATAGTGATGTCTGGAGCAGAGCTGAAGTCCCGGGCAGAGCGCTAGTAAAGGCTCTGCTCCGATACTCTAGCTTTGGGGAAGCCGCTGACATCGCTATCCATATATGCTCTGGCTGGGGATTCCGCTTCAGGAGAAACCCCTGACATCATTGTCCATATATGGACAGTACTGTCATATTGGCAACCCCAGAGCCATAGTCCTGGGCAGAGCACGACTAGAAACTGCTCCGCTCCTGACAACAGTGTCCATATATGGACAGTGATGTCAGGGGCTTTCCCAGAGACGGAGTCCCGGAGCAGAGCCACTTGAAGCACTCTGCCTGGGACTCCTTCTCTCCCCCTGACATGACTGTCCATACATGGACAGTGATGTCATGGGCTTTCCCAGAGATGGAATCCCAGAGCAGATCCACTAGCGCTCTGCTTGGGACTCCTTCTCTCCTCCGGACATCACTATCCATATATGGATAGTGATGTCAGGGGTTTCCGCAGAGACGGAGTCCTGGAGCAGAGCCACTTGTAGCACTCTGCCTGGGATTCCTTCTTTCCCTCTGACATCACTGTCCATATATTGACAGTGATGTCAGGGGCTTCCCCAGAGACGGAGTCCCGGAGCAGAGCCACTAGTGCTCTGCCTGGGACTCCTTCTCTCCTCCTGACATCACTATCCATATATTGATAGTGATGTCAGGGGCTAACCCAGAGACGGAGTCCTGGAGCAGAGCCACTTGTAGCGTTCTGCCTGGGACTCCTTCTCTCCCTCTGACATCACTGTCCATATATGGACAGTGATGTCAGTGGCTTCCCCAGAGACGGAGTCCCGGAGCAGAGCCGCTAGCGCTCTGCGTGGGACTCTCTCTCGTCCTGACATCACTGTTCTTATATGGACGGTGATGCCGTGACGAGGGCAGCGACAGCACCCGGCAGCCGAGTGGGCCCCCCCAAGGGTAGTGGGCCCTGACACTTGCCTGGGTACGACGGGTGCGGACGCCGGCAGCTGTACAGAATAATGCCTCTCTCCACTTATCAGATGCTCCCTTCCCTGTCTTAAGCACTGATCATTGACTCTCAATTCACTGCTAAAATCCATCTTCAGTGATGAAGATAGATTATCAGCTTCACTGAGAGATCAGGCTGCAGCTGCTGCCCATACATGTCTTTGGAGTGGGGGCAGGAAGAGAGAGCTGCTGCAGAGAGCGCGGCAGAAAGACACACAAAGACACTGCTGCAACTTCTATTAAGTCTCCTACACGCTTATACTCCGACAATTACATCTACACTGCTCATTGCTTCTCTATAATGTCCTTGATGACGCTGCTGTGTGCATGTGTGATAGGGTAGCACTCTGTCTCCTCCCCCTCTGGAGCTGTTCTCAGGGACAAATGGCAATTATATAGGGAGCCTGCATTGAGGAAAACTGATGATAAATGCAGATACAAGTCATATAATGTCCAGATATAGTGTTGTTCTTTATGTATACACACAAAGCAGTTTATTCTGAAAAAGTCACCAGAATTAACAGGTACGCTTTAATGATAAAAGGAATCTGTCACCAGCACAGACCCCTAAGCCACTAGTAATTACAAGTACCATTCAAGCATACATTACACCTAGCTTACCTCAGTGATGCATCTTTGAGAGTCAGTACTGTTGAATAGGTAGAAGTGATACACTACTGGACTCTCTACAAACCTCCTGCTGCGGACCAGCCTAGAGAGCTCACTATAGAGACGGACAATGCAACATATTCACAGAAGCCCGTATTAGTAGTTCTGGTGGAAATGTATTTTTAAAAATCAGACAGAAAAAACAATTCCTTTACAAATAGGATTTTATACTGAGATACTATGTATGCATTGTAGTCAATATAAATAATTGTAGTCAACTCTAAATAATGGATCTGTACAGATTTTTAGCCTGTGGATGTGCAGAATTTTTTTTTATCATTTACTGATGGCAAACATAGATCTGGGAAATTGTAAAGAATTAACACAAAAAAGTATATTATAAATTTTGCAGAACGTTTCATTATACAATTATTTTTTTATAGGAATTTTTCTACACACAAACATCTTTATCCGAATCAAATCTTAATATGTTAGGGCAGTTTATGATGTAGGTTATAATTTACATAAGTCAGCTATGAATGGATGTGTAGTGTCCATGGCCACGGGCCGTTGGGTTTACTCACCTCCCGACACCCGCAGCCATGGATATGTGAGCGCTGGTCCCCATCTCCTTCCTAGGAGACGCCAGCACTCACTTCCGCTCCGGTCTGCTGTGTCCCGTAGGGTGCGTGCGTACGCTCGTGCCCGCTCTTAAAGGGCCAGCGCGTGCACATGAAATCATTCATCATCATCAATCCACATGATTTCCTGGCCTATAAGAAGGCCCCAGCCCTTCTGATCCTTGCCTGAGCATTGTTAGTTTATCCCAAGTCTGTCTTGCAAATGGTCCCTTAGTATTTCCCGTTCCAGTTGTTACCCGTGCCCTGTTATCTGTTCCTGTATCCCGTGCTGTGTTCTTGTTCCTGTGACCTACTAGTGCTGGAGTCGTGTCCTACTGCACCTGCTGTCGTTGGCCACATCCAGTGTCTTCTGCCACGTCCAGTGTCTTCTGCCACGTCCAGTGTCTCTTACCACATCCAGTGTCTTCTGCCACATCTTGTACTGCCCGCAACGTATGGCAAAACCTGCTGCACTGGCCTCCATCCGTGCTGAAGCCACAGCCACTAGTTCAGGTACCCAAGTGTTACAAACTGCCAATAGACTTTTGTATAAACTCAGACCTAGTCAGCTGCCTCTCCGCTACGGCGGAGCAGCATAGTGGGTCCACATACCTTGTGACCGTGACAGTACGCTCAGGCCATGGATCCCGCTGGCCAGCTCCTCCTGTTTGTTCCGGATCCACAGTTCCTCTGTCTCTTCCTCCTTGCTATGGCTGTGATCCCAGAGCATGTAGAGGATTTATTAACCAATGCACGGTTAATTTTAGGCTACGGGCTCATCTCTTCCCCTCCGAGGAGGCCAAAGTGGCATTTATCATCTCCCTTTTAGCTGGCAAGGCCCTCGCAAGGGCGAACCCAATCTTGGAGCAACAAGGACCTGTCTCCTCGGACCTAGCCTTGTTCCTGCAGTCCTTTCATGCCGTGTTCGAGGAGCCGGGTCGAACTTCCTCTGCCGCAGCCACTCTGTTGACCCTCAAACAAGAGGGTTCCACAGTAGGGGAGTATGCTATCTCCTTCCGTAGCCTGGCAGCCGAGCTGGCATGGGACAATGAGGCACTGGCGGCGACCTTCTGGCAGGGACTGTGCTCTCACATCAAGGACGAATTGTCGGCCCGTGACCTTCCTTCTACCTTGGATTCCCTCATCCTGTTAGTCACTCGGGTAGATATGAGAATCCGGGCGTGCACTCAAGAGGTTCGACAGGAGCGCCGGGTCCACAGACCAGCACCCTCGGTCCAGAGACCACTATTGCCTTCCCCTAGTGCCCTACCTGAAGAACCCATGCAGGTAGACAGAGTCCGGTTGTCTGAACAGGAGAAGCAGCGCAGACGCTCCTCTGGACTATGTATGAATTGTGGCCTTAAGGGTCATTTTGTGTGCCAATGCCCACAGAAACCGGGAAACTCCAGTACCTAGGGTTGGTTGGAGAGGCAAACATTAAAACCTCTTCCAAATTATCGATTCCTGTGGCTATCATCTCCGTAGAGACGTCACATCCCTCCTCTGCCTATCTTGACTCCTGAGCAGCTGCTAATTTAATCCAGCAGGATCTAGTGGAATCTTTACATCTACCCACAGTTCTTATGGAGAGACCCCTGGCTGTTGCCTCTGTGAATGGTCTACCATTGCCCGATCCGATTGTGTTCATCACGGAGACATTGACACTACGGGTTGGAGCTCTTCACTCGGAGCAGATCGCCTTCCTTGTACTACCAGAGGCGATCAATCCTATCCTGCTGGGTCTGCCATGGCTTCGCCTACACGCCCCGGTTCTTGACTGGAGTCTTCAATGGGGTTCCAGATGCCATAGCCATTGCCTGTCACAAGTCCATCCTGTTATGCCCCCTCTGCCTCAGTCACTCTCTGATCTACCATCTCAGTATGCCAGTTTTGCGGATGTCTTCTGCAAGCAAGAGGCTGAGACGTTGCCTCCACATCAGAATTATGACCGTCCCATTGAACTGGTTCCAAATGCTCCTCTTCCCCGTGGATGGGTATATCCTCTCTCCTTGCCAGAGACTTTATCTATGTCGGCCTATATCAAGGAGAATTTGGAGAGGGGTTTTATACAAAAATCTTCCTCCCCAGGCTTTTTTTTAGTTAAGAAGAGAGACGGATCTTTTCTACCCTGCATTGACTACCGTGGTCTCAACCAGATCACGGTCAAGAACAAATACCCATTGCCACTTATATCAGAGCTGTTTGATCGCATACGAGGAGCCCACATTTTTTTTAAGCTAGACCTGCGGGGGGCTTATAACCTAATCCGGATTCGCCGGGGTGACTAATGTAAGCCGGCATTTAACACCCGTGATGGGCACTACGAATACCTAGTGATGCCCTTTGGACTGTGTAACACTCCTGCAGTGTTTCACGAATTCGTCAATCATATTTTCCGTGATCTCTTCTATATGTGTGTTGTAGTTTATCTCGATGATATTTTGATTTTCTCCCCAGATCTGATGACCCATCGGAGGCATGTCCATCAGGTTCTTCTGCGACTAAGAAAGAATCGCTTATATGACAAGTTGGAGAAGTGCGTCTTTGAAAAGAGGTCTTTGCCCTTCCTGGGCTACATCATCTCGGATCAAGGTCTTAAAGGGAAGGTATCATGATTTTTTTTTTTTTAATTTATTATATTGCTTTTAATATAATATTAACAAAAGTTGTATTTAATTGTGTTCTAATTTTTTACTTTTTAATGTATTTTTACTTTTACTTCTCTATGGAGGCAGCCATTTTTTTTTTCATCTCTGTATGTGTCGATTAACGACACACACAGAGATGGAATACAACCCCATACAGCATGCAAACGGGAGCCGTTCCATTCTCAGAAGCATAAGTCGCCTGTGTGGGAACGGCGCATGCGCCGCTCCCACACAGACCAAAACGAAGCTCGTTCGTAAAACTAAATCCGGCGCCATTTTCATGTGTACCGGAAGCCGCTGCCGGACAGTAACATGATGACTTCCGGCCGCAGAAAGGCTCTGCCCTCCCACTCCTTGCCTGAGCGTTGCTGTTGTATTCCCATGTTAGTCTTGGAAATGGTCCCTTAGTTGTTATCCTGCTCCCAGTGTTCCCGTATCCTACTGCCTGTATCCCGTAACTTAGATTCTTCCTGAGCTGTATCTAGTGTTGGAGTCGTGTTGTCATCTGCCATGTTCCGTGTCATCTGCCATGCCTGGTATCATCTGCCACATCTGGTCATCTGCCACGTCTGGTGTCATCTGACACATCTGGTGTCATCGGTAACGCAGACGATTGACTGGATTGTGTCTGTACTGTGGCCTCAAGGGACATTTCGTGCACCATGCCCTCAAAAGCTGTGAAACTTCAGCACCTAGGTTTGATTGGATGGACTAACCTAAATGAATCACTCTCTACCACTAAATTCTCTCCCAAATTGTCTATTCCCGTGTCAATTGTCACCAGTGAAGGATCCAGAGCGGCTGCAAATTTTATCCAGCAGGACATAGTTAATCGTCTCCATTTGACCACAGTTCCTCTGGGGAAACCCTTGGCAGTCACCTTTGTAGATGGACAACCTCTGCCTGACCCGATTCTGTCTATCACCAAACCACTGAGGTTACAAATCAGAGTCCTTTATTCTGAGCTGATTTCCATGGCTACTCCAACATGCTCCCGTCCTCGATTGGAACTCCAGAGAGGTCCTCCATCTGGTACCCCGATGTCTGCACCGCTGCCTGCCTCAGGTTCGTCCCGTTCTTTCTCCACTGCCTTAGTCTTTCTCTCTGGATTACCCCCACAATATGCCAGCTATGCGGATGTCTTCAGTAAGAAGAAGGCAGAGGTTCTTCCTCCTCATTGTCCCTATGACTGCCCTATAGAGTTGCTTCCTGGAGCCTCTCTCACTCGTGGACGAGTCTATCCGCTTTGCTTGCCTGAAACCCAGGCCATGTCAGAGTATGTTAAGGAGAACCTGGTGAGGGGGTTCATCAGGAAGTCTACATCCCCAGAGCTGGATTCTTCTTCGTGGAGAAAAAGGATGGTTCACTCCGACCGTGCATCGTCTGCCGTGGATTGATCCAAGTCACGGTAAAAAATAAGTATTCCTTGCCGCTCTTTGACAGGATTCGTGGAGCTAAGGTGTTCACTTGGATCTACATGGGGCCTATAACTTGATTCATATAGGGGGCGAATGGAAAACCGCATTTAACACCTGGGACAGACAATACGAGTATCTTGTCATGCCCTCTGGACTGTGTAATGCTCCAGCGGTGTTCCAGGAGTTCGTGAACGATGTCTTCTGTGATCTCCTGTATGTCTGTGTGGTGGTATATCTGGACAACATCTTGATCTACTCACCCAATCTGACGACGCATCAGTCTTGTTGAGACTGAGGGGGAATAAATTATACACAATACTGGAGAAGTGCGTTTTTGAAAAGAGGTCCTTGCCCTTCCTGGGCTATATTGTCTCCGATCGTGGTCTTCAAATGGACCCGGAGAAGGTAAAGGCCGTCTTTGAGTGGCCACATCCTCAGGGTCTACGAGCTATACAAGGATTTCTAGGATTCGCTCATTTCTATGGTCGGTTCATTCCAAATTTCTTGTCCATTACTGTTCCCATCTCAGCTCCTACCAGAAAGGGAGTGAACGCCTAGGACTGGACCGCAGTGGCAGAGTCAGCATTTTCCATTCTCAAGAACGCATTCACGTCTGCTTCTGTGCCTCGTCATCCTGATGTTACTCAGCAGTTTTCCGTGGAGGTTGATGCCTCTTCCATTGCTGCTGGAGCACTCCTGTTTCAAAAGAATTCTAAGGCCTCATGCACACGAACATGTTTTTGCAGCTGCAATTCACCCGCAAATCTGCAGGTGAATTGCGGTCCCATTCATTTCTATGGGCCCATGCACACGACCGCAAAAAGATAGGACATGGGCTATATGGGCCACATTTTGAGGTGCGGGCTCATTGAAATGAATGTACACGGCCATGTGCACAGCCAGTGATTTGCGGGCGGCCCGAGGATTACACTCCGTGGCCGTCCGAGCCGCAAATTACGGGCCATGCACACCACTACGGTCGTGTGCATGAAGCCTTAGGGTAAGGCAGTATCTTTCGGATTCTTCTCCAAACTCTTCTCTCCTGCTGAGCGCAAATACTCTATTGGGGATTGAGAGCTGCTCGCTGTCAAGCTGGCCTAGGATGACTGGAGACACCTGCTTGAGGGGTCTGCCCCCCCATCATCATCTACGCAGATCACAAAAACCTTACATATCTGCAGTCTGCACAGCGACTAAATCCTCGTCAAGCTAAGTGGTCGCTGTTCTTCGCCAGGTTTCATTTTCGTCTTCATTTCTGCCCTGTGGACAAAAACATTAAAGCCGATGCCTTGTCTCGATCATTTGAGACTGATGACTCAGAAGAGAAACCTCAACATATGATTGATCCTTCTAGGATTAATGCCGTAAATCCTCTGCAGATCAAAGACATTTCTCCTGGAATGTCCTTTGTCCGTCCTGCTGACAGGAAAACTATTTTTTGCTGGGGGCATAATTCCAAACTGGCTGTGTCCGAAAGACTCGGGACTTTATTTCTCATCATTATTGGCGGCCCTCGCTACCTAGGGATGTATTGGACTTTGTTTCCTCCTGTGCTAATTGTGCCCAAAACAAATCCCCTCATTCTAAACCTGGTAGTCTGCTCCAACCTCTGCTGGTGCCTGATGCTCATTGGCAACACATTGCTATGGACTTTATCAATGACCTTCCCTCTTCTGCTGGATGTACCACGATCTGGGTGGTAGTGGATCGTTTCTCCAAAATGACACATTTTATTCCATTTAAAGAGCCTCCCCTCAGCTCCTCGTCTGGCAGATCTGTTCGTCCAACAAATCTTTAGTTTACATGGACTACCTCTTCATATTGTTTCTGACAGGGGGTACAGTTCACGTCTAAATTCTTGAGAGTCCTGTGTAATCTTTTAGATGTGAAGCTGGACTTCTCTTCGGTCTATCACCCACAGTCTACCGGTCAAGTGGAGAGGACCAACCAAATACTAAATAATTATGTCCGTCATTATGTCTCCGTCAAACATGACGGATCCTGCCTTGGTCGTAATTCTCATACAATAACCATACAAGCGATTCTACTGCTTGCTCTCCATTCTATATTGTATACCGTCGGCACCCTCAAGTTCCTCTTCCTTTGCCAATTATTTCTCAAGTGCCTGCAGACAAGTCTTCATTCGGGACGTTTCTTCACATCTGGCAGCAGACCATGTCCCCAATTCTTCAGGCAGTGGGTCGCATGAAAACATATGCTGACGGGAAGGGTTCCTCCTCAGTTTCTCCCTGGAGTCAAGGTCTGGCTCTCTTCTAAGAACATTCGTCTGAAGATACCTTCCCACAAATTTGCTCCCAGGTTCCTCGGTCCCTTTGAGGAGTTGCAACAGATAAACTCAGTAACCTATAAGCTTCGTCTGCCTCCTACTCTCAAAATCCCCAACTCGTTCCATGTTTCCCTTCTAAAGCCTGTGGTCCTGAATCGCTACAGTAAATCTCCTAGTTCTGTGGTTGCGCCCAGCGGTTCTTCTGATGTCTTTGAAGTAAAGACGATCCTGGACTACAAGAGAGTAAGGGTATGTGCACACATAGTGTATTCAGCCGTTTTTCGGGCCATAAACGTCCCGAAAAATGGATTAAAAATCGGAAGCAGAACGCCTACAAACATCTGCCCATCGAAATATGGCATTCTGTTCCGACGGGGCGTTTTTTTACGCCTCGTTTTCCAAAAACTGCACGTAAAAAGACGCCCGTGAAGAAGTGCATGTCACTTCTTGGGACGTTTTTGGAGACATTTTTCATTGACTCTATAGAAAAACAGCTCCAAAAACGGCCGTTAAAAACGCGACTTTGAATAAAAAACTATGATATCGCAGGCCATGTGACACTGCAGCCTGTGATTGGCTGCAGCAGTCACATGGGATGAAATGTCAGGAAGGAGGGCATTCTGGGTAAGTATGATATATTTTTTTCCGGACTTGCGATTTTTTCAGCGTAATGGCTGCATCCCCAATGAATTCAATGGGGAAAACCTACAGCAGAAAATCAACAAAAACGCAGCATAAATTGACATGCTGCGGAATTAAATTCCCCACCGCAGGTCAATTTATTAACATTTACGCTGCAGGGTTTTTTCCGCAGCGTGGACATGAGATTTTCTAAACCACATCCACTTTCCTGCTACTGTAAATGTTGCGGAAGTTCTGCACAGAATTCCGTTCTGTAAATTCTGCAGCGTTTATGCTTCGTGGGAACACGGCCTAAGGCCACATTCAGATGTGGCAGAATTTTCCCGCTGCAAATGTTGGTGCATATTCGGGGCAATTACTCAACGAATCTAGAGCGACATTTGCATATTCAACAGCTAATTGTGGATATAACAGTGGACTTGCCACAGATTTCAGTTTTTGCATTGCAAAGGCTGAAATTCGCAGTAAAATTCTGCTTCTTCTCCGCAATGTCATGAGCATGCTGCAGAGGGAAAATTATGCACCGCAGCCTGATTTCCGCACAGTTATTTTCCGCAACGTCTGAACGAAGTTTCCTAAAATGTATAGAAACTAATGTAGACAACGGCTGCTGCAGAATTCCACTGCGGACTGTCCGCAGCGGAATTCAACAGCAATTCCGCCACGTCTTAACGTAGCCTAAGGGCATGACCACACGTGGCGGATTTCCTCCGCAACTGTCCGCATCAATGCCGCACAGAATCTGCGTTGCAGATTCTGCTGCGGATCTGCACAAAATGTGCAGTACATTGATGCGGACTAGCTGCTGCGGACTGCGGGAAAAGTGCTTCCCTTCTCCCTATCAGTGCAGGATAGAGAGAAGGGACAGCACTTTCCCTAGTGAAAGTAAACGATTTTCATACTTACCGGCCGTTGTCTTGGTGACGCGTCCCTCTTTCGGCATCCAGCCCGACCTCCCTGGATGACGCGCCAGTCCATGTGACCGCTGCAGCCTGTGATTGGCCTGTGATTGGCTGCAGCCGTCACTTAGACTGAAACGTCATCCTGGGAGGCCGGACTGGAGACAGACGCAGGGAGTTCTCGGTAAGTATGAACTTATATATTTTTTTTACAGATACATGTATATTGAGATCGGTAGTCACTGTCCCGGGTGCAGAAACAGTTACTGCCGATCTCTTAACTCTTTCAGCACCCTGGACAGTGACTATTTACAGACGTCTCCTAGCAACGCTCCCGTCATTACGGGAGCCCCATTGACTTCCTCAGTCTGGCTGTAGACCTAGAAATACATAGGTCCAGCCAGAATGAAGAAATGTCATGGTAGTAAAACCAATACGCTCCGCAGCACACATAAGATCTGCGGACTTCATTGCGGAATTTTGACTCTCCATTGAAGTCAATGGAGAAATTCCGCCATGAGTCCGCCACTGCTCCGCAACAGACAGAGCATGCTGCGGACACCAAATTCCGCTCCGCAGCCTATGCTCCGCAGCGGAATTTTACGCCTCGTCTAAACGAACACTGCTAAATTAAAGTGTAAGTCAATGGACAAACGGCTCCGCTGCGGATTAACGCTGCGGAGTGTCCGCAGCGGAATTTAAGTGAAATTCCGCCACGTGTGAACCCAGCCTAATAGTTCAAAAATGCAACAAAAGCACAACATGTGAAGCCAGCCAAACTCTGCATAAGAATTATATAAAAGAATTACAAGAATGCATTTCTCTTCCAAGTTTTAAACTCAAACTCACATAAAAATTAAATTATACATACAGCTTATGTTTGCTATCAGAGTCCTATTCAAACTGCAGGATAGAAATAATTATCTTCGGATGTTATCTAGTTTGCTATAAAGAGAAATGATGTGCGTGTAGAGATGTTCCATTTGGTCATGTTTATACTAGGTGAATGGCTTTCTCTCACGCTACAGGATACCAGACACCCACAGACTTTCCCCTCTGTGTGCTGATATTGATAGGCTCCAAGTTTGTTTAATATAGTGTATCACGAGTTACAAAAAAAAAAATCAATGCTGGAGGGGAAAATTAATCAACATACATTTTTCTCGGACTGCTTTACTTATGGGTCTAGAGCTGCTTGACTTAGGGTCCATTCAGACATTGCAATTGTGGTGCAGTTAAAACCGCATCTACAAACCGCATAAGAGAACCACATCGGTTTACTGCGCTTTTGGTATGTTTTCTGATGTGGTTGAGCTTTTACTGCACCTCAACTGCAAAGTCTGGAAAAGGGGAAATGTAATATTGTTTCGATGCCAGTTTTCTGGTGCAGAAATTCTGCAAACAGACCAAAAGTCACAAAAATTTTGACTTTTGAGCAGTTTTCCATCACTCTTGCCACTTAAAATTAATGGGGCGGAGCTTAGCAAAATGGGGCGTGGTCACAAGTCCTACCGCATTTACTATAATCTACGCAAGCTCCTGGTTGGCGTAGATATCATACAGCCGAAGATGCGACAAATCTATTAAGACGTGTCTGCCTCTTAATAAATTTGTCACATCTTACTTCACCTTGATTTTTATTAAGGGCTTATTCAGACGAACGTGATATACGTTCGTGCAACGCGCCTCGCACGGACCTATGTTAGTCAGTGGGGCCGTTCAGACAGTCAGTGATTTTTACGCAGAGTGTGTCCGCTGCGTAAAACTCACAACATGTCTGATATTTGTGCGTTTCTCGCGCATCACGCACCCATTGAAGTCAAAAAGCAGTAAAAACTATGAATGAAAACAGAAAAACACCACGTGCTTTTCTGTTTACAAATATACAAAGAGAATGTCATAATGCTGACACACGGAGCTGACCTCTTGCGCGCAAAACGCCACATTTTTTGCACGCGCAAAACGCACACGCTCGTGTAAATCCGGCCTAAGACTGGTACAGTCTTAAAGAGGCTCTGTCACCAGATTTGCAGCCCCTATCTGCTATTGCAGCAGATCGGCGCTGCAATGTAGATTACAGTAACGTTTTTATTTTTTAAAAACGAGCATTTTTGGCCAAGTTATGACCATTTTCGTATTTATGCAAATGAGGCTTGCAAAAGTACAACTGGGCGTGTTGAAAAGTAAAAGTCCAAGTGGGCGTGTATTATGTGCGTACATCGGGGCGTGTTTACTACTTTTACTAGCTGGGCGTTCTGATGAGAAGTATCATCCACTTCTCTTCACAACGCCCAGCTTCTGGCAGTGCAGATCTGTGACGTCACTCACAGGTCCTGCATCGTGTCGGCACCAGAGGCTACAGTTGATTCTGCAGCAGCATCAGCATTTGCAGGTAAGTAGCTACATCGACTACATTGCAGCGCCTATCTGCTGCAATAGCAGATAGGGGTTGCAAAATCTGGTGACAGAGCCTCTTTAATACATCTCCTCCCAAAAGACTGGGTTTTCACATTGCGGTCAAAATTAGTTTTTACCATAACTGCATCGAAAAATGCACTAAATCGCTGTAAAAATGCATGCGGTTTTTGCATGCAGTTTTAACCACACTTCAACCTTGATGTCTGAATAGACCCATACAGTTTACAAGTCACGAAATTCTAGATGGAAAAACTATTTGGAATATTGTTTTCAAGTGACTGATTAGCTCTGATTTCTGTATTAATATTTAGTGACGTGTAGAATTGGCCCAATATTTTGTGGCCTGCAATCTCCAAGTATTCTGAAATATGCAGCAGAAAGTCTGGACATTGTTGGCATGCAGTGGCATTCTGAAGCTGTTTGAAATTAGCTGGTGGTACAGTCTTACAGCAATAATCCCATGCCAGCTATTCCAAAAGAAGTATGATAAAATTGAAATTTGAAGACTGTGTGCAAATAATGCAAAACAAACACATTTTCAGCTGTTCAAAGGCATCTCAATGGTGACTTGTATGTTTTCCGCTCCACTGCACAATTATCATCAGCTAAAACGAAAAAAAGAGTCAGCTATTTTGTATCTGCTATTAAACTCAAGCAAGAAAAAATAGAACAATTCTATGGGAGTAGAGGTGCACTTGGGGGAGAGCGAGTTACTAGTAGCTAGAAACTGCCCTTTAAACTATTTATGAAAAGCAGAGTTAGGCTATGTTCACACGGAGTATTTTGCAGGAGGAATATCTGCCTCAAAATTCCATTTGGAAGTTTGAGGCAGATTTTCCTCTCCCTGCAAGCCGATTTTCGCTGAGTTTTTCGCGGTGTATTTCGCCCGCGGCCATTGAGCGCCGCGGGCATAAAACACAGCGAAATACGCTTTCTCTGCCTCCCATTGAAGTCAATGGGAGGTCAGAGGCGGAAGCACCCAAAGATAGGGCATGTCGCTTCTTTTTCGCGCGAGGCAGTTTGACTGCTTGCGGGAAAAAGACGCCGACGCCTCCCATTGAAATCAATGGGAGGCATTTTCGGGCCGTTTTTGCCGAGTTTTGCGATGCGGTTTCCGCGTCAAAAAACTCGGCAAAATACTCTGTGTGAACATAAGGCCCCATGCACACGACCGTTGTTTTATGTCCGTGTGCTGTCCGTTCAACGGATAGCAGACAGACCCATTTATTTTTAATGACCCCATGCACACGTCCATGGTTTCCACTGATCCGTGTGTGGGCCGTGGGACAGGGCCACAAAATTTAGAGCAGGACCTATTCCTGTCTGTGTTTGCAGCTCGGTTTCGCCCCCATTAAAGTCAAACCTATGGAACATACGGAACGGATGCAGAGGACACTCTGTTAACACACGGACTGCAAAAACAGCCAACGGATTCTTAGCTTACGGGCCACAAAAAAACAAATGTTGTGTGCATGTAGCCTAAAAATATAAGATTCTTTCTTCTGCCACTTGGGGGAGCTTACTGAATATGGATTTAGTATAGAGTTTAAATTAAAGAGGCTCTGTCACCAGATTTTGCAACCCCTATCTGCTATTGCAGCAGATAGGCGCTGCAATGTAGATTACAGTAACGTTTTTATTTTTAAAAAACGAGCATTTTTGGCCAAGTTATGACCATTTTTGTATTTATGCAAATGAGGCTTGCAAAAGTACAACTGGGCGTGTTGAAAAGTAAAAGTACAACTGGGCGTGTATTATGTGCGTACATCGGGGCGTTTTTACTACTTTTACTTGCTGGGCGTTCTGACGAGAAGTATCATCCACTTCTCTTCAGAACGCCCAGCTTCTGACAGTGCAGACACAGCCGTGTTCTCGAGAGATCACGCTGTGACGTAACTCACAGGTCCTGCATCGTGTCAGACGAGCGAGGACACATCGGCACCAGAGGCTACAGTTGATTCTGCAGCAGCATCAGCGTTTGCAGGTAAGTAGCTACATCGATTTACCTGCAAACGCTGATGCTGCTGCAGAATCAACTGTAGCCTCTGGTGCCGATGTGTCCTCGCTCGTCTGACACGATGCAGGACCTGTGAGTGACGTCTGCACTGCCAGAAGCTGGGCGTTCTGAAGAGAAGTGGATGATACTTCTCGTCAGAATGCCCAGCTAGTAAGGGTATGTGCACACACACTAATTACGTCCGTAATTGACGAACGTATTTCGGCCGCAAGTCCCGGACCGAACACAGTGCAGGGAGCCGGGCTCCTAGCATCATAGTTATGTACGATGTTAGGAGTCCCTGCCTCGCTGCAGGACAACTGTCCCGTACTGTAATCATGTTTTCAGTACGGGACAGTAGATCCACGGAGAGGCAGGGACTCCTAGCATCGTACATAAGTATGATGCTAGGAGCCCGGCTCCCTGCACTGTGTTCGGTCCGGTACTTGCGGCCGAAATACGTCCGTCAATTACGGACGTAATTAGTGTGTGTGCACATACCCTAAAAGTAGTAAAAACGCCCCGATGTACGCACATAATACACGCCCAGTTGTACTTTTACTTTTCAACACGCCCAGTTGTACTTTTGCAAGCCTCATTTGCATAAATACAAAAATGGTCATAACTTGGCCAAAAATGCTCGTTTTTTAAAAATAAAAACGTTACTCTTATCTACATTGCAGCGCCTATCTGCTGCAAAAGCAGATAGGGGTTGCAAAATCTGGTGACAGCCTCTTTAAGCCGTACAATTCCCAAGGCTGGGAACTTCCTCTAGTGGTGACTGCAGACAAACAGAATCTTATCATGTAACTCTATGGCCTCACGCACACGACCGTAGGGTCGGCCGGCCACGGAGTGACAGCCGCGAGCCGCCCGTGCACATGGCCGCGGTCATTATTTTCAAAGAGCCCGGACCGCAAAACACGGCCGTAATAAGACTTGCCCGTTCTTTCTGCGGTGTGGGCTCCTGGGCCATGCACGGACCGTGAAAACCACGTTCGTGTGCATGGCCCCATAAGAATGAATGGGGCTGCAATTCTCCCGTGGATTTTCGGGGGAATTGCGACCGCAAAAGCACGTTCGTGTGCATGAGGCTTATGGCTGTGATGGTATGCAGGTGATTTGGAGCACTGTATCATAAAAACAGACCTCTGACCCCTATAAAGATTAAATAAAATTAAATTGTAGGTGCAGTTTACTCTAGAACACCTTTATTAACTCCTCCACATCCCAAATTACTAGGAATATTATTGTTACCTGAGTTACCAATCGGCCATAAATTCCTGGATGGTCTGTATAATTGGGGGACATTTTGCCATCTCTACTGTGGGCACCAACACGCTTGGAAAACCCCATAAAAATCCTGCATTTCTTTCAGATGTCCTTTGGACAGGTCTCAAATTACAAAAAAGGAAAGGCAGTATTCGAAAAATGTGCCCCTGCTTGAGGCTGGATTCAAACGAGCGTGTGCGTTTTGCGCACGCAAAAAAACGTGGCGTTTTGCGTGCGCAAAAGGCACTTAACAGCTCCGTGTGTCAGCCTTGTATGATGCGTGGCTGTGTGATTTTCACGCAGCCGCCATCATTATGACACTCCATTTGGATGTTTGTAAACAGAAAAGCACGTGGTGCTTTTCTGTTTTCATTCATCCTTTTCACTGCTGTTGCGCGAATCACGCTTGTCCCACGGAAGTGCTTCCGCGTGACATGCGTGGGTTTCACGCACCCATTGACTTCAATGGGTGCATGATGCGCGAAAAACGCAGAAAGAACGGAAATGTCGTGACTTTTACGCAGCGGACTCACGCTGCGTAAAAATCACGCAACTGTCTGCACAGCCCCATAGACTAATATAGGTCCGTGCGACAAGCGTGAAAATCACGCGCGTTGCACGGACGTATATCACGTTCGTCTGAATATGCCCTGAGACGCTAGATTTATCTGTGTAAATATTCACTAATCATTTGCAGCAGCCTAAATCGCTTCTTCTTCATTGTATGCTTTAACTTCCAGCATACTTGAGCTATGCATATACAGTATGAGAGATTAAATTAGGCACATCTAGCACGAATAATGACACCATCGTGCATCCCAACCATCCCGAATCCAGTGGAACAGTTCCAGATACAGCTTGATGTCCCGTAGTTCCGGGCAGCTGGCAGCATGCCCGGTTTTAACTGTTTCTGCGTCAGCTCCCTG
Source organism: Rhinoderma darwinii (assembly GCF_050947455.1). Classification (NCBI taxonomy): domain Eukaryota; kingdom Metazoa; phylum Chordata; class Amphibia; order Anura; family Rhinodermatidae; genus Rhinoderma; species Rhinoderma darwinii. Next base: position 180,493,598 of record NC_134687.1, on the reverse strand, counting down.
CTCCACCATTCACCCTGTGACACTGGCCGTGAGCAGCTTGGCGCAAGACAGGCGCGATGCAGTGACGTAATCGAGCCTGTCTGCACTTAGCCACATACAGCACAGATGAATGAGACCTGCAGAGTGATCTCCTCTATTCGTTGTGGGAACAGGGCAAGACGAGTATTTATGTAAAGGATCTGCCAGGCACAGCTTCGGGGTTAACTCCCATAATTAATCAGTCAGCACCTGAATCTACATCCCTGAGACTGACTCCAGCTTCCACCACTCAGGCTGGCAGGCTTAGGAGTGGGAGAGCCTATCGCAACCTGGCCAGACTCAGCTAGCTCCCGCCCTCGGTCTATTTAAGCCTGCCCTTCCTGTCCCTCGGTGCTTGTGATTCTTTTCGTGTGGTTTCCTGGCCCAGCTACAGCTCCTTCTATTTTGTTCCTGCTCCATACAGACCCTGGCTTACTGACTACTCTTCTGCTCTTCGTTTGGTACCTCGCACACGCCTGGCTTGACTCGGCTCGTTCACCACTCTGTTTGCTCACGGTGTTGCCGTGGGCAACTGCCCCTTTCCCTTGCTTGTATTCCCTTGTATGTTTGTCGTGCACTTACTGAGCGCAGGGACCGCCACCCAGTTGTACCCCGTCACCTAGGGCGGGTCGTTGCAAGTAGGCAGGGACAGAGTGGCGGGTAGACTAGGGCTCACTTGTCCGTTTCCCTACCCCCCGTCATTACAATTTATTTTATTATTTTTAGAAGGCACAATGGGAGAATTGTACTGTGTGGGGGGAACTATGGGGGTATTATACTGTGGAAAGGCACGATAGGTTATACTGTGGGAAGGCACGATGGGTCATTATTCTGTGGGGAGGCACTATGGGGGCATTGTACTGTGTGGTTTGACACTATGGGGGGATTATTCTGTGTGGGTAGGCACTATGGTGGCATTATACTGTGTGGGTAGGCAATGTGGAGCATTATGCTGTTTGAGAGGCACCATTATACTGTGTGGGGAAGCACTATGGGGGGCATTATTCAGTGGGGCAGCACTTGGGGAACCAGTATTGGGACATTATATTGTGGGGAGGCACTATGGGGGCATTATACTGTGTGTGTGGGCACGATGAGGGCATTATACTGTGTGTTTGGGGCACTTTGGTTGGGAATTATACTGTGTGGGGTAGGACTATGAGAACATTATACTGTTGGGAGGCACGATACTGTTAGGGTGGAATTAAAAGGGGATGATATTGTGTCCGGGGGGCACTATGAAGGCAGGATACTGTATGGGGACACTATGGGGGCATGATGCTGTGTGTGGGCACAAAGGGAGTATCGACATAGATTAGGCGAGGATTGGACAAGGCTTGAGGAGTGGCTTAATGTTAAAAATAATCGCTATAGCACGCTTTGCATAACGTTAAGCATTGTCCTTTTCAATACTAGAAATTTGGGAGGTACAGTGGATATAAAAAAAAATCTAAACACCCCTGTTAAAATGCCAGGTTTTTGTCATTTTACAAAATCAGTCCAAAATGACTAATTTTCAGAACTTTTTCCAACTTTTAATGTCACATATAATGTGTACAATTGAATTAAATTCAAACTGAAATCTTTTAGGGCTTATTTAGACGAACGTGTAATACGTCCGAGCAACGCGCGTGATTTTCACGCGCCTCGCACGGACCAATGTTAGTCTATGGGGCCGTGCAGACTGTCCGTGTGTTTCACGCAGTGTGTGTCCGCTGCGTAAAACTCACGACAAGTCCGTTATGTGTGCGTTGTTCGCGCATCACGCACCCATTGAAGTCAATGGGTGCGTGAAAATCACGTGCAGCACACGGAAGCACTTCCGTGTGACGCGCGTGATTCGCGCAACAGCAGTAAAAAGTATGAATGTAAACAGAAAAGCGGCACGTGCTTTTCTGTTTACATACAAACCGAGTGTTATAATGATGGCGGCTGCGTGAAAATCACGCAGCCATGCATCATATGGTGATGACCACGGAGCTGTTAAGTACCTTTTGCGTGTGTAAAACGCCATGTTTCTGGCTCGCGCAAAACGCACACGCTCGTGTAAATCCGGCCTTAGGGTGGAAAAATAAAGAACAAAAATAATGTGGTTGCATAAATATGCACACCCTTAAACGAATACTTTGTTGAATTACCCTTTGACTTTATGGCTGGATTCACACGAGTATGTTCGGTCCGTAAGGGACGGAATGTATTTCGGCCGCAAGTCCCGGACCGAACACACTGCAGGGAGCTGGGCACCTAGCATCATAGTTATGTACGACGCTAGGAGTCCCTGCCTCTCCGTGGAACTACTGTCCCATACTGAAAGCATGGGAAACTGTTTGCAGGCTTATTTCAAGTGTATTTTGGAGCATAATACAAGCATTTTACGCTATGAAATACGCCAGAAAATAAGTTGTACCATAACCCATAACCAGTATTCTAACTCTTTTTAATAGCTTAAGAGAAGTAGAATATTTGATATATACTTCCCCTTCCTTTACAATCCATTCCTGGTGGCTTCAAAAACTCCCTCCGTTGGCATGCAGTCCGGCCTCTTGGGATGACGCTGCAGCCCATGTAACCACTGCAGCCTATGATTGGTTGCAGCAGTCACATGGAATGAAACTTCATCCTTGGAAGCGTCGTTATGACAATGCCCGGGTGGTAAGGGTTAGTTCACACGTACACCGCGTTCCAAATTATTATGCAAATGTTATTTTTCGCTGATTTTCCTAAATAGTCGATGCAAATGACAGTCAGTATAATCTTCAAGCCATCAACCGTTGGAGTATAATGCGAATTTTATTGAACAAATCTCCTAATGATAACAGATTTTTTTTTAGAAGTAAAAAAACTCAAAATGCACTGTTTCATATTATTATGCACAACAGAGATCAAAACATTTTAAAGGTTGTAAAGAGAACTAAAATGGTAATTTGTTGAATTTTCAGCATCAGGAGGTCATATTTACAGAAATATCTTTGCAGGATGTCAGAATAGCCTCCCAGAGCTTCTGTTTTGATGTGAACTGCCTCCCACCCTCATAGATATTTTGCTTGAGGATGCTCCAAAGGTTCTCAATAGGGTTGAGGTCAGGGGAACATGCGGGCCACACCATGAGTTTCTCTCATTTTATTCCCCTAGCAGCCTATGACACAGAGGTATTCTTTGCAGCATGAGATGGTGCATTGTCATGCATGAAGATAATTTTGCTACGGAAAGCACGGTTCTTCTTTTTGTACCACGGAAGAAAGTGGTCAGTCATAAACTGTAAAGGATCTGCCAGGCACAGCTTCTTTATCAACGCCCATAGGTAATCAGTCTGCACCTGCTTCTAGGTCTGTGAGACTGACTCCATCTTCCACCACTCAGGATGGCAGGCTTAGGAGTGGGAGAGCCTATCGCAGCCTGGCCACACGGAGCTAGCTCCCGCCCTCTGTCTATTTATACCTGCCTTTCCTGTTCCTCCTTGCTTGTGAATCTTCTCTGTTGGTTTCCTGGCCCTGCTGCAGCTTCTTGTACTATTTGTCCCTGCTTCGTATTGACCCTGGCTTGCTGACTACTCTCCTGCTCTGCGTTTGGTACCTCGTGCTCTCCTGGTTTGACTCGGCTTGTTCACTACTCTCCTGCTCTGCGTTTGGCACCTCGTACTCTCCTGGTTTGACTTGGCTCGTTTACTACTCTTGCTGCTCACGGTGTTGCCGTGGGCAACTGCCCCGTTTCCCTTAGGTTCTGTGTTCCCTTGTCTGTTTGTCTGTCGTGCACTTATTGAGTGTAGGGACCGTCGCCCAGTTGTACCCCGTCGCCTAGGGCGGGTTGTTGCAAGTAGGCAGGGACTGAGTGGCGGGTAGATTAGGGCTCACTTGTCGGTTTCCCTACCCCCATCATTACATAAACTCTACGTACTTTGCAGAGGTCATTTTCATACAGTCAGGGACCCTAAAGGGGCCTACCAGCTCTCTCCCCATGATTCCAGCCCAAAACATGACCTCCTTGCTGACGTCACAGCCTTGTTGCGACATGGTGGCCATTCACCAACCATCCACTATTCCATCCATCTGGACCATCCAGGGTTGCACGGCACTCATCAGTAAACAACACAGTTTGAAAATTAGTCGTCTTGTATTTCTGAGCCCACTTCAACCGTTTCTGCTTGTGAGCATTGTTTAGGGGTGGCCAAATAATAGCTTTATGCACACTTGCAAACCTCTGGAGGATCCTACACCTTGAGGTTCGCGGGACTCCAGAGGCACCAGCGGCTTCAAATACCTGTTTGCTGCTTTGCAATGGCATTTTAGCAGCTGCTCTCCTAATCCTATTAATTTGTCTGGCAGAAACCTTCCTCATTATGCCTTTATCTGAACGAACCCGTCTGTGCTCTGAATCAGCCACAAATCTTTTCACAGTACGATCACGCTTAAGTTTTCGTGAAATATCCAATGTTTTCATACCGTGTCCAAGGTATTGCACTATTTCACGCTTTTCGGCAGCAGAGAGATCCTTTTTCTTTCCCATATTGCTTGAAACCTGTGGCCTGTTTAACCCTTTCACGCCGCAGCCCTTTTTCAGATTTTCATTTTCGTTTTTTCCTCCCCACCGTCCAAAAGCCATAACGCCTTTATTTTTCCTTCGATATAGTACTATGAGGGCTTGATTTTTGTGGGACGAGTTGTAGTTTTTCGTAGCACCATTTACTTTGCCATATAATGTACTAGGAAACGGGAAAAAAATTATTTGTGGGGTAGAAAATAAAAATTCCTCCATCGTTTTTTGCGCATCATTTTTACGGAATTCACTGTGCAATTAAAACAACATGTTAATTTTATTCTATGGGTCAATACGATTACGCCGATACCAAATATATAGTTTTTTCTACATTTTACTACTTTTACAAGTAAAAATCTAAGTGTAAAAAAGAAAATGTATTTTGTTTCGCCAAATTCCAAGAGCCGTAACTTTTTTATTTTTCCGTCGATTAAGTGGTATAAGGGCTTATTTTTTGCGGGATAAGCTGTAGTTTTTAATAATACCATTTTGGTGTAAATGCAACAGTTTGATCACTTTATTTCATTTTTTGTGGGAGATTAGGTGAACAAAAAATAGAGATTCTGGCGTTTACAATTTTTTATTTTTTTTACGGTGTTCACGGTGCGGGTTAAATAATGATATATTGTGATAGTTCAGACTTTTACGGACGCGGCGATACCAATTATGTTCATTTATTTAATTTTTTACTATGCTCTAGGGGGGAAATGGGAAAAGGGGGGTTTTTTGCACTTTTTATTTTTTTATTTTTTTTTTACACAAAAAAACAACTTTATTTAACTAATTTTTACTTTTGTTTATTAGTCCCCCTAGGGGACTTCAATCAGCGATCGTTAGATCGTTTGCTCGATATACTGCAATACTAATGTATTGCAGTATATCGTGATTCTGACAGTCTCCCATGAAGCCCTGCCGGAGGCAGAGCTTCATAGGAGTACAAAGATGGCGGATCTGGGGGACATCGTCAGGCCCCCAGGCAGCCGAGCCAACCAACGGCTCCCCCCGATCTCACTGCGGGGGGGCATTAGGACGTTACAGGGGGTCGCCCCCCTGTTTTTAGTAATTTAAATGCCGCTTTCTATTGAAAGCGGCATTTAACGGGTTAAACAAGCGGGCTTGCGCTAAAACGGGATCCCGCTCGTAACCCGGAAGTGTCGGCTGTAACACACAGCCGACACACTCGCTCTATGGAGCCTGCTCCATATTTCCCCACCCGGCGTGCGCCGTATATATAGGGCGGATGTCGGGAAGGGGTTATTAATGTGGAACGTCCTTAAGTAGTTTTCCTTTGATTGGGCACACCTGGCAAACTAATTATCACAGGTGTCTGAGATTGATTACAATGATCCAAAGAGCCCTAAGACACAATACCATCCATGAGTTTAATTGAAAAACGAATAATTAAATGTTTATGACACTTAAATCCAATGTGCATAATAATTTGAAACACGGAGTAGAGTAAATACTGCAGCTTTTCCACAATGGATTTTGTTGCAGAATATCTGCAGCATAAAACAGTAGCAGCAAAGTGGAGGAGATTTAAACAAATCTCATCCACATGCTGCGTAAATGCTGAGAGGAAGAAATTGACATGCGGTGCATTTTTTATTCCGCAGCATGTCAATTGTATTTTCATAAATACCACTCATTTGTTGCGGGTTTTCCCCATTGAATTCAATAGGGAGGTAAAACCCGTAATAAATAAGGGCACGTTCACACGTGGCGAATTGCTGTGGAATTCTGCTGCGGACAGTCCGCACTGGAAAACCGCAGCAGACAGTTTGTCCATTGGTTTCCACACCTTTTTAGTTATCTTCGTGCAGACGTTGCGGACAACTCTGCTGCGGACCATAGGCTGCGGTGCGGAATTTGGTGTCCGCAGCATACACTGGCTGTTGCGGACTTGATGCGTACTTGTGGCGGAATTTCTACCTTGACTTGAATGGAGTTGCAAAATTACGCAATGAAATCCGCAGATGTTATGTGTGTTGCGTTGAGTATTGGTTTTACGAACAGGATATTTCTTCATTCTGGCTGGACCTATGTGTTTCGAGGTCTATAGCCAGACTGAGATGGAATGTTTTAAAAGACAGCAGGATGTACTCTTCACCTGAATCCGCAACTACTAATCCGCAGCATTTTACTTCACATTTTAGGCAAAGGCGCAACGGAATCTGCAACGCAGATTATGTGCGGCATTGATGCGGACAGTGCCTGCAGAATTCCGCCACGTCTGAACATGCCCTTACAGATGTTGCATTTTCTGAGATTCCGCCGCAAAAAACTCAACTCAAAAAAATTTAAATCTTAGACTTACCCAGAAGTCTGTTTCTTCGTCCAGGGCGGACTCCAGGGATGACGTTTCATCCCATGTGACCGCTGAAGCCAAGCACAGGCTGCAGCGGTCACATGGAATGAAGCATCATCCAAGGGCTGCAGAGCGTCATTGCATTGAAGGGACACGTCGCCATGGAAAAAACGTTTTTTTCTTTCTGTGCAGTTTTCCGCAGCGGATATTCCGAACGGAAAAGTGCACCACAATTTGGTGCGGCTTATCGGCTGGAATTCCCGTGTATGTGCTTTTACGCATTGTATCTGTGTGAAAATACACTTGCAGTTGGCATCAGTGTTTGTTGCGTGGCCATGTGGCTTTTGCGCGTATGGCCTCGTTATGACACGTGGTTTTAATATTTAGAAACATAAATGAAGGAGGTAGTTTTATTATTTCCTTCATTTCATCAACAAATGAAGGGCGTCCGTGTGCTGTCCATGATTTTCAAGCACCCATTGACTTCAATGGGTGCTTAATGGGCGAAAAACGTATAGGACATGTCATGAGTTTTACGCAGCGGATACATGCTGCGTGAAAAACACGGAATGTCTGAACGGCCCCATTGACTTACACTTTGACACGCGTATCACGGACGTAAAATACGCTCGTGTAAATAAGGCCTTAGTATGAGCTTTTCTGGTGCGTTCTTAGGTGCAGTTTTTATATTTTTATGCGGAAATAGGTGTGTTTTTATAATGCAGGTTTTGGTGCATATTTTTTAAAAACAGTCAGATACAATTCGCATGTGGAAACGCAACATAAATTTACATTCCGTCGATTTTAAAATACGCACTGCAGGTCAATTTACACTCAGAAAAAAATCTGCAACGTGAAGATGAGATTTCTTGATCTCATTTACTTTGCTGGTACTGTATTAGGGTATGTTCACACGGTAGCATCTGTAACGGCCGAAATTACGGGGCTGTTTCAAGGAGAAAACAGCCCCGTCATTTCAGCCGTAACGGCATGTGCAGGCACTTGAACGCCGCGTCCATTACGGACGTAACTGGAGCTGTTTTTCCATGGAGTCCATGGAAAACGGCTCCATTTACGTCTGAAGAAGTGACATGACACTTTGGCGCGGGCGTCTATTTACGCGCTGTCTTTTGACAGCGACGCGTAAATATGCGCCTCGTGTGAACAGACAAACGTCAGCCCATTGCTTTCAATGGGCAGATATTTGTCAACGCTTTCAAGCCGTAATTTCGGACGTAATTCGGGGGTTAAAACGTCCGAATTACGTCCGTAAATAGGCCGTGTGAACATACCCTAAAAGTACACAGCGTATCCACCCTTGTACCTGCAGTGAATCCCGGCCGAAAACCGGCAGCACATTGTAGTGCCGTTTTTCGTCCGGGATGTCAGCTGATGAAAATTGCGGTAAAAAAAAAAAAAAACAACCCATAGGGCACATTCAGACGTGGCAGAATTTTTCCGCTGCAAATGTTGGTGCAGATTTGGGGCAATTACACAATTAATCTGCACCAACATTTGCATAATTGACAGGTAATTCAGACGTTGTAGATATCACAGCGGACTTGCCACAGATTTCCGTTTTTGCATTGCAAAGGCTGAAATCCGCAGTGAAATTCCGCTTCTTCTCCGCAACAGACAGTGTATGCTGCGGAGGGAAAAATCTGCACTGCAGCCTGATTTCCGCAAAGTAATTTTATGCAATGTAAGTTTATGACCCACACCAAACAGGGTGCTAGCGCGGCTATGAGACGCTTTGGGGCCGCGTCAATGATGCTCCGTGGGTAGAATAATCAAAAGGGTCCTTGCTTGCTGCTATCTGGAAAACCTCCTAAAAAGGAACCTGTCACAAGATTTTTGGGCACTAAACCACCAGCATGTTGTAATACTGCTGGGGTTTAGCGTCCTAAACATGCCCCTCTCCAAACTGCGCTTCAGCGAGATGTCTAAAATTAAATTATACTACAGCGCACGTAAATTACTATTGAATGTGTGCAAAATAGTGAAAAAAAATGTGTAATGGTTATATAATGCTTTTCATTGGATATTACTGTATATTGCCCTCTTCAACATATAATGATCAATAGAATTTTCTTAGTATTGAGTATTTGATATAATGTTGTCTACATTGTATGTAACTATAATTATTTCTCTATTGTAAACTGTTGCTGAAAAATGTATCCCTGTTTTATTTAAAGGGAAACTGTCACCAGCATTTCACCTATTAAACCAGCAATACCTGGTGGAAGTGGGTGAAAAAAAATTTCTATGTACCGTATTTTTCGGACTATAAGACACACCTGACTATAACTAGAGCAAGAAAGGACCCTAGTAGCCGGCAGGCATTGGAATAGCACAAAATATAACTAATTTGCGATTAAGCAAAGGGAAGCCCTGATTTCCGGCTGACTAAATGGAGTATTTGCTAAAATGTAACTTTTATTAATAAATTCTTAAATAAACAAAAAACCACACACTTTAAAAATAGCCAACACTAGCTGACAGTGAAGAGTTTGTATGGCACATTGCCAGAGACATGTGTGGGGGGCTTCTCTCTTTGTTTTAATCTCAATGCTATGCTGGCATTTAGTTACAATTTTCAATCAAGTTGGTGTCAATACAGCGTTCTGCAGCCGCTGATGCTAACACTTATATATTAGGTCGTACTGACCGAGCGTGTCTCTGGGAATGTTTCCGTAACTCCCATAGTAGTGAACGGCAGTTACAGAAGCAGCGTACTACATCCCCATCATGGCACGTCACCGGTCACAAAGGGGTTAAGTAAGGAGCGGTCAGGGGGCCTGGCGCTGCCAGGTCCCTTGACTGCCGACTATAAGACGCAGGGACTTTTTAGCAAGATTTATTCTTGCTAAAAACTGCGTCTTATAGTCCGAAAAATACAGTAACCTATAATTATCTTCTTAGTCGGCTCTGTACCTTTAGTATTTCATATTTTAGTGTTCCTGTGCCGTATGCTAATGAGCATAAGAGTCATATCGTCATTCGAAAAGAGTCATATCTTCATTCCTCAAGTCATTCTGAGTTAACCCCGCCTCCTTACTTTTGATTGATAGCTTACTTTTGATTTACAGCAATCCGGGTGGACCAGTTTTTGGCGGTGGGCGGGCTTTAGAAGAGGAAAGAACGAGACTGCCGGATTATTACCATAAAAGGCGCAAAATGTTTGCAGACTGTTATTTACGGTCGGAGGAGGAGTTTAGGAGAAGGGATAACGGCAATGAACTTTTGACAGCACCGGCCAGCGAGGGGTGAGCAGAGTTCAATAGATGAAATGCTGGTGACAAATTCCCTTTAACTTAATGTGTTAAGTAATGTATAGCTCTAAAGAGGATTCCACCCATGGCAAGCCCTGATATTTAGCTAGAGAGATACCTACATGGACACATACAGACATGCATAGTCCTTTCATCCCCTAAGGAAATCTCAATATCATACTGAAAGCGATAAGTGAGCTGTCAAGCATTGTATATGCAGTTGATATGATTGCCAACTTTTTCTGTAAATTTAGCTACCATGCTGTACAGAAATATGGACATGTACATACACATATATACAGTACGTGTGGTATACGTTTTGGAAAAGTACTAAAAAGCGTAGTAGACTACATACCCAGGAGTCTGTGTTTCTTCCTCCAAGCCGGCCTCCTGGGAAGACGTTTCATCCCATGTGACCGCTGCAGCCAATCACAGGCTATAGCGGTTGTCACATGGGATGAAACGTCATCCTAACAGGCCAGCCTGGATGACGTCAAAGGGCCGGCCTCCTGGGATTACTCTTCATCCCATGTGACTGCTGCTGCAGCCAATCACAGGTTGCAGCGGTCTCCTGGGATTAAACGTCATCCCAGGAGACGGGCCTGCTAGGCTAAGTGCTGCAATTTTCCGCAGCGGACATTCAGAGTTTTTCGACTGGAATTCCCTGCAGCACACAGGACGGATATGCTGCGTGCTTTTACGCAGCATATCCGCTCCGTGTGAACTCAGCCTTAGGGTATGTTCACAAGTAGCGTAAATACTGTGGATTTTTCGCAACGTATTACAATGCGGAAATTCTGCAGCGTAATACAGTAGCAGCAGAGTGTATGAGATTTAAACACAAAAATCACGCTGCGTAAAAAATCTGCCGAAAAAACGTTCAATGAAATATATTGCGAGAAATCTGCAGTATTTATGCTACGTGTGAACATACCCTAACAGTGAGCCACAGGCTGCACTGTCGTCTATGAGAGAATTTTCGCTGCCTAAAAAACTTTTTATTATTATTAGTAGAAAAAAAAAGTTAAGTGAAAGTCACAGTTTTGTTCAGTAAAGTCCCTAAAAAATAATAGCGTAAAAACAATTACAAAAAACAACTTTTTTAATACACTTTATTAAATAAACATAACAAAAAAGTTAATAACATAGACATATTTGGTATACTCGTAACCGTAACAACCCATACAATATGGTGAAAACATATTTTATGGTGATCAGTAAATGGCGTAAATAAAAATGTCACAATATATATACTTTTGTCTTTTACATTGTCCAAGCCAAAACGTTCAGTTTTTACAGATAGATGTATAAATCAGATCAATGACAAATGCAGAAATTGAGAACATTTTAAAGCTCCACTGTATGAGTCTCCTTTTTCATAATGCGTATGTTCAGTGTTTATGAATTATCTGCCTTGTGTCATTCCGTTGTTCTGCTCCATCAGAGGAGCAGAACAAAAGAATAACGAAAGCAACGGCTCCGTTACACAATGGATACAACCAGTTGCCGACGGAATCCATTGACTTTAATGGGTTCCGTCAGCTTTCCGTCAGGGTGTCTGTGGATTTACTGGAGACAACAGCACAGCGTTCTGTGCTATTATCTCCTTTAATCTCAAATGGATCTGCTATGGGGGCCCCTAACTGAGCCTCCAATGCAGATGTGAACGGGGCCATAGTCGTTACTCTTTTAATTACCTCTTAAGAAGTGACAAATGAATCCACACATTTTACATCGGAGGAATTGGTAGCTATTTTCTCTTAGGAATTTTTATTACTGCTATATACTGTAGCTATTATGGTATATCCCAGTTTTTATTGTATGTCTTTTATTTATAATAGCTAACTAAATGCCATATATTTTGCACACAGCACATATGCTTACCGACTTTAGCATGACCTTTTCTAGCACAGCAAGACCGTTCAAATAGAAGATATTCCGTGCCTAACCATTGAAAGAAACTGCTCTCGTGTGAGCAGGGCCAGTGCATGTATTCCTAAAGTCAAACCAGATCCTATATCCAAGACTAAAGGACCTATTACAGGGGCCAATGATCGGGCAAACGAGTGCTCATAAGAACGCTCGTTCCCGATTATTGCCCTGTGTAATAAGGGCAACGATCAACCGATGAACGAGCAAACGCTCTTTCATTGGCTTATCTGCTCTTTTATGCAGAATTAAAAATCATCATTGTCGGCAGCACATCTGCCTGTGTAATCGGGGAGATGTGCTGCCGACATAATGAAAATGTATATGGATGAACAAATGTAGAAACGAGCGCTCGTCCATATAGAAAGCTAATCATTGCTCCGTGTGAAAGAAGCAAACGAGCGCCGATCAACGAACTGTCCTGTTGATGGGTAATTGAGTTTAACTCTTGAGTGACAGCTGCAGTCCAATAGTGGCCCTGGCCTTAGTCAACAAACATAAATAATAATAATTATGTTATTATTAATATATATATATATATATATATATATATATACTGCATACAGTAAATTATTACAATATTAGAAATCACAGAGGAATTTTGTGCATATATAAAAGCATTAGGCCACACACTCTAAGGCATAAAATGAAGAATTAAACAAAATAAGTTGTATTTAAAATTGGCCATACATAACTATCTATAGTCAACTACTGATGGATTTTGAACTGGACATCATTTCCTCTGATATAAACATAGGGTATTATATAAGACTGGTTACAAAAAAAAAATCTTCTCCTTTTGCTGGCAGTCGAAGACAAGGAGTCCCATCATGTGTGATGTTTTAGTCAACCACTAGTGTAGTGTTACTTGTCTCCCAGGGGAACAAAGGATCAGGCAAGTTAAGAGCCAACATGCCAGTTCCTTGTTTCCCACAAAAATAGCTATTGAGAGACGGTCAGATGGCCACATACGGATTAAATTGTTGGTGGATAGTGCCAAAATCATCAAGATCCTCTATCAATTATCTGTTGAATATGGCCAACTTCACTTGCCATTTTCAAGGTTACCCTAATAAGTCAATGTCTTACCTAATCGGAGACAACTATCTGCAAAAAAAATCTGTTACGATCTTTTGGACCACATTAGCACAGTGTACAACTCTGTCTGTTATGAGACAGTCATTTACAGGGTAACCCATGTAACTGTTTTGTTTTGTTTTTTTATGAAGAAATGCTTTTGGCATGTTAGATAAATTTTTATTTATTTTTTCCCAAAGAGTGTTTGTCAGAAGTCTTCCTACCTTCCTTCTTGTTTTTAGCTTTTTAGTGAGTTTTTTTGCTGTTCAAATGCATCTCACATAGCTTACTATGTTCAGCTCTATTCTGATTAGGGGCAAAAGACCAAACAGATATGTCCCCAGATGGTTGTCTCTAAGGGAGAAGTTCACATTTGATACGTCATTGGTACATTTGTGAAGAAGTCATCGGAGGGGTCTGTGCCCTGTAACCTTGACCAATTGCAAGAACAAATCACAGAGATCTTTGGATCTCCTAATTTCCAAGTCAGAAGACGCAATGGCACACTATTCGGAGGAGTGCCACAACCCCTTTGTTCTAGCGATTGGTGTGGGTCCCAAGCAGTGGCGTAACTACCGCCGTAGCAGCAGTAGCGGCTGCTACGGGGCCCGTGGCATGGGGGGGCCGTGTCGCCCGCCGGCACGGGCCCCCACCATGGCCGGAGGCTCCGCTAGCAGCCGCTATGGCTGCTACAGCGGGACGCCACTGAACAGTACGGCAGAGCAGGGAGGTATCTCCCCGCTCTGCCATTAAGCAAAAGACATGTATCCCCTATCCACAGGATAGGGGATACATGTATGATCGCTGGCAGCGATAGGGAGAACGGGGGACTGAAAGTCCCCTGAAGCTCTCCATCACAAACCTCGGACATCCGGGGTCTGTGTCGGCAGCTCCGTAGAAATGAATGGAGCGCCGGTCCCGCTTGTGCGCATGCGTGACCAGCGCTCCATTCATTTCTACAGAGCTGCGCAGATGCCGGAAGTCAGAGGTTAGTCATGGAGAACTTCAGGGGGACGTTCGGTCCACCGTTCTCCCTATCGCTGCCAGCGATCACACATGTCTCCCCTATCCTGTGGATAGATAGGGGATACATGTCTTTTATTAGGACACACTGTAGGTCGCATTTTTTTTGGAGGGGGGACGCTGTATGGCGTTCCCTACAGGGGGGGCTGTATGGCGTTCCCTACAGGGGGGACGACGCTGTATGGCCTTCCCTACAGGGGGGGACGCTGTATGGCGTTCCCTACAGGGGGGGGCGCTGTATGGCGTTCCCTACAGGGGGGACGCTGTATGGCGTTCCCTACAGGGGGGGGACGCTGTATGGCGTTCCCTACAGGGGGGGACGCAGTATGGCGTTCCCTACAGGGGGGGACGCATGGCGTTCCCTACAGGGGGGGCTGTATGGCGTTCCCTACAGACCCCCCCCCCCCTCTAGGGAACGCCATACAGACTCCCTGTAGGTAACGCCATACAGTCCCCCCTGTAGATAACGCCAGACAGTCCCCTCTGTAGGGAACGCCATACAGCCCCCCCATAGATAACGCCATACAGTCCCCCCTCTAGATAACGCCATACAGCCCCCTCTGTAGATAGCGCCATACAGTCCCCCTGTAGATAGCGCCATACAGCCCCCCTGTAGATAGCGCCATACAGCCCCCCCTGTAGATAGCGCCATACAGCCCCCCTCTGTAGATAGCGCCATACAGCCCCCCCTGTAGATAGTGCCATACAGCCCCCCCCCTGTAGGGAATGCCATACAGTCCCCCCCTGTAGGGAACACCATACAGTCCCCCCTGTAGGGAACGCCATATACCTCCCCTATAGGGAACGCCATACAGTCCCCCCGTAGATAACGCCATACAGCCCCCTCTGTAGATAGCGCCATACAGCCCCCTCTGTAGATATCTACAAAGGGCTGTATGGCGTTATCTACAGGGGGCTGTATGGCGTTATCTACAGGGGGGCTGTATGGCGTTATCTACAGGGGGCTGTATGGCGTTATCTACAGGGGGGCTGTATGGCGTTATCTACAGGGGGGCTGTATGGCGTTATCTACAGGGGGGCTGTATGGCGTTCTCTACAGGGGGGACTGTATGGCGTTATCAAAAGGGGGGGTTTGTAAAAAAGGCACTATCTACAAGGGGGGGGTTGTGTGACACCCAGGGGAGGGGGGGCCCCAGTTAAAAGTTTGCTATGGGGCCCAGTCTTTCCTAGTTACGCCCCTGGTCCCAAGGAACAGCACCCCAATGATGACATCTGATATGCCTCAGTCAAAAGATGTTTGAACCGTCTCTAAGTTTTGTCTATACTCTTTATGGTGTTCAATACTGACAGGTAGGGCAGGCTTTGCAAAGGGCAATGTAGGGATATTTTTGTTCTGCCTGCAGGAGGGGTATTTAGATATTATTCTATGCATCATTGTCTGAAGTCTCTATACCTTTCAGCTGGTTCTCCCTCAGGGTGGGTCAGTATAACAGGTAGGCTATTTAAATCTTTACTTCAAATGTGAACTTATTTTAACTGAAAATATATACTTTGAAAATATAGGGTAAAGCTGTGTTTACATCGGCGTTGTCTTTCCGTTGAGGTGTTCTGTCGGAGGCAGAGGTGTAGCTAGGTTCTCCAGCGCCCGTCGCAAGGATTCAGGATACCCCCCCCCCCCCAAACCTCTTTCCCGACATCTCCTTCCCCCTCGACAGGTTTGCTTTCTCTACCAATTTTTTTTTTTTTATGTAACTCAAGCATAAAATTGTTTGTACATTTTACAAGCAATATAGTTATACAAGGGAGTTATCATAAATTAAAAGAAAATAAATAAAGAGGTCAGTGCCGGACTAAAACAGATTGTACAACTGAGGCTAATGAGAATATGGTAACATAATGACCAGCGTCCTCTTGTAGATAGTGTCACACACAGCCCCCTGTAGATAGTGTCACCCCCCTGTAGTTAGTGCTACACACCTCCTCTTGTAGATAGTACCACACAGCCCCCCCTGTAGATAGTGCCACAGTGCCCTCTATAGACAGTCACCCCCATGTAGATAGTGCCACACAGCCCCCTTCTAGATAGTACCACACACACCCTCCTGTAGATAGCACTAGACTCCCCTCCCTGTACATAGCACCATTGGTCTCCCTAGAGGAGCCTCTGATGTCACTGTCCATATGCAGATAGTTGCCATCATACAGTATAATGACCGCATAGCTGCCACCATACAGTATAATGCCCCCACATCTGTCCCATACAGTATAATGCCCCATAGTTGCCCCCATAAATCTTAATGCCCCCAAAGCTGCCCATGCAGCTTAATGCCCGCATAGCTGCCCCATACAGTATAATGCTACCTTAGATGCCCCCATAAAGTAAAATACCCCCATAACTTCCCCATACAGTATAATGCCCCCTTAGATGCCCCTAGTGCCAGTGCCCACGTAGATAGTGCCACAGTGCCCATGTAGATAGTTCCCACAATTCCCATGTAGATACCGTCAGGGTCCCCTGTAGATAGTGCCCCTCTATAGTGCCACAGTGCCCATGTAGATAGTTCCACACCCCCTTGAAGATAGCACCACCGTCCCTGTATATAGCGCTACCCCCTCCCCCTGTAGATAGCACCATTGGGACTCCCTCTAGGAGCGGAATCCCCAGCCAGAGCATAGGCCGGGGATTCCGCTCATAGATGTTACTGTTCATATATGGACAGTGACATCAGAGGCTACTCCTGGAGCGGAATCCTCTGCCATAGCGTCAGCAACGGGGATTCTGCTTCAGAGGAGCCACTGAAGACACTGTCCATATATAGACATTGACGTCAGTGGCTCCTCTGAAGCGGAATCCCCGTTGCCGACGCTATGGCAGGGCAGGGGATTCCGCTCCAGGAGTAGTGATGTCAGTGGCTCCTCTGAAGCGGAATCCCCGTTGCCGATGCTATGGCAGGGGATTCCGCTCCAGGAGTAGCTCCTGACGTTACAGTCCTGGAGCGGAATCCCCTGCCATAGCGTCGGCAACGATTTAGAGTGACAGATCATGTACCAGTATTGCGTAGAGGAGGAGACAGACAGGGCCTTTTAAAGAAGAAGGAATTGAAATGGATTTTTCTGTTAGATAGTCTACAGTCAAAGGGTCTTAAACTTGAATATGCCATCAATACCTTTATCTAGATCTAAAATTTGCTGCATCTTTCTTTTCTTTTCTTTTCTTTTAACGGATAAGATGATACTTGTTTATGTATCAAACCAAAAATATTTTTAACAATATTTCTTTCATTTTTTGTAGAAACAACACACATGTCTGAGGATGTCGGGATGATGCTTCTTTTTAACTCAACTGATAAAGGCGTGTATTTTGTTTATATTCGTCGCTGATAGCAAGAATATAAAGTTGTTTCTATCTGAGGGACACCCTGTATGTTAGGAATAAATTGTATTATAATTATTATTATCATATGATATGTTTCAATTTTGTTGAGCAATATGGTACTCCTGAATGGGATATAACAAATAATAAAAAATGTTCCCCTGTTAGACCTCATGCCCACTTCCGTTTTTTCCTTCAGGGTGTTAGCCGTTTTTTTGACGGCTAGCACACTGACCCATTCATTTCAATGGGGCCATGCACACTTCAGTTTTTTTGACAGTCCCGTTGTGCCGTTCCGACAAAAGTAGAGCATGTCCTACATTTGTCCGAGATTCTGTGACCGTGTGGTCCATACAAGTCAATGGGTCCGTCAAAAAAACTGAAGGCACACGGAAGGCATCCGTGTGCCGTCCGTGTGTAACGGAGCCCATGCGCAACAGCCAGGCGGGCAGAGGTACACATAGAGACAGATATTGCACTGCACTAATCGGCAGCCCCTTCTCTCTGTCAGCACTGATAGAGAGAAGAGGCTGCTGATCAGTGCTGGAATGCAGCCATAGAAAGAAAAATAAGTTCCTACGTACCCCGGCCATTGTCTCGGTGACACGTCCCTCTTCTGACATCCAGTCCGAAATCCCTGGATGATGTGGCAGTCCATGTGACCGCTGCTAGCTGTGATTGGCTGCAGTGGTCACATGGTCTGAAACGTCATCTCAGGAGGCTGGACTTGAGGAAGAAGCAGGCAAGCAGGGGGTGCTGGGTAAGTAGTAACTTTTTTTTTTGTTGCAGGTTTTTTTAATGAAACATTAATAATCTATATTGTGAGCCCCGCACATGGTATTCCCTGTCCAGCGGTAGTCTCTGTCCAGGGTGCTGAAAGAGTTAAGGGGCTGCACTGATCGGCAGTAACTCTTTCAGCACCCTGGACAGTGACTACCGCTGGACAGGGAATGCCATGTGCGACTCTCGCAATATCGTGTACATACACCGTGTTCCAAATTATTATGCACATTGGATTTAAGTGTCATAAACATTTAATTATTAGTTTTTCAATGAAACTCATGGATGGTATTGTGTCTTAGGGTTTTTTGGATCATTGTAATCAATCTCAAACACCTGTGATAGTTAGTTTGCCAGGTGTGCCCAATCAAAGGAAAACTACTTAAGAAGGACGTTCCACATTATTAAGCAAGCCACAGTTTTCAAGCAATATGGGAAAGAAAAAGGATCTCTCTGCTGCCGAAAAGTGTGAAATAGTGCAATACCTTGGACACGGCATGGAAACATTGGATATTTCAAGAAAACTTAAGCGTGATCATCGTACTGTGAAAAGATTTGTGGCTGATTCAGAGCACAGACGGGTTCGTTCAGATAAAGGCATAATGAGGAAGGTTTCTGCCAGACAAATTAATAGGATTAGGAGAGCAGCTGCTAAAATGCCATTGCAAAGCAGCCAACAGGTATTTGAAGCCGCTGGTGCCTCTGGAGTCCCGCGAACCTCAAGGTGTAGGATCCTCCAGAGGTTTGCAAGTGTGCATAAAGCTATTATTCGGCCACCCCTAAACAATGCTCACAAGCAGAAACGGTTGCAGTGGGCTCAGAAATACATGAAAACTAATTTTCAAACAGTGTTGTTTACTGATGAGTGCCGTGCAACCCTGGATGGTCCAGATGGATGGAGTAGTGGATGGTTGGTGAATGGCCACTCTGTTCCAACAAGGCTGCGACGTCAGCAAGGAGGTGGCGGAGTCAGGTTTTGGGCTGGAATCATGGGGAGAGAGCTGGTAGGCCCCTTTAGGGTCCCTGACGGTGTGAAAATGAACTTTGCAAAGTACGTAGAGTTTATGACTGACCACTTTCTTCCTTGGTACAAAAAGGAGAACCGTGCCTTCCGTAGCAAAATTATCTTCATGCATGACAATGCACCATCTCATGCTCAAAGAATACCTCTGTGTCATTGGCTGCTATGGGCATAAAAGGAGAGAAACTCATGGTGTGGCCCCCATGTTCCCCTGACCTCACCCCTATTGAGGACCTTTGGAGCATCCTCAAGAAAAATATCTATGAGGGTGGGAGGCAGTTCACATCAAAACAGAAGCTCTGGGAGGCTATTCTGACATCCTGCAAAGATATTCAAGCAGAAACTGTCCAAATACTCACAAATTCAATGGATGCAAGAATTGTGAAGGTGATCTCAAAGAAGGGGTCCTATGTTAACATGTAACTTGGCCTGTTAAGTTTTCTTTTTTATTGAAAGAGCTTTTGATTTCTGTAAATATGACCTCCTGATGCTGCAAATTCAACAAATTACCATTTTAGTTCTCTTTACAACCTTTAAAATGTTTTGATCTCTGTTGTGCATAATAATTTGAAACCGTGCATTTTGAGTTTTTTACTTCTAAAAAAATCTGTTATCATTAGGAGATTTGTTCAATATAATTCGCATTATACTCCAACGGTTGATGGTTTGAAGATTATACTGACTGTCATTTGCATCGACTATTTAGGAAAATCAGCGAAAAATAACATTTGCATAATAATTTGGAACGCAGTGTAGTGTGAATGGGAACAGTTACCTCTCGGAAACTGAAACACGGAAGTGTACACGGAGTACACACGGGAAGCACACTGATCCAATCACAGACACACGGATCCGTGAAAAACGGCCGTGAAAACGGTGATGGAAGTGTGCACAAGGCCTTAGCTTGACCAGACTATTGGTATTTTTTAATCTTGCGAATGTATGATACAAGGGATATGTATTTATTAAATTGCAGTTATATATAAAAAAAAAACATTAAGACGTATAGTATATGGGTTATTATGGGGGGTATTGCACAGTTCACTAAACGATGGTCTATGATCATCGTTCTGCACTACGCTAGGTTGTCTCACAACTTAGTAGTTACTACCCGATATATGGTTTCCCCTATACAATATGATATTTTATACTATATAGTATGGTCTATACAACGGAGGAGTTTAATATATTTCCAACCCCATCCCGCAAAATACAAAAACATATATTCCGGAGGTTTAGCCTCTCTAAAAAGGGAGTACGTTATAGAGGCTATATAATCACCATACTATATATAGTTATATCTGTATTTTTGTTATAACGCTAAAAGAGAACGAGATATATTATATTCGTCTCCTACTGGTTCTTAGCGGTCAGGCCCTTGTGATGTGCAGGTGAGACATTAGTGGCGTAGGTTGCATAACAACCAAATTTAGACGCCGAGAGCGCTTCTGTTATGCAAGCGCAGTTATACAATGAAGTTTCAGCCAGAATTAAAGATGGCCCCGACGCATGCGCAAAGATGTAGCTGATACTACACTAGCTTTTCTGTATAGATAACCAAAAAGTACACGAGCAGCAATAGTATGAACTCCAAATATATATCTTTTGTTATGTGTCTATAACAGTCAAAGTGACATAAGTAACCATAACTATGGACTAAGGAGAACACACATATAAACCCAATATGATCTGGTACTCTGACCATAATATTACTGAGAAACCTATAGAGAAAAAGGTCAAGTACACTCAAAATGATGTGTGATAGAAAAAACTTCTTTATTAACAGATACAAAAAAAAATACAATTAAAAATGAGTCATACAGTGTAAAATCGGCGTCAGCCCATGCGGAATACATAAATTGATGGTAGAACGTGATGGAAATGAATAACAAGAACCCAGAGTCAGTGTTGATGACAAGAACAGACTTGATGTATATGGCATATGTGTAACAAACGTAAATGAATAGTTAATTATGCTGTGCCAATACGTGTATATAAAGCGATTCTCATATTAGAACCACCATTACCTGGTATTTGGAAATTATAATCAGTATATATAGTTATGCAGTGCCAATACACATGGATGAAGTAATTCTCATATAAGATACACCATTGCCTGGTGCTAGGAAGTGTAACCAGTAAATGTAATTGGCAACACAGAACAATACAACTGAGGCAAATGTGAGTGGAGATATGAGGCCTAGATCCTAATACCAGAGCAGCCACTTACAAAAGAAAGGAAGTAATAGTACGTACCCGGATTCAAATGACCGCATGGGGGAGACGCCAGTCCCGACGCGCGTTTCGGCAGATGCCTTCATCCGGGGGTGGCGTCTTCCCGGCGGGGCCCTCCCTTATATACAGGCATAATTAGAACAAAATTGGTGTCAGTGTGGGTGATGTGGGAGGTTCTTGGCGACAGGCCGGGGGTAGCAAGATGGCTACTCCCCACTTCCGGTACCGTGTCATCGAGGCGGAAGTGCGCGAACGCTGTCTGACAGCGCCGCCCACGTCCAAACTGGATTGAAGACTCGGCCGAAAGTGAGTGAGCCACTCCCCCACCCCCAGCCAGCGCACACCTCTCCCACCCATGTACTACTCAACGGGGAAATGTAAACATAGAAACTACTGACCATATTAACAATAAACATATGTAAGTACAGTCAGAGTCCTTGGAGGCGATAGATATTATTAAGAGATACAAATATGACATATATGAAGGTAAACTGTCAACGAGGGGAAAAGAAATGAAACGAGAAAGAGGAAGAGCAAGAGAAGAAGAAAACGGAAAACAGGGGAAGGATAGGACAAGGAAAAGAGAAGCGCAAGTCTGTGTGGTGTGACGTGAAGACGGTCCATGATAACACTAAAATATAAATTAATTATGTAGGAAAGGGACCGAGAGAAAATAAATTAATAAATGTGTGAAGAACATGTTAAAGAGTGTGTGTAAATGGCCAAGGATGATTCAATGGACCGGATCCTATTTTGGGTACGGTTCATTGATGACATCCTGGTCATTTGGAAGGGCACCCCCTCTGAGCTGGATACATTTATGTTAGATCTCAACAACAATCAGATCAATCTCAAATTTACATATAAATCAAACAGCCAGCATATTGATTTTTTTAGACATCAAATTAACCAAGGACATTGATGGATTTTTGCAGAGTGACGTGTATCGAAAGGAGACTTCTGTTAATTCTCTACTGCACTTTTCATCCTCCCATCCACCACAGACCCTACAGGCGATCCCTATCGGGCAATTCCTGAGGATAAGAAGGATATGTTCCTCTGATACCATTTTTGAGGAACAAGCCAAGGATCTAAAAAACCGCTTCATTGAACGAGGCTATAGTATGCGGTCCATTAAAAAAGCATATCATAGGGCCA
Organism: Rhinoderma darwinii; assembly: GCF_050947455.1. Taxonomy (NCBI): domain Eukaryota; kingdom Metazoa; phylum Chordata; class Amphibia; order Anura; family Rhinodermatidae; genus Rhinoderma; species Rhinoderma darwinii. Next base: position 180,470,910 of record NC_134687.1, on the reverse strand, counting down.
AGCATGCCAACAGAGATGATCTCCTGTTCACCAAAAGGAAAATAAGAGACACAGACCAAGGTGAGGTTTATAACTAACTATCACTCGAGGTGGCCACAAATGAAGGAAATTGTTAAAAGGTTTTGGCCAATCCTACTCACGGACCCAATTCTCACTAATTATGTGACTAGGTACCCTCGTATAACAGCAAGACGTGGGAAAAATCTGAAAGATCACCTAGTGAGGAGTCACTATGACCCGATTATGAGAAAATATCCTTTTGGGACAAAGGGAGCCAAATGGGGGTGTTCCCCTTGTGGGCATTGTGTGGCATGTCCTAACGTAGAGAGTACAACAACTTTTCCCAATATTACAGGTACGAAAACGTATACTATAACACATACGATAACATGTACCACTAAAGCAGTGGTATACTACGCAACGTGCCCATGCCCTAAAGTATATGTCGGTCTTACTTCAAGGGAACTAAAAGTGCGGGTGAGAGAGCATATGTCTGATATCAGACGAGCAGCAAGTGAGGAAGTCGTGGAAACTCTAAAACCTATACCGCGCCACTTTAAAACATACCATTCCTGTGATCCAACAAAGCTAAAGGTGAGAGGCATTGATCACATTGTTGCAAGCATGAGAGGGGGGAATATCAAACAAAAATTGGCACAATGCGAAGCACGCTGGATTTGGACCCTTGGGTCAATGCAGCCTTTGGGTCTTAATGAATGTCTTAATTTCGCTCAATTTCTCTGAACCACTGACTCTCTGCGGGTCTAGGTCTTTTAACTATTTTTTAATACAGCCTTCATTAGTTGCTATTTTATATATATATATATATATATATATATATATATATATATATATATATATATAGTCATTACTTTGTTAACTACCCTCCTTTGTGAATTTTCATTTTTTGAAGGCATAAAGAAATACAGTTATCCTTCGGAGATATGTACATTGAGACTACTGGAGGTCATGGACTTTTGGAGATGATGAAGTTATCAATATATGTGTCTGATTCCTCTGTTTATTGGTTGGGGGGTGTTGTTGTATATGTGCGGCTTTTCAATTGGTCATAATATGTACTCTATTGATATATATATGTATATATATATATATGTGTATACAATTGATTTAATATATTGTATATATTGTTACTTTACTAATAATGTATTGTTAATTATTATTGTTAGTATGTCCGATGATTCTTTGTATATATATCTTTGGTCTTCTGTATGTGTAGATTTTTAGTATATAGACATGTGGTCACTTATGCACTAATTCATCTTACATTTTATGCAAAATAGATTTTAATATATAGATGCGCAGATATTTAGGCACTGATTTATGCTATTTAATATATATTTCTATATTTTTGTATCTTTATTGCACATATATTTTTATTATTGATATATTTATATTTATGGATATTATTCCCTATGCATTTATATATATATATATATATATGTATAGTGTTTTCTATACTGTCTAATATATATTTTTGTACCTTTTGTATGTTTTGTGTGTGTATATATATATTATTTTTTTTATTTATGATGTATTTGATCATGTACCTGTATATATAAAAGTCTGTGTATACATTCTTTCACTTTATTTATTTATATAGCTGTATATTGCATATATTTCATGTACACATATATAACACACTTTTTTATATTTCTTTATTTCATTTACACACACTCTTTAACATGTTCTTCACACATTTATTAATTTATTTTCTCTCGGTCCCTTTCCTACATAATTAATTTATATTTTAGTGTTATCATGGACCGTCTTCACGTCACACCACACAGACTTGCTGTAAAGGATCTGCCAGGCACAGCTTCGGGGTTAACTCCCATAATTAATCAGTCAGCACCTGAATCTACATCCCTGAGACTGACTCCAGCTTCCACCACTCAGGCTGGCAGGCTTAGGAGTGGGAGAGCCTATCGCAACCTGGCCAGACTCAGCTAGCTCCTGCCCTCGGTCTATTTAAGCCTGCCCTTCCTGTCCCTCGGTGCTTGTGATTCTTTCCGTGTGGTTTCCTGGCCCAGCTACAGCTCCTTCTATTTTGATCCTGCTCCATACAGACCCTGGCTTACTGACTACTCTTCTGCTCTTCGTTTGGTACCTCGCACACTCCTGGCTTGACTCGGCTCGTTCACCACTCTGGTTGCTCACGGTGTTGCCGTGGGCAACTGCCCCTTTCCCTTGCTTGTATTCCCTTGTATGTTTGTCGTGTTTGTCGTGCACTTACTGAGTGCAGGGACCGCCGCCCAGTTGTACCCCGTCGCCTAGGGCGGGTCATTGCAAGTAGGCAGGGACAGAGTGGCGGGTAGACTAGGGCTCACTTGTCCGTTTCCCTACCCCCCGGTCATTACATAATTACAAGCCCATACCTAGTCTACCCTGGTCCCTGACACCACTATGGACCCCCGTGAGACCCTGGCTCAGCAAATGCAGGGTCTCTCCCTACAGGTCCAGGCCCTGGCTCAGAGGGTCAACCAGCCTGATGCTACCTTGGTAGTTCCCCTCACCTCACCTCTTGAACCCCACTTCAAGTTGCCCGACCGGTTCTCAGGGGACCGGAGGGCTTTTCTCTCCTTTCGGGAGAGTTGTAGGCTTTACTTTCGTTTAAAGCCTCATTCCTCAGGTTCTGAGAGCCAGCGGTGGGTATAATTATGTCCCGGCTCCAGGAAGGGCCCCAAGAGTGGGCCTTCTCCTTGGCTCCTGACGCCCCTGAACTTTCCTCCGTTGATTGTTTCATTTCTGCTCTCGGACTTATTTATGACGAGACTGACAGGACTGCCTTTGCCGAGAGTCAGCTGGTGACCTTACGTCAGGGTAAGAGACCTGTTGAGGAGTATTGTTCTGACTTTAGGAAGTGGTGCGTAGCTTCTCGGTGGAATGACCCTGCCTTAAGGTTCCAGTTTAGGTTGGGTCTGTCGAATGCCCTGAAAGACCTGCTAGTTAGCTATCCCTCTTCTGACTCCCTAGACCAGGTTATGGCTTTAGCGGTACGACTTGACCGACGTCTCAGGGAACGACAATGTGAACGTTTATGTGTTTTCTCCTCCGACTCCCCCATGATGCCTCCCGAAGTTCCGTTGCTTCGTTCCTCCCCAAAAGACTCAGAGATACCTATGCAACTCGGGGCCTCCGTGTCCCCCCAACAACGTAGAGAATTCCGCAGGAAGAATGGTCTCTGCTTCTACTGTGGGGATGACAAGCATCAAGTGAACAACTGTCCTAAGCGTAAGAATGCAGCCAGAGAACTTCCGCGCCTAAGTGATCATCGGGGAGGTATTTCCCGTAAATAGGAAACGTACTAAGATCTTGCTTCCCTTTCAGGTCTCTTTTGGTGGTAGGTCTGCTACCGGCAGTGTCTCTTGCTATGCCTCTGATTGATTTTCCTAAACCTGTCCCGGTAGTGGGTATCGACTCCACTCCTCTTGCTAATGGTTATTTTACACAGCATACCCCTGTGTTTGAACTCCTTGTTGGCTCCATGCATTTGGAGCAGTGCTCTGTACTGTTGATGCAGGGATTATCGTACGATTTGGTTCTAGGCCTTCCCTGGTTGCAGTTGCATAATCCCACGTTTGACTGGAATACTGGGGAGCTAACCAAATGAGGTAATGAATGTTTTACGTCATGTTTTTCTGTTAATTCTATTTCTCCCGCTGAGGAGGCGAACACGCTACCCGAGTTTGTTCAGGACTTCGCTGATGTTTTCTCTAAGGAGGCCTCCGAAGTGTTACCTCCTCATAGAGAATACGATTGCGCTATCGAATTGGTACCAGGAGCTAAGCTTCCTAAGGGTAGGATATTTAATCTTTCTTGTCCCGAACGTGAAGCCATGAGAGAGTATATCCAGGAATGCCTGGCCAAGGGTTACATTCGTCCCTCTACTTCTCCGGTAGGTGCTGGCTTCTTCTTCGTAGGGAAGAAGGATGGTGGTCTTAGGCCATGCATTGACTACCGTAGCCTGAATAAGGTCACGGTAAGGAACCAGTATCCCCTTCCTTTGATTCCTGATCTCTTCAATCAGGTTCAGGGGGCCCAATGGTTCTCTAAGTTGGATCTACGGGGGGCGTATAACCTTATCCGCATCAATGAGGGGGATGAGTGGAAGACTGCGTTTAACACGCCCGAAGGCCATTTCGAATACCTCGTCATGCCCTTCGGGTTGTGTAATGCCCCTGCGGTCTTCCAGAATTTCATAAATGAGATTTTGAGAAATTACCTGGGGATATTTCTTGTAGTGTACCTTGATGACATACTGGTGTTTTCCAAGGACTGGTCCTCCCACATTGAGCATGTCAGGAAGGTGCTCCAGGTCCTTCGGGAAAACAAACTATTTGCCAAAACCGGAAAATGTGTGTTTGGGGTACAGGAAATACCATTTTTGGGTCAAATCCTCACTCCTCATGAATTCCGCATGGACCCCGCCAAGGTTCAGGCTGTGGCGGAATGGGTCCAACCTGCCTCCCTGAAGGCGTTACAGTGTTTTTTTGGGTTCGCTAATTATTACAGGAGATTTATTGCTAACTTCTCGGTCATCGCTAAGCCTCTTACGGACCTCACTCGCAAAGGAGCTGATCTCCTCCACTGGCCTCCTGAGGCTGTCCAGGCTTTTGAGGTCCTTAAGAAGTGCTTTATCTCGGCCCCGGTGCTGGTTCAGCCCAACCAAATGGAGCCATTTATCGTGGAAGTTGACGCATCTGAGGTGGGAGTGGGGGCTGTCTTGTCCCAGGGTACCAGGTCCCTCACCCATCTCCACCCCTGTGCCTACTTCTCCAGGAAGTTTTCGCCAACTGAGAGTAACTATGATATTGGCAACCGTGAACTCTTAGCCATTAAATGGGCATTTGAAGAGTGGCGCCACTTCCTGGAGGGGGCTAGGCACCAGGTAACGGTGCTTACCGACCACAAGAATCTGGTTTTCCTAGAATCTGCCCGGAGGCTAAACCCGAGACAAGCTCGATGGGCGTTATTTTTTACCAGATTCAATTTTTTGGTTACCTATAGGGCTGGGTCTAAAAATATTAAGGCTGATGCACTGTCGCGTAGCTTCATGGCCAGCCCTCCTTCGGAGGAAGATCCTGCTTGTATTTTGCCTCCAGGTATAATCATTTCCTCGATCGATTCTGATTTAGTCTCTGAAATTGCTGCTGATCAAGGTTCAGCTCCCGGGAACCTTCCTGAGAACAAGCTGTTTGTTCCCCTGCAATTCCGGCTAAGGGTACTTAGGGAAAATCATGACTCCGCACTATCTGGTCCTCCAGGCATCCTGGGTACCAAACACCTCATTACTAGAAACTATTGGTGGCCTGGGTTGCCTAAAGACGTTAAGGCCTACGTCGCCGCTTGTGAGGTTTGTGCTAGGTCCAAGACTCCCAGGTCCCGACCAGCAGGCTTACTGCGTTCGTTGCCCATTCCCCAGAGACCTTGGACACATATCTCCATGGATTTTATCACCGATTTTCCTCCATCCCAAGGCAAGTCGGTGGTGTGGGTGGTAGTAGACCGCTTCAGTAAGATGTGCCACTTTGTGCCCCTCAAGAAACTACCCAACGCCAAGACGTTGGCTACCTTGTTTGTCAAACACATCCTGCGTCTCCATGGGGTCCCTGTCAATATTGTTTTGGACAGAGGGGTACAATTTGTTTCATTGTTTTGGAGAGCCTTCTGTATGAAGTTGGAGATTGATCTGTCCTTCTCCTCTGCCTTCCATCCTGAAACCAATGGCCAAACTGAGAGGACTAATCAATCTCTAGAACAATATTTAAGGTGTTTTGTCTCTGACTGTCAATATGATTGGGTCTCATTCATTCCCCTCGCCGAATTTTCCCTTAATAACCGGGTCAGTAACTCATCAGGGGTCTCCCCCTTTTTCTGTAATTTTGGGTTTAATCCACGGTTCTCCTCCGTTTCATCTGGTAGTTCCAACAATCCCGAGGTAGAGGTCGTTCATCGGGAACTGTGCACAGTCTGGGCCCAGGTTCAGAAGAACCTAGAGGCGTCCCAGAGCGTACAAAAAACTCAGGCTGATAGAAAACGTTCTGCTAACCCCCTGTTTATGGTCGGGGATCTGGTGTGGTTGTCGTCTAGGAACTTGCGTCTCAAGGTTCCGTCCAAGAAGTTTGCTCCCCGGTTTATTGGGCCGTATAACGTCATTGAGGTCCTCAATCCTGTCTCCTTCCGGCTGGAGTTACCCCCGTCTTTTCGTATACACGACGTGTTTCATGCCTCCCTCCTTAAACGCTGCTCCCCGTCCTTGGCTCCCTCGAGGAGACCTCCTGTTCCCGTCCTCACCCCTGAGGGGGTGGAATTCGAGGTGGCCAAGATTGTGGACAGCAAGATGGTCCAAGGCTCCCTCCAGTACCTGGTCCATTGGAGAGGATACGGGCCCGAGGAGAGGACTTGGGTACCCGCCCGGGATGTTCACGCTGGGGTATTGGTCAGGAGGTTCCACCTGCGTTTCCCCAGTAAGCCAGGTCCACTTAGAAAGGGTCCGGTGGCCCCTCATAAAAGGGGGGGTACTGTAAAGGATCTGCCAGGCACAGCTTTGGGGTTAACTCCCATAATTAATCAGTCAGCACCTGAATCTACATCCCTGAGACTGACTCCAGCTTCCACCACTCAGGCTGGCAGGCTTAGGAGTGGGAGAGCCTATCGCAACCTGGCCAGACTCAGCTAGCTCCCGCCCTCGGTCTATTTAAGCCTGCCCTTCCTGTCCCTCGGTGCTTGTGATTCTTTTCGTGTGGTTTCCTGGCCCAGCTACAGCTCCTTCTATTTTGATCCTGCTCCATACAGACCCTGGCTTACTGACTACTCTTCTGCTCTTCGTTTGGTACCTCGCACACTCCTGGCTTGACTCGGCTCGTTCACCACTCTGGTTGCTCACGGTGTTGCCGTGGGCAACTGCCCCTTTCCCTTGCTTGTATTCCCTTGTATGTTTGTCATGTTTGTCGTGCACTTACTGAGCGCAGGGACCGCCGCCCAGTTGTACCCCGTCGCCTAGGGCGGGTCGTTGCAAGTAGGCAGGGACAGAGTGGCGGGTAGACTAGGGCTCACTTGTCCGTTTCCCTACCCCCCGTCATTACACTTGCGCTTCTCTTTTCCTTGTCCTATCCTTCCCCTGTTTTCCGTTTTCTTCTTCTCTTGCTCTTCCTCTTTCTCGTTTCATTTCTTTTCCCCTCGTTGACAGTTTACCTTCATATATGTCATATTTGTATCTCTTAATAATATCTATCGCCTCCAAGGTCTCTGACTGTACTTACATATGTTTATTGTTAATATGGTCAGTAGTTTCTATGTTTACATTTCCCCGTTGAGTAGTACATGGGTGGGAGAGGTGTGCGCTGGCTGGGGGTGGGGGAGTGGCTCACTCACTTTCGGCCGAGTCTTCAATCCTGGTTGGACGTGGGCGGCGCTGTCAGACAGCGTTTGCGCACTTCCGCCTCGATGACACGGTACCGGAAGTGGGGAGTAGCCATCTTGCTACCCCCGGCCTGTCGCCAAGAACCTCCCACATCACCCACACTGGCACCAATTTTGTTCTAATTATGCCTGTATATAAGGGAGGGCCCCGCCGGGAAGACGCCACCCCGGACGAAGGCATCTGCCGAAACGCGCGTCGGGACTGGCGTCTCCCCCATGCGGTCATATGAATCTGGGTACATACTATTACTTACTTTCTTTTGTATGTGGCTGCTCTGGTATTAGGATCTAGGCCTCATATCTCCACTCACATTTGCCTCAGTTGTATTGTTCTGTGTTGCCAATTACATTTACTGGTTACACTTCCTAGCACCAGGCAATGGTGTATCGTATATGAGAATTACTTCATCCATGTGTATTGGCACTGCATAACTATATATACTGATTATAATTTCCAAATACCAGGTAATGGTGGTTCTAATATCAGAATCGCTTTATATACACGTATTGGCACAGCATAATTAACTATTTATTTACGTTTGTTACACATATGCCATATACATCAAGTCTGTTCTTGTCATCAACACTGACTCTGGGTTCTTGTTATTCATTTCCATCACGTTCTACCATCAATTTATGTATTCAGCATGGGCTGACGCCGATTTTACACTGTATGACTCATTTTTAATTGTTTGTTTTTTTGTATCTGTTAATAAAGAAGTTTTTTCTATCACACATTATTTTGAGTGTACTTGACCTTTTTCTCTATAGGTTTCTTAGCTTTTCTGTATTTATATGCGCAATAGCTAATTATGAACGCCGATACAGATGAGTTGCCCGGAATGCAGCCCTGACATCCTACAGCATACGCCGAAGTAAGATTTTATGTGCTTATACTAGATTCACATGAGATGGATCTAATTATATTATATACACATGAGTTTTAGAAGGATTGTCTTGTATGCCATTTTTGATCGGCTATACTTATTTCAGAATGTATATTTAAATCCACTTTGTTCACTTGCACTTTATGCTTCAAAATACTCCAGCGGTAGCATTTGCTTTCTGTATAATTGGAATGTGTTAATAAACACCACAATTCTTTGCCACACGGATGCTGTCCTCAAGTTTGTTCAGCATTTAAGGAATGTCCGGATGGGATTTCTGGATATGGAATTTGCATCCATTTTGCTTCTGCCTCAGAGTGGGGAGTTACTGATACAGTAAGTGCTATGGAAACTTTTTTTGATTGTCGATATATGGAAAGTAATGTCAGGGTCTACTCCTGGAGCGGAATCCCCTGCCATAGCATCGGCAACGGGGATTCCGCTTCAGAGAAGCCACTGACGTAACTGTCCATATATGGATAGTTACGTCAAGGACTTCCCTGGGCACAGCACTCTAAGTAGCGCTGTGCCCGGGGAGTCTTAGGCGAGCGGAGGACCTCCCTTTGCTCCTACGCTCTAAACTAATGCTAAAGCAGGGAGCATACTGTTCCTTTTTCAGCATTAAGTTCAACTGTATCTGCGTCCTGAAGACACAGATAAAGTTGACTGAGGGATAGGCCGCCCGGGACGGATGGGAGGTATGATTCCTCTCCTGGAGGAGCCCCTGACATCACTGTCCATATATGGATAGTGACGTCAGGGGGGGATTCCGCTCCTGGAGGAGCAGTCAAATGTACCTGGGCCCGGCCCGGTGCCCCCACTAAATGTCCCGTTTGCCCCCCTTAGCTATGCCCCTGGTCGGAGGTTTCCATCGGGGGAACCCCTCAGCGGAAAGGCAAACGGAAACCTTAGCTAATGGTTTCCGTTTGTCACCGTTGTGACAGGGTTCCGTTTTAACGGAATCAATAGCACAGTTGACTGTTTGCTGGGGTGCCAGGAGCAAGACAGGCGGCGCTCAGCTGATCGTGCAGTGGCGGGGATTTCTCTGATGAGAGAACCCCTTTAAATTCAAGTAAGAGGAGAAGCTAGTTGCTTCCATCCTCATAGATGTCACTATTGATGATGTCACTATACATTGGTCTAACTGACATATCCTTAACCCCTTCCCGACCTTTGTCTAAGTATACACCACGGAAAGCCAGTGCTACCCTCAAAATGTTGTTTACTTATGACAAAAAATGGCACGGGTTTAGAAGCTGAGCCCGTGCCATCAGCCGTGGGTGTTAGCTGTATGCTGCTGTAACCCCTTAGATGCTGCAGTCATCCAAGTGGTTTGTAGCCGGTCGGCATCCCTGTGACGCGATCGCTGGGGGTGCTGATGGCTACTACGGCACCGGCGACCTAATAATGACCTCCTGTTCTGCCAAATACGGAAGTTTGCTGTTAGTATAAGACTGACAGTTCTAATGCATTGCACTAAATGGGTAGTGCAATGTATAAGAATAGCAATCAGACCGTTGGAACTTTAAGTCCCTAGTAAGACTAAAAAAAAAAGTGAAAAAAAAACAAAAACTAGAAGTTTCAAGTAATAAAATAAAAATTGACCTTTTTCCCTTATCAACTTCATTATTATTGAAAAAAAATAAAAATAAACTATACATAATCCCTTCACAATGCCCACTCCTGACTACACACATATGGCCATTTCTGCCGAATGCCAATTACATATTGAGTGGCTTATATACTTACTTAAAAATGTGAATTTAAACATGACAAGAGCACAGACTAAAGAAGAAATACTCTTGAAGACAAACTTGTCCAGTCTTTTTAATTACTAATGTGGGAATAAAGTAGGACTATGTATTCATGATGTGATACTGTCTATGAAAAAGCTCATTAAATTAATGTTCTTAGAATAATATATTTGATCTTTTTTCATGTAGTTTTTCTGAAGCCAACCCTTAGCTTCTGTGTATTAAAGGAGTTGTCCAGTTTGGAAAAACTATTTCCATACACCCTATTAGGGAATTCTGGGTAAATAGAGTGAGGTCCTTTGTTCAATATCCTCATTTCATGGTAGGAGTGGAGAGCAAAGGGCGTGGAGGACCTGTCCTGTCCTGCATTACATAGTCAACCCATTGATTTGAATGAGCACTCTGTACCGCTTAATTTCTCCTGTTGTGGTGCTGCAGGGAAATTGAACACTTACTGCCAGGTCTCCCCACAGATTAGAGCTGATCGCTGGGGGTCCAAGCAGGGGAACACTTTGTGATCAAATTATTGTCCAAGGATCTTTCTAACAAGTAGGGATTGTCCAAAGCGGAGAGCTCCTTTAAGGTGGTTTTCCAAGAATATGCCATTGATGGCCTATCCTTAGGCCCTTTCATTGGGCTGATCAGCGAGGATCCCAGATGTGGGACCTCCACTAATCAGTCATTGATTGATCTATACTATATGGACAAAAGTATTGGGACACACCGCTTAATCATTAAATTCAGGTGTTTTATTCAGTCCCATTGGCACAGGTGTATAAAATCCAGCACCTAGCCCTGCAGTCTGCCTTTACAAACATTTGTGAAAGAACGGGGCATACTTAAGAGCTCCCTGAATACGAATTTGGTACTGCAATAGGATGCCACTATTGGAACAATTCAGTTTGTGAAATTTCTTCCCTTCTAGATATTTCCCGATTAACTATAAGGGGTATTATTGTAAAGTGGATGAATTTAGGAACCACAAAGTGGCAGAAAGTTACAGAGCGGGGTCTCCAAATGCTGAGGCGCATAGTGCATAAAAGTCACCAACACTCTGCTGATAGTCACCAACACTCTGCTCAATAATTGCAGAGTCCCAAACCTCCTCTGACATTAGCATCCGCACAAAATCTGTGCACTGGGAGCTTCAAGGCACGAGTTTCCATGGCTGAGCAACTTCATGCAAGCCTTACATCACCAAGCACAATACCAAGCATCGGATGGAGGGATGTAAAGCATGTCGCCACTGGACTCTGGAGTAATAGAAACATGTTCTTTGGGGAGATGAATCACACTCCTCTATCTTGCATTCTGATGGATGAGTCTGGGTTTGACGAATGCCAGAAGAACGTTACCTGCCTGACTGTATTGTGCCAACTGTAAAGTTTGGTGGAGGAGGGATAATGCTATGGGGTTCTTTTTCAGCAGTTGGCCTAGGCCCTTTGTTCCAGTGAAGGAATATTTTAATGCTTTAGCATACCAAGAAATTTTAGACAATCGTATGCTTCCAACTTTGTGGGAACAGTTTGGGGAAGGTCCTTTTCTGTTCCAGCATGACTGTGCCCCAGTGCAGAAAGCAAGGTCCATAAAGGCATGGTTGGGTGAGTTTGGTGTTGAAGAACTTGACTGGCCCGCACAGAGCCCTGACCTCAACCCCATCCAACACCTTTGGGATGAACTAGAATGGAGATTGCGAGCCAGGCCCACTCGTCCAACATCAGTATCTGAGTTGTCTCAGTGTCTCCACTTGCTGAGATGATATTTCTTCTATTAGTAATGCAATGTGATGTTGCTAGATATGCCTGTTGGTTCTGCTTCAATTCATTTTTGCTGGGAATCTATAGTTTAAGAGATGGGATGGGGTGTATTGGGCCTAACTTTTTCCTTGCGTGTATTCTCAGTATTGATATTTGTTACACTATAAGGGTGTGTGTTTCTCTTTATATTACTATAATGGCATTCCTGCTTTTTTATGCTACAGCCATAATGTTATATTAGATAATCTTTACCCTATATTTACTACAGTTCTTACTTATTAAATGGATATGTTCTTGTTTTTATAATGTATTTATACTTTAGACGTGTCGATCTGAATCACTTATTGTTCTTTATTCAGGATCTAGTCCTATATGATGTATTGTTTAATTATTTTATGAATGTATGAATAAAGATGTTGTATTTTCTAAAGAAACTTGGTGGTATAGATTTCTTTCTTAATAGGTTGGGTTAAGTATATTTGAAGTATTGTGTCATTGATTTTAATGATGTGTTTCCACACTTTATAGGGTTAATAATTGATGGCATGAGTTTGTAGGGTTAGTTATAGGGAGGTGACTACATGGCATTGGCATTGTCCTTTAAAACCTTGGCTTAGGACCTGATATGGCCATGATCCTGTATTACAACTATATCTTACCATACAAAGACACTGATATATAAAGGATTAAAAACACGCTGTTGTATAATGTCATAAACAGATAGCAGACAAGCATTTGTATTGATTTTGCTAAAATAAATAAGAATATTTTATTAATATTCTTTTTATAGAGTAGTTAATCTGACACAAAATAAATAAGGCTTCAAGAACAACACGTTCTAATGTAGTAAAAGATAACATTTTAGGCCCAGCAATCATAATAAAATTAATTACCAGTACTCCTAGGTTTCCTCTGTTGTACCTGGAAACATTCATTGTCATTGCTATCACTAAAATAGACAACAGCTGCTCCGTCATTTTCAGCGTGCACTGCCGGCCATGAAACAACATGCTCATGTAATACAAGTAATAGGCTTATAAATTAAATCATTATGCCACAAAGCAAGATTCTGGTTTGGAGCCACATTATTACTGTTGTTGTTATTACTATTATTATTAATATTATGATTATATTAGAAAAAGGCATAGCTCCAATGATAATTATATTCTCGAACACTATAATATAACCCCTATAATTATATTAATGATAACGAATTACATAACTAGAAGTGTGTAGCTTTCCAGCAAGTGTCAGATATAACTTTCGAGAAGGAGTTAAAGGGGAACTAAACTTTCAGAAAACTTCTGACATGTCATAGTGGACATATCATAGTGAGCATATCTGAGAAGTCATAGTGAGAGCGCTAAAACGTAGCGGCAGAAGCACTCAGTTGAGCGCTGAGCCACTTAGTTTCTGATCTGCACTCAGTGCTCAGATCTCCGCCGATCAAAACTTGTCAGAAGATTTCTGAAAGTTTAGTTACACTTTAAAAAGAACATAAAATAAATTCTGCTTTATATAAATTATACCTTATTGTTTGGTATTAATTTGAAGATGCTGAATATAGTGGATGTAAAAAATCATCATAAGAAAAGCCCTGGGTTTGGAAAGATGTAAATACTTATTAGAAAGTGAAATTCAGTAAATTCACTGAAGTGACAATAGAGTAAAAAATACCTTTTATTTGTAACTCACTAAAAACAGGGGTAAATCACCACTGTGAAAAGCCCCACCGTGTGTATTAAAAACGTATTAAACATTGAACACTGTTAAATTTCATGAACATAGCACAGTGTTTTTGCAGATATACATTCGGGATCAGCATTAATATTGGGCACAACAATAGTTTGAATCCCAAGTACACACCAGAGTCCGAGATTGACACACCGGAAACTCCCAGTGCTGGGTATAACACAATGCTATCGTTCCCTATGCAAAAAATCCCTAAATCAAAAAGACCCTACGCGTTTCAAATACTTATCCTCAGGGGTCTGTGTCTTGGTCACTCTGGCCAGATTGCCAGCGATATATATTTTCAGCAGCAGGTATTCTGCTGTACATCACGGAAGGATGCTCGCATTGATGTCCGCGGCATGCTTCGTAACGGGGCTATGAGTTGCTTTAAACACCTAGCTCCACCCCCTGTTCTCGGCAGCACTACCCGAACCAGCCAATCACATGCGTCCCCCGAATTCGTGACGCCTGTCCATGTGACTCCCGGCCGTCAGCTGACAACCCGGAACCATCATCGACCGCATCAAGAAGAACACGCAGGCGCAGTGGAAGCCACGGACGTATCGCCCATGCTGCCAAAACCAGCGATAAAGGAGGGAGTGTAACGATATGGGATATAGGATATAGGTTTTACGGATCAGTTCCAAACCGCAAAAAGACTGCCTTTAAAAACAACTCTTCCACTGTAAGTACATATTGAAAGGATAAGTGCGATGTCCCTCACATTGTAAAGTATTGATTACACACAAGCTGACCCACTGGCCATATCAATTCGCTTGAAAGCCACCTTACGAAGAAAAACAGCCATATGGACTTGGCTGCCCGATAATGGATGATATAAATGTATGTTCATATAAAGCACGTATAGTTTCTCTGTTCATTTAAACCCGCTGGTTGTGTACATGCCAATCTGTAAATCCACTGGGCTTCTTTGCGTAGAATGAGATTGTCCCAATCGCCTCCCCGTTTGGGAGGTCTTATAAGTTCAATTGCTTGAAACTTTAAACATTCTGCATGACCCTGGTGTTTGGCATGTACATGTTTAGATATCGGAGTATCCCTTGTATGGACAATATCTCCGACATGCTCCCTTATCCGGCGCCGAAATTGTCGCATCGTTTTGCCCACATAGTTTAAGGGGCATGGGCATGTGATCAGATAAACCACCCCTGCTGTTTTACAATTGACAAAATCACGAATGTCGTACTCCTCTTTTGTGACGACACTCCTGAACTTGTTTCCCCTTTAGGATGAAGTCACAAGCCTTACAGCTACCGCATCTATATGTGCCTGGTATTTGTCTATCCAACCATGTGCCCTTTGATGTGATAGGGTCAAAACAGCTATGCATAACTCTATCCCTAATGTTTTTCCCTCTCCGAAACGTGACTGAAGGCCATGATGTGATCTGATCTGCTAAGTCTGTGTCAGTGCTAAGGATACGCCAGTACATTTTGAGGATTTGCATAATTTCACCCTGTTTAGAGTCATAAGTGCCTATGAGTCTCGTAACTTTTTCTTCTTTATGTTTTTTAGGGACAAGAAGACTCTGCCTATCCGCATCTCTCGCTCCCTCGTAGGCCTTTCTAACTACTCCCATGGGAAAACCTCTATCCTTCAATCTATTTTTGAGCTCCTGTGCTTGTCTCTCAAAATCATCCATGGAGCTGCAATTATGGCGTATTCTCATGAACTGGCCTTTAGGAATACCACGTTTAAGGGGATAGGGATGGCAGCTGTTCCATTGTAGGAAACTGTTGGTTGCTGTTTCCTTCCGGTGTACTTTTGTACTAATTGTGCCCTCCATTGTTTTTGTGATTTTCAGATCTAGAAAGGAAAGTTCTTGATCACTAATTTCGCTGGTGAACCTTAGCCCTAGATCATTTTTATTAAGGGCTGCTACAAAACTATTGAACTCCTCAACTGTTGAGTTCCAGAACAACAGCATGTCATCAATATATCTTATCCATATTCCTATTGATGAGGTCCATTTGGCAAACTTGTCCCCAAAGACAATTGTCTCTTCCCACCAGCCAAGAAATAAATTTGCATAGGTGGGAGCAGTGGGACTCCCTATAGCTGTATCGCATTGCTGGTGAAAGATCGTGTCTTCGAAGATAAATATATTTTTTTCCAGAACAAACTGTAATAACTGTAATACCAATTGGTTATGGGCCACAAACTGAGTACCTCTAGATCTAAGGAAGTACTCTACTGCCTCACAACCAAGTTTATGTGGAATAGACGAGTATAACGCCTCTACATCCAAGCTAGCCAATAGTGTGTTATGCTCCAAAGTAATACCTTCAATTTGTTTCAGAACATCCATGGTGTCACGTACATATGATGTGAGACCCAGTACAAACGGACGCAGCACCTGATCTATATATGTACTCACGTTCTGTGTTAAATTGTTGATGCCTGAAACAATCGGTCTGCCACGTAAGGGGGGATACCCTTTGTGGATTTTGGGAAACTGTGGATACAAAAAACCAAACTCACTAGCACTAATCAGGGATCTGCTCTTGGCATCACTCAGAATGCCCAAAAGCTCCTTTTTGAACCGTGCTGTGGGATTGTCTTTTAAGATGGTGTAACAGTCAGGATTGAGTAAAATATCCTCACACATTTTCTTGTAGTCTTCCCTGCTCATAACTACGATGTTACCACCTCAGATGCTTTTAAAACAATATTTTGTTTTTTCTCCAAGGTGGTCAGAGCTAACCGTTCAGACCAAGACAAATTGTTGTCAATACCCCTCATATCCTGGCTCAAACCTTATATCTCGTCTCCCACCATGTCTACAAATAAATCCACATTGGTGAAGTTTCCTATTGGTGGCAGTTTTCTACTCTTCATTTTGAGATTGGTGAAAGGGCCTAAACCTGGGGTTCTATCAGATTCCTCAAGTAACCCCTCCAAGGCCTCTAGGCCTTCCAAATCCGATTCTTCCAACCCCATTTCTATACATTTTTTTCTATTATGATGTTTGAAAAATTTTATCCATTTAAGCTTTCGAGCGAACAAATTCAGAAATTTAGAAAGTGAAATTCCACAAATATTGCTACAACATATACAAGATGCACAACTAGAGGCCTTGCAAAATCCAGTCAGATCCCTCCTGCCTAGTGCGAGATACTGCACACACAGGTATATGCAGGATTTTGGCAGAATCTGTATGTGGGGTACTCGAGTCTCTCCCGATGGCAGATGTAGAGGGAAAGAACTATCGGGTATGTTGGATTTTAACATCCAATCCTTTGTTGCCACGTATATAAACCAATGGCAGAGGTGTCCGGCAGTGGCTTTTACCTCCTTCCCATTGAGATAAACATGCACTCTCAACTAGGCTGGGCATGCATGTTTATCAGGGAGTTGGGAGCAATGACTGTCGGCCAAAAATTGTTTAATGTGTATGGTCAGCTTTTGGCTTCGTTCACATCTGCACTAGGGCTCCATTCCGACATTCCGTCTGAGCTTTTCGTCAGGCACAAACGGAAACCATAGGTTTCCATTTCCATCATCATTGATTTCAATGGTGATGGATCCGGTGCCAACGTTTGTCTCCGTTGTGCAAGGGTACCGTTGTTTTTACGGAATCAATAGCATAGTCGACTACGCTATTGATTCCGTCAAAACGACGGAACCCTTGCACAACTGAGAAAAATGGAAACTATTGGCACTGGATCCGTCACCATTGAAAACAATGGTGATGGAAACGGAAACTTATGGTTTCCGTTTGTGTCTGTCAGGGTTCCGTTCCGACGGAAAGCTCCAACAGAATGTCAGAATGGAGCCCTCGCGCAGATGTGAACGAAGCCTTACACGTACATGTACTTGCCAGTGCTCTTATAACAAATCACAATAAAAATAGTTTCTCCATTACCATATAATCCACAAATCCCCCATAAAACAGTCTGCCACAGCAAAGACAGGTCCCGTTCTTAATCGTGTTCTGTGATATGTACAACAGATTTGAAAAAGTGTCTAAATAAATTCTAATGGTGTCTTACTTATTAGTGGACCTGTAGAACAGTCATGATGTGGTTAAAGGCCTCATGCACACTTTCGTCGGCCGTTGTACGGCCATTAATGACGGTCCCGTCACACACGGGCTGCACACAGATGGCTTCCGTGTGCAGCCCTTTGTTTCATGGACCAAATTCAATGCAAAGGCCGAGACAGTTCCGTCAAAAATGGGCAGGAGTAGGACCTTCACTACTTTTGATGGAACGGCCGCACGGTTCCGTTAAAACAACGGAAATGTGCATGGCCACATTGAATTGAATGAGTTCAGGGTGATATCCGTGACAACAACGGATAGCACCCTGAAGGAAACAACTGAAGTGGGCATGGGGCCTAAGGAAGGAAGGGTCCTGTGTAGTATGTAGTGAGTTGCACCAAATGCATTATGTGTTATATATTATATATTTAACAATTTGATATACATTATGTACTATTGTTTTATAAAAGTCTTTATACTATTGATAAATGTTCCCCACTTTATCTAACCACCGATGATTCATTGGTATGTAGAGTGCTCACTCTCTCATAATCTAGTGGTATATATCTGGTATATAGTCAATAGTAAGATAACGGTATATGCAATACCAACTAAGTAGGATATACCGTATTAACAGTCATGCATTCAGACATTTATGTGCAGTTGAATATGATAGAGAGGAGCCAACTGTAGTGTTTTTCAAAGGGAGCAAATTCAGAAATATGTTTGATCTCAACTATTTTATCAGTTCTTTGACCTCAAGAAAAATATATATCCATGTGTGAATGATATTTACAGTTCTTTCATAAACTTTACCCTTTTAGGATTCAGCGCCCTGCATTTACCAAGTCATCTGATCACATTTCTATTCGCTAGCTACTGCGCCACTATTTTACTGTAGAGATTAGCACATGAAATAGTAAGCAAACTATCCACCAGACTGTCCATGCACTATAATGTATATAAATCCATTCAACTACTATAGCATGGATGTATGCAGAAAGTGAATGAATATATAAGCTACAGATTGCATTATATAAACACAATAAAAGTAATTATATTCCCATGAATGGCATTGTTATCAGCACTGTATTATAGCAATATGAATGAGGAGGAGGTTAGGGGGGGGGGGATTGGGAGGGTTATGGGCTGGTAATACAGCAGGATATTTAACCCCCTATCCGGCAGCAGTCTGCTCTGTGTGCACCAGGAGAAAGCAGCTGTAAAACCTACAACACCTCAGAAGGACTCACCATGAGCACGGCTGGGCAAGTAAGTAAAGTCACTTGTTCTTGTGTTTAATACTTTACTGCTCTCACTTCTAAACTTCCACCTTCCAGTAACATAGTACTTTATGCATTGCACACTCATCATGCGGCACTTAATTCAACACCCAGACTGCTATTACATATATATATTGAAGAAAATCCCACAGCACTCCGTGTTAGCATGCTTGATAAAGGTCCTACTTAATAAACCACAATTTTTTTCACTAACACGGAGTGCTGTGGGATTTTCTTCAATATTGATCTATATCCCCTGGATCGGGATTACCTGCTTGCACCTGAGACCATCTTGGAATTGCAATGTGAGTGCTGCTGCTTTTCCATTGTGTATATATATATATATATATATATATATATATATATATATATATATATACATATGTGTGTAATTATTGGGCGAATGGCAAAGACCTTAGCTGGGCTTATCAGTTATAAATACAAAGTACAATACAGTTCAGAATACAAAGCAATTTCACGACTTTGACTGGTTCTTCTTTGCCAGTATAAAGCTGTTCATGAACATTAATCCTTTATTGTGTGCCCAAAGTACTGTACTGTAATATGTATAGAATGAAAGACAGAGATGTATATTCATGGAGTGTATGGTCTCAAACCACAGATACTGCATGATAATATTACATGACACTGATAAAACCAGACAGGTGGAAGGAGCTGTAGTAAAAAAAAAATTAGGAGGTGTGGCGGTGTGTAACAGGGGCGGACTACCTAATATGAAACCTGTGGCCAGCGGCCCAGTAGGTGTGGGGGGGCACTACCACCTTATAATCAGCTATTGGAAAGCAAGGGTTCCATATACTGTTCTTGCACGCGGGCCCTCACTGTCTGCGTCCGCCCCTGGTGTTTAATATTTGCCTTTGTCATTGGTTATCTTCCGTTCATCTTGAGTTATCAGCAGTCGACCAGTAAGTGCTTCCATTTACAAATATTCTTCTATAATAGAAGATGAAAATAAATGGGAGGGAGGAATGTAAGATACATGTGAGTAAATAAAATTAGTGCAAACCGACTCTATCACAGAAAAATGCTTAGTCCTGCTTTATTATATGTTTATTTAGAGCACTGGATACAGACGTACAAAATGTCAAAGACTTTTTACTATAAAAGGACAAGTTTTTAACTAAAAACTTTTTCCACATGGAAATTTTTCCAATCTCATGAGTATTCCCATCTCAGACATTTATAGCATATCCAGAGAATATGCCATAAATGTCTGATAGATGCGGATCCCTGCTCCATACCCTCTGGCCACCGTATCCAGGTCGAGACTCAGTGGCAAAGCGGATTACGGAAACAATCGAGCTCTAGGATGTACGCTGTTTCCACAACTCCCATAGAAGTGAATGAGAGTTACGGAAACAACATAGCTCGTGATAGGAGCCAGTCCCAGAGTTGGGACCTGCATCTAGTAGACATTTATGGCATATTCTGTGGATGGGCCTTAAATATCTGAGTTGGAAATACCCCTATACCCCATTGGTTTTATTTTGATAGACCAAGGGCATCATTGGTCTCGGCCCCCGGGCAATAAAGGACATGAGGCCGTTAAACCCAGTATAGCTATGATATAATTGGTTTAGGGCAGTGCTTCTCAAGTATGAGGTGGGCCTTGCTGGTGAGATGCCCCTAAGTTGTTGGTGAGGCACAACTTGGGAGGCAGTTTTGACAGAAGTGATCATATAAGCCTTACTCTGGCTGCAGCAATCTCTGGTTTAGCAACAGTATTGTCTTTTTTGGGCTTATTTTAATGTTGTCCTGTGTCAAGAGACAATTTTTTTTTATTTTGCAATGGACTTGGACCACAGGTGAGGCCCATGCATCACTATGTACTGGCTGGTGAGGCCTTAATAGATAAAAAGGTTAAATGCCCTGGTTTAGAGTAGAAAATAGTTTTTGAGCAGCATTTATCAATTTTTGTGCAGACCCTGACTAAAGCGGGGCACACTCTAGATGTTTCGGACTTCAGAAACAGCTTATTTAGCTGACAGAAGGAAAAATGTATCTACCGTGTTGAATTAGTTTGTTCGTTGTTGAAGGCAGCCCAGACCAGGCCACAGATCAAGTGATCGGTCATTTTAACTTATGACGTTGTTGTCCAAACTAAGCTTCACAGACAAAGTTGATCAGAAAGCGGCCGTCTGATGTATAGCTCGCATAAGGACCAGTCTGACCTCAAGCACTGTGTTAATGCCCAAATGGTCAGTCTGACTTTGGACTATTCTATTCTTTGAATAGCACATTTGTACGGGCTATACCGGAATTGTCAGTTTGCCCCTTATTTGCCATATAGTGGTTTGTTTTACTCCTGGTGAACATATGGATAGTGTTCCTCCAGAATGCCCGTAATGAACCCACCAATTATGAGCACAAACATTTAGTATCAGTTGAAGGGTCTGTGCGTCTATGGTCCTTTTCTACAACAGAACACACATAATTTAAAACACTTTATAACCTTAATATAACAAAACCATGTATTTTGTTCAGAGGAGAAGTAAAAACATTTGATATCTAACACAAATCTCATTTTTTACTGCAAAGGAAACCTTTGACTTCTGAAGTATAAAAAAGACAAATACCAGGCGTCCGAAGTATTTCAGTTACGCACGACCTTAACAACACCCACTATTAGAATGTGTGTGAAAGTGCCATCACTGATTATACAAATGCGCTCCTCTACTCTTGGCAAATAGAATGTTCATCCATTTAACGTTGTAAACATGAGTCTGTCCTCGATGAAACTCTAAATGTGGTTTGCTTGATGAAGTTTGAAGATTTCCATCCAGCCAGCAGCAATCTTAAAGGGGCTCCCCTCCCAGTGATATACAGTTCGTATATGTCTCTATTATAGGCTCTTTGTTGACCTCTGTTCCTGGACAGGTTTATAGCACTCTACTGCATTTATGTATTTAATTGGTACTCTTGGCAGGTTATCAAATGTAAGGCAGCAGTGGCATGGGAAGCTGGCAAGCCTTTCAGTGTGGAAGAAGTAGAAGTTGCTCCTCCAAGAGAACATGAAGTCAGGATAAAGGTATTTTTCTTCTTTTTAACTTTCCAATAGAATTTTCTAGGGCATGTTACAATATTTTACATATAGAATGTAATAAAATCATCATGCCCATTTGAATTACACTTTCTAAAAATAAGTTACCACAACTCTTTCAAACATGCAAGTAATTCCAGAACTCCATGGTTAAAATTATACAAAAATAAATATTTGCTAAATATCTATCTATCGATCTATCTATTTATCTAATATCTATCTATCTATCTATCTATCTATCTATCTATCTATCTATCTCATATCTATCTAATATCTATCTATCTATCTATCTATCTATCTATCTATCTATCTATCTATCTATCTATCTATCTATCTATCTATCTCATATCTATCTCTCTATCTATCTATCTATCTATCTAATATCTGTACTTACCCGACATTTTCATATATGAGTAAATTAACCCACTAAGCACGCTGCTCTTCTTTCGTGCAAATCACAAGTGGGGCAGCCATTGTTTCTCGCACCGCAGTCACAAATAAACAGACGTAACACATTCAAACCTGCACAGCAGTAACTGGGAAGACAGCAATCGCGTACGGAAATCGCTGATAATACATTGCAGCCAAAAGAAGTTTTAATATAACTGGAGTGCAGATAATTCTTGAATCACCCTCATATATTTTCATTTACAGATTGTTGCCACTGGAGTCTGTCGTACAGATGCTCATGCTGTGAGTAAACATTTTAAAGAAGGTCTATTTCCTGTCATCCTTGGTCATGAAGGAGCTGGAATTGTGGAAAGTGTTGGACCAGGTGTCACAAAGGTCAAACCAGGTATTAAATAATATCTGTTGTATAAACATTTTAATATCATAGCATACTCCAATATCAAATGTTAGGGCTCTTAGATGAAGAATACCACAAAATATACAGTACAACATTGCAATTGTGTAGAAAACATATGTACTATTTTCCATATATCGATTCATTTAATTATAGTTTTCAGTAAGTTTTTGTGTACTGTATTTTACTGCACTAATAATTTATATACAAATAAATACAGGTGGAGAACATGCCGAGATGGGCTTTCAATCTAAGAAAATAATATATCTAAACAACATTATATGATCTAAAAAATTCTATCTATACAAAACTCAACATATTCTGACAGCTTTATATAATTATTGCATGAATATCATACATAAATTTAGCGCTGCTTCTTATTATAAAATTAACGCTTCAAAATCTCAGATCCTTAATCTAGGGTTAAAAAATTCCATTAAACGTGAAATATCTAACACTTACAGCTTTACTTGGGTTAAAAACGCTCTCCCTTACTTGGGGATAAAACTCACTTTTCCCATTTCAAATTTATTCAATATGAATTATGGTGCTCTCTTAGATACTATTGGAGCAGATATTGAAAAATTAAATACTCAAGGTATCTCCTGGTTGGGCAGGATTTCTGCGTTTAAAATGGTTACACTGCCAAAAATCTTATATATATATTCAGAAACATTCCCATTTTCTTACCTATATCGTACCTAAATAAACTTCAATCTACTGTGCAAAAATACATTTGGGGTAAGCTGAAACCCAGCGTTAAATCCAATATTTTACACTTAACCAATCGTGAAGGGGGCCTAAACACTCCCTCAGTTCTCCATTATTATAGAGCAGTGATTCGAGACCAAATGAAATACCTCTGGTTGGAGGATAGAACAAAGCTATGGATGGATATTGAACTTTATTTTGTGGATAACCGCCTTCTAAAACACCATTTAACTGCATCCACAGCTTTTAAAACAAATTTCGATCCCCCTGTCTTAACTTTAAGAGCGATATCTCTAGTTTGTAAACTAGTCTCCAGGAGAGAGGACCTTTTCAAATTTGACCTATAATCAGAACCTCTAGAGGTCTTAGAACTGGCAATACCTGGGTTGCGTCTCCCCTTATGGAAGGAAAGGGGTATTATCAAAACGGGAATGCTCTGGCAAGATGACCATTTGGTGTCCTTTCAATTCCTCAATACAACTTATAGTATTCCACACATGGAATTCTTAAAATTTCTGCAAATCCGCCATTTATTACAAGGTTTTTCTCCTCCAACTCACCTATGCGTATCTAGTCTTTTCAATGCTTGGCTACAGTCTCCCCAACCTTATAAAAAGGGTATTTCGAGATGCTACCAGTTATTAAAACAGGAAAACATTGACCCACTTTCTCACCTAAAAGAAGTATGGGAACATGATCTAAATTTACAAATCTCAACAGACCAATGGGTATAGTTTTTCAACTCTGTCAACAAAACTTCAAAATGTCTTGCACATCTAGAGAACTCTAGGAAAATTTTTATCACTGGTATCTGACCCCGGTAAAACGTCAAAAGATATTTCCTAGGTTTTCCACCAATTGTTGGAAATGTAAGACCTCAGAGGGAACTTACCTTCATCTATGGTGGGATTGCCCTGTAGTCAAAGCGCTATGGACTAAGGTGTTTGATCTATTGTCAAGACTATGTAAGGTCCACTTCACACCAAACCCAGGCCTGGCATTACTAGGTTTAGGCCTAGAACAATTCCCTATTGATCATATCACAACCATATCACACTCTTTAATTGCCCAACATTGGAAGGGCGACTGTCAGCCAACATTGAAAATGATAATCAAAGGTATTAACGACAACTGTTGGCATGAACATACTTATGCTGGCGTTAACTGTAAATGTTCTATACTACTATCAAAATGGAAATTGTGGCTAGATTCTCCACACAACACTATTCCACCATCGTATTTCTAGAAAACCTGGTAATTCATATGGTTATATCCCCTTCTTCTCATGTCGTTCGCACACATAGGAGTCTACATTTGGTTGCATTTGTATCCTTATCAATCATTGACCATCATTGTATATGTATACACATAGTTTTTTTGTTTTCCTTTTTATGTAATGTATTATTTGAATGTTTCCAAATATACTTACCTTTCTTTGTATTTGATATACTTTTCAATAAAAACGTAATGGAAAAAAAATTAAATAATTATTGCACCATAGCATTGTATAAGAAAACCAACAGTATACAAATGTACAGTAGCTGTCTGAAGTGTCAGATCAACAATGTGTCTAGACTAAATGAGGTTATAGGAGCTGGTAAGTTAAAGTGTAGCTAAACGTTTGACAAACTTCTGACATGTCATAGCGACATGTCAGAAGTTTGGATTGGTGGGGGTCGGAGCACTGAGACCCCCACCAATCTCTAGAACGAAGCAACTGAAGTGCTCGTGTGAGCCGTCAGCCGCTTCGTGTCTGTTCATCTTTTTCCGGAAAGCCGATGTATCGGAGTACGGGCTCATAGACTTTCTATTGAGTCCGTACACGATACATTTATTTCCGGAAACAGCCGAATAGTCAAGAAGCGGCTGAGCGCTCACACAGGCACTTCAGCTGCTTAGTTCTAGAGATTGGTGGGGGTCACAGTGCTCGGACCCCCACCAATCCAAACTTCTGACATGTCACTATGACATGTCAGAAGTTTTGCAAACATTTAGCTACACTTTAATG
This sequence comes from Rhinoderma darwinii, assembly GCF_050947455.1. Lineage (NCBI taxonomy): Eukaryota > Metazoa > Chordata > Amphibia > Anura > Rhinodermatidae > Rhinoderma > Rhinoderma darwinii. Next base: position 180,445,464 of record NC_134687.1, on the reverse strand, counting down.
TAGATTTAATGTAGATTGGTAAGGCGTAATGTACTAGTAGATTATTGAAACATTGATAATAAAGAATCAACAGTGTCGAATAGAATTCTGGAAATGACTTCCAGTTGGTAATTAGAAAATGTACCTTCCAATTACATGAAGATTTCCAAAAGTTTGAATTGTCATTTAATAGTCAAATTTGTCATTTTGGCAGTAACTTCACTATAAAAAGAGATTATTTGCAATATTAATATTTAAGCTGATTGCCATTACTGTAGGTGAGCGGTGATAGCGGTTCCTCATTATGCTGTTTGGCATCAGCTTTAAATTGAGGGACTAAAGGTGCCTTCACATGCTTTAAGGCTATTTTAACCCAGGGCGGATACGCTGCATAAAATCACCAGTGTATCCACTCTGGTCACCGCAGTGAATACCGGACGAAAAACCGCACCAAATTGTGGTGCAGTTTTTCGGCCGGAATGTCAGCTGTGGAAAACTGCACTGAAAAAAAATAATAATGGATACTTACTATAGCAACCCGTCCCTCTGACGTTCTGCAGCCCTGGGATGACATTTCATCCACTGACTGCTGCAGCAGTCACATGGGATGAAACGTCATACCAGGAGGCCGGCCTGGACAAAGAAACACAGAATTCTAGTTAAGCATAAGATTAATCGCTGCTTTTCCGCCGCAAAAAACGCAACATCTGCTATTTGTTGCGGGTTTTACCTTGAATTCTATGGGGAAAACCAGCAACAAATAAGCTGTGATTACGTAAATACAATTGACATGCTGCGGATTAAAAAAAACGCACCGCAGGTCAATTTCTAAACGCACCGCATGTCAATTTCTGAGTGTTTTTTCCACTCATCATTTACGCAGCGAATGGATGAGATTTGTTCAAATCTCATCCACTTTGCTGCTACTGTTTTATGTTGCGGATTTTATGCAATGAAATCCGGAAAACCTGCAGTATTTAAGCTACATGTAAACGGACCCTATGTATAGGAGACCACTTTCACAATCGCAGATCTTCAGATACAGTATGCTTGATCCACAACTCGCTGTGTAGAAGCACGCCCTCAATGGCAATGGTCTCTCAATTGATTAACCAATCCAGAATTTGGTGCCATGTTATGAGCATTGTCATGTAGGGCCATTTTGAGCATTTTTTACTATTTTATTTTACAAAGTCAGTTAACAAGCATTTTATTTTGTAGGTGACAAAGTCATTCCACTTTATATCCCACAATGTGGAGAATGCAAGTTTTGCCTGAACCCCAAAACAAACCTATGTGAGAAGATCAGGTAAGGTTAAACAAACAGCGAGCATAATGGGGGCAATTTATCAGGACTGGCGCGTCATACACCAGTCTTAATCTGGAAAGGTGGAGTAAGATGCGTGTAATTTTTTAGGAAGCGCAAGCCTCTTAATAAATTAGGCAAATCTCTGGCCAGCCGTGTGCCAGAAATTCAAATCTTCACCAGCTAGGAGCTAGAGTAGATTTGCCCTATAATATACGCTAGCTATCTTGGCGTAAATTATAGTAAATTTATCGGGCCGCAGAGGCCCTTCCACTGAGACCCGCCCAATTTTTTTAAAAGTGGCGGAGGTGGCGCAAAAATGGAAAACTCGCAAAATCTGTGACTTTGCTGCGCCAAAAAACTGTCGCAGAGGGCTTCATAAATTCCCTCTATTGTCTTGCAGCCATGCTATGTTTGAAGTTCACTTTTAAAGCTATTAAAATGTGTAATATACTCAATGATTCTAGTTGACAGTGCTGTTTTAACTTTGTACAAGACAAATTATGAAACACGTACAGTGACTGTATAATTCCCTAGAAGGTGAGGCTCTAACATAGCTTGAGAGTGACTATATTTCTAGTTAATGAAAAAGTCAGTATCCTTTTAACATAATGCTTTATGGCTGTTTGCACTTACTTTTCAGTTTAGTTTTACTCTGAAGCATAAGAATATGTAAAAGAGTATTCCAACCTCAGCAGATCATAGCTAAAATTGTCTTACCCGTAATTTTCCTTTCCTTGAATCCGAAGGCAACACAATACAAATGGGTTAGTCATGTCTCCTGGCTACTAGGACAGAAGAAAAAAACACATCAGTGGTTAATCAATTAATCAGTACACATAACCAGCTTAGCTAGGGTATATAGTAAGGGCTGAGCCACTAACCACTTGTGTAAATATGTAGCAATAAACTTAAGGGTAGGAATGATGTGCTGCCTTCAGATTCAAGGAAAGGAAAATTACAGGTAAGACAATTTTAGCTTTCCTTATCATCCCCAGCAGCACAATACAAATGGGATTTGAGAAGCATTACTAAGGGGGGGGGGGGATGAAACAACTGCTTCAAGCACATGTCTGCCAAAGGCTGCATCTCTGGAGGCAGGGATGTCCAGCCTATAGTGGTTTGCAAACGTTGATGAAGGGGCCCATGTTGCAGCTCTGCAAATCTGGTCAAAAGATACATAATTCCTATCTGCCCATGAGGTAGCGGTAGAACGAGTAGAGTGAGCACTGATGTTTGCTGGAAGCGGGCGACCTTCAGAGGAATAACATTGGGAAATAGTGTCCTTAATACATCTAGCCAGCGAGGATTTACTGGCCTTTTTGCCTCTATTTTTGCCTTGGAATTGAATAAATAACACATCGGAATCCCTGAATTCCTGTGTTCTTTCTAGGTAACTAGTAACAGCTCTCTTTACGACTAAAAGATGTAATCTTTCCTGCTCTTCACTTTGTGGATCTGGAAAAAAGGTGGGTAACTGAATTTCCTGATTAATGTTACTATCAGAAGAGACCATTGGTAAGAAGTTTGGCACAGTTTGGACAATGAGACAATGCGGTACAATTCTCAAATACGGTTCTCTACATGATAGGGCTTCAAGTTCTGCCACCCTCTTCGCTGAAGAGATGGCGACTAAAATTAAGATCTTCCAGGAGAGGAATTTTAAATAGACCTCGGGTAGAGGTTCAAAGGGTGGACCTGTAAGGTGGTTAAGGACCATAGATAAATCCCAGGAAGGGAAAGGAGTTCTAACTGGAGTCCCCAAATTATTAACTGCACGGAAAAATCTACGGACTAGGGATTGATTGGAGAACAGACCTTCAGATCAGTAAAATCACGGGAACAGAGATGGAGCCTATAGATCTTTGATGGCACAATTCATTAAAAACCTTCCAAATTCTGCCATAAGCTTTAATGGTTGAATGTCTCCTGGATGACAATAGGGTCTAGATGACCTCTTCTGACAGCCCTTTATCTGCTAGTAGTGATCTCTTAGTCTCCAGGCCGTAAGATGAAGGAACTTGATGTCTTGATGGTGAAATCTGTTCTGAGTGAGAAGGTCTTGTTGGACTGGTAGTCTCCAATATTCTCCCCTGGAAAGATCTAATAAGAGAGGGAACCAAGCCCTCCTGGGCCAAAAATGGGACTATTAGAATTGCTTCTATTTGTTCCTCCCAGATCTTTTTGAGGACTTTCGGAACCAGAGGAATGGGAGGAAAGGCATAAATGAGCTCTGCTTTCCAGGGGACTGAGAGGCCATCTACAAACATTGAAAAGTTCAGACGGTTCAGCGATGCAAACCTCGAAGTCTTCCTGTTGTTCCTCATGGCCAGTATGTCTATGGAGGGAATCCCCCACCGGGATACGATGCTGTGGTAAATCTCTTGATTTAGATTCCATTCTCCTGGGAGGAGTGAATTCCTGCTCAACCAGTCTGCTCCTTGGTTGAGGATGCCTCTGATATGTACGGCTGAGAGATCTGTCACATTTTTCTCTGCCCATGTCATGATGGCCCCCATTCCTTCAACAAAAGCTGACTCCTGGTCCTCCCCTTGCTTCTTTATGTAAAATACTGTGGAAGAGTTGTCAGACTGAACTAGAACAGCTTTCACTTTGAGGAGAGGTTGGAAATGATGAAGGGCTAATTTCACTGCCCTGAGCTCTCTCGAGTTGGATGGAAGTGCTCTCTCCATGGGAGACCAATTGTTCTGTATCCAAAGGAAACCGAAATGAGCTCCCCAGCCGAGCATTGAAGCATCTGTGGTTACCACTGACTGGACAAGGGGGACCAGAGATCTGCCTGAAGAGAGAATCTTCTTCTTGAGCCACCACCTCAAGTCTATTTTGGTTTGTGGAAGGATCTTTAGGGTATTGTCGAGAGCTTGATGATGTCTGTTCCATTGGGACAGAATATTGGACTGGAGACTTCTGAAGTGTATCCTGGCCCAGGGGACTGCTTCTTTGGACGACGTCAGGCGGCCCAGGACTCTCATTGCAGATCTCAGAGATATCCCCTGATGATGTAGAGGGAAGTTGACACCTCGTCTTATATTTAGGATTCTTTCTCTGATGGTAAAGGACCTTCTCTCTATCCGGAACCCTAGGTAAGTTAACCTTTGAGGAGGAAGAAGCTGAGATTTCTTTCTGTTGATCAGCAACCCGTGCTGACTTAGACATGAGAGAGTGGTGGCTAAATGGACCAAAAGAAGATGGGCGTTGGAGCTCTTAGTAGCCAATCGTCTAGGTATTGGACCCTGCATTCTGAGAGCTGCTGCTAGGACTATGACGATCTTGGTGAAGACCCTGGGAGCAGTTGAAATGCCGAATGGAAGACATTTGAGCTGTAGGTGAATTATGTCCTTGCCTCTTTTTACTGCTAGTCTCAGAAATTTCCTGTGGGTTGGACAAATAGGAATGTGTATGTAAAGGATCTGCCAGGCACAGCTTTGGGGTTAACTCCCAGAACTAATCAGTCAGCACCTGAGAATACATCCCTGAGACTGACTCCTGCTTCCACCATTCAGGCTGGCAGGCTTAGGAGTGGGAGAACCTATCGTAACCTGGCCAGACTCAGCTAGCTCCCGCCCTCGGTCTATTTAAGCCTGCACTTCCTGTCCCTCGGTGCTTGTGATTCTTTCCTTGTGGTTTCCTGGCCCAGCTACAGCTCCTGCTATTTTTGATCCTGCTCCATACAGACCCTGGCTTACCGACTACTCTTCTGCTTTTCGTTTTGTACCTCGCACACTCCTGGCTTGACTCGGCTCGTTCACCACTCTGGTTGCTCACGGTGTTGCCGTGGGCAACGGCCCCTTTTTCTTGCTTGTGTTCCTTTGTATGTTTGTCGTGTTTGTCGTGCACTTACTGAGCGCAGGGACCGCCGCCCAGTTGTACCCCGTCGCCTAGGGCGGGTCGTTGCAAGTAGGCAGGGACAGAGTGGCGGGTAGATTAGGGCTCACTTGTCCGTCTCCCTACCCCCTGCGGTTACATAAGCACAAGCCCATACCTAGTCTACCCCTGGTCCCTGACACCACTATGGATCCCCGTGAGACCCTGGCTCAGCAAATGCAGGGTCTCTCCCTACAGGTCCAGGCCCTGGCTCAGAGGGTCAACCAGCCCGATGCTACCCTGGTAGTTCCCCTCACCGCACCTCTTGAACCCCACCTCAAGTTGCCCGACCGGTTCTCAGGGGACCGGAGGGCTTTTCTCTCCTTTCGGGAGAGTTGTAGGCTTTACTTTCGTTTAAAGCCTCATTCCTCAGGTTCTGAGAGCCAGCGGGTGGGTATAATTATGTCCCGGCTCCAGGAAGGGCCCCAAGAGTGGGCCTTCTCCTTGGCTCCTGACGCCCCTGAACTTTCCTCCGTTGATTGTTTCTTTTCTGCTCTCGGACTTATTTATGACGAGACTGACAGGACTGCCTTTGCCGAGAGTCAGCTGGTGACCTTACGTCAGGGTAAGAGACCTGTTGAGGAGTATTGCTCTGACTTTCGGAAGTGGTGCGTAGCTTCTCGGTGGAATGACCCTGCCTTAAGGTGTCAGTTTAGGTTGGGTCTGTCGAATACCCTGAAAGACCTGCTAGTTAGCTATCCCTCTTCTGACTCCCTAGACCAGGTTATGGCTTTAGCGGTACGACTTGACCGACGTCTCAGGGAACGACAACGTGAACGTTTATGTGTTTTCTCCTGCGACTCCCCCATGATGCCTCACGAAGCTCCGTTGCTTCGTTCCTCCCCGAAAGATTCAGAGATACCTATGCAACTCGGGGCCTCCGTGTCCCCCCAACAACGTAGAGAATTCCGCAGGAAGAATGGTCTCTGCTTCTACTGTGGGGACGACAAGCATCAAGTGAACAACTGTCCTAAGCGAAAGATTGCAGCCAGAGAACTTCCGCGTCTAAGTGATCATCGGGGAGGTCACTTGGGCGCACAGGTATTTCCCGTAAATATGAAACGTACTAAGATCTTGCTTCCCTTTCAGGTCTCTTTTGGTGGTAGGTCTGCTACCGGCAGTGCCTTCGTGGATTCAGGGTCCTCTACTAATATCATGTCTGTGGAATTTGCTATGTCCCTTGCTATGCCTCTGATTGATTTGCCTAAACCTGTCCCGGTAGTGGGTATCGACTCCACTCCTCTTCCTAATGGTTATTTTACACAGCATACCCCTGTTTTTGAACTCCTTGTTGGCTCCATGCATTTGGAGCAATGCTCTGTACTGTTGATGCAGGGATTATCGTACGATTTGGTTCTAGGTCTTCCCGGGTTGCAGTTGCATAATCCCACGTTTGACTGGAATACTGGGGAGCTAACCAAATGGGGTAATGAATGTTGTACGTCATGTTTTTCTGTTAATTCTATTTCTCCCCCTAAGGAGGCGAATACGCTACCCGAGTTTGTTCAGGACTTCGCTGATGTTTTCTCTAGGGAGGCCTCCGAAGTGTTACCTCCTCATAGAGAATACGATTGCGCTATCGAATTGGTACCAAGAGCTAAGCTTCCTAAGGGTAGGATATTTAATCTTTCTTGTCCCAAACGTGAAGCTATGAGAGTGTATATCCAGGAATCCCTGGCCAAGGGTTAAATTCGTCCCTCTTCTTCTCCGGTAGGTGCTGGCTTCTTCTTCGTGGGGAAGAAGGATGGTGGTTTTAGGCCATGCATTGACTACCGTAGCCTGAATAAGGTCACGGTAAGGAACCAGTATCCCCTTCCTTTGATTCCTGATCTCTTTAATCAGGTTCAGGGGGCCCAATGGTTTTCTAAATTGGATCTACGGGGGGCGTATAACCTTATTCGCATCAAAAAGGGGGATGAGTGGAAGACTGCGTTTAACACGCCCGAAGGCCATTTCGAATACCTCGTCATGCCCTTTGGGTTGTGTAATGCCCCTGCGGTCTTCTAGAATTTCATAAATGAGATTTTGAGAAATTACCTGGGGGTTTTTCTGGTAGTGTACCTTGATGACATACTGGTGTTTTCCAAGGACTGGTCCTCCCACATTGAGCATGTCAGGAAGGTGCTCCAGGTCCTTCGGGAAAACAAACTGTTTGCCAAAACCGAAAAATGTGTGTTTGGGGTATAGGAGATTCAATTTTTGGGTCAAATCCTCACTCCTCATGAATTCCGCATGGACCCCGCCAAGGTTCAGGCTGTGGCGGAATGGGTCCAACCTGCCTCCCTGAAGGCGTTACAGTGTTTTTTGGGGTTCGCTAATTATTACAGGAGATTTATTGCTAACTTCTCGGTCATCGCTAAGCCCCTTACGGACCTCACTCACAAAGGTGCTGATCTCCTCCACTGGCCTCCTGAGGCTGTCCAGGCTTTTGAGGTCCTTAAGAAGTGCTTTGTCTCGGCCCCGGTGCTGGTTCAGCCCAACCAAATGGAGCCATTTATCGTGGAAGTTGACGCATCTGAGGTGGGAGTGGGGGCTGTCTTGTCCCAGGGTACCAGGTCCCTCACCCATCTCCGCCCTTGTGCCTACTTCTCCAGGAAGTTTTCGCCAACTGAAAGTAACTATGATATTGGCAACCGCGAACTCTTAGCCATTAAATGGGCATTTGAAGAGTGGCGCCACTTCCTGGAGGGGGCTAGGCACCAGGTAACGGTCCTTACCGACCACAAGAATCTGGTTTTCCTAGAATCTGCCCGGAGGCTAAACCCGAGACAAGCTCGATGGGCGTTATTTTTTACCAGATTAAATTTTTTGGTTACCTATAGGGCTGGGTCTAAAAATATTAAGGCTGATGCACTGTCGCGTAGCTTCATGGCCAGCCCTCCTTCGGAGGAAGATCCTGCTTGTATTTTGCCTCCAGGTATAATCATTTCCTCGATCGATTCTGATTTAGTCTCTGATATTGCTGCTGATCAAGGTGCAGCTCCCGGGAACCTTCCTGAGAACAAGCTGTTTGTTCCCCTGCAATTCCGGCTAAGGGTACTTAGGGAAAATCATGACTCCGCACTATCTGGCCATCCAGGCATCCTGGGTACCAAACACCTCATTACCAGAAATTATTGGTGGCCTGGGTTGCCTAAAGACGTTAAGGCCTACGTCGCCGCTTGTGAGGTTTGTGCTAGGTCGAAGACTCCCAGGTCCCGACCAACGGGCTTACTGCGTTCGTTGCCCATTCCCCAGAGACCTTGGACACATATCTCCATGGATTTTATCACCGATTTGCCTCCATCCCAAGGCAAGTCGGTGGTGTGGGTGGTGGTGGACCGCTTCAGTAAGATGTGCCACTTTGTGCCCCTCAAGAAACTACCCAACGCCAAAACGTTGGCTACCTTGTTTGTCAAACACATCCTGCGTCTCCATGGGGTCCCTGTAAATATTGTTTCGGACAGAGGGGTACAATTTGTTTCATTGTTTTGGAGAGCCTTCTGTATGAAGTTGGGGATTGATCTGTCCTTCTCCTCTGCCTTCCATCCTGAAACCAATGGCCAAACGGAGAGGACTAATCAATCTCTAGAACAATACTTAAGGTGTTTTGTCTCTGACTGTCAATTTGATTGGGTCTCTTTCATTCCCCTCGCCGAATTTTCCCTTAATAACCGGGTCAGTAACTCGTCAGGGGTCTCTCCTTTTTTTTGTAATTTTGGGTTTAATCCACGGTTCTCCTCCGTTTCACCTGGTAGTTCCAACAATCCCGAGGTAGAGGTCGTTCATCGGGAACTGTGCACAGTCTGGGCCCAGGTTCAGAAAAACCTAGAGGTGTCCCAGAGCGTACAAAAAACTCAGGCTGATAAAAAACGTTCTGCTAACCCCCTGTTTATGGTCGGGGATCTTTTGTGGTTGTCGTCTAGGAACTTGCGTCTCAAGGTTCCGTCCAAGAAGTTTGCTCCCCGGTTCATTGGGCCGTATAAGGTCATTGAGGTCCTCAATCCTGTCTCCTTCCGGCTGGAGTTACCCCCGTCTTTTCGGATACACGACGTGTTTCATGCCTCCCTCTTCAAACGCTGCTCCCCGTCCTTGGCTCCCTCGAGGAGACCTCCTGTTCCCATCCTCACCCCTGAGGGGGTGGAATTCGAGGTGGCCAGGATTGTGGACAGCAAGATGGTCCAAGGCTCCCTCCAGTACCTGGTCCATTGGAGAGGATACGGGCCCGAGGAGAGGACTTGGGTACCCGCCCGGGATGTTCACGCTGGGGTATTGGTCAGGAGGTTCCACCTGCGTTTCCCCAGTAAGCCAGGTCCACTTAGAAAGGGTCCGGTGGCCCCTCATAAAAGGGGGGGTACTGTAAAGGATCTGCCAGGCACAGCTTCGGGGTTAACTCCCAGAACTAATCAGTCAGCACCTGAGAATACATCCCTGAGACTGACTCCTGCTTCCACCATTCAGGCTGGCAGGCTTAGGAGTGGGAGAACCTATCGTAACCTGGCCAGACTCAGCTAGCTCCCGCCCTCGGTCTATTTAAGCCTGCACTTCCTGTCCCTCGGTGCTTGTGATTCTTTCCTTGTGGTTTCCTGGCCCAGCTACAGCTCCTGCTATTTTTGATCCTGCTCCATACAGACCCTGGCTTACCGACTACTCTTCTGCTTTTCGTTTTGTACCTCGCACACTCCTGGCTTGACTCGGCTCGTTCACCACTCTGGTTGCTCACGGTGTTGCCGTGGGCAACGGCCCCTTTTTCTTGCTTGTGTTCCTTTGTATGTTTGTCGTGTTTGTCGTGCACTTACTGAGCGCAGGGACCGCCGCCCAGTTGTACCCCGTCGCCTAGGGCGGGTCGTTGCAAGTAGGCAGGGACAGAGTGGCGGGTAGATTAGGGCTCACTTGTCCGTCTCCCTACCCCCTGCGGTTACAGTGTAGGTATGCATCCTTGAGGTCGATTGATGCTAGAAAGTCCCCTTGCTGTAAAATATTGATGACTGACTTTATGGAGTCCATCTTGAATTTTCTCTTTAGAAGAAATTTGTTTAGATAGGTAAGGTCTATGAGAAGCCTCCACTGATGATCTGGCTTTGGAACAGTAAACACCATTGAATATACCCCCATGCCTCTTTGATTAATAGGAACCTCTTCTAGAGCTCCTTTCACGATGAATTCCTGCAAAAGGTGGAGAACCGTTAGATATTTTGGAGAATTCAGTAGAAACCTGTCTGGAGGAGGGGAGATTAATTCCAGAGAATATCCTCGTTGGACACAGGAAACTACCCGTCTGAAGTAGTTTTTTCCCAGACTCTGGAGAATCTTAAAAGCCTGGCGCCGACTTGAGAAGGTTGAATTATGGTGTCATAATTGAGGATTTTTGGAGGAATCTATATCCTGGTTTATATTGGAATCTTCTTTGCCTGCCAAAGGGTTTATAGTTCCTTCTGAACTTAGTGGAAGATTTCCTTTGGGGGTGAAAATTACGCTGTTTGGTTCTCTTAACTTGAGGAAAAAAAGACACAAAATTGTATTTAGTTGCGGCTCAAACAATCCATCAGGTTGAAATGGGAGAGAGCAAAAATTATTTTTGGACGGTATGTCCCCCGACCATTATGTCAGTTAGAGTGCTCTCCTAGTCGCGTTGGTGAGTGCTAGGTTTTTAGATGCCAATTTAAGGGTATCAATTGGGAAATCACATAAGAAATCAGAGGTTAACTTCATCTCAGGAACTGTCAAATTTCGTCCCTAGGGACCCCTTCTTTGAGGTCTTTCGTAAGTTGGCTAAGTAGAACGCGTAAGGTTCTAGCAACTGAGACCGAAGCCAGGGAGGCTTTACAGACTGAGGAGGAGGCTATATAAGACTTTTTAAGGAGAGCATCTGCTTTCCGATCCATTTGATCCTTCAAAAGTAATGACTGATCAGAAGGAAAAATAGATCTCATTGATAAGTGGGCAATCGCTAAATCCACTTTAGGAGGATCCTGCCATTCCTCAGATATACTTGGGTCTAATAAATAGACAGATTTAAACCTAGCCCTTGGATCTGCACTTTTCTCTGGTTTCTTCCAGTCTGATTTTACGAGATCATCAAGAATGGGATGGTGAGGGAGTACCCGTGCTTTCTTTTTGGGAAAATAGAAGAGCCTCTCCTTCTTTGAACTGAACTCATCTGAGATCATCCGTTTCTACGGTCTTTTTCACCAACTTTACTAGAGAACTAACCCTATCTTTATGAAAAAGATGGCAGTCTTCTCCTGAGGAGTTATCTGAGTCTTCAGATAATAATTCTCCCTGAGACCGTGGGGCAGATGGTCCAAGAGACTCTTCTGAAGAGGAAATTCTCCTTGTTACTCTCTGAGAACCTCCATTTTTATGTGAAGAAGTTACTTCCTGGAAGTCTTGAGATAAATTGGTTTTAAACCATGAAAAAAATACATAAGTGGTTAGTGGCTCAGCCCTTCCTATATACCCTAGCTATGCTGGTTAAGTGTACTGAATAATTGATTAACCACTCGTGTTTTTTTCTTCTCTCCTAGTAGCCAGGAGTCATGACTAACCTCATTTATATTGTGCTGCCGAGGATGATAAGGAAATTCTGAATGGGAACACTAATATTTTTGTAAATAAAAGATTCAGAGTAGTACCCTCACTAAATTCTTATTATAGTTTCTGGATATTTCCAAGGGCTAAAACCTTTTCTGGTGGGGTCAGAGATTTTTTCACAAGTCCAATGCTCAATCTTTTTGCCGTAGTAAGTCTTTATTCAATATGTTCATGTGCGGAGTACTCTATAAATCCAGTACTCGTGTGGATAAGATTCTTTCCTTGCAGCCGTCACACTTTAGATGTAATGTAGTAGACTAGCTGCTTCGGAAGCTGCTGCATTCTTGCTGGCCGCCACTGATTCTCCCACTCATGTCTGTGAGTGGGAGTGCGCCCACAGCCAAAAAGGGAGAAGGAAGATGATGTGTGATTTGGGCACTCACTAACTGTCTGTAGGTTAGTAAGAAGTGAGTGGAGTAACATGACTGCAGTATCAGACTACACACTGGCTGTTTGTAGGTCGGCAAGAGGAGGGGTCATAGGGAGTGGTGTAAGACATGACTGCAGGATCCGACTACATATAGGTTTGTTTTCTTTAGACTGTTACCACAGAGACACATAAGTCTGCATTTGAGCTGTAACCGCAAAACATTTTAATTTAGACTATTTTCTTTTTTATTTTAGATGCATTAAAGAGGCTCTGTAACCAGATTTTCAAACCCCTATCTCGTATTGCAGCAGATCGGCGCTGCAATGTAGATAACAATAACGTTGTTTTTTTTAAAAAAAACTAGCATTTTTGGCCAAGTTATGACCATTTTTATATTTATGCAAATGAGCCTTTCTTAAGTACAACTGGGCGTGTTTAAAATTAAGTACAAGTGGGCGTGTATTGTGTGTGTACATCTGGGCGTTTTTACTTCTTTTACTAGCTGGGCGTTGTGACTAGAAATGTATGATGCTGACGAATCAGCATCATCCACTTCTCTTCGTTACCACCCAGCTTCTGGCAGTGCACAGACACACAGCGTGTTCTCGAGAGATCACGCTGTGACGTCACTTCCTGCCCCAGGTCCTGCATCGTGTCGGACGAGCGAGGACACATCGGCACCAGGCGACAGAGGCTACATCGACTTACCTGCAAACGCCGATGCTGCTGCAGAATCAACTGTAGCCTCTGTCGCCTGGTGCCGATGTGTCCTCGCTCGTCCGACACGATGCAGGACCTGGGGCAGGAAGTGACGTCACAGCGTGATCTCTCGAGAACACGCTGTGTGTCTGTGCACTGCCAGAAGCTGGGTGGTAACGAAGAGAAGTGGATGATGCTGATTCGTCAGCATCATACACTTCTATTCACAACGCCCAGCTAGTAAAACAAGTAAAAACGCCCAGATGTACACACACAATACACGCCCACTTGTACTTAACTTTAAACACGCCCAGTTGTACTTAAGAAAGGCTCATTTGCATAAATATAAAAATGCTCATAACTTGGCCAAAAATGCTCGTTTTTGAAAAAAAAAACGTTACTGTAATCTACATTGCAGCGCCGATCTGCTGCAATACGAGATAGGAGTTTGAAAATCTGGTGACAGAGCCTCTTTAAATGCATAAAATGTAACATGTATAATATACTATATTTTCTTTTAATCCATTTAGCAAAATTAAAACCGCAATTTCTGATCAAGATCTGATGGCAGATAACACAAGCCGGTTTAGTTGCAAGGGGAAGCAACTATACCACTTTATGGGCACCAGCACCTTTTCTCAATATACTGTCTGTGCTGAAACATCAGTTGCTAAAATTGATGATGCTGCCCCTCTGGATAAAGTTTGTCTGATTGGCTGTGGTTTCTCCACCGGGTATGGTGCTGCTATCAATACTGCTAAGGTAACATACTAACATGGTGTACATTATGTCTATACCTCCCAAATTTGAATCACAAAGGAATAATGCAACTAATGGAACTCGAAAATGCACGCCAATACCATTGTGTTAATCTTATCCAATACGTGTTTAGGCAAACCCAGAGTGGTAATGTTTTGGACAAATATCACACGCATTACATTGCAATGTAATAAAACAATCACCATTCTCTGAAAGATGTCTATTGAAAAGCAGTAATACATAGTTTTGATTTTGATTTATTTTTAAAAACTTCCCTGGGGCGGTCATATTGTTGGTCAACAACTCCTGGGGAGGGTAATAATGGTCTTGAATTTCCTCCATTTGTACACAATCTGTCTGACTGTGGATTGGTGGAGTCCAAACTCTTTAGAGATGGATTTGTAACCTTTTCCAGCCTGATGAGCATCCACAACTCTTCTTTTGAGGTCCTCAGAAATCTCCATTGTTCGTGCCATGATACACTTCTGAAAACGTGTTGTAAAGATCAGACTTTGAATTCGTTTTTTTTAAAAAGAACAGGTCGCCCATTCACACCTGACTGTCATCCCAACTTGCTTGAAAACACCTGACTCTAGGGTTCACATACTTTTGCGACTCACAGATATGTTCTATTGGATCATTTTCCTCAATAAATAAATGACGAAGTCTAATAATTTTGACACACTTGTTTAATTTGGTTCTCTTTATCCACTTTTAGGATGTGTGTGAATTCAGAAGGGTTCACAAACTTTCAAGCATCACTGTACATATTTCCTTCCTTTATTGTCTGTATAGTCAGTATAGCAGGGTGTGTGCACTGTATGGCAGATTAAATAATTAGGAGTCAACAGATATAGAAATGTGATAGATTATTAGAGTCTTCAGGAAGTGATAGAGTAAAGCCAGACCACAAAGACCAGGGAGTGACAGAGTGGAAGGGGAGCTGTATACAGAGCCTTATCTATGTCTGTATAGTGTGTAGTGTTGCTATACTGCCTTATCTAGTCCTTCAGCAGTACAATAGATCTATCATTAAATCCTCTGCCTGCTAATAATGAGATGATTCTGCTCATTCTCTCCCAATCTATACAGCAATGCTGAAAAGTGAACGGCAGAAAACAGAAAGTGTCAGTCTATTATACCTGCTCTAGTGGCCGGTGTGATAGTTAAAAAATGTGTCAAAAGTAATCCAGCCCACAGTTTACTGGATACAGGGGATGCATAGTTAAGTCAGTGTTATAAGAACCCCATACAAGTACACATTTTCTCAATAGCAATTTTCCATTTGAGCCTGTAACTACACTTTCGGCAGAGGTCCGGGTGCTGAGCAACAAAGCATATATGTGGAGTTCACCTTTCATATTTTGAACTATATATTTTTTACCTGCAGGTTGAAGCTGGGTCCACGTGTGCTGTGTTTGGTTTAGGAGGAGTGGGCCTTTCAGCCGTCATGGGATGCAAAGCAGCTGGTGCCACTAGAATCATTGGCATTGACATCAACAAAGACAAATTCCCCAAAGCTATTGAACTGGGAGCCACTGAATGCATCAGTCCCAAGGACTATGATAAACCCATCCAACAAGTCATAGCTGAAATGACCAATGGTGGTGTGGACTTCTCTATTGAATGTATTGGAATTATTGAGGTCATGGTAGGTAGTTTTATAAATGTATTGCTACATATATAACAATATTTCAAAAAGATTGGAGAATAATATGAATTTAGTATCTTAACATTATATTACAGGGGGCAAAGGGCTCACAAGTCAATTGTATTAGCTATAAGCTGCTAGTATGAAAACATTAGACATTGTGGGAAGTCATAGTCTTAAGGCCTGTTCACATCAGCGTTCAGGTTCCGTTCATCTATTTCCGTCAAACTTTCCATCAGAGGAACAGATGAACGGAAACGATTGCTTATGTTTACATTAACATTGATTTCAATGGTAGTGCTTCCGTTTCAGTTTGTTTCTGTTCCGTAATGTTTCAGTCGACTACGCTATTGTTTCTATGGAAAAAACTGAAACGTTACCGATTTGAGACAAAATAAAACAAACTGAATAGGAAGCATTACCATTGAAATCAATGGTAATGCAAACAGAAGTGATAGTTTCCGTTTGGCTTTCTGTTCAACGGTTCCTCTGATGGAGAGGTTGAACGGAACCGATGAACAGTACCCGAACGCTGCTGTGTACAGGCCTTTATTTGTAATTGCTAAGCGCATCACACATCCATTTTGTTCAGCAAAATATTTTATTTTCATTATAGAAAGCTGCTCTGGAGTGCACCACAGTCGGCTGGGGTACTTGTGCAATTGTTGGAGTGTCTCTGGCAGAAGAGGGAGTGCCAGTTGCTCCATTCCAGTTGATAATGGGTCGCACTCTTAAAGCCACATTCTTTGGAGGTAAGTTTGGAATATGTTAATACTTTCATTGTCATTTACACATATGTTCCTCAAACCATGGAACAGTACTATAGCAGATATACATATCAAATGTTTCTAGTTATATATATATATATGATTTTTACAACAGGCTGGAAGAGTGTGGACAATGTGCCAAAGCTGGTATCTGAATATTTGTCCAAGAAATTTGACCTTGATTCACTGGTGACCTTCACTTTGCCATTTGATGAAATTAATAAGGCTTTTGACCTCATGCATCAAGGGAAGAGGTTGGTGTACTCTCGTTTTCACTGACAAATAAATAGTAATGCAAAGAGTAATAAATGAAAAGCACCTACATAGAGATAACGCTGGTTATCTCAGTCCTTAGGCTTTATGAACATATTACATATCTGTGTTGTATAGAAATCTATGGGCCGGTATACTGTACCCCTAATATTATGTGGAGGCTGACAGAGTTGTTTTTTTCCACATTAATTAGTCAAATTAATTAGAAATGGCATGTTCCATCGCATTCCGTAATACGCAGATGTCTACTATTGGAAGCGTTGCTTCTAAGAAAGTATACAGTGCGGCACAAAGGCACCATATGGACCCCATGTACACGAGGCCTTTTCTATTAATCTGATACAGCCTTTTTGAATCACTCATTTGATATATTGGCAGTTACTTAGAAGGTAACCCAAACGGCCATTAATTTGGGTTCTACACTATATTATTTTATCGAGTACCCTCTTGTGACTTTTAGTATTGTTTAGAACACTTTACTACCTATCTAGAGGTAATTGTGGCTTATATACTGGGTGAGTCAACAGCGCGGTCTAATACAGTACATGTTGGTAATGATAAAATTAATTTTAGATTAAATGCCTTTCAGAAGTTTGGGTGGTTCCATACTTTTGACTCACATCATATTGTATATTCTTAGAGGTTCCATGACACAGACTAAAAAAACTTGCTAGAATTGCTAGAATTTCTGAATGTATTTATCAAATTGATAGGAAACATTTATCCCAGTTATGGATAATCTTGTATCAGGTATATAACTGATGTGCATGTGCAAAGTATTATTTGGGGTAAGAATTCCATATGGATAAGGTCCCAAATGTGCAAACAGTATAAGGCCTCATGCACACGACCGTAGCCATGTGCACGGCCGTGATTTTCGGGGGCGGAGTGTCACGCGCAAGCCGCCCGCAAATCGTGGGCCGTGCACATGGCCGCGGCCATTATTTGCTATGAGCCCGGACCGCAGAACACAGTCGTAATAAGACATGTCCGTTCTTTCTGCGGTCCAGGCTCCTGGGCCATGCAGGAATGAATGGGGCCGCAATTCTCCGGTAGATTTTCGTGCATGGGGCCTAAATGTTAATGTGACTATATTGCAGATTATCACCATCATCACCATCTTTCTATAGTTTTATACAGATTTATAAAATGATTCTATTTCTTAGGCCCTGTTCACACGGTGTGTATTGGCATGTTTTCTGCGCTGAAATATGCATCAGAGAACATTTGATTGAGCTTCCCATTGAAATCAATAAGAAATCACGCCATTAATACATACAACGCACTTTTTTAAGCAAGCGTATTTAAATTACACATTGTGTAAAAAAAAAAGCATCATGTCATTTCTTGGTGCCAAAAACACGCCAAGTGATCTCATTGTCAATGGGAGTACTAATTATGCCCCAAAAAATGCACAAAAAGTGCCCACAAAATGCGTAAGTAAATACGCTAAAAACACATATATTTAAAAAAAAAAAAAAACGCTTTTCAATGATGCTAGCGTATTTGACACATTTTACCTTCACGTTTGCGTATGGGAAAGTGCCCGGGCCATTGAAAAATATAGAACATGTCCTATTTCAGGCCGTAATTACGACACGGGCAGGCCCATAGAAGTCTATGGGACTCCCGTAATTACGGATGGCTACGTACGTGTGTGCACCCGTAATTACGAGAGCGTTGCTAGGAGACAATTTTTGAATAAAGAGAAGCAGAGAAAATGGCGTCTGAGCGATCATGTGACCATTTTAAGGGGTTTGGACATGATTGTGACATCATTTCCAGCCCCCCCTTTTTTATGGGTCCGTAAATACGGGTGGAATACGGGTTAAAAACGTGTGACAAAGGACCCGTATTTATGGCCAGTATTTACAGGAGGGAAAAAATACGGTTGTGTGCATGGGGGCCTTAAACCTATAAAAAAAATCAGAAGTGGCCTGATAGATGGCTGATAGAAGGTATTGTGTTAGTCGATGTCATACCCTAAAAAGAGTCTAAGAAAAACCCTTGACTTTAGCTAAGGGCCCGTTCACAGCATTGCTTTCCGTTGAGGGGTTCTGTCGGGGGAACCCCTCAACGGAATGGCAAAGGAAACCTTAGCTTCCGTTTGCATCACCATTGATCTCAATGGTGACGGATACTTTGCTAATGGTTTACATTTGTCACCTTTGTGAAAGCTTTCCGTTTTTTTAACGGAATCAATAGCGGAGTCGATGACAACGATGACAAATGGAACCCTTTCACAATAGTGACAAACTGAAACTATTAGCAAAGTATCCGTCACCATTGAGATCAATGGTGATGCAAACGGAAGCTAAGGTTTCCGTTTTCCTTTCCGCTGAGGGGTTCCCCCGACGGAAAGCTCAGACAGAACCCCTTAATGGAAAGCAACGCTGATGTGGACACAGCCTAACTTGTCTTCTTGCTAGTTTCTTTTTAAGAAGAATCTGTAGATGAGAAAGAGTTTATGTGAAAGTCGATACAAATTATAAAAGTAACTAAACTTTCTTCTTTTAACCCCAGGACCAAAAGGATATGGTACTAAAAATAAAGGAGTAAGGTCCGTGATTACGGGCACGGATGGCCGTGGGCAGTCACCCGCATTTGCTAGCCGTGCTTTCATTGTAAAGTATAGGAGCACGGTCAACAAAATAAAAAAATAGGATATGTCCTATTTTTTGCGGATGCTTACTACGGCCTGGACACCTTCCCGTAAATATACGGGAAGGTATCCATGGGCAATAGAAATTAATGGATCGTACTTTGATCCGCACATATGGATACGTAATTGCGGGTTAAAATTATGGTCGTGTGCATGGGGCCTAATGTAGCTACTTGGAGCTAGGGCAAGAGCTCTTGCAGACACATTCACCATTTAAAATAAACCAACAACAATTGTATTCTGCAATAACTACATTAGTAGGAAGAGAGTAGGACATGTAGTAGTGCAGGGACACATTAGGCAAGCAATGGAAATACAGCAAGTAATCATATACATTCCTTCTATTTCTCTCTTTTTACCAGCATCCGAACAGTCCTGGTATTTTAAAATAAATATTCTGGGAGCCATTGAAAACGACTTCTACTTGTTATACAGGTTGTTCACGTCAGCTGGAGCTCCAATGACTGTGTATTATGATATACACAACATATATTGTGTGATCACCGTGAGGTTGCTGCAATGAAGATTTGGGGTATAATCTAAAACAGGTCTGCTATTCTGCTATAATCGTTCTGCATGATTTGTAATGGCACTGTTGAATAAACTATATGAAACCATTGGCAATTCATTTATTAAAACCTATTTATACACCACATCTAAAAATAGAACACAAACTGTGGCATAGAAATTACTACAAACAATAGTTACATAATACTAGAGCCACCATTCAATCACTGTTTATTTTCTACATAAGGAATCAGTGAGGGAAAAAAATGCTTCTAGAGGAGACTACCTTGGGTGGCATATGAAGGCACTATTCTGTGACATGAAGAGTGCCAATGGCTCTGTAAGATGTAACCGTAAGGACTCCATATGCTGCCCCTCAGGCTCCATGCACATGGCTGTGAGGCCGGGTTTTCCCAAAAAATGTGGGATATGACTTTTTTTGGTAAGAAAACTTGGGTGTAACATAGATCAAATACATTTCCTTGTGAACATTGCATAAGGCCTTGTTCACACACAGTTTTGGTAACTTTCTTTTATCAAGTGCTTTTTTTCTTTCTTGTTCCAAAGCAGATAGCCTCTTCATGCAAGAGCTGTATATTTAGTGTCAAGAACGGTTAAAGAATCTGTTATATGCTTTCAGGAAATCTTTCCTATAAAAAGCTTTGAGAAAAGCCTGATTACACATTACAGGATCTGAAACGTTCTTGCCACTAAATATACAGCTCCCATAAGGAGCCATAGTAAAGCCATCTGAATGTAGCCTTAAGGTATGTTCACACGCAGTGTTTTCAGGCGTAATTTGGGCATTTTACGCCTCGAATTACACCTGAAAATACGCCCCTAATACGCCTACAAACATCTGCCCATTGCTTTCAATGGGTTTTACAGTGTTCTGTTCCCATGAGCCTTAATTTTACGCGTCGCTGTCAAAATATGGCGCGTAAAAAGACGCCCGCGTAAAAAAAGTGCATGTCACTTCTTGGGACGTTTTTGGAGGCGTTTTTCATTGACTCCATTGAAAAACAGCTCCAATAACGGCCGTAAAATATGCCGCGAAAAACATGAGTTGCTACAAAAACGTCTGAAAATCGTATGTTTTTGGTCACTGCGTGTGAACATACCCTTAGGAAGTCTTATTGGACACCTTACTGGCAGAACTCGGTACACAGAGTTTGATGAAAAGGATAGCAGAGTTTTATATATGTCTAGTGATCTTTTATAGAGACTAAGGGTTCTTTTACACCGGTCAATTTTGGCTGTAACAACGTGTGCCATTCAATGAGACAGCTGCTTGATCGGCGCTCGTTTGCTCCTTTTACAAGGAGCAATGATAAGTAATGTATGGAGATGAGCGATCGTTACTACGATCGCTCGTCCCCATGCATTTCGATCATGTCGGCAGCACATCTCCCTTTTTACACAGGAAAATGTGCAACCGACAACGATATTTTCTGCTGCATAAACAATACGATCAGCCCATGAACGACCGTTTGCTTGTTCATCGACTGATTGTTGCCCTGTTTACACAAGGCAAAGATTGGGAACGAACGTTCTGTGAATGCTCGTTTGTCTAATAATTGGCCAGTGTAAGGGCATGCCCCCACGTGGCGGTTTTCCTCCGCAACTGTCCGCATCAATGCCGCACAGAATCTGCAGGATAAAGAGAAGGGACAGCACTTTCCCTAGTGAAAGTAAAAGAATTTCATACTTACCGGCCGTTGTCTTGGTGACGCGTTCCGCTTTCGGCATCCAGCCCGACCTCCCTGTATGACGCGGCAGTCCATGTGACCGCTGCAGCCTGTGATTGGCTACAGCCGTCACTTAGACTGAAACGTCATCCTGGGAAGCCGGACTGGAGAAAGAAGCAGGGAGTTCTCGGTAAGTATGAACTTCTATTTTTTTTACAGGTTGCTGTATATTGGGATCGGTAGTCACTGTCCAGGGTGCTGAAACAGTTACTGCCAATCGCTTAACTCTTTCAGCACCCTGGACAGTGACTATTTACTGACGTCGCCTAGCAACGCTCCCGTAATTACGGGTGCACACACATAGTCACCCGTAATTACGGGAGCCCCATTGACTTCCTCAGTCTGGCTGTAGACCTAGAAATACATAGGTCCAGCCAGAATGAAGAAATGTCATGTTAAAAAAGCAATACGCATCCGCAGCACAGATAACATGTGCATGACATCTGCGGACCTCATTGCGGAATTTAGAATCTCCATTGAAGTCAATGGAGAACTTCCGCAATGAGTCCGCAACCAGTCCGCCACTGGTCCGCAACATCCATTGTATGCTGCGGACACCAAATTCCGCACCGCAGCCTATGCTCCGCAGCGGAATTTTCCGCCTCGTCTAAACGAAGCCTACTAAAAAGAAGTGGAAGGCAATGGAGAAACGGGTCCGCTGCGGATTAACGCTGCGGAGTGTCCGCAGCGGAATTCAAGAGCAATTCCGCCACGTGGGGCTTTGCCCTAAAAGGTCCTTTACTCAAGGTTTTGTGTGGCATTCCACTTATTTTTTTTATCACTGTAAGCAAACAATGTCATATGCACAAGTACTTTAAATCAAACCCAAATAAGTAAAAATTCCAACACTTGCATATTAAAATAATGTCAATTGTTTTAGGCCCAATATATAAGAAATTTGTAATCAGATATATGTAAACGTTAGGGAAGGTTAAGGGTATGTTCACATGGCATATTTTCGGCGTTTTTTCGTGCCGTAAATGCCCCGAAAAACTACTAAAAATACGGAGGCTGAATGCCTCCAAACATCTGCCCATTGATTTCAATGGGAAAAACGGCAGTTCGTTACGACGGGGCGTTTTTTATGCGGCCGTTTGAAAAAACTGCCCATAAAAAAACGCCTCGTAAAAAGAAGTGCATGTCAGTGGGTCAATAGAAAAACAGCTCCAAAAACGGTTGTAAAAAACGCAGCAAAAATGCCTGATGCATAAAAAACGTTTTCCCTTGAAAACAGCTCCGTTTTTTAAAGCCATTTTTTGTTTGGCATGTGGACATACCCGAAGGCTGGGTTCAAACGAGTATGTTACGTCCGTAAAGGACGTAACGTATTTCGGCCGCTAGTCCCGGACCGAACACACTGCAGGGAGCAGGGCTCCTAGCATCATAGTTATGTACGACGCTAGGAGTCCCTGCCTCGCTGCAGGACAACTGTCCCGTACGGTAATCATGTTTTCAGTACGGGACAGTAGTTCCACGGAGAGGCAGGGACTCCTAGTGTCGTACATAACTATGATGCTAGGAGCCCGGCTCCCTGCAGTGTGTTCGGTCCGGGACTTGCGGCCGAAATACGTTCCGTCCTTTACGGACGTAACATGCTCGTGTGAACCCAGCCTAAGTCGTAGCAGATTAGTTGCAGAAACTTCTGCGACTGAAAATCCGCCCCATTCAGATACATGGAACCGTCACAGATATTTCTGCAACAAATCTGCAAGGTGAAACTATACCCTAAACTTATTAACTCCATTCCATTACATTGTAGTTTTAGATGTATGACAGGCCAATTTCTCCCTTATATATAAATGTGGGCCCACTCTCCACTAAAGGAATAATGGTGGTGATACAATAAATATAAATACTGATTTGGACAGTGGATAGCCAGAAATAAATACCAATGGGGTTATAAATAATCACACAGCTGTGTACAAATATAAAATAAGGAGGGCAAAATAATTCCACTTCTGCAAAACTTTTGGGACCACTCTCTAAGATACACCATCAAAATGACAAAGGTCTTTATTATTTGACGGGATGGTTTACTTAGTAGGTAGATAGATTGCTATTATGGGGGCTATGCATCTATTAGTTAGTTCTACCAGGTAGGATGTTGGACCCTTGTGTGTCTTCAAACCCTATCCGATGTAGAAGGGCATGACATCAACAACATCTTCTGAAGCTAATACACAATGGCATGACGATTGTGACACGGTGCCTTATCTGCTGAGAGTACCTATAAGAGCCTGAATAAGCTAAAGCCATAGGTAAGAAGGATAAATAATGGCGTTAAATGATGTCTATTTTGCAAAAAGTATGGGTGATGATGACTTCCACTGGTTGTTTTGGGTTAACACCTTTATTGTAGTTAACTAGGAAGTTATGTAGTGCGTGATTGGTGTATTTGGGCCCTGGATCGAGAGTGCTATTTTGGAGAGGTTCTTGGTTAATGAAGCCTTAGAAATGCAAGCGTGATGCCGTAGTCGTGCATCTCCTTATGTTTTTATTTGGAAATTTTTCAAAGTAAGCAAATTTCCTTGATGGGAACACAACTAAAAACAGATACAGTCATCTTATATCAGTAAGGGAACACATTACAAAAATCTATGTATTGTGTCAATTTAGAGACCATCGGGTACTTATGTTGAGTATTTATAACTATATGCAGTTAGTCTCTTACAGATAACTATTCATACCACACATTCACTCAGCCCATGTAAAAATAATCACGATTACAAGGAAATGACTGTTTGTGCATTAATCCAGGGATCACATATTTTAAGGAATCTATCCAGGGTCCCTCTAGCAGAATAAGTTAAAGAGGCTCTGTCACCACATTATAAGTGCCCTATCTCCTACATAATCTGATCGGCGCTGTAATGTAAATAACAGCAGTGTTTTTTTGTTTTGAAAAACGATAATTTTTGAGCAAGTTATGAGCAATTTTATATTTATGCTAATTTGTTTCTTAACGCCCAACTGGGCGTTTTTTAACTTTTGACCAAGTGGGCGTTGTAAAGAGGAGTGTATGACGCTGACCAATCAGCGTCATACACTTCTCTCTATTGATGTCCATTTGTACTCAGCACAGCATGACCTCGCTGTGCTGTCACATACACCCACATTAACTTTACCGAAGTGTCTTGAGGGTGAATAGACATTGCCTGCAGCCAGGATGCGATGTCTATTCACACTCCCGACACTTTGGTAAAGTTTTTGTGGGACTTAATTAAACAGCACAGCGTGATCTCGCGAGATCACGCTATGCTGTCATTCACAGCGTGATCTCGCGAGATCACGCAGTGCTGTGATTAAGTCCCACACAAACTTTACCGAAGTGTCGGGAGTGTGAATAGACAACGCGTCCTGGCTGGAGGGGATGTCTATTCACCCTCAAGACACTTCAGTAAAGTTAATGTGGGTGTATGTGACAGCACTTATAATGTGGTGACAGAGCCTCTTTAATTTCTACATAGATAAATCTGCATTTATAGCCCTAACCCAATGTGGTACGTTTTTTAGGAGGTTTTCAATTGAGTATATAATTTTCCTAGCGTTGAACAGCAGAAGTCTATAGAGAAGTCTTTCATGCTTGGCGGGAACCAATTCCTATACCAGGCCGAACAAACTACTCTCCACGGCGCACACTCCAGGAAATACCAGTTTTGTGTTTAAGAAGTCATGAAATGCAGACCAGTAGGACCTAATGACTAGGCACTCCCAGATCATATGGAAAGGAGTACCTTTAGTGCCATAACATGTAGTACAAGTGTCACTAGTAAGCTTCCACATCCAGACCAATCTTAATGGTGTCAAATAGATTCTTTGGAGCCACTTTGACTGTATCAACTGGTCTCTGGTGCTAATCACCGTTGATTTCAATGTGGCTGCCTATTCGTCAGCATGGTGGTCCTCCAAAGTAGAGATATCAATTTTCCATTTCTCAAATTACATCTCCAAAGTAGATTCCTGTGTCCTAGTAAGGACCTTATAAAAGGAAGACACCGTTTTCCTTTTTTCAGATTCCTAAGTCTGCCCACCGTTTTTACATTGCCACAATCAAAGATAATTGATGTCCCTCCAAATTGTACCGTGCAGGTATGTCGTAATTGCAGATAACGGTACAATGAGTTCCACAGCATCTCAAAGTCCCGTCTTCAGAGAACCATTATCATAGAATTGGGTAAGGTATTTGACACCTCTCTGTGGCCAGAAATGATAATCTGGAAAATTTAATAATTCCAGCAACTTCGGATTTCTCCACAAAGGTAAATATGAAAACCAGTTCTCGCTCTCCCCATATGTTTCTACTAAAGAATTCCAGATGTCCACCGTGGCAGCCATATTATATGTATATTGAGGAGGGATATGACCTTCCTCCATAGACCAGGTTCATTAGGGTCTCATATGAACCCAACAAAGCTGCTTCCAAGACTATCGCCGGATTATTAGCATCTACCCTAATCCACCACGCAACATAGGAGAGCTGAGTCACAGCATAGTAGATATACAAAAATCTTTGCCAAAACTTTGGTATCTAAATTTATAAGAGAAATCATTATTTCTGTTACTTATATAGCGCCAACATATTCTGCAGTACTGTACAGAGGTTCCCACTTAGTGTCCCTAGTGGAGCTCACAATCCAAATTCCCTATCGGTATGCTTTTGTGGTGTGGGAGGCATCCATAGTACCTGGAGTAAACCCACGCAAACACGGATGTGCAGATGTTGTCTTTGGTTGGATTTGAACCAAAGACAACTTCTTTTGGGATCATAAAAAGAAGGGGGTAAAATCTGTGGCCAGAAGTCAGCACTATGCTCCTCAATATAAAAGGTTGTACCACTTTGCTGGAAAACAGTCTGGACCAGGGGATATACAATTTGCCAATAACTTAATAGACCTTTGGACCTCCAATAGGCAAGTCCAAGTTTTGACTATCTGCTAGTGACAAGAAGGGAGAGAACGATTATGTCCAAATAGCCGGTCAGCTGTTCCGTAGAGTGGCAAGTGCTGGAGGAATATAGGTGAGTATAATATGACTCAAATTGAGAGCATATATCTCGAGCATCAGTCGCCACCATGCCATTACTCATAGTAATAGCTGTCACCACAGCATGTGGGGTCTCTGTTCTGGTGAGAAAAGCCAATGCCCTCCCATTTGTATCCCCTTCCGAAAAAAATCACCCGCCTCTGGAATATTCTACAACCGAAATTTGTGGGAAAAATTCAGAGCTAGCAAAAGCTAGATCTGTCCTCGAAAATAAGTTAATAGAGGCCGAATGGCAAGAGATTTGTCTAAGCTCAGTATGAGACCATCCACAAATTTCAGTAAGGTTATTGGTCTGTGCCCAATAGAATAAAGCTTTCTTATGGGGCAGAGGAGGGTGCAATCTGTCCCTTTCGTGATCCAGAGTGGCGTTAAAATCTCCCAATATAATAAAGGGAATATCAGGGAACTTGCAGCCCAGTAGTATCTAGGGAGATGAGAGACAGACATCAAAAGTCGCATCTTGTATCGCTCCAGTAAAAACTGACTGGTTATAATTACTGCTTGGAACATAAGCAGGAAATATCTCTGACGGAATGATTATTTTATCAACCCTTCGTTACAAACACAATTGCTAACAATATTTAAGCCCCAACACTATGAGCATTTATCTCCACGAGTAGATACAAGTGTATGTTAGAAACAATCGACACTATAGACTATATCTTCTGATGCTAGTTTGATCTGACATCACCTGGCGTCTTGATCACTTTAATTCACACTTGAGTTTTCCGCCAGTGTACAGTAAAGTGCTCTTACTGGCAACACCCAAATACATACTTGCTGTCTATATATTTGAGCTTATAATTCAGATCTTTTACTATCTCTCCTTATTCCCACTCGACAAGCTGTTAATAAAGTTCTTTATATAACGTTACAATGGTCAAGTGGGATTTGACAAGTGATATAGGGTGCTCCAAAGGGACCGTTCACCCTATCCCTCTATGGTATATTATACCCACCACAGCAGTGTTGCCATCACATCTAATGATCCCATGCTTCTTGCCCTTATGTTCTCCCTTTCTTTATTAATTATCCCCCATTGGTGGTGCACACTAGGGCCACAATAATTTATAAGAAGCTTAGGATCTTCAAAGAGGTTTTCCAAATTAGGTTGGTCTATCAATTGGGGACATCCAATCTATTGATTCAGAAGGGTAAAAATATTACTCTATCTATATTTTATTTTGTATACTCTGTAATATCTTAGATATATCCAATACAAGTACATTTTTAGTGTTATACCAACTTTTCCAAATCCTCTTTCACTTCCCCCTTTTACTTTATAACATAAATATAGTACCAGCAGAACACGAGGCATTCCCTTGCCACCGGAGAAAGCACAAACAATACAATAAAGTTAGAGAGTCTCCTACAGGCAGCACAGGGCCTATCCGCACGTCATCATCAATTATAATGTCCCAGACATCACTGTTAGCGGCGCTGGCAATGATCTAGCCAGTTAGAGACTTCCTCCGGAGTAGTGAAAAATCAGCGATGAGTCTCCCTCTTGTACCCTTAGCCTTGTAGGATACAATATTGCATATCTAAAACCAAGTTCTCTTAGGCGAGTGCTCACTTGAGTAAATAGTCACCGGTTTTTTTCTCAACCTCCGAGGTGTAATCCGGATTTAAGGAAGCGTGTATTGTCAAAATGAACATCTCCCTTTTTCCAAGCGGCAGAGAGTTTGGCATCTCTAACTCTGAAATTCAGCACTATCATAATAAAAGTCGAGGGGGTAACGGGCATGTAGGAATTCTGTGAGCTTTTTGTATGACAAAGCAGGGAGATGGAGGAGAGCAATGGGAAAGAGGATGTCTCGGATCAGTTGGTCTGTGAAGGATTCTGGGTTCTGCCCCTCAGCCCGTTCCGGAAGCCCCAAGATCTGGATATTATTATTTC
Source organism: Rhinoderma darwinii (assembly GCF_050947455.1). Classification (NCBI taxonomy): domain Eukaryota; kingdom Metazoa; phylum Chordata; class Amphibia; order Anura; family Rhinodermatidae; genus Rhinoderma; species Rhinoderma darwinii. The sequence goes on along the minus strand of NC_134687.1, from coordinate 180,417,342 downwards.
TTTTGCGATTCTCTGCACCCTCCGCACTCTGTTGTAGAGCCTTAAAGGGTTATTCCCAACTTCATAAATGTAGCTAGGAAGCTCACCCATGTAAAGTTAAGAAAGTTTCTAATTACCTTTCTGTAGCCCAGCTGTACAGGATCTGCCAGGCACAGCTTCTGTGTCAACGCCCATAGGTAATCAGTCTGCACCTGCTTCTATGTCTGTGAGACACTCCATCTTCCACCTCTCAGGATGGCAGGCTTAGGAGTGGGAGAGCCTATCACAGCCTGGCCAGACGGAGCTAGCTCCCGCCCTCTGTCTATTTATACCTGCCTATCCTGTTCCTCCTTGCTTGTGATTCTTCTCGTTTGGTTTCCTTGCCCTGCTGCAGCTTCTGAACTATTTGACCCTGCTTCATATTGACCCTGGCTTACTGACTACTCTCCTGCTCTGCGTTTGGTACCTCGTACACTCCTGGTTTGACTCGGCTTGTTCACTACTCTCCTGCTCTGCGTTTAATACCTCGTACACTCCTGGTTTGACTCGGCTCGTTCACCACTCTTGTTGCCATGGGCAACAGCCCCATTTCCCTTAGCTTCTGTGTACCCTTGTCTGTTTGTCTGTTGTGCACTTATTGAGTGTAGGGACCATCGCCCAGTTGTACCCGGTCGCCTAGGGCGGGTCGTTGCAAGTAGGCAGGGACTGAGTGGCGGGTAGATTAGGGCTCACTTGTGTGTTTCCCTACCCCCATCATTACATAATCACAAGCCCATATACCTAGTCTACCCTGGTCCCTCACACTACTATGGACCCCCTTGAGACCCTGGCTCAGCAAATGCAGGGTCTCTCCCTACAGGTCCAGGCCCTGGCTCAGAGGGTCAACCAGCCTGATGCTACCATGGTAGTGCCCCTCACCTCACCTCTTGAACCCCACCTCAAGTTGCCTGACCGGTTCTCAGGGGACCAAAAGACTTTTTTCTCCTTTCGGGAGAGTTGTAGGCTCTATTTTCGCTTAAAGCCCCACTCTTCAGGTTCTGAGAGCCAGCGGGTGGGTATAATTATGTCCCGGCTCCAGGAAGGGCCCCAAGAATGGGCCTTCTCCTTGGCTCCTGACGCCCCTGAACTTTCCTCCGTTGATCTTTTCTTTTCTGCTCTCTGACTCATTTATGACGAGACTGACAGGACTGCTTTTGCCGAGAGTCAGCTGGTGACCTTACGTCAGGGTAAGAGACCAGTTGAGGAGTATTGTTCTGACTTTAGGAAGTGGTGCGTAGCTTCTCGGTGGAATGACCCTGCCTTAAGGTGCCAGTTTAGGTTGGGTCTGTCGAACGCCCTAAAAGATCTGCTAGTTAGCTATCCCTCTTCTGACTCCCTAGACCAGGTTATGGCTTTAGCGGTACGACTTGACCGACGTCTCAGGGAACGACAACTTGAACGTTTTTGTGTTTTCCCCTCTGACTCCCCCATGATGCCTCCCGAGGTTCCGTTGCTTCGCTCTTCCACGGAAGACTCGGAGGTACCTATGCAACTCGGGGCCTCCGTGTCCCCCCGACAATGTAGAGAGTTCCGCAGGAAGAATGGTCTCTGCTTTTATTGTGGGGATGACAAGCATCAAGTGAACACCTGTCCTAGGCGTAAGAATAAGCAGCCGGAAAACTTCCGCGCCTAAGTGATCATCGGGGAGGTCACTTGGGCGCACAGGTATTTCCCGTAAATATGAAACGTAATAAAATCTTGCTTCCCTTTCAGGTCTCTTTTGGTGCTAGGTCTGCTACCGGCAGTGCCTTCGTGGATTCAGGGTCTTCTGCTAATATCATGTCTGTGGAATTTGCTATGTCTTTAGCTATGCCTTTGATTGATTTGCCTAAACCTGTCCCGGTAGTGGGTATCGACTCCACTCCTCTTGCTAATGGTTATTTTACACAGCATACCCCTGTTTTTGAACTCCTTGTTGGGTCCATGCATTTGGAGCAGTGCTCTGTACTGTTGATGCAGGGATTATCGTCCGATTTGGTTTTAGGCCTTCCCTGGTTGCAGTTGCATAATCCCACGTTTGACTGGAATACTGGGGAGCTTACCAAATGGGGTAATGAATGCTTGACGTCATGTTTTTCTGTTAATTCTATTTCTCCCCCTGAGGAGGTGAACACGCTACCTGAGTTTGTTCAGGACTTTGCTGATGTTTTCTCTAAGGAGGCCTCCGAAGTGTTACCTCCTCATAGAGAATACGATTGCGCAATCGATTTGGTACCAGGAGCTAAGCTCCCTAAGGGTAGGATATTTAATCTCTCTTGTCCCGAACGTGAAGCCATGAGAGAGTATATCCAGGAATGCCTGGCCAAGGGTTACATTCGCCCCTCTACTGGCTTCTTCTTCGTAGGGAAGAAGGATGGTGGTCTTAGGCCATGCATTGACTACCGTAACTTGAATAAGGTCACTGTAAGGAACCAGTATCCCCTTCCTTTGATTCCTGATCTCTTTAATCAGGTTCAGGGGGCCCAATGGTTCTCTAAGTTTGATCTACGGGGGGCGTATAACCTTATCCGCATCAAAGAGGGGGATGAGTGGAAGACTGCGTTTAACACGCCCAAAGGTCATTTCGAAGACCTCGTCATGCCCTTTGGGTTGTGTAATGCTCCCGCGGTCTTCCAGAATTTCATAAAAGAGATTTTAAGAGATTACCTGGGGGTATTTCTTGTAGTGTACCTTGATGACATACTTGTGTTTTTCAAGGACTGGTCCTCCCACATTGAGCATGTTAGGAAGGTGCTCCAGGTCCTCCGGGAAAACAAACTATTTGCGAAGACCGAAAAATGTGTGTTTGGGGTGCAGGAGATACCATTTTTGGGTCAAATCCTCACTCCTCATGAATTCCGCATGGACCCCGGCAAGGTCCAGGCTGTGGCGGAGTGGGTCCAACCTGCCTCCCTGAAGGCGTTACAGTGCTTCTTGGGGTTCGCTAATTATTACAGGAGATTTATTGCTAACTTCTCGGTCATCGCTAAGCCTCTTACGGTCCTCATTCGCAAAGGTGCTGATCTCCTCCACTGGCCTCCTGCGGCTGTCCAGGCTTTTGAGGTCCCTAAGAAGTGCTTTATCTCGGCCCCGGTGCTGGTTCAGCCCAACCAAATGGAACCATTTATCGTGGAAGTTGACGCATCCGAGGTGGGAGTGGGGGCTGTCTTGTCCCAGGGTACCAGGTCCCTCACCCATCTCCGTCCCTGTGCCTACTTCTCCAGGAAGTTTTCGCCAACTGAGAGTAACTATGATATTGGCAACCGCAAACTCTTAGCCATTAAATGGGCATTTGAAGAGTGGCGCCACTTCCTGGAGGGGGCTAGGCACCAGGTAATGGTCCTTACCGACCACAAGAATCTGGTTTTCCTAGAATCTGCCCGGAGGCTAAACCCGAGACAAGCTCGATGGGCGTTATTTTTTACCAGATTCAACTTTTTGGTTACCTATAGGGCTGGGTCTAAAAATATTAAGGCTGATGCACTGTCGCGTAGCTTCATGGCCAGCCCTCCTTCGGAGGAAGATCCTGCTTGTATTTTGCCTCCAGGTATAATCATTTCCTCTATTGATTCTGATTTAGTCTCTGAAATTGCGGCTGATCAAGGTTCAGCTCCCGGGAACCTTCCTGAGAACAAGCTGTTTGTTCCCCTGCAATTCCGGCTAAGGGTACTTAGGGAAAATCATGACTCCGCACTATCTGGTCATCCAGGCATCCTGGGTACCAAGCACCTCATTGCCAGAAACTAGGTTGCCTAAAGACGTTAAGGCCTACATCGCCGCTTGTGAGGTTTGTGCTAGGTCCAAGACTCCCAGGTCCCGACCAGTGGGCTTACTACGTTCTTTGCCCATTCCCCAGAGACCTTGGACCCATATCTCCATGGATTTTATCACCGATTTGCCTCCATCTCAAGGCAAGTCGGTGGTGTGGGTTGTAGTAGACCGCTTCAGTAAGATGTGCCACTTTGTGCCCCTCAAGAAACTACCCAATGCTAAGACGTTAGCTACCTTGTTTGTCAAACACATCCTGCGTCTCCATGGGGTCCCTGTCAATATTGTTTCTGACAGAGGGGTACAATTTGTTTCATTGTTTTGGAGAGCCTTCTGTAAAAAGTTGGAGATTGATCTGTCCTTCTCCTCTGCCTTCCATCCTGACACTAATGGCCAAACTGAGAGGACTAATCAGTCTCTAGAACAATATTTAAGGTGTTTTATCTCTGACTGTCAATATGATTGGGTCTCATTCATTCCCCTCGCCGAATTTTCCTTTAATAACCGGGTCAGTAACTCGTCAGGGGTCTCCCCCTTTTTCTGTAATTTTGGGTTTAATCCACGGTTCTCCTCCGTTTCACCTGGTAGTTCCAACAATCCCGAGGTAGAGGTCGTTCATCGGGAACTGTGCACAGTCTGGGCCCAGGTTCAGAAGAACCTAGAGGCGTCCCAGAGCATACAAAAAACTCAGGCAGATAGAAGACGTTCTGCTAACCCCTTGTTTATGGTCGGGGATCTGGTGTGGCTATCGTCAAAGAACTTGCGCCTTAAAGTCCCGTCCAAGAAGTTTGCTCCCCGGTTTATAGGGCCGTACAAGGTCATTGAAGTCCTCAATCCTGTCTCCTTCTGACTGGAGTTGCCCCCATCTTTTCGAGTACACAACGTGTTTCATGCATCCCTTGGAGGTCCATTGGAGAGGATACGTGCCTGAGGAGAGGACTTGGGTACCCG